>NC_140591.1:1241057438-1241657438 GCF_964204655.1 Triturus cristatus | reverse complement strand
AAGTGCAGTGCTGCCATTAAGAGTATATGGTGCTGGGAGTTTGTCATTACGAACTCCACAGCACCATAATGGCTACACTGAAGACTGGGAAGTTTGGTATCAAACTTCACAGCACATTAAACCCACACTGATGCCAGTGTGGGATTTAATGTAAAATGCACAACAGAGGACATCTTAGAGATGCCCCCTGAAATTCGACCAACTACTAGTGACCTGGATGAGTGGCTGCTTAGGCTGCCACCACCAGACATGTGTCTGGACCCCTGGGTCGAGAGCTTGCTGCTCTTGGGGGGCCTGAAAAATTCCCCCCCTGGATGAGGTGTCAAGCCTCCTCCCCCAGGATGGGCAGGGTACACGAAGGGGAAGGTTCAAAGGCATGTTGCCTTTGTGAGCCTCTCCAGACCATTTTCTGCTTTCAGCAACTGGTCCCCACTGGTTCTACCCCCCACTTTGAGCGGGAGAACCGGCTGGAAAAACAAGTGAGGCAAAGAGGTGTGCCCACCTCTGCCAACTCCACCCCTCAGGTGGGGGAGGCGAGGTGAAGCACAACCTCGAGTCTCCACCATCTTGAGGATGGAGGGACTCAGCCAACCAGGGACAGGCTCCTGCCCCCCTCCCACTGGAGAGTGGCAGAATAGGAGGTGTACCCACCCCAGGGAACGGACCCATCGATCCCTGCCCTTTACCTCCCTGTAACACCCCTTAATTTAGTATTTAGGGGGCACCCTGAACCTTCCTTCCTCAGATCCAGCAACAACAAGAAAAAGAAGAGAAGAAGGACAAGAAGCTGTGCAGAGCTAACAAGAGAGCGAAGCCCACTGACTTGGCCCCAGCCCTACAGGCCTGTCTCCCCTCGAACCTGGTCCTGCAAAACCCCGGAGTATCCAGCGAACAACAACCTCAAAAAACCCGGAGGACCTGCCTGCCTTCACTTATCAAGCGGTTTCTCCCGTGAACACCAGACGTGTTTGAACTGCAGTTTCTCGTTCCAACCAGGAACCGCGAACCCAGCCCACTCTGCACCCGCCGAACCCGGCCCGAGCTCGAGTGGAGAAATACCACGAGGAGGTCCCCTCGGCGATCCTGACCCGAGATCCGGCGACCCCTGACCTGCCTCAAGCCCCCAGACGACGTCTGCAACCTCAATCCAGAGGACCCCCCCCCTACCGCAACCAGAGCGGATAAGAAAATTCGACGTCCCAAGGCACCTCTGCACCTTATGCCCCACGGCCTTGTGTGCCCAAACCAGCGGTGCCTAACCAACCCTCAACATCCCAACTTACCCCTGGAAGTGGTGGTCACTCCTGGAACATCCTCGTCCCGAGCCTGCAGTGTTTCTTTGTCCCGGAGAATCTCCATTGAAATCAACAGGGCACCCGACTTCAAAACAGCACCCTGCACCCGGCCGCCCTAGTGCTGCTGAGGGTGCCCCTTTGGTGCTAACTTGGTCCCCAACTTGCCCTGAGCTTAACCCTAGGAGCTTTGCTCCCACAACCCTGTGGCCTGCTTGCCAGCAGCCAACCAGAGTCCCCCTATCCTCCATAGGATAACATTGGGCCTCAACACTCTGCACGCGGCAGCCCTAGTGCCGCTTGAGGGTACAACAACAGTGCATCACTGACCCTGGGAGACCCCTGAGTCTTACCCCAGAACCCTAACTCCAAAGACCGATTACCTACCTGGAAACCGATAACCTCTTTTTCCTCATAGAATAACATTGACACTTTTTCTCCTGAAAAAGTTTCTAAAGTGTCGACTTTTGAAATACAATAATATTCTTTAAAAAACGTACCTCTGTTAAAACGTATTTACTCAACTCTTTTCAGGAAATGCCCCGGTGCTGAATCTAGGATCTAGCACTGTGTTAGTAAAAGTAATCCGATTTATTGCATTTTACTGAAAAAGCCTATTGATTCCTATGTACTGAGTCTACTAAGTTTCTGCATTGCATTGCACCCCCTGTAAACTCGAATTGGTACAAAGTCCTACTATCTTTTGAAAGTATTCAACAACCGCATCTTGTAGCTGAAAAGTATTTACATGCTTACCTGTGCCCACTTGTTTGGTTCTAGAAATAAAACAACAGTATATTTTTTTTATACAAAACAATTTGCCTAGAGTTTAGTTCTTGAGTGTGTGAATTCATTTGCTGACTGAGTGTGTACATCAAATGCTTAACACTGTTCTATGATACTGCCTTACTGCTCGACCAAGCTACCACTTTAGAGAGTAAGGTTCTATCTAACTTTAACCCCTGCCAAAACCTCTGGAGACCCTTGGACTCTATACACACTGTACCTCACTTTGGTGCAGTATATATGGAGCCAGTTTCTTACAACTGTGACCATCAGTTCTTAGTTTATAGTCCTGTAGATTCACATGCTCTCCTCCCCTTAAGCAAATAGTGATCCAAGAGGGTTCGCACTTTCTGTTCCTTCACAATGCACAGCACATATATTTAGTCTTATTTCACTACACTCTACTGACATTACTCACCCGCTGGTGAAAAATAATCTGAGGTGAAGTCTATGTCCCGGTGCATTGTGGACTGAGGGAGGAGTCATGAAATACATTGTGACCAAAACCTCTTTCGAACAAAAACAACTTTCAAACATCTGCACCTAATACTAGAGGGCATTACTTTGTAACACATGTAAATCTACAGAACTCTAAGCTATGAACAGATGGTTGCAGAGCAGTCAGCATTTTCCTTCTGCCTTGTAGAATTCCCATTTTACTTTACCTTCAATGGTGTTAGTTTGAGGGCCCCCACCACTTATAATATATATTGTTAGTCAATTGCATCTGCCTTCATCATTGATAAACCTATAAAAGGTAGCTCTTGCATTTAGATGGCAAGTTCTTGCTAATTAGTGTTCCTAATCTTAGTACTCAAACTAGATCTTGGCGGTAAAAGCAACCAGTCCAACTAAAACAGCTCTTGGCCAGTTCAGATATAAAAAAAAACTGTTAAGTTCTGAATTTCCAGCTTCTATGTCACGGCATGAAAACCTTGACACATGGTCCAGAATAATCTAATTCTATGTCAGAGAATTGACTATCGCACACATGCCCTTGTACTGCCTGTGGTGGATGAGCAGTGCACCAGCAGCCATTGGCTGAGGTGTCATCTGTCTTGTGGCCTACTGCCAGGCTGCCAATCATCTGTGGAAAACCTTCGCCCAGTATTTCTTACACCTCCTCTTAAATGTCCATCAGTACCCATGCACTTCATCCCCCTACTTTTGATTACTTGCGTATTAAGCAGACAAAATGTTAAGAAGGGCTATTGTTGATGATGACCTAACTAATGTTTCCCCTCAAGTATCATTAGGATTATCTCCATCATTCACACAGTTTTCATTCTTCTCCACACCCCTGTGTGTGATACAATTCCAGACTTCTGTAATTTGGACCATAACAGAGCGGTGGGGTAAGCATGAGAAAAATAAAAGTTTTACTTAGCCGTGTGTGACCTTTCTATTTCTGGTGCCATCATGTGTGGACTGGTTACTTAATATTTCAGATGATGGAATTCTGTTGCTGTGGGTACTCTGCTCAATTATTAATTTTTGTTTGTAGGGAAGTTACTCAGGCAGTTATCAACTTCTTGATTTCTGTTGTTGATGCATATTCTGAGTGTTATTGAGGATGAGTAAGATAGTTTATCCAGTATTGAATCTTTCATAGATTCACATGCTTGAATCATACCTCGTCGTCAAAGTGGTAGTCCCAGGGTAATGAACAAAGCAGTAAGTAGTTTTGAAATAGGCTATAATCGCAATAGAAGGTTCGTTTAGTAGTCTATCTATGTCCTTTATTAAAAAAAAGAACCAAAGGCTATGATCGTACGCTTTATCTGGCAGGGGGGACGCGCTCGCTTCTCCTTCTCCCTATTACGTCGTTCTCGCAAGGAGGGGGGCGTTGGTCTCCCAGATATTCACTTATATTACAAAGCGGCGCAGTTGAGGGTATTGGTTGAATGGTCAAAGCAGGAATCCGAAAAACATTGATTACATATGGACCGAAGTGTGACGGGAAGGGCCATATGGGATCTGATATGGCGCCCCAAAAAGGACAGACCTAAAAATACGTATATTAGCACCCCCACGCGCACCACCCTGAGAGTGTGGGACTCCGTCACAGCTGACGACAGGTGGACTTCGTTCCCCTCTCCCTTTACACCACTCCATTTCAATCCGGCAATTCCCCCGGCCCAACATGAGGGGCCCTTTGATGCCTGGAGGGAGAGAGGATGCCTAGCTTTGACACATCTGTTTCACAATCTCGACCCGCTCACGTTTGATAATTGGAAACAGGACTATGAACTAGGGGATACAGAAAGGTACCACTATGCTCAATTGATACACTGGGCCCTTACACCTCAGGTACGAGAAGCAGCTACTCGGCCCCTTCCTCGCCAAAACTACTTCTATGAAGGGGGTGATTTCGTTCATATACAACTTCCTCCTTAAGACCACACTCTCCCCGCGCCCACGGTATATGTCCATGTGGGAGGACATCCTACAGCGTTCCATTTCTGATGATGAATGGACGTATTTATGATCCGACATCATGAGATTTAATCATTCCACAGACCTCCGGGAAGCCCACCTGAAGACTATGATGGACTGGTACCTACACCCATCCAAGCTAAGTCGGATCTTCCCCACCGCCTCTGATAGATGTTGGAGAGGGTGCGGATTACTAGGGGACTTTCAACACATATGGTGGGATTGCCCGTCTATCCGCCCTTTCTGGGAAGAAATTCTGACACACGTAAAGGACAAGTTGGGATATCCCATCCCCTCCACCATGGCAGGTATCCTTTTGGGGCTTCGAGACTCCTCCCTAGAACACCAGAACTGAGCTGATAAAACGATTATGTGGTTTTGTATCGGAGCATCTAAGATCACCCTGGCAGCTGCTTGGAAGAGGAAAGAGGCGCTGGCTATTTTCCTTTGGCGCACTCGTGTCTGGAAGCTGCTCAGCCTAGAACGCATGTCCGACATTTCAGAGCTAACTATAAGAACTTTGAATTCAAGTGGGGTCCCTTAGTCACTTTTCTTTCACGGGGTCTCCCATCGGCTGTTTATCCCTTCACCATTAGAGCCCTGCATATCTTTCAATTCTGAGTTGAGACCTAATACCATAAGACACTTTCACTGTGCGAATGTTGCCGCCTCCACGTAGGGGTGGGGGGGGGTGTGCGGGGGGGGGGGGGGGGTTATTTCATTTTTCATTTCTATTGTTTCCCGCTTAGGACCTAATTGTTTATGATTTTGTTCACTTTATGGCGCACCTTCCGGTGGGAAGGCGTTCGACAGTTACCATCGCCGCAGAAGATAATCACCTGTAGAACTGTTTGCTCGCATCTTATGCTTGGAAGACCCCCTCCAAGCTCCACTATCGCCAGAAACTGTATCCTAAACTTGAGCCACTCATTGAGAAAGGAGTTTGTTTTACACGGGGCAGCTCACCGTATTCTGCAATTATAACCCTGTTGAATTTTACTACTCCCCTGAGAGGGACGCTGTGATGGTAATGTCTCAGATTGCTTGCTGAAAAACGTAATAAAAATATATTTTGAAAAAAAAAAAAAAAAAGAACCAAACTTGAACTATGATCAATCAGGCGACAGCACCCTCTAGAACCTTCCCAGAGACGGCTTTCCTCAGATTCTCTACCGCACGTCATGGAAGGGATTTTCCCTGAGCCAAGCTCAGTTTTTTTCTTCACTTCAGTTGTTTCAAACTTCAACATGTCTGATGCTGCTAAAAAATGCACTCTTTAGATCCTGCAAATCCTGTTGGAAGAAGAGCCTGTATGTGGATGACCCACATAAAGAATGCCTTTATGTTGTAAAGGATTTTAAAGTGTGTTGCACCTTTTCTTCAAAAACACTGCGCAACAGAGAGGCAATGCTTTTGCTATGGTTCTAGAGATCAAAATGTGTCTCTTCAGCGGAGGACAGTGACTCTTATACCAAACCTCAACGGAAGGACAGGTCCCATAACCAAGAAACCTCTGAGGGCAGCAGAAAGATTCAAAAGACCACACATAAAGGGGCTTTCAAAATAATTGATAAAAAAAGGGAAAACTCATAAAATCTCTTCAAAATCTGTCTCTTCAGAGCCAACAACCCATGCTGCCAAGTCTTCAAAGGGCTCTCAGACTTCCTCAGAGCCATCGACATCGAAATCTAAGGTCCAGAAGGTGCCATTGATGAAACTCCCCTCGTCAATGTCTACGTCGTCAACGAGCACTACGTCGAATATGATTAAAGTGACATTCTCTATGCTGTCGACGGTGCAAACAAAGACCTCTACATTCATAACTGCGCCTATTCCGTCTGCTCTCCTCTCACGGACGGTTCCTAAGTTAGTTCCATCGTTGATGCTACCATTTCTGTCTATGATGGATTCATCATCGGCCCCACCTTCGATGAAGCTATAGTCGTCGGACACATCGTCTACGAAACCCTTGTCGAAAAAAAAATCGATGCCGGATGCCTGTTGACTAAGCCACCTATTCCACGGTCGATAGAACATTCTTCCCTCACTCCTGCAGCGCTGATGTTGTTGTTGACGCCGTCAACAGGAATGAAAGCTTCTGCAGCAATTCTGAAGCCTCATAACACCTCCCCCTCCTAAGTGTCTCCTTTCCTCTGCACCATTTATTAGATCAGCTGGATGACTCGGATGATTAGGGACCTTTTGGAGCCCATCGGAATTAAGAGGAAAATATCAGGAAGATGATGAGGAAGTCTCTTACTATGGACACTATTATAATGTTAGATATCGTTACTCCTACATCCCGTAACATCCGCCTCCTCAAGTTCAAATGCCTGTTTCGTTTGTGCAGGACTTGCAGGCAATGCTGCAGGACTATCGCAAAAGATTATCGGATCCTGCACAGGATTCACAGGTTCCACCGCCTAGCCCTTATACTCTAGTTAGACCTCCTCTAGCACCAAGGATGCCTCCTGCTTCTACCATTCCTCTGCCTCCAAGAGATGATCTATCTTCATCCTCCTCTGACGACGACAGAGAAGAGTGCGAGATACACAACACCCATCCACCTCTAAATGAGTGGGATGATTATGTGATATGTACACCACCATCACTAGCTGCGCACCCATCGGATTCCCCACCTGAGGCCATTGAGGGTTTCCACAATTTAGTGGAAAGAGCTGCTGCACAATTTAAGCTCCCTATGTCAGTGAAGCAATCAGATTGCTTCTAATATGCATTTAAGGAGCAGGTACGCAAATCAATCCGAGCCATCCCTATAGTAGACCATATCTGGGACAAAGGCCTCAAGCTCATGAGAACCTACTATAGCAGCTGTGCTACCATGTATTGATTAAAAAGTACAAAGCCCCTGATGACTCTCCTGCCTGTTTCACGGGCCACCCCAAGGCTGATTTTGTGGTCTTGCGAGCGGAATAGCGCCAATCCAAAAATCCTTCTGCACCAATATCCACGCCTCCCGATAAGGATGGCAGAAGATTATACAACAACAGGAAACGGTTCTCTTCAGTGTCTGGCTGGTGTATTCGTGCGGCATATTCTTAAGCTACCCTAGTTGTCCCACTGCGATAGACAAATGTGGTCTGATATAGGGGCACAATTCGACCTGGTGTCAGAAAATAGAAGATGGGAAGTGAGAAAGATCTTACAAGAAGGGGAGGGCACATTAACTGAAATCATTGATTGTGCAATGGACTTTACTGCCACTGGCTTTTGTCAATTGGCAGGAGCGGCTGTGTTGCGGCCGCAAGGTTGGCTGAAGTCAACATCATTCAGACTAGCGGTCCAGTCTAAAATATTGGATATGCCATACAATGGTGATGCGGTGTTTGGTAAACACATTAATGATTCACTTTTGGCAATCAAAACTGACATTTTCACGGCTAAATCCCTAGGCAACCTGCAGTATCGCACATTTTCCCTTTGAGGAGCTCAAGGCAGGGGGTTTTCTTCCTACAGAGGAGCATCTCTGCTATGCCACCAATATCAGTTCTATCAGTCCCAATATAGGCCTCCATATCAACAGCAGCAATATCCCCATCCATGGGCCATATGTGGCCTTCTATCCTTCAGCTATTCATTTTATCTTATGCCAAGTCGTGCAGGCTCCAAGAGTCGAATCCAATGAAAAGGGAGTACTTGCATCCCCAAAAACGACACCTCTGAAATGTCCAAGAAATGCGTGTTTATATGTTAGGGTAGAAAGTACCCAACGCAACACAGGGCCTTGATAAGCCAGTACACTTGCAAAGTCTCCCGAGTAAGTTGCTGAAAACAGAGTCTCTGAATAATTGAAGGATGGAAAGCCACATATGGTTTAATATACATTAGTGATACCTGCCCAAGGAGTGAAAATTAATACAGAACAAGATCAACAAAGTCCTGATGAAGTTAAATGTATACTGAACGAAATGGGTTGGCTGTATGTTTTAGTTGCTGGACCGTATATATTTTCAAAGTGGAATCAAATAAAAGAATAATTTTTCTAACAACATACTTGAAGATTCACCGACTTTCTCTGTGGGTGCACCACTTCATCTTTGTTTTGAACTTACCTGTAACTTCATTTATCAAGTATTGGTATCTTTCATAGATTCACATGTGACCCACCCTCCTCCACTTAAAGGCTTTCCTCATATATCAAATTAAACTCCTTCACTAGTACTCAAAATTCTGAGAAAAACTGTCTCTGTTGGGAAGGTTCTAGATGGTGCTGTCGCCTGATTGGTCATAGTTCAAGTTCGGTTCTTTTTATAACCTACTGCCATGATAGCCTATTGCAGAACTACTTACTGCTTTGGTAATTTACTGTGGGACTCCCACTCGGCGATAGAGAATGATTTAAGCATGTGAATCTATGAAAGATACCAATACTGGCTAACTGAAGTCACAGGTAAGTAACTCATTTTTTCCCAAATCCTTTCAAATTATAGAAGATTTTCTTACCTCTCGCAGCATTAGTTATGTTATGTTATCTGCACTTATAGAGCGCATGGCTGCCTCGTCTTTCTCTCTATATTCAGAGGCCTTATGACAATGGGTCATCAGGGTGCCAACTCGTATGGATTTTTGTGCTATGTGTTATTTCTACCATGAAGAAGTTTGATTGATCTCCTTTGTATATTAGCTGATCTTTGAAGCAAATGGCCACAGTAAGGCATTCTTTGTTCTCAAAGCCCACAGCCCGTATATTGCTACATCCAAAACAGCCTTCTGTATCTTGAATTTTAGATTGAAGCATTGAAGTGATAATGTATAAGCTGCGACCTATTTCTATAATTCATTGACAATTAAAGATACCAAGACTGTTTGATGTAGTTCAGTGACTTTAATAGCAACATTTCTGCTGGTTTCCTTTCAGGTCATTCATATCAGTCCATGCTGTCTCTATAATTTAGGCCAATTGCAATCTAGTTTTATGTATGACTGTTGGAATGTCAGAAGGGTTCTCCACTGCAGTCTACAAAAGTGACTTCCAGAATAGGCATTTGTTCTGTTGGATGTTCTTATGCGGTCTGTCTTTAACTATTATTCTGGGGTTCATAATATTTTCTGTTAGGTTCTCAACTTCTTGCTTATCTGAACCCATCTATTTTATGACATATGCTTGTCTTTGTCTCTTAAAGACCAAAAGCATACATACTGCACTCAGTGTATAACAAATAGTTATCTAAGCAATAGACAGTACCAATAAGCAGTACACAATAACAAAAACACATAATTACAAACTAGATTAGACTCTAATCTATGATGGTGACCTCATAATCATAGGAAAAGTTGCCAAAAGCACTGCGATGCAATACCTACAGCAGAATGTGTGCAGAAAGTACAAATGCTCATAACATAACTGGATGGCGGTATTCCAGCTGGTGTTAAAGGCACTGCACAGTTTGGTCAATAAATGTAGACGCAGCCTCACTGTTTTGCTTTGCGAACAACTATTTCCACTGTCCTCACTACAGTCGATCTGTCATGTTTTTTCCCCATGAATGGGAAAGTATCTTAGATTATAGCTCACTTCAAAGTGTGCTGTGCATTCATAGTTGGATGTTAGAAAGACCATGAACTTCACGGTCTCTTACATTCATGCATTTTGCACTTGCCACGATATTAAGAAGAGCATTTCATCTGCTTCTGTCCCTCCCTTGAAACATGGAAAGTAACTTTAGAAATAATTGTGTCTCAGTCTCTGCTGTTCATCACGTGAAAAGGACCTGTTATAGGAATTTCATTATATTTCTCTGACCATACACAATTCTTCTCCCTGATCCATCCACTGGAGATACATGACCTTTGTTCAGATGAAGGCCTGGTCCTTCATCTATTGATTCTATAGGTAACATTGTGGATCAAAAGGCAAGTCTTTCTTAATTAAGTGTTAAGAAGGTATGAGTGAATATAAAAGAATACACAGATGTGTTATACTTAAGCATGCTGAAAATGGTTAGCCTGAACTTGGTGTGGGTGATAAAGCATCTTGTATATCAAAAGCTTCCCCAGCCACTCATGTCATGAACACCATGCCTAGTGCACTTTTTTTTTTTTTTTTTTAAAGAGTTTTATGTAGCACGAACTAGACCAAAGACATTGGGTATCAGAGCGCTTAACATGATCATCAGTTTTGTTACAGATGGACTCATTCATGTTTGTTAGGCACAGAGAGATTACGTGATTTGCCCAGAATCACAGGATGTTGAGCGTCGTTGCCGAGACTCGAACCCGGTTACCCAGCTTCAAGGTCGAACGCTCTAGCCGTAAGGCTACATCCTCTCCCCTCACTTGCTTAAGGAGACACTCAAGTGGTTGTTTTTAAATTCTGCAACCTAGATGTTTCCTTTTCAAAAGATTAGACTTTACAAACACACCCGTGGTCACTGTTCTATGTCTTTTTCATCCAACCATATCTGTGCCATTTGTTATTTGTTTTATGTTTAGTCCATTTCATAAAACAACGCATGCCACCTAGCAGCTTATAGTGTTCATGTCCCCAGTTCAAAAGACGAGTACCACGTCCTCACTTTGCTAGGTTTCTGCCAATTGATAATCTAGTTTTATTCCCCCTCAAGTTACAGTGTTACTAGCTCTTATAGCGCTCTGCTCACACCTTTCATTTTTGTTGATTTTAAGCCCACAATAATGAACCCTAGCCGGATGAGTGGAAGGCGCATGAGAGAATAGTACAATTAACAGTTATTAACAAAGGACAGAATGCGAGTTGTAATAATGGCATCTATCCTGCAAATATATCCCAACACCGTAAAATCGACACACTAATGGTCAATGTATATTTCTTGTCCCTGTTTCATACACTCACTGCGCTTAGAATGCAGGTGTGCTACCATGCTTACTTCCAGCATTCTAAGCCTTCTGATTGGTTGAGCAAATCACAGCTTTTTCACAGATGGTGCTTTTAGTTGTACCTCACACTAGAGATGTTCCTCATTGGTGGGTAAGTTTTATTAAAAGTGATACTTCCTAGCACAATGTGGGCAATAAGGCTATTAGTTGCCTTATCCTTTCCAGTCCTATCTCTACATGTTGATACACAGACCTGCTCTCCCTAAGTCTACTTTATTTCCCTTCCCGAATTGTAATGCAGGCAACCAGTTATTAACATCCGCGCATGCTATTTAAGTTGATTTGTGATACTCATAATTAAAGGTGTGTTTTATAGTCTCATTCAAGATCTTTAAAAATTGCGCTTCATGTCCTGTGTTCTTAATGTTTTCGGGAATGTACAAGCCTGTATATGGGGCACATAGCTGCACAAATTTACTTTTGGCAATATTACATTTAAAATGTCAGCCTGCTATAAATGAGTTGATGAATAAATGCGGCTGTTTATTTAATGGGTTACTCTGATTTCCTTTACTTAGTGTGTTTTCTCTTGCAGATTTTATTTGATACCCAGGCTCCATTAAATGCCATCAATAAACTCCCAACTGTGCCAATGCTGGGTCTTACACAGCGGACAAACACTGCGTATCAATGTTTCTCAATCCTGCCCCAATCACCCACCCACATCAGATTGGCCTTCAGGAACATGTATTGTATTGACATTTACTGCCGGAGTCGCGGAGTGGTGGCAATACGTGATGGAGCATACAGTCTTTTTGACAACAGTAAAATAGTTGAAGGCTTTCACCCTGCACCAGGGTTAAAGGTAATTATGACTTTTGGATTGTGTATATGATTGATTTGTTTTTTTCTTCATTTTTGTGTAATGGATTACAAACATAATTGTTGGCAAGTGGTAAACAAGGTACCAAACAGTCGGCACATACATCTTTTTCTTTCACTCCCTCTCTAAATATGTAAGTCATCTAACTGTACCTTTTTCCTGAAAAAAACTCTGTGCTTATTCTTTGCCAAATTATTTCAGGTCTGCAGTTTTACTAAAACAAAGGGCAGAACATAAAGATAAATGCTTGGAATCACTTCACAGACATCTCTAGTTACAGTTTTTTGGATTAATTAGTAAGCATAGTTATCACAGGATTTTTTATGAAGCTCTAGGACTGACCTCGTTGTGATAAAACTATGGAGTTACGACTAATGTACAGCTCATCCACAAGTTTGAACCTTCTGTGCGTGGGGGACAGGGAGGGTGCTGAGTAAGCATTGACAAAAACTCCTTGCAACCTACAGAGTAGAGTGTCCAAATGGACTACAATTGGAGTGCCACACTATTGTGGTCCTGGTGCACCTAAAGCAAACAATAGTACCCACAGAGGATGCTGTTCTGAAATGTACACATGGCCTCAAAATAAGGCTCCAGAGCTTTAAAAATTCAAAGTTAGGAATGGCTGGTAAAAAATAAAATGCCGCAGCACTTTTACAGTTTGTTACAACCCTACTTCTCTTTGTTGCAACATCAAAATTGATGGTATTTTAATAAAAGGTGGTCTAGGTTAGTAATATGTTATGATATAGTTAGCCACTTTTACCTGTCTTTACTGTCTTAAAATACTCCAGCAAGTGGCTAAACCTTACAATGATGGCTAATTATACAGTGAAAGACACTACATTTCTGGTGGATACTCCTAACTGCAGATTCCTCACCTTGTGGAAACCCCCAGACGGCAGACAGGATCTGGAGAATTTTCGCTGCAATTCCCTTGCACTACTCTAGGTTTCTTGTTCATTTACGTCCCGCCCTGGAAATTACTCCAGAACCACATATAGCCACAACCCCCGCGTGGTTCCTTTCTTTCTACTCCTTTCTCTGCAGATCTGGAGGTCGCTCCCTTGCTATCTGTCTTTTGACAGAACTTATTTCTGTCAACATTATATACAATGTGTAAGTGACAGACATGTCCCTCCACCTCCCCCCCAAACAAATTACATGCGTCTAACCCTGCACGGACTGCCTTAAGCAGAGGTTGGTGACAGACCCCCCACCAGGTATGTCTCTAGGTTCCTCACATGACTCGAAGTCCTGTGACAACTGCACCAGGATGAACCCGAAGACCATCCAAGACCCCGAGGCAAAGCTCTATGTGGCTGAACATTTTCAGAAAGCATCTAAGGGCCTGTCAACGCATAAGAACTGGTCTTGCTTGAGGATGCAAATGAGAGGCTCTTTTCCCCCTCCAAGTAGTCAGATATGTTGAAGTCCAAGAAATACCATAAGCAGTCTAAACATGACTCACCTTCTTCCACGCCACTCTGGTCAAGAGAAGTTGTGTGGATATCAGTGTTCCTACGGTCCTCCACTGCGGGCCTGATCCCTCAGCTTGGTTCAGTCCAACCTGAATTCCTGTGTCCTTGTACGTGGCATCAACAGATCCAAGCCTTCAAGGGAGCCTTTTTGCATATGTTCAGCACCCTACCAGCTCCCTCTGCTGTGCCTACAGGCCCCAATGATCCAAGGCGGTCTCATGTTAGACTACTGCAGGACGATCCATCCCAGATGCTGACTGGGTCACTTGACCCCACTGAGGGGCCCGTCCTAACTCTGGGATGACTTCTGTCTTGAATTCTCTCCCAGCACCGAGATCCTCACCGGGCCCCTGTGCATCGTCGCCAAAGCCACCGACACTGGAGAAAGAACCTATTGTCCTTATGGAGTTGGAAGCAAATCGGCAGTGATCTCGACCAACGTCCACCTATTTTGATCTCCGATACAGCCCATTCCACCCCTTTTGAACTGAATAGTACATTGCTGCTACCGATATGTTATTCGGATCCAGATCCCCATGATGGTGATGATGGGGGTGCCTATACCCAAATTTATTTAGAAGAGAATTTATTTCTGGATCTTCAAGATACCAGTAGGGTAGATGCATCCCCTGACACTGGCCCAAACTCTCCACCTGGACCTTCCATAGAGGAGTCGGTGTCTTTTGCCATTGCCATCAGGAGGGCTGTGGAGTACTAGCTCTCCAACTGCCATTCGCGGAGCTAAAACATTTTCTCACTGAACTCTTGCAGCATGGGCATACTTCTTTAAACCTGCTCCTCCTGTCGAATGAGGGCCTTACAAATACTTTAAAGGACACATGATTCAAACCTGGATCTTGCCCGCCTGTGAATAAGCAAATTGCCAAGCAGGTCAGACCTGCTATATCTTTACTCCTCAAAGCGATACCAAAGGGGATGATGGACGGAGCGTTAGAGCAAATCAAACACTCACCCCCAGTCAACTGATCTGGGTTTAATTCATCATCGAACTGCCCAACAATGTCTTCCCTGGACCGGAAACAAGCATCCTGGGACCGGTTTCGGGTTCATAACCCTCATCAGCCAGGCTATCTTGAATCCAGTGGCAAAGTGAGCAAGGGACCCACGTCTGGGCATACCCTGCCAACTTAGGGCGAACAAAGCGATACCAAAGGGGATGATGGACAGAGCGTTAGAGCAAATCAAACACTCACCCCCAGTCAACTGATCTGGGTTTAATCCATCATCATACTTTAGCTCACTCCACCACCCCAGTTCAGACATGGCCATATGCAAATCAGACTGACCCTGTGCCTCATGGGAACAGTCCAGCCCGAACAGCCCAGCCATGTCTTCCCTGGACCGGAAACAAGCATCCTGGGACCGGTTTCGGGTTCATAACCCTAGTCAGCCAGGCTATCTTGAATCCAGTGGCAAAGTGAGCAAGGGACCCACGTCTGGGCATACCCTGCCAACTTAGGGCAAACAAAGCGATGGAATGGCATGGTGAGCAAAAAAACGATGGATTTAGGCCCAGATCTCTGTACTGGGGTGAATGTATGACATTGTTCTGCATTCTGTCCATCAATTGTTGTTTTTGCATTTGTCACCCCGAGTGGGACGGGTATGCTCAGACGTGAGTCCCGTGCTCTCCTTGCCACTGGAATCAAGCTATCCTGGCTGAAGAGGGGTGAAACCCCGAAACCGGTCCTAGGATGCTTGTTTCCAGTCCACGGAGGACCTGGCTTGGCATTTAGGGCTGGACTGTTCCCATGAGGCACAGGGTCAAGACTGATTTGCATATGGCTGGGTTCAAACTGGAATGGCATGGTGAGCAAAAAAACGATGGATTTATGCCCAGATCTCTTTACTGGGGTGAATGTATGACATTGTTCTGCATTCTGTCCATCAATTGTTGTTTTTGCATTTGTCACCACAAGTGGGACGGGTATGCTCAGACGTGAGTCCCGTGCTCTCCATGCCACTGGAATCAAGCTATCCTGGCTGAAGAGGGGTGAAACCCCGAAACCGGTCCTAGGATGCTTGTTTCCAGTCCAGGGAGGACCTGGCTTGGCAGTTCGGGCTGGACTGTTCCCATGAGGCACAGGGTCAAGAAATGAAATGAAATGAATGAAATGAAACGTAGATTTATAAAGCGCGAATTGCTGCCCTAAGGCGTCCAAGCGCTGCCTAGAGAGTATGGTCATTAGTCAGAGGCGGTTAGCTGGGGATTTAATCATGGACGTTGAAGAGAAATGTCTTTAATTGTTTGCGGAAGGAAAGCAGATTGGGGTTCGACCTGAGTTGAAGGGGGAGGAGGTTCCACGTCTTGGCGGCATTGTAGGAGAACATCCTACCCCCAGCCCTGGCTCTCCTGATTCTGGGAACTGTGACTAGAAAGGACTGGCTGGAGCGAAGGTGTCTCCTAGGAAGGTACTGTAAGATAAGTTCACGGCTAATTGCCGGTCCTTTGTGCCAGAAGGCTTGGTGGGTTATGCAAAATGCCTTAAAGGCAATTCTTTGCCAAACCGGAAGCCAGTGCAGGCTACTCAGCCCCGGTTTGGCTGAGACTCTCCGAGGCAGCTGGAGCAATGCGCGAGCCGCGCAGTTTTGGACGATCTGCAGCTTGCGCAGTGTGTAGTGGGGGGCACCGAGATAAAGGGCGTTGTTAAAATCCAGTCGAGACTGGATCAGGCCTTGAACAGCCACCTGCTTGGCCTCCATAGGTAGGGGTGGGAGCACTTTTTTCAACATCTTAAGGAGGCAAAAACAGGTTGCAGAGAGCCTGATGGCTTGGGTGTCAAAGGTTAGGGATCTATCCAGCCATACCCCCAAGCTTTTTATATTGTCCTTGGGTACAGGGGGGGTGCCTAGGCATGGAGGCCAGAAGGAGTCAAAAAGCGTAGGAGCAGCGGGGCCCATGAGCATCAGCTCAGTTTTATCCCCGTTAAGCTTAAGGGAGGATGTCGTCATCCAGCTTTTTACTTCCTCCAAACAATTCCTTAAACCCGTTTGTGCAGATTGACCATCCTCCTGTGCCAAGGAGACCACTAGCTGAGTGTCGTCCGCATGAGAGATGACCTTAATGCCAAACGGACGAACAACCTCAGCCAGTGGTCTCATATAGATGTTGAATAACGCAGAGCTTAAAGAGGAACCCTGCGGAACCCCACAGCTCAGAGGTTTACTGGAGGAGACGGTATTTCCCTCGAAGATCTGGAAGGACCTGTTGCTCAGAAAAGATTTGAGCCAAAGTATGGCCCTACCCGAGATTCCAACATCAGAAAGGCGACATAACAACATGTCGTGACTGACCGTGTCGAAAGCTGCGCTCAGATCGAGGAGGACCACTGCCACTGATCGCCCTCGATCCAGGATTCTTCTGGCTTCCTCGGTGACAGCTGGTAAGGCAGTCTCCATCCCGTTTCTCGGTCAAAAGCCCGTTTGGGTTGTATCCAACAACTGGTTGTTTTCCAGAAGTCCACCAGGTGAGTATTGATATGCTTCTCTAAGATTTTGGACACCCAGAGGAGCAGGGAAATGGGGCGGTAGCTGCAAAAGTCGCCAGGATCAAGGTTGGGTTTCTTCAGCAAAGCACGCACCATAGCCTGCTTTGGAGAGGGTTTATTCCAAAAGCACCAGTACCAGTTATTGCTGCCAAAAAGCAAACGGAGCAATTCAATCGCTCCACAAAGAGTGCCTTGCGGGGGAGAAAAACTGAAAGACAAGAAAGACAAGAAAAGAAAACAAAAGCAAAACCGGAGACCCGCTCAGCAGCTAGTAAAGCGGCGAGGGAGCTGACACTCGAGCCAGAAGGGAAAACGCTGCGTTTACAAATGCCGACATCAAAGGAACAGATGCGACAGTCAACGTTACCTGAATCCTTCGCATCAAAAGTAACCCCGTCGGTTCAGAAGCTAGTGGAGGATCCACGGCAGCCCGGAACACTAGGAGGACCCCCGCGTCTCTCAGTCGCGCTGAACGCGGGCGTCAGAGAAACACCAGACCGCGAGGACGCAGACGCTGTTACCCTGGTTGCTAGGCAACCATTGAATTTGGAAGAAAACACCACGCATCAAGCGGTGCTGAGTACCGGAGCGAAGAAGGTGAGCAAGGGGGGGAAGCAGGAAACTGATGAAGATTGCAATGCACTAGACCAGCTGGAAAAGTTTAACAATGTCCAAATGTTAGACGCTCTGGCAAATGTGGAAGTAGGGCTGATTAAACCTACGGGCTCAAGGTGGGGTAGCACCCATAGCCTCGAAGGGTACCCGGACCTCGAATATGATCGGGACAGCGTAAAGGATGGTAGAGAACATAGAGAGTTGAGGGGTGGTTCCCCTGAATTCTTTTCAGTCAATGAGGGCTCGGACACAACGGATATTAGTGAGCCCGAGAATGAGGAGGAGCAGAGCTGCTCAGACCATACTGCTGGCTCAGACACAAGCAAGGATTCCAGTGAACTAGCGACCCAGAAGAAAAGGAGATCGGGAAACAGAAGAGATGGTGGAGGGTCTAGAAGCAGTATGGATAAAAAATTGTCATGGGATTATTCTGCTACGTCAGCGACTTATCTGGAAAAAGATCAGGGAGAAGGAGATACTACTGGGAGACCAGAGCCTCAAAATGTAACTCTTGAAATATTGTTTGGAACTTTGAAGCAGATGCAATCAGAGGCCAGAGCAGAAAGTCGAAGGGCAAAAAGAGACACAAAAAAGCTACAAGCCTCACTGAGAAGAGTAAATAGAAAATACGAAGAGGTTGAGGAGAGAGTCACCCAGGTGGAAGAAAGGACTGGCAGAGTAGAAGATGAGGTATCAGAATGGCAGACTTTTAAAATGGAACAAGGGAAAGTAGTGGAAGACCTTCAATGGAAGCTAGAAGATTTCGAAAACCGCCAAAGGCGCAACAATGTAAGACTTTTGGGACTTGCGGAAGGGAGGGAAGGACAGGACCCGAGATGTTATGTGGTTAAGGTGTTAAAAGAAGCCTTTCCAGATTCAAAATGGCAATGGGATCTAGAAGTGCAAAGAGCCCACAGATATCCTCTGTTTGTAAGGAAAAATCGTGGGGGTCAGGAGAATGCATTACCAAGAGCAATGTTGGTCTATCTAGGGAATTACTTGGCGAGGCAAGAAATAATTGATAAAGCTAGACCAGACTCAAGAAAGTTAGCCGACGGGAACACATTCTTCGCCAGGCCAGACTTCTGCCACGTTACTGTGGAAAGAAGATGGAAGTTAAGGCAGATGATAGCACCTTTCCAAAAGCAAGCTGCAGAAGCTTATTTGCTGTTCCCGGCAAGACAAAGTCATCAGGAAGGGGTACACCAAGATGTTCACGTCCGAGATAAAAGCGGGAGAATACTTAACGGAGATCACGGAACTAGAGAAAGGAAAGGAGAGTAGAGGGAGAACTCCATCGGAAACACCACCAAATGGCCCTTCAAAGACATAGTAAGGGAAAACTCCAAAGTATATATAGGTATAACTACATGAGAGAATAGGATAGGAGAGAGTAGCGACACTGCAGACTATAGGGGCCACACATAGGTCAGGATTGACCTATTTGCCTGTAGCAAGGGGAGAGGGGATCCTAAGGGGAGGGGGTAAGAGGGGGGAAAGGGGGAGGAGGTGGGGCAGGGGATATTTGCGCACTTAGGAGGTGGTTTTAAGCACAGTAGGGAAGGTTTGCGAGGTAGGAGTTACAGTATATTAGTAAATAGAACTGTAGGTAAGAAAATATTGAAGTTTGATGAAAAACTGCAGGCATGCATGCTTACAGAGGGTAGGAAAAATTTTGAACCACAATGACATGTAGGATAGCCTCAATAAATATCTGTGGGTTAAATGAGGTAAATAAAAGGCTCAAGACGGCTGCCCTGCTAAAATGGTTAAATCTCGATTTAGTGTGCCTCCAGGAAACTCGTATTGAAGGCACTAAGGCTTATATACTGGAGCAGCTTGGCTATAACACGCTAGCAAAAACGAACCAAAATACAAAGACGAGAGGGGTGGCGATTCTAGGTAGGAGTCAGGATACGCTGGTTAAGAGAAAGAAGGAGGATCAGTGGGGAAGATGGGCTATAGCGGAGATAAGTTTTAGGGGGGAGACAATAACGGTTGTCTCGGTCTATGGCTCTACAGGAGATGATCCGGATATTTTTCAATTTTTGGACACAGAATTGGCACAATGGCCGGAGCCCATTATACTCTGTGGTGACCTGAATTTGCACGATCCAGACAGTAGTTTTTTAGACCCTGGTAGAAAATACTCGGGGAGGAAAAGGAGGACTTACAGAGCTTTAGCAGATATGGCAATACATAACTTGTTGGAAGACCCTTGGATAAAATGCCATCCAAATCTAGATGGGAGTACTTTTTTTTCAGCCCCTCACCAGATAATGGTTAGGCTGGATTACTTTTTAATAACAAGAGGACTGCTGGATTATGCAAGAATAGATAGGGAACCAAGGATCATCTCAGACCATAGCCCATTAGTCTTAACTATAACAATTGGGCAAAGGAGAAACAAAGAGCTAAGACAATGGACATTTGATAGAAAGCTCCTACAGGATCAGCGGTACAGGGAAAGATTGACTAATTGGATCAAAGAATATTGGGAGATAAATAGGGGTACTTCAACACCAGGGATAGTGTGGGGTGCTTTTAAAGCTGGAATAAGAGGTGAAACCTTGAGTTATGTAATTAAGGAACAAAGAACTTTGAAGGTAAAAACTGAACAAATTAATAAATCAATTATTGAAGCAGAGGAAGCACTTATTACAGCTCTACATACACACTCCCCAATCGATCAGATCTTATTGAAAATAGTTGCTCTTAAAGCCGAAGCTATGGAGGAGATGGGGAAGAAAACAGTAGAGAAGTATTTGGTAAATAAAGAAAAGGTATATGAGCTAAGTGAAAGAGTTGGCCACATACTGGCTGTGCGCGCTAGGCAAAGGGTCGGGATGGCCGATATAAAGGAGATTAAAAATTCTCAGGGAATTAAGGTGAAAGAAGTTGAACAGATCCAAGAGGTTTTTAAACAATTTTATACAGAACTCTATACAAAGGATGGTCGAGAGGAAGAGAAGGATATAAGGACCTATTTAAGCGATTTAGAGCCCTCAGGGCTAGCAGAGGAGGACAAGAAGGGGCTGGAGGAGATACTGCAGTTGAAGGAACTGGTTGAGGCTATGAGGGATCTACCATCAGGGAAGGCAGCTGGCCCGGATCAGATTCCGATAGAATTTTACAAAACCTTTCAACCTTCTCTCATAAAAGAAATGTTTAATGTTATGCTGCTGGCACAAAAGGGTGAGTCTGTACCAGAGTCCTGGGGCGGGGCAGACATTATTGTAATACCGAAGAAGGGTAAACCCGCAGACACCCCGGGGTCGTATCGCCCTATCACCTTAATGAACGCAGATATTAAGGTGTTTTCTAAAATTTTGGCGAAAAGGTTGTCTAGGGTAGTTGAATCACTGGTAATTCCTTCTCAGCACGGGTTTATCCCGGGTAAAGGGACAACTCAACACACTAGACAAGTAATCACGGCATTTGATGCAGCAAATACTCTAGAAGACCCCATGGCAGCCCTGTTCCTAGATGCTGAGAAGGCATTCGACAGGGTTTCTTGGAGGTATATGTGGGAAGTTCTGAGATGGAATGGTATAGGGGCAGGATTTATTAAAGCTCTGCAGACCCTATATATAAACCCGACGGCCAAGATAAGAGTTAATAGAGGACAAACATCCGTAGTCTATATCTAGAGAGGAACAAGGCAGGGATGCCCCTCTTCGCCCCTCCTTTTTGCGCTTTTTTTTTTTTTTTTTTTTTAACCTTTATTTCTTCAAGAGTCTGGACACAGCTATTCAGCCGACAACCCGGAGGTTCGGCAGCTTCGGTAGAGAAGGACAGAGAAGCGTCCACATTGCATTAAAGGAGCAGTGAAAAGATTCCATTTTTAAATAAACGCAAACACACAACAAACCCCAGCAAGGCAAGAACACTGAATGCCCATGGTGATAGCCCCCCAGGGGAGGCCGGACCCCAATCATCTAACAGTCACAGTACTGTGATAAGAGGAAGAAGGGGGACAGCAGAGGCCCAAGAAGTCAATTAACCATCACATCTTATATACTGAGCTGGAAAGAATGTCAAGAAGAAAGCTGTTCCTCGGGGGGATCCAAATCAGGGGCAAGACATATTCCCCCCCTGTATTGATTCCACCGCCCCCAGATGGCGTGCCACTTCCGAGGGCGGCCTCTAGCGCAATATACTGTCTTTTCCCTGAGCATACTCCAGTCCATATTTTCTTTCCACGCGGTCAATGTGGGGGGCCCCGCGGAGCCCCACAATCGCGCGATATCTCTCTTAGCGACCATGTTACCCAGAGTCACCCATTGGGTCTGTGCCTCATCGTGATCGGTGGGCCCCCAGACATTCAGGAGACAACACCGCGCTTCCGGCTGCATAGCAATGCCCGTCACCTCCCCCATCACTGCATGGACTCTCCTCCAGAATTCCGTGATGACACCACATTCCCAAATGATATGCAGGAAAGTACCCACCATACCACATCCCCTCCTACATAGGCCTTCCTCAGAGAATCCCATATGAACCAGCCTTGGCCCCGTCACATACATTCGATGCAGTATTTTGAGCTGCACCAGCCTCAGACGCGACGGGATCGCAACCTCCTTGGGAGAGGAAACAGCAGACTGCCAATCCTCGTCATCCAACTCGAGTCCATCCCTAGTCCACTGGTCCCGCAGCCCCAGAAGCATATCCGCCCGGACATTTATTCCTTTTTGCGCTTTACCTGGATCCCTATATACGAAATCTGGAAAGAAATGTTCTGATTCCACCGCTAATATTAAATGGCTGCAGACTTAAAACGCTAGCATACGCTGACGATGTGGCCGTCCTGACGACAAAGCCTGCAGACGCTATCAGGGCAATCGAAGAAGAAGCTCTGCGATTTGGGCAGTTCTCAGGATATAGCCTGAATAAAGAGAAAACTCAGATAGTTAAAAATCAGTGGGTAATGTGTAACGATGATAGAGTGGTGGGAGTGGCAAACTATCTGGGGGTGCAAATTACAGCAGAAGTAGATAAGATTGTTAAAAACAACATCGCACCCTTAACAGCTCAAGTTAAAAAGGACCTGGAAAAAATGAATAACCTACACCTGTCATTGGTAGGCTGTACAAACATCATCAAGATGATGGTTTTACCTAAATTTTTATATTTTTTCAGGGCTATACCCTTGTTGTTTGAAGCCAACTGGTTTAAGGGCCTAGAGGCCATATGTAGCAGGTTCATCTGGGCACATGGTAAGACCCGGAGGGCCTATAGGTTTATGACACTTCCCAGGGAAAAAGGGGGATGGGGAGCACCAGACTTTAGTTTATATTATATGGCAACTGTTTTGCAATATATACAAGGATTAATTGGGGGGAATACTGATGATGCAAGAATGCACAAGATGTCTACTGAGATTTATGCAGTTGTGCTAGGGGCAAATACCTATAACTGTTTTTTAAAGTGTACAGATTCTAGCTATTTTAAGAGAACTAGGTTTAAAACTGTTAAGGCGGCTGTTGTGGTATGGAACGCTTTCTTAAAAAAAGTCAAGATGGGGAGGTATAACAGATATGTGTCCATAAGCAATAATAGATCACTCCCAGCGGAAATATTTGCTGATCAGACAATGGCGGAATGGGCAGCAAGAGGGATTACGCAAATAGGAGACCTGCTCGCTCAGGATGGTTTTATGCAATTCTCAGATCTGCGAGCTTTATATAATTTAGACAATAGGGGTTTTTTCAAGTATTTGCAGATTAGAAGTTTTTTCAAAAATAAAGTGGGAGGCCCTGCAGGCTTTACCAAGATAGAAATAATGGAGAAAATCAAGCTGATGGGGGACTGTTCAATAAGGTCGTTTTATGCAACACTGTTGAAAGAAAATCAGGATGATCTAGAGAAATTTAGTACAAAATGGGCAGATAAAATAGGAGTTAAAAGTAATTTGTTTCTGGAATCTCTGACTTTAGGACGCACAATATTAAGTTCAGCCCCCTTGCAGTCTCAGCATTATAAAACATTATACTTTCTTTATTTTACGCCTGCAAGGATAGCAAGATGGGGTGGGAATTCAGGAATTAACTGCCCTCGATGTGATGCGTTAGAGGCAGATAGCATACACATCTTTGCAACATGTCCCCAACTTCAATTTTTGATTAAAGAGATAGAGGGGTTCCTAGCAAGGTCCTTGGTTATAGGGATCTCTCTTTTACCATCTTGGATTATGTTAGGAGTGGCAGAAGGAGAGCAGGAGCACTCAGAATTCTTGTTTGTTATAATGGCCGTTTATAGACTGACAATAGCTAGGGCTTGGTTGGATAAAAGTCCCCCAGAATATCAAACTTGGTTGGCAAATACGTTGTATGTACACAATATGGAGGAAAATATTTTTGCTCGGAAAGGGAGGAGAGGAAGATGTTTGGGGAGAAGGGTTTGGGAGCCATTAACTAAATGGAAGGAGAAACAAAAGTGCCGCACTGTTTAAACAAAGTATTGAAATAATTTGGTTGAATTTCTGGAATTTAAATAATAGAAATTAATGAAAGTAATGTAACTGTTAAAGGGTATTCAATGTAAGTCAAAACTGTGCTTATATCTGTTTTTATTTTTCTTTGTTATTGGGAGAAAATAAAAAATATTTAAAAAAAAAAAAAAAGAGGGTGGAGAGGGTTTAGTGAGGCTCTTTACAATCTGAAAAATTTCTTTGGGTTTCGATTTTGCCTGCATGATTTGTGAGGAGAAGTAAGTGGCTTGGGCAGCTTTTATCTCCTCTTTATATGCCCTGATGGCCTCTCTATGATGGATTTTATCGTCCGGGGAATAATCCAGACGCCACCGTCTTTCTACTCTCCTGCAACGCCGTTTTAAATCCCTGAGTTCCTTAGAAAACCAGGGGGCAGTTTTTTGTGAGTGCTTCGTGGTGATTTTGTGGAGAGGAAGTGCGGCCTCCAAAGATTTCGAGATCCACTCTACGTATTCCTGATTGGCCGTGCAGGGATCCACGTTAGGGAGGGGGCGAGAAGTGATGAGACTGTTGGCCCAAGACTCTACTGGGAGTCTAGCCCAATTTCTAGCGATCTTTACGATGGGGGTTGGGTGAGGTGGCTTGTGAATAGACCATGTAAGAGGGACAAGTGACTGGTCAGTCCATGGTAGACAAATCGGTTGCTCCGCCTTAAGTTCGGTGCAATTGCTGAACGCTGGGTCCAGGAGATGGCCCTTGATGCGAGTAGCTGAATTGACCAGCTGCTCCAACTGTAAAGCAGCTAAATCATTCGTCAACTCAGTGGCAGTGTGGTTATCGGCGACATCGAAATGCAGATTGAGATCGCCAAGCAATGTGTAGTTGGGAAAAGTTGTAACCAACTCGGCAAGGGTTGGTGGGAGGGTCTTATGAAACTGCTTTGTGGGGCCCGGTGGTCGATATATAAGGATACCTGAAAAGCAGCTGTTGGAAGAGAATTCAATGCTGAATGCGAGGCTTTTGCGGTCCGGGAGTGAGTCAGGGGTACAACGACAAAGGAACTGGTCTTTGTGTATTATTGCCAGGCCACCTCCCCTCCCAGCCATCCGATCCTTCCGCGTAATTTGAAAGCCCGGGGGCAGGGCTGAAACAATGTCCGGATCGGAGTCAGGCGTCAGCCAGGTTTCAGTGAGAAAAACTACATCTGGTCGACGTTCTTCCAGCATGAGAGCAATTCCGTCCTATGCTTGGGTAGAGACCTGCAATTTAAAAGTAACATGCTATAATCCTGCTTATTATCATGTTGCTGGATGGTATTCAGCTTAAATTTGCACGTGGGGCAGACCGCAGGCAAGTCCAACGCTTGGAATGAGTGCAGACAATCTCCATCCCCAATAATCCTCATACTGAGGAGGGACTCAGAGCTGTAATGCCTTGACTGTTGGACAAAAGATGCAGGGGTTGTGGCCTCCGGTCGCGGACGGGCGCAGACGGGCTTGCCTTTAGCGCGCCTTCGGCTGTCATGCGGTTTAAATATCCCCGGCCTGCCAGCGACTAGAGGGCTGTCCAAGCCCCCACCCAAGATGTCAGCCAAAGACACCTGCCTGGGTCCTCCTCCACCGCGAGAGAACACGATGTGGTTCCGGACCCCAGCAGTAGCAGCGGATTAGCGGCGAGGTGAGTCTGGGGCAATGGCATAAAAAGACGTAAATAAAAGTTAATTCCAGCAATGCAAGTGCAAAATAAAGTATTTGTCTAAAAACCTCCCGGCTTCCGCCTCAGGAGTTGGCTCTAGGTTCTGCGCGCTCGCGCTGTCATGCGGTTTAAATATCCCCGGCCTGCCAGCGACTAGAGCAGACTGATTTGCATATGGCTGGGTTCAAACTGGAATGGCATGGTGAGCAAAAAAACGATGGATTTAGGCCCAGATCTCTGTACTGGGGTGAATGTATGACATTGTTCTGCATTCTGTCCATCAATTGTTGTTTTTGCATTTGTCACCCCGAGTGGGACGGGTATGCTCAGACGTGAATCCCGTGCTCTCCATGCCACTGAAATCAAGCTATCCTGGCTGAAGAGGGGTGAAACCCCGAAACCGGTCCTAGGATGCTTGTTTCCAGTCCAGGGAGGACGTGGCTTGGCAGTTCGGGCTGGACTGTTCCCATGAGGCACAGGGTCAAGACTGATTTGCATATGGCTGGGTTCAAACTGGAATGGCATGGTGAGCAAAAACACGATGGATTTAGGCCCAGATCTCTGTACTGGGGTGAATGTATGACATTATTCTGCATTCTGTCCATCAACTGTTGTTTTTGCATATCTTTACTCCTCAGCACGCTACTCCCTAGAGTCTTGTGGTGCAAGCTTCCACGAGCAGGTTGAACGCTAACTCTTTCCCTAGTACACCCCTAATCTGATAGAGACATCTAGCTGCAGATTCCTCATCTTTAAACTTCTAGGCGTCAGGCTGGATCCGAAAGATCTTTGATAGCAGTACCCCTACATGCCAGTAGGTGGCATCGTTCAACTCCGCGTGACGTAGTAGGTGTCATGTTCGTCTGTGTCGTCAATATAACCACCACTTCGGCACGCTGGCGTCAGTTCTTTTCTTTCCGCGCCAGCCAGCGCTGATCCGTTGAAGAGATCTACCCCCATGCACTTTTTGACAGTTTTTCGACCTTTTGTCGACTCAGTTTGGTGTGTTAGGAATGTCCGGTAGGGAGACTTAGTGGTTCAAACCGTGCGGTGCCTGTCACCGCGCCATGCCGGTAACTGACCCCATCTCATGTGTCTCTGGTTCCTGGAGCGCGACCACAACACAGTCATGCATAGATTGCCGGGCATGGCGCCAAAGGCTTTGAGGGAGCGGTTCCTGAAGCTGGTCGCGGCCCGTCGCGCACCGCGGAGGTCATCTCGTCCATCTTGCTCCCGGTCGAGAAGAAGGTCCGAGCATCGTTCCGGGGGCTCGAAGTTCTCTTCGTCAAAGTAGTCGGGGAAGAGGCACAAGAAGTCGAAGCATGCTTCGACTTCACCCCATCCGCCGTGCGGCGAGATGGAGGAGCCTCCGCGTTCTAGGCCCCGTTACGTGGAGCGGGCACCTGGGTCGACTCCGTGTCTCCCTCCTTTTCCGGGGGCAAGAGTGACCCCCACCGTACGGCTTCATACCGGCTAACCAGCCTCTTTCTGAAGGTTTAGGGTTGGAGGAAGAGGATTGGGAAGGGGAGCAGGATCCCTTAGAAATCCCGCAGCCCCAGGATATGGACTGGTATGAGGAGCTGGGTGATGCCAGTTGCCTGGACAACTCCCCAGATTCTGGCATGCTGTCTCCCCCTAACCTGGCTATGAAGGAAGGGGCGTTGTATGCTATGGTGGTGGGTAGGGCTGCGGAGGACCTGGACCTGCAGCTTTCTACAGTGGCAGTCAAGACAAATGTCTTGACTGAGGTCCTGCAGCCTGGTGTCTCCTCATCGGAACCCTTGCTGCCCATTAACGAGCCCTTAACAGACCTTCTGGGCACCTGGTCCAAACCCAGCACAAGGGCTCCTGGGAATAGAACGATTGCACACCGCCATCTCCCTGCACCGTGCGACCCAGTTTTCCTCACTGCCTACCCAACCCCCCAAAGCTTGGTGAAACAGGCTTCCACTTCCTGTGACGCATTCCCTTCCGCCCCTCCGGACAGGGAAACCAGACTGCTGGAGACCTTTGGGAAGAAAATGTTCTCTTACGCCAGCCTTGCATTGCGGTCGGTGAACACTGCATGCCTTTTGGGCTGTTAGTCCCATTCTGTATGGGATATGGTTGCACAGGTGATGCCTAGAGTCCTGGAGAAGGACCGGTCCTGCTCTCCCTCGCAAAATGAGACCAGATAGATGCAGCGAAGTTCGCCATTTGCTGTGGCTTGTACACGACGGACTCGCTGGGCAGAGCGTTTTCTACGATGACCATCAGGCGCGTCCCTGGCTGAGGACGTCTGGCTTTTCAGAGGATGTTCAGGCAAACTCATGGACATGCCTTTTGATGGTTCACGTCTCTTTGGTGACAAGGCTGATGTAGCGCTTGAGCACTTCAAGGATTCGTGGGCAATGGCCAAATCCTTGGGCCTCAGTCCTACAACCTGGCCTGCATCTGCTTTTTGCTCCTTTCGTGGCTACGGAAGGGGCTTCCAACCGCGCCAACCCTATCCCAGCTAGCGGGGTCCACAAGTTCAGCAACCTCTGCGGGCCGTGGTTCATCAACATCCTTGAGGGTCAGGAGGCCAGAAGTCTAGCCAAGCCACCATCCCCTACTCCACTGCAAAATCTTCCTAGTCCAGCCCTTCGGGGTCACGAGCGTCCAATGGGTGGACCGAGCGCTTTAAGGATTCTCATCCTACAGCAAGGTCCTTAGGCCTGTCTGAAGCCCACATCCACCTCAATCTGTTTAACGCTCCTTTTGTGGCTACGGAAGGGGCTTACAGCCGCATCGATACCTGCTGATCCTCCACCCTCTGCATGGATGAGGGCGCAGTTCCCACTAGTCCGCACCGCCCCCCGTCTGCAACAGTCTCCTATCCCTCCTAGTCTGTTCCTTTACCACTATGGGCACCCAGTTGGTGGCAGTCCATGACATCGGACAGGTGGGTTTGGCAAATTGTCTGAAGAGGCTTCGAGACTACCCCTCACCCTATACCACCATCTCACGATCGGCTGACGGAGGATCATCTGTTTGTTCTCCGTGAGGAGGTCACTGCACTCTGAGCTAAGGAAACCATAGAGAGGGTTCCAGTGCCAGAAGTAGGTTGTGGTCGTTGTTCTCGCTACTTTCTGGTTTCCAAAAAGTGCTTTCCTCCTGTCCTCAATCTCCTAACTCTCAATTTCTTCTTTAAAAAAGAGAAATTCATAATGCTCTCATTAGCTTGGGTCTTGTCTTCCCTGGACCCAGTAGACTGTATGGTAGCGTTGGACTTGCAGGATGCTTATTTCCGTATTCCTTTCCTGCTTGCCCTCTGGCGCTATCTGCGGTTTACGGTAGGCCGCGAGCCCTTTCAGTTCACCATGCTTCCCTTTGGCCTTTACAGCTCCCCTCAGGTGTTCACCCAGGTGATGGCAGTGGTTACAGCTCATCTGCAGAGGTCAGATGTGCCAGGCTTCCCCCTACCTCGACGGCTGGCTGCTGAAGGTGGGCTCGACCTAGGCTGTCCTCGCCCACTTCCAGACTACCGCAAACCACCTGCACTCACTGGGGTTCACTATCAACATGCCGAAGTCACACCTGACTCCCTCAGATTCTCCCTTTCATTGGAGCTGGTCTGAACACATTGCAGTTTCTGGGTTATTATCTAGAGCGGCGAGTCCATGATATCCAGGCTATGATACTGATGTTTCAGCCTCTGTTTTTTAGTTTCGGAGAGACTGACTCTGTGGATGCGGGGCCTCATGGCCTCCAGCATCCTGCTAGTGACACTTGCCAGATGGCATATGCGGGCTCTGCAGAGGCACCTGAAATTTCAGTGGGCGGAGCATCGGGGAAATCTCTCCAACATCTTCCAGATTTCGGAGGGAACTGAGAACAATCTGAAGTGGTGGCTAACGAACTGCGATTGGGTCAGAACCCGACCCCTCTCCCTTCCCCAACCAGATCTCACAGTAGTGACAAATGCATCATTTCTAGGATGGGCAGCCATCTGGGAGAGGTGGAAATCAGAGGACTCTGGTCTTTGGCGGAATCCGGACTCCACATCAACCTGCTGGAGCTCCGTGCGATCCAACTGGCATTGAAAACCTTTCTACCCTCCATCAGAGGAAGGCTGGTACAAGTGTTCACAGACAGCACCACCACCATATGGTACTGCAACAAAGAGTGCAGGGGGGGGTTGTGGACCCTTTTACAAGAGTCCATGTGCTTCAGACATGGCTGGAACAGCAGGGCTTATCCCTAGTGGTTCAACACCTGGCAGGTTCTCTAAACACCAGAGTGGAAAAACTCAGCCAAATATGTTTAGCGGAGAACAAATTGAGTCTCCATCTGGACGTGTCGCAAGGTCTTTTTCAACATTTGGGAGAGCCTTGGTTAGAGCTGTTCGCATCTGCAGAGATCGCGCAATGTCCGCAGTTTTGCGTGGGAGTTTCCAAGGCGGCTTTCACTAGGAGACTCTTTTCATCTCCATTGGAGTTCAGGCCTCCTGTATGCCTATTCCCCCCCTTACTACTTCTGCCCAGAGTTGTCAAGAAGATCAGGAACAAAAAGGCCCTAGTCATCCTTTTGGCTCCAGACTGGACACGGAGAGTTTGGTATTCCAAGCCTCTAAGCATGGCCATTGATCCTCAGATTAGGCTGCCCCTTTGGGATGATCTTCTGTTGCAGCAGCAAGGGTGGGTCATTCACCCCAACCTGTCCACAATCTGCCTTCTTGTGTGGTGATTGAGTGGCAACATTTTACAGCTTTTGACCTTCCTCCCAAAGTCTGTAATGTCTTCTTGGCAGCCAGGTGTCCCACCACCAAGACGGTGTACGCTTGCCAGTGGAAAAAATTGGTGGTGGCATGGTGTGCAGAAAAATCAGTTGACCCCCTCTCTGCCGCTCTTTGCAGCTCTTTCTGACGTTCTGCTTTTCATTCTTTCCCTTGCCTAGCTGCGCTCTGAGCACTCTTAATGGCTATCTGCCGTTTCTGCCGTCTTGCGGTGTCCTGATCAGTTCTCTTTGTCCCATAATGTACATAGGTGTCTCAAAGGTTTAGCTCATCTCTTCCCTCCTTCCCCATTCATTATGCCTCCGTGGGACCTTCATTTGGTTTTGACTGTTTTGATTTATGCTCCTTTCCAGCCTCTGCACTGAAAACAGCCTTCTTTGTGGAAATTACATCTGCCGTAGAGTGAGGGAGCTGCAGACCTCATCTATGCCTCCTTACCCCTCAGTCTATCCTGAAAAAGAGGCGTTTTGTACGAGGGCCTCCTTTCTACCAAAAGTGGTCACCCCTTTTCCTGTAGGCCAATCGATCACCTTGCCTAGCTTTTAAGTTCCTCTACATCCATCTGAAGAAGAGGAGCACCTCCACCGTCTGAACCCAACACCTTTCTACCATTCTAATTTGACCACACACGAGAGTTCCGGGTGGACGACCAACACTTCTTGAAGTATGGTGTTGCAAAGAAGGTCGGGCAGTGCAAAATACAGACAATTTCCAGATGGGCCGTGCTCTACATCAAAATCTGCTATGCACTGGCCAAGATGCAACCTCCTTAGGACTCGCAAGCTCATTTCACAAGAGCTGAAGCTGCGACCACTGCGTTAGTTCGCGGAGTTTCTGTCCTGGACATCTGTCAGGCTGCACACATTTGCAAAACACTACTGCCTGGGCATTCAGGTCCACAGGGATGGACACTTTGCCAGTTCTGTCCTGTAGGACTTTCTCGTTTGAAATTAGTTCGCAGAACCTCCTCCAGGGATGGTATTGCTTAGGTATCTATTAAAAAGGTAAGGAATCTGCAGCTAGATGTCTCTATCAGAGGAACAAGTTACTTAACTTCGGTTGCACCTTATCTGGTAGAGACTATATCTAGCCGCAGACTCATTACCAAACATCGGACAGGGATGACCCACCAGTGGTCCGTGTTCTTAATGGCTCTGTGCTTCTGGCGTGGAAATTCTTGAAAAGTAACTGATATCAGCATGCCTGTATCGCACCTTTATAGGTACCGCGGTGTCTCTTCCAGCGGAGTTGACTGATGCAAAGTTAATCGATTCCACCCACTGGGGTACTGCTCACAAAAAATCTTACGGGTCCAGTCTGACGCCTGGGGAAATTCAAAAGGTAAGGAATCTGCAACTCGATATAGTCTTTACCAGGTAAGGCATTACCAAGGTAAGTAACTTGGTCATCATGAGTGGCACTCACACTTGGAGGTGGCTCAGGGTATCTTCATTAGTACTCTGGCTCAATTATTTTGCCACGGTCGAGAACGCGCAGTGTCCAAAGTTTTGCTTGTTGGTGTTCCTAAGGCGACTTTACCCCAGAGACGCTTTTTGCCAAAAGTGGAGCTCAGGACTCCTCTATGCCTTTCTTCTTCTACCTCTGCTTCTGGAAGTTCAGAAGAGCATCAGGAATGACCAGACCTAAGTTGTCTTAGCTTCAGATTGAGCCAGGCGAGTGTGGTACCCGGAACTTGTAGCCATGAGCATCTGTCCTCCAATCCAGGTGCTGCTTCGGGATGATCTTCTGTCACAGCAACAGGCCAAGTTCCTGCATCTGGGTCTGCTCAAGCTACACCTGCATGCGTGAAAATTGAATGGTGATGACAGCTGACTGCTTTTCATCTCCCTTGCGAGGTAGTTGTCATTTTGGCAGCGAGGCGTCCGTCCACCAAAACCATCTATGGTGGAAGCTGAGGAAAGGTTGTCACTTTGTGTGCTTCTCTTCACATCTAATCTTTGCAAGCCCTGTTATCTAATGTATTGCTGATTAGTATTTCTCTAACACAGTAGGGAATTGCTGTGACTACTGTTAAAGTTATTTGTCAACCCTTTCGGGCTTTCTTCAGTTAAATGATCAACCATCGTTATTCAGATCACCTGCTGTGATTATTTTTTTTAAACGGGTTACCCATGTGTTCCCTTCCAAACCCTTTGTGATGCTACAGTGGGATGCTAATTTGGTTCTAATGTTCTTGATGTGCACCCCATTTGAGCAGATGCATAGCTACTCTGTGTCTTTTAACTGTTTTCCTCATAGCAATAACGCCAGCTTGTCGCATGCGTGAATTGCAAACCCTGTCGGTCCGGCAACCCTATTCCACTTTCTACTCAGACAATCTAGTGCTCAGGACCAGAGTGGCATTCCTACCAAACATTGTGTTGCTGTTTCACGTTGAACAGTTTTATCACCCTTCCGGCATTCTTTACACCATCTCATGTATCCAGGTAGGAAGAGCGGCTGCAGATCTTGGATCCCAAAAGAGCCTCAAGCATCTATACTGATCGTCCTAGGGAACACAGGGAAGATGATGAACTCTGTGTAAGGTACGCAGGAGCAAAAGGGGATAAAGCAGTGCAGAAATGTATGATCTCTAGATTGATAATCCTCTGCATAAAGATCTTCAACACGGGCAGCCTCCAGAGGATTCGAGTGCTCATTCCACCTGGGCTAGGGTGCGTATCTGTCAGGCTGCTACGTGGACGTCAGTGCACACTGTAGGAAAGTGACCCTTTTTGTCATGGTCACCCCCACATTTTACTATTGGTACTGATGGGATCTGGGTCCCTGCTAACCAGGCCCCAGTGCTCTTTACCTAAGACAAGGTAAAATGGTCTAATTGTGCTACAATTTGCAAACACTTTAGCACCCCTGTAAGTCCCTAGTAAATTGTACCTCTGGTACGTTGGGCATGGGTACCAAAGAGGGTCCCTAAGGGCTGCAGCATGTATTATGCCACTCTAAGGAAGCCCCCTACAAATTGCATGCAGACTGCCATTTCAGGCTGTGTGACATGGTGCACACTATGTGTGAAAACACAACATGGCACACTCCCTGTGCTCCATGTCGAAGTAACTACATTCCAAAGGGGCTTCTCTTGACGCTATCATTACTAGCAAAGATCTGGCTTCCCTTTCCCACATTGTCCCCATTGACTGGTCGGACCATCACCTTATCCTTTTCACGATTAACAGCGCTGTATCTCCCCCTTCCCCTAAAAACATCAAACATAGGAAATTAACCAGAAATCTTCACCTTATTCCTCCAGGCGAACTGGAGACTAAGATTAAAGCAAAACTTCAACTTTCACCTCCCTCACAAAATGCTAATGACCTTACCGAACACTACAACAAATCCATCATTGAGATCCTTGACCAAATTGCCCCAGCCAAATTAAAACCACAAAAAAAAAACCCCGCCAAATCGAGGTTTAATGCTGAACTCAACAATGAGAGACGCTCGCTTAGGGTGACCGAACGCACGTGGAGACAACACCCCTCCACCCCAAATCTTGCTCTCCTCAGAACCGTAAGGGCTAATTACAAAAAACACATTCTCAATAAAAAGGTCTCCTCCTTCCGCGCACAACTCGACCGGGCTAAAAATAGACCCAGGAAACTATATAGCATTACCAAAAATCAAACCGCTCCTGCCTCCCCAGCCCCCCCCCCCCCCTACACCAATTGATGGCCTCTATCGAAAGATGTGAAGAAATTGCAAACTTATTTTCCAAAAAAATCGGCAAGATTGATCAATCCTTTGCCATAACCCTCCCACCACATTGCTCATCACCCCTTTATGACCTCCAATCCAAGTCTCCTTTTACACCTTTGCCCCCTCCTGATTCTGTACATCTCGCTGTCGCCCCTCCAGAACATTTCCTCACCAGCCACTAAAAAATAATGCATCTTGGCTTAACTTCAGCCCAGTTACAAAGCGGGAAGTCCTCAACATCATCACCAAGCTTAAACCCTCCTCTCATACCTTGGACCCTCTCCCCGCTAACCTTGTTCAAGATTTAAAGCATATCATTGCACCTCATTGGACCTCCATCATCAACTCCTCCTTGGCCGCAGGGTGTGTCCCTGTTTCCCTCCATTTTGGCCAAATCACTCCCACCCTCAAAAATGCTACTGCCGAACCCACCAACCTTAACAATCTGCGTCCTATCTCTAATCGTCCTCTTCTATCCAAGGCCCTCGAAAAATGCGCCTTGCTCCTACTGGACAAGCACATTGACTCTTTCAGCCTTTTTGACACATTACAATCAGGCTTTAGAAAGGGCTGGAGTACTGAAACTGCTATGCTCAACATTGTTGATGACAGCCATCACTCCCTCAACAAGGCGGAGGCCTTCCTTCTCATTCTTCTTGACCTCTCTGCTGCTTTCGAAACTGTTAACCACTCCACCTTTCTCAACACCCTCAAAGATCGTTTCGGCTTCAATGGTCCAGTCCTCCAATGGTTCACCTCCTTCTTTCAGCACAGAACCCAACAAATTAAAATCAGCAATTGCCTCTCTAAACCTTATTCCTGTCTCCCTGGGTGTTCCCCAGGGTTCTATTCTCTCTCCCTCTGTATTTAACCATTTTATGGAACCCCTCACCCTCATTCTTAAGCAAGCAGGAATCAACTACCACCTCCATGCTGACGATACCCAGCTTTACTATAGGATCAAATCCCAAGCTGACATTCTGCACCTCAATGATGCCCTGACTAAGATTCAACAATGGTTCCATCACAATCACCTTAAACTCAACCCTAAAAAAACGCAAGTCATTCTCTTCGCTCCTAAAAAACAACTAGCTCCCCATTCAACACTGGATCTCTGACCTTAAAGCTCTCAACTGCTCTTTGTCCACTTTTAACTCCGTTAAATCCCTCGGAATAAGCATTGACCAGAACCTCAGCCTTTCTCCCCACATAAAAAACCTGGCCAAAGGCGCTCCCTTCACCCTACATCACCTCAAGAAAATTAAACCCTTCAATCCTGCTGATGACTTTAAATTAGTTGTTCAATCACTAGTACTTTCTAGATCAGACTATGGTAATGCCATTCACTCTGGAACACCGAAAGTCCAAATAGCCCCAATCAAATCAGTCCTTAACCTCGTGGCCAGGCTTATTTCTGATTGTAAGCGGTTTGACCACATCTCCCCGATCCTAAAATGGCTTCCCATTGAAGGCAGATCCATCTACAAGAATGTTTGCATTATGCATAAAGCCTTGCATCATCACACCCCTTTGTATCTCTCAGACAAACTCCACAAAGCGGGCTGCTCTAGAGAAATAACTAGCACAAATACTCTCATGCTATTACCTTCCTTGGTAAACATAAATCTACCCAGTCACACTCTTTCTCCTGCAATGCGCCTACTATCTGGAACTCACTCCCCAAATATCTACGTTGCAACCCCTCCTATTTCAGCTTCAAAAAGGATCTCAAGCGGCATCTTCTCAACAAATACTGGTGTCCTTAATACTGCCACCTAACAGGGTTTCACAACCTGCCCACGACAGTGCTATGTTCTTGCCACATTATACCTGACTTACTACCCCCCTCTTCTCATTCTTACATACAGTTCTCTTATAATCACTGCCTACTCCCGCATGCTATCGCCTCTCCCATCACCCTCCTCAGTTCCTCCCTACCTCCATACTTCCCCTCCACCCCCCATCCCTGACCACCCACGCTAGCTTAACTATCCAATACTGGTTATGGCCTAATTGTACCTGTAATTACTTTTCTTTGCTTATTGTTCTTATTGTCTTGCATTTTGCCTTTTTGTACAAATGTTATATTGCAATTTGTTCCTCTCCCAACCCTTCTAAAGTCCTCTGATACCTTTGGGTCTAGCCAGCGCTATATAAAACCGTTTAAATAAATAAACTACATATATATGTAAGTCACCCCTACAGCAGGCCATGGAGCCCTAAGGCAGAGAGCATTATATTTTATGTGAGTACATATCTGCATGAGGAGATATGCCTCTGTGATGTCTAGTTCTGTTACCAGCTATTGAAAGTGAACAGGCAAGCCATCTTAAGGTATGTACTGTGCACTGATCATTACAAATTACCTAACTACATAATGGCTTCATTGCAACCTATGTTGTTTGGTATCAAACACACTGTCTTAATAAATCCATACTGATTCCAGTATTGTATTTATTATGACAGGCACCCAGAGGTCCCCTTAAAGATGCCCCCTGAACCCAACTAGTCTTCTAGTGTGCTAGCTGACTGGTATTGTCCAGCCTGTCACCACAGGCGAATTTCTGACCCTCTGTAGGTGAGAGCCAGCGCTCTCTGAGGTCAGGAAACAATGCCAGCACCGGTGAAGGTGTTATCTTCTGCGGCAGGGTGGCTAGTGAATCTGCATACCAAGAACAGAGGCTTCAAAGTCTCTGCAACCTATGATATATCACCCTGGGTCCTCCAGCCCTGGAGAATGCCGCCCCCTGCCCTGAGGCCCATTTGGCACCAGGACAGGAGGAAAATTAGCTATGCAGTAGGCGTGTTGCGCTTCCAGGCTAGTCACACCCCTAAAGTGGGCTACCTGGTGTGCTCCACAAAAGGAGGATTACACCATCTTGTTTTTGGTGGAATTAGGAAATCTAGGACAGGGTTATGCCTACTCCTCCCAGGAAGCGCTCATTTAGGTGGTGTAGTGACCCCAGGGGTAAGTAGTTCATTGACTAATACCCTTCAATCCTCTCAACACCCCTAAATTTAGTATTTAGGTGACCCCAACACCAGGAACTCCGATTCGTCTGCCTGAAACAAGGAGCAAAAAGAAGAGCCAAAGACTTGAGAACTGTGGCCAAGCACAGAACTTAGCGCAAAACCCTGCCTAGCTTCTGCTATTCTGACCGTCACAAAGACCTGCTCGTCCAGAAGCGGAACTTCCTCTCCAAACCCTTGACGGGCTGCTTAGCACTTCTTCGATCCAGCAATATTTCCCTTTGAAAAGTCCAATTGGTCGCACACTGCTACACCTACCAGCGTGTTGCCCCAAAGAATTGTGGTCCCTGAAGTCAGCGTCGGCGGATACGCCTATGCCCGAGTAATGAGTGCAAGTAAGTGTAGCGTTAGCCATCCCTGGACACGTGTTTCGAGGTAGTTGCCTCTCGTCAGCAGGGAGTAGGTGAGTGTGTAGGGTTGCTGTGTAGGCTGCTAAAATAAGTGTTCTCAGGTATAGTACCTCTCGTAGCGCGCAGGTGCGTAACCAAGAGCTCGTCCGCTCCACCGGCTCGAATAGCCTGAATACTAACAAAAGTCCAATTGGTCGTACACTGCTACACCTACCAGCGTGTTGCCCCAAAGAATTGTGGTCCCTGAAGTCAGCGTCGGCGGATACGCCTATGCCTGAGTAATGAGTGCAAGTAAGTGTATCGTTAGCCATCCCTGGACACGTGTTTCGAGGTAGTTGCCTCTCGTCAGCAGGGAGTAGGTGAGTGTGTAGGGTTGCTGTGTAGGCTGCTAAAATAAGTGTTCTCAGGTATAGTACCTCTCGTAGCGCGCAGGTGCGTAACCAAGAGCTCGTCAGCTTTCTTTGGGGTAACACGCTGGTAGGACTAGCAGAGTGCGGCCAATCGGATTTTTGTTTATATTCAGGCTCCCTTGAGCCGGTGGGGCTGACGAGCCCATGGCTACGCACCTGCGCGCCTTGAGTGGTACTATACCTGAGAATATTTTTTGGCAGCCTACGCAGCAACCCTACACACATACCTACTCCCTGCTGACGAGAGGCAACTACCTCGAAACACGTGTCCAGGGATGGCTAACGCGACACTCATTTTCATTTTAAACTTTTGGCATAGGCGTACCCGCCGACGCGACTTCATGGACCATAATTCTTTGGGGTAACACGCTGGTAGGACTAGCAGAGTGCGGCCAATCGGATTTTTGTTTATATTCAGGCTCCCTTGAGCCGGTGGGGCTGACGAGCCCATGGCTACGCACCTGCGCGCCTTGAGTGTTACTATACCTGAGAATATTTTTTGGCAGCCTACGCAGCAACCCTACACACATACCTACTCCCTGCTGACGAGAGGCAACTACCTCGAAACACGTGTCCAGGGATGGCTAACGCGACACTCATTTTCATTTTAAACTTTTGGCATAGGCGTACCCGCCGACGCTACTTCATGGACCATAATTCTTTGGGGTAACACGCTGGTAGGACTAGCAGAGTGCGGCCAATCGGATTTTTGCTTATATTCAGGCTCCCTTGAGCCGGTGGGGCTGACAAGCCCATGGCTACGCACCTGCGCGCCTTGAGTGGTACTATACCTGAGAATATTTTTTGGCAGCCTACGCAGCAACCCTACACACATACCTACTCCCTGCTGACGAGAGGCAACTACCTCGAAACACGTGTCCAGGGATGGCTAACGCGACACTCATTTTCATTTTAAACTTTTGGCATAGGCGTACCCGCCGACGCTACTTCATGGACCATAATTCTTTGGGGTAACACGCTGGTAGGACTAGCAGAGTGCGGCCAATCGGATTTTTGTTTATATTCAGGCTCCCTTGAGCTGGTGGGGCTGACTAGCCCATGGCTACGCACCTGCGCGCCTTGAGTGGTACTATACCTGAGAATATTTTTTGGCAGCCTACGCAGCAACCCTACACACATACCTACTCCCTGCTGACGAGAGGCAACTACCTCGAAACACGTGTCCAGGGATGGCTAACGCGACACTCATTTTCATTTTAAACTTTTGGCATAGGCGTACCCGCCGACGCTACTTCATGGACCATAATTCTTTGGGGTAACACGCTGGTAGGACTAGCAGAGTGCGGCCAATCGGATTGATGATTAATATTAATATTTCCCTTTCAGTGGGGGAGCCACTTTCTTGCACCAGCAGGCACCGACTACATCTACCCAGTACAGCGTTTTGTTCAACCCACTGAGAGAGCAGCGCCCCAAAATTAGGACTTTGCGGCTCCTACAGGCCAGCCCCAGCTCTCCATTGACTACTGAGCCGCTAGACCCTCCAGGAGCCCCCTTCACCAATACCCGGGTTACCGGAGACAGTTGCAAACACCAAGGCTTGTTTGTGTTCATTCGAAACACCATCGCTGCCAAAATGTACCTGCATTGGCGATACCTCTGCCCCTAGTTGTGTCCCTATCCGACGTTGACCCCGGCCTCCCCCTCGACATAGACACGGAGCCGGACCGGCGCCCACAGACGCCAGTACCGGCGCTGACCGGTACTTTTGTACCGCTGTTCTATCCTGCCGTTCCTTAATGCCCTGACTGGCAGCAAGAGGAGGTTGAGGAGGACTGGGAGGGGTCTATTGACCCTCTAGCAGACCAGCTGGAAGAGCCGGACTGGAAAAGAGGAACTGGGTGAGGCCAATGGTTTGGATACATCCTCGGACCTTGGTATGCTTTCTCCCCCTACCATGGCTACGGATGAGGGAGCCTCCTACGCTGTGGTGTTGCTTAGGGCGACTGAGGCCTTGGGCCTTGAGCTACCTACAGTGGCAGACAGGACTAACCTCCTGACCGAGGTGCTTCAACCAGCAGCAGCCTCTTTAGAGCCCCAGCTGCTGTTCAATGAGGCCCTCAAAGACATCCTTCTGGGCACCTGGTCCAAGCCCAGCACAGGGGCTCATGATTGCCCGACATCACCGCCCAGCCGACCCCAATTTCCTCTCCCAACACCCCTGAGAGCTTGGTGGACCAAGCCTCAACATCCAAAGGCACGTTCCCTACTGCTCCCCTAGATAGGGAATCCAAGAAGCTGGATCATTTAGGGAAGATGTTTTCTTCTGCTAGCTTAGGACTGCGGTCGGTGAACACCGCATGTCTCTTGGGCCGTTAAATCCACTCTGTGTGGGACACGGTTGTGCAGGTGCTGCCACAGTGCTCGGAGGAGGTCTGGGCCGTACTCTCAGGTGCAGTCGCTGAAGGGAGGGATGCAGCAAAGTTCGCCGTTCGCTGTGGGCTGGACACCGCCGACTCGCTAGCCAGGACGATTTCAATGTCGGTAGCCCTGAGACACTATGCCTAGCTGAGGTCCACTGGCTTCTCGGGCGATGTCCAATCGACTCTTTTGGCATGCCCTTTGATGGCCTTCGCTTGTTTGGCGGCAAAGCGGACAATGCTCTTGTGCGCTTCAAGGACTTCAAGTCTGCTTTTCGCCCCTTTCTTGGCTACGTAAGGGGTGTACCATCACGTCAGGCCAGCGGAGGCTGTCCAGCCTCTGCGGGGCCCGAGGACGTGGGACCCACACTCGTGGGTCTGGGGGCCAGCGGGCGTGCCGGTCCACCAGTGCCCCCTCTGCAGCAGCCTCCAAACCTTTCTAGTCCGACCTTTCAGGGCCACCAGTTGCCAGTGGGCGGCAGGATCCACCATCACCTCCCCCACTGGCACATCACCACGTCGGACAGGTGGATTTTGCAGATAGTCCAAAGGGGCTTCTCCCTCCCCTTCGAGACTACTCCTCCCTCCATGCCACCTGCATTCCATTGCATGCCGGAAGATCACCTGGCCCTTCTCCGTCAGGAAGTCGCGGCTCTCTTGGCCAAGGGAGCCATCGAGTGAGTCCCTGTGCCAGAAGTAGGTCGTGGCTGCTACTCCCACTACTTTCTGGTGCCCAAGTAGGACAAAGGCCTGCGTCCTATCTTGGACCTCAGGGACGTCAACCGCTTCCTCCGGAAGGAGAAGTTCAAAATGTTGACATTGGTTCAGGTCCTGTCTGCCCTGGAGACTGGATGGTGGCATTGGACTTGCAGGACGCTTATTTCCACATCCCCGTCCTGCCGGCCCACAGGCGTTACCTACGGTTCACTGTAGGCCACTAGCATTTTCAGTTTACTGTGCTCCCCTTTGGCCTTACCAGCGCCCCTCGAGTGTTCACAAAAGTGATGGCGGTGGTCGCAGCTCATCTGCGCAGATAATGGTTTCCAGTCTTTCCCTAGCACGATGACTGGTTGGTGAAGGCAAGCTCGCCCCAGGCTGTCTTCACCCACCTCCAGACTATGACGGACCTCCAGCATTCGTTGGGGTCCACAGTCAACGTGCAGAAGTGGCATTTGCACCCTTCTCAGAAACTCTTTTTCATTAGAGCAGTTCTGGACACAGCGCAGTTTTGGGTGTATCCTCCCGAACAGCGAGTCTGGGCTATGATACCGATGTTCCAGCGTCCAACCCAGATTTCGGTGCGGATGACCCTGAGGGTGCTGGGCCTCATGGCCTCCTGCATCCTGCTGGTGGATCGTGCCAGGTGGCATATGCGGACTCTGACGTTCCAGTGGGCGCAGCACCAGGGGAATCTGTCCAATGTCATCCAGATCTCGGCGGGGACTGCACATCAGCTGCAGTGGTGGCTCACGAACCAAGAATGGGTCAACAACAGATCCCTCTCCCTTCTCAAACAAGATTTCTCAGTGGTGACAGATGCGTCACTCATGGGATGGGGCGGCCACATGGGAGAGGCGGAAATCAGAGGCCTCTGGTCTCCGGCGGAGTCCGTGCTCCACATCAACCTTCTGGAACTCTAGGCGATTCGTCTAGCACTGAAGGCATGCCTTCCTTCTGTCAAAAGGAGAGTAGTACAGGTATTCACAGACAACACCACTGCCATGTGGTGTTGCAACAAACATGGCGGCGTGGGGTCGTGGACCCTCTGTGAGGAGGCCCTTTGTCTCTGGATGTGGCTGAAACATCAGGGCATGTCCCTGGTGGTTCAACACCTGGCCGGTTCTGTGAACGCCAGGGCAGACTAACTCAGTCGCCGGTGCTTGATGGATCACGGATGGCATCTTCACTCGGAGGTGGTGCAAGGTCTCTTTCAGCAGTGGGGAGAGCCTTGGTTAGATCTATTCGCCACCGAAGAGAATGCCCAAATTCAGCAATTCTGCTTGTTGGAATTTCCAAGGCGGCACTCGCTAGGCAACGCTTTTCGTCGCGAGTGGAGTTGCGGTCTTCTATACGCCTTTCCGCCTGTACCACTTCTGCCCAGAATGCTGAAGAAGATCAAGCGCGACCGGCCCCAAGTCATTCTTGTGGCTCCGGACTGGGCACGAAGAGTCTGGTATCCCGAGCTCTTGAACATGGCCGTCGATCCTCCGATCACACACACTGCCCCTTCGGGAGGAACCTCTGTCCCAACAGCAGGGGACGGTCCTCCACCCAAACCTGTCCAGCCTCCACCTCCCTGCGTGGAGATTGAGCTGCAACAGTTTACAGCCTTTGACCTTCCTCCTGAAGTCTGTAATGTTATCGTGGCAGCCAGGCGTCCCTCTACTAAAACGGTATACGCCTGTAGATGGAACAGATTTGTGGCATGGTGTGCAGCAAAGGCTGTGGATCCCCTTTCTGCCCCTTTTCTGAGGTTCTCCTCTTCCTGCTTTCTTTGGCCCTGCAGGGCTCTGCTCTGGGCACCCTCAAGGGCTATCTTTCGACCATTTCGTCCTTTCTTCGCCTTCCTGATCAGCCTTCTCTTTTCAAGTCCCATATTATGAATTGTTTCCTTAAAGGCATTACTCACCTGTTCCCTCCTATTCCTTTCATAATGCCCCGGTGGGACTTGAAACTTGTTCTGATTTACCTTATGTGCTCTCCCTTCGAGCCACTACATAATAGTCCTCTCAGTCTCTTGACCTTAAAGACTGCTTTTCTGGTTGCCATCACCTCTTCTCGCAGGGTGAGTGAGCTTCAGGCTCTTTCTTCTGAGACTCCTTTCCTTGCTGTTCATCCGGACAAGGTTGTCCTTCGAAATTGACCTTCTTTCTTTCTCAGCGTGGTTACCTCTTTCCACATAGGACAGACTATCACTTTGCCCTCCTTCTTCCCGTCCCCGCATCCCTCCGAATTGGAGGAGAGACTCCACCGTCTGGATCCAAAACGTGCTCCTTCATTTTATCTGGATCGCACAAAACAGTTCCGGGTGGATGATCAGCTCTTTGTTGACTATGTAGGCGCCAAGGAAGGTCAGGCCGTGCAAAAACGAACCATCTCTCGATGGCTCGTTCTTTGCATTAAAATATATTCCTTGGCGAAAAAGGAACCTCCAGTAGGGTTGCGGCAGCCACTACTGCTTTGGGACGTGGAGTCCCCCTTCATGACATCTGCCAGGCAGCCACGTGGGCTTCATCGCACACGTTCACTAAATATTACTTCCTGGACAACCAAGTCCGGAGAGACTGCTTCTTTGGCCACTCCGTTCTTCAAGACTTCCTGGTGTGAACTTGGTTCACAGACCCACCTCCGGTGTTGGTATTGCTGGGGTATCTATTCTAAAGTAAGGAATCCATAACTAATAGTCTCTTTCAGATGAACAAGTTACTTACCTTCGGTAACGATATATCTGTAAGAGACCTATATCAGTTATGGATTCCTTACTGCCCCACCCATCCTCCCCGTTATGCGAACTGACTTCTAGAGTGAGGGACTCCCTTTCAGGGCCCTAGTTTTATGCACCAGTGGTCAGTGTCTTGCATGGCTCTGCGCTTCTGGCATGGAATGTCGTGTAAATAACTGATGTCAGCGTGCAGGGGCGGCGTCTAAGAAGACACTGAGTCGTCATTCCGGCGATCACAACGACTAAAGCAGATTCGACCGACGCCACCTATTGACACGCAGGGGTATGGCTGAAGAAAAATTCACCGGATCCAGTCTGACACCTGGGGATAATTCTAAGGTAAGGAATCCATAACTAATATGTCTCTTACAGATATATCATTACCGAAGGTAAGTAACTTGTTTTTCAGGTGGATACACTATCTAACTGCAGATTCCTCACTGACCCACCTGCCTCCTGTCCTCTGGAATGGACTCTTCTCACCTAAAAAGATCCCAAATTTAGAGATGTGCACACTGTTTACTCTGATCAGTATTGGGTCTGCAACAGAGTCAAGTTAGATATGGACATCAGCACACAAAGACGATTGCTTTGTGTGGTTCCAACGTCGTTGCTTGTGCAGGACAGATTCGATGTGGAGATGCACAACTCCACCGACTGAAGTGCAAGGGAATTAATGAGAAGTCTCAGAGTCCAGTCCGTGGCCTGGGGCTATTCAAGGGGTGAGGAATGTGCGGTTACATAAAGTATTTACTTGACAGTGTATTACCAATCGTAAGTAACTTGTTTATCTATCTATGGCAAAGTTTGAAACTTAAAAATACCATTAATTTATATTTTTCCCTGTAAATTATTCTTTGGTATTTAGTTACTATGCAATGCATTTTATATGTACTGGAATAACCCAAACTGTGATTCAAGAAGGTGAAAATATGAAGAAGTTGCCCACCACTGGAAACTAATATTACAAGTCTATAGTTTTCTTTTATGATTTGCAGCTCAACCTTTGGAAATACGCTTAAGTGGAAAAACTGGTTCACTTTGAGATGAAAACTGATGAATCCTTGTTTACTAACGATTACTTTCAGCATATGTTTCATCGTTCTGGCTCTTCACCTGGATTTTAATACATTTTTAAAATCTGTTTACAGACCTTCCTAAACATGTTTGTGGACAGTAATCAGGATGCACGAAGAAGCTCTATAAATGAGGATGACAATCCCCCTTCTCCCATTGGAGGAGATATGATGGACTCCTTATTATCACAACTTCAGCAACAACCACAAGCTCAGTCACAGCAACAGGTATTCCAGTTGATTTAATAGTACTTGGTGGCAATTATTTGGTTAAAATAAGAAATGTAGATTGATTCTTTTTTCCCAAATAAGATGGTATGCTAACCTGTTGTTCTGAGCATGAGAAAGTAATTCTAAGAACTTTCAATGATATTATACGTTTATACTTTCCTCTTAGGAACCCATCCGATGTTGTTTCATAGTAAACAGCAGTGTTAACGAAAATGTAAGAGGAATCTTTGTTTGCTTTGCCAGTATTATACATTGTAGAACAATGTGTGCAAGAGACTGTTCTTCCTTATTCCATAGTTTCTATCATATTTCTCCAAATTGTTACAACACACAGCAATATGTAGACCCAGATTCACAAAAGAAAATGTACACACTTGGGTAAATAGTTTGATCATTGCTGATATGCACATCTGCCATTTGATTCATGCTGTGTATTTGCAGTCAAGATCTAAAGGTAGGAGTAAGACGTAGAAGTAAACTGGACAGGAAATTTCTCAAAGTTGAAAAAGATGTAATGGAAGATCACATGCTGCACAACATAGGATGGGTGACCACTAACCTTGAAAGCCGGATACAGCGGGAGCGATAGAAGATGCCAGATAACCTTTTCCTCTTGTATGGTGTGCCTGCATGCGTGGGTCCTGTAACCGCTGACAATTCCGATTCAGCAGCCGGAACACTAGGTGGCAGTGCAGGATCGCAAGGAGCGAGCGAGGAGCAGGCTGTCACTGCCTGAGGACGCCTGGGGACTCCCGTGGATTCTGGACCACGGACAATCCGTGAACCGCGGCCAAACCCGGTTTTCATACTGTTTACACCCCGAGGTCAGCGGACTGCTGACTGCTGCCTCTGCCTCTGTTATAACATAGGCAGTCTGCGGTAAGGAGCGAGCAGACTGTGTTAAGAACCAGGTGGGGCACGAGCAGGGTCTGGAGTGCGACCACTGCTATCAGAGGCTGCAGAGTGTTGTGCCCGGGCGTGCCGCGGAAGCGGCCCAACTAGTTTGGGTGCAGCTGTGGCGCCCCAGTGTGCCCTGCTCCTGATCGTCCTCCTGTTTACTTTCTGCCAGCCCCTTGCCCCCCAACCCCTCACCCCGCTCTACGCCATCTGGGAAAAACATCCACTGGTTGCACCACATCCTCACAATCAGAGACTGGGCCACCGACAAAGGCCATCAGAGGGGATCAGATCAGACGCCCCAACCAGAACCATCACCAAGCGCAGCTTTCTCCAAAAGTCGCCAACGCCATTCGAGTCACTAAACATTTCAAACTCACCAAACCCTGTTAAAAGATCAAGGCTAACGAAAGTGCAGGAGAATCGGACGTTTCGCGCTTGGAAGAAGCCGTGGCATTCTCTGCAGTGAAGTGCAGCGAGCGAGGAGGGCGGCTAACCGGCTGTAACCCAACTGAAAAATCCACCGAAGACGTAGAAGTCGCCGAAAGCCGCCGTCCCCTGCCACGCCGGCCAAGCCGAAGTCGCAGCCACATATCAGCCGCAAAACCGGAGAGCCGGGGAATGGGCCCCCCTCACCAATACCTGCAGTACCAGAAGCAGTGGATCGTTATGAGGTCTGGAAGGGTAAGAAGATCCGTAACAAGGCCATCACCCAAACGAAAAAGAAAGGAAGTCGCACGTGAAAACCACGGATGTAAGGAGACCCCAGAAAATGACAACTCGAGTGAAATTAGCATCAAGGACAGCAAAAGCACCAGCAAGGGGAACATCAAGGATACAAAAACTTGCTCAATCGAATGTCCGATAGCTAACAAAGAAAACGGTCCATCATCCATAACAGAGCAAAAAAATGCAAACCAGTTAAACGTAACACTCAAAAGTGACCAAAAAAAAAACCCCGTATGAACTTATAAACATAGAAGGACAACCTCCAAGGAAGATTACAAACTACCACCAGCCAAAAATCTATACGAAATTCACATTTCTAAAAGACCCAGACAAAGCAATCTACTCAAACAATGTCACCATAAAGGGTCTACAATCCCCACTGCGACCCGCTGGAGCAGATAGTCCATTACCCCAAACATCAAGAACAGCCGTAGAAATACACACGTTCAAAAATCACATGAAGTCCATAGCCCACTCAAGAAGTATAATGGGGGATGGAGCTCAATGGGGGCAAGTTGTTGACACCATAGAAGCAACTGAGGGGGCCAGCAGCCAAAACAACTCACCAAAAGCCTCAGGGGATCAGGAAAAAAACTCTAGGGGGCTCGTGCCCGAGACCGAGGCGGAGAACGAGAGCAAAAGGGCCACAGAACTAGAAGGGCTCCCGGAGCACCAGAGTCCCAATGACTCAAGAGGTCAGTCATCCTCCATCTACATTTCCCCATCCCATCAGAACATATTGAACAAACACGATGGAGCGATCACAACATCTTACGCAAAAAATAGCTCACATAAGCAACTGACCATACAAGGCGACACTCCAACAGCTGAGAAACAGCCAAGTAATATTGACCCAGCAAATCTCCCCTCACACTCGCTACACGAGGAATCGTGCACTATAGATAGTGACATGACCTTTCTGGCGTCACAAGAATGGGAGGACCTAGTGGCATCATATAATGTAAAACCAACCTTCAATACCTCCACAGAAGAGCGATCTCACCCGTACGTTGAGGGGAGTAGAGGGCCCACCGACACATTCTGGGTAACCTTACCAAATACAATCCAGCTATCGGCAACAGCACTGCAGTACCAATCCGATAAACTAGACATGCAGCTGACCGTACTGCAAACGCTAGCAGAAGCTACTTCCGGGATAGAAAGAAAACTTGAGGATCTTAATGGCCTCATAAAAAGAGGACAAGAAGCAGCAAAACTATCTCAAATAGTAAGAACCGACTGCGTCTGTTCCCCAATAGTCGATAAGCTATCTACCCTACCCACGATGCTAGGGAACCTCTTAGCGGATCTAAAATTAAACACAATAACGCACTCTACAACGGAGGTCCGGTCCGGAAGAACAGGCCTCAGCGAAAAACAATCAGTAACCAGCAACGACCATCCCACTGGCATCAAGCAAGGGGATTCATCTCCAAAATCCAAACACTCACCAGAAGTGTCCTTTTTGAACATCTCAATCAATGAAAGGGCCGGCGCAGAGACATCTATGAATGTGCGAGCCCGCTGCAAACAAAAAAGGAAGGGTAGGAACCGAAAGACAACAGGAGCAGGTTACATTGAAGAGAACCAGCAAATGACTACATCTAGGGATAAAGAGCAAATAGGAGAAATCATGAAGTACATCGAAGAAAAAAAGGCATCACCTCAAGATAAAAAATCATTAGACACAAAGATCTTAAAAGCAGCAGAGACCCCAACATCGACATTACCTAAAGAGACAAAAAGTAAACGGAGCAGAAGGACATCGGTCAAGTCAAACACAAGCAACCTAGTAACATACCTGAACCGGCAAATGGCACACGAAGCAGTATCGCAGAAAATCTGCCAACAGGAAAAATACAAACCTGTACACAGGTCATTGAGCAGGCCCGAGAGGAGTCCGCCCACATCAACACAGAAGTAATAAACACCGACCCATCCACAAACCGTGCTAATCATCGCAAGGATTTTACTATCCGGGAACAAAAGACGAAGGAAAGCGCACAAACAAGCTAGCCATTGATCAGGCAAAAGAAGACCACCACGGAGTCAGCACAATAAGTTACGACACAACCAAAAAATCCAGCCCCCACACGGGGTCAAACACGAGTCAACCATACATCAGCGAACACCGACCCCTGGAAATAAAGAGATCGACGTTATCCTATTTATCCCAGAATTCAAATCCAGAGGAAGAGTGGACACCCTAAATAGGGGTAATATACTAAGACTCATCCACTCAATTGAAAATTTAAAACACATTAACACAACAGACTTGCTCGCAATTGAATTTGACTCTTCCCCAGACCAACATGGACACAAAATGACAAAAACAATATGGAAAACAAACGACTTCGCAGATCAAATCCTGGGGGAAACGCTCAGATTCTCTCAATGGGGAATAAAGCTTGTAGCAGGAAAAAGACCAGCCTAACCCCCCCCCCCCCCCCCCCCCCCCCCCGCCCGCTCCTAGAAGGTAGTAAAAAAGAATGTCTGCAAACAGTCAAATCGATTTTAAAAGGAGCACGTAGTAATTCCCCAGGACCTGACAGGAATCTACCACACTTAAAACATTCACCAACCCAGCATCCTGACTTTAGCTGGGCAAACATACGGCGGACAATAATCACAGAAGATACAAAGTGACAAAGGGCACCAGGCCAAACTTTTACAAAAGCTGACACCTCTAATATTAAACTATGCATCTGGAACATAAACGGTCTGTCAAGCAAACTGGAAGACCCAGAAACATCAAACTATTTAAAATCGTTCGATCTGATTTTACTCCAAGAAGCCTGGGAAGAGAAAGAGTTACTCCTACAAGGATACACAACTCAAACCCACCCAGCAATTAGAGGTTCTTCCTATGGTCACTGCTCAGGAGGCCTGGCGTCACTCGCTTCAATATTAACAATAGGAACAATGGAAGAAATCAAGGCAAAAGTCACTCCCCTCTAGTGCCATACAGGCAATAGCAATAACAATTGAAAACAACCAGGTGACTCAATCACTATATATATTAAATACATACATACACCCCAGGCACAGACTAAAAGGGGCTAGAGAACTTGTTAGCGAACTGGTAAGACTCATGGAAGAAAAGGAAATGGACAACTTACTTCTGGCAGGCAACTTCAATCTTCACCTTTTTGGAAAAATATCAGAAGATGAATTATCACAGGAACTGAACATTGCTTGGGGAATACCAAACCAATCCCCAGCCTCCCCAAACAAGCAAACAAGATGCTCAAACCAACTACTGAAAGACCCGGAGCAGCTAAATCTAAGAGTACTAAATGGTTGATCTAAAGAGGATACACCGCCAGCACTAACATATTTTTCCTCAACCACTTCTTCTCACCTCGACTGCACCCTTGCAACACTACCACTGTTTGAAATAATACGTTCGTTCAAGGTTGGAAAAAACGGCCAAAGCGACCACCTACCACAAGAAGTGAAACTAGACGTCACTAGTGGGAATGACATGAAAGCAAGAAAAAGCATCGGGACAGAGTATTCCTCCAACTTCAGGCGGATAAGGTGCAAGACCAATAAAGTAGAAGAAATAACAATCAATGCAAAAGTAATATTCAACCGGATAACAAGTTTGACAAAGAACCCACTAGAGGCTTGGGAAGAATTTGTAATGGAACTTGGAACAACCTACGCCACAGAGCAAAAAACCCGCAAAGGGAACATATCAAGCAGCATATTTGGAAAGGTAATTACACCAGAGATAAAAAACCTAAAGCAAAAAATAAACCAGATCCTAAGGCAGCTCCGCAAACAATCGAACAATGAAGCCCTGCAAAAAGAGCTGCGAACCTAAAGGCTCAGCAAAAAAAGAAGACTTGGGAAAGAAAAAGGCAAATGAATGAGGAACTCTGGGCGAAAATCGTGTACGACTCGAAACAGAGGAACAGTGCCAGATTCTGGAAAACAATCCATAGCCTCCAACGTCTAGGACACAAAGGAATACATTCACATATATTTGAATCCGAATGGGCACACTACTTATCAAATCACTTCAATGATAAAAACCCAGAGGGGGACCCACTCAGAGGAAAAACTCGGACAATTAAGATCTACCCAAGCAGTAACAAAACAGGAACACACAAACATGAAGTATATGACGACTCCAACCAGACTGAGATCCTGCGTAAGCTTGCAAATCCGGAGGAGGCAGGAACAACAAGCTCCAAACTGACCTCAAACAGGAAGGAAAATAATCATACAGCAACAGCGGTAAGGATTAAGCCACAAATATCAAAAGGGAAACTAGAAGGCGCTCCTGGCCCCAACGGAATCCCACCAATAATGTACAAGCAAGACGCTGACTTCTGGAGCAACACTCTGGCGCCAGTCTTCCAGGAAATTAGGGATACAGCAATATGTCCATCATCCTGGAGAGGATCAGTAATAAGTCCGATCTATAAACAGGGCGAAAGGAGCAATCCAAGTAACCATCAACTTATCGCCCTTATTGACACAGAGGCAAAGTACTATGCAAATCAATCCGGATTCTGCAGAGGTCAGGGCACAATAACTAATATTATGGTGCTAACCCTACTGATAGACGCGTTTAAGACGGACAAGAGCTCGCTATTACTATGCTTCATAGATTACAGTGCCGCGTTTGACCATGTAGACCGCAGCAAACTCTGGCAGAAACTGGAGAAATGGGGGATTCCTGGGTTACTTCTAAAACAGCTGATACTACTGCACACCAACACTTGGGTCAAGATTAAACTGGGAACTGGAACGCACCTTTCAAGTCAAATCATCACCACCAAAGGTCTAAAACAAGGATGCGGTCTAGCCCCCATGCTGTTCTACCTTTTTCTCGCAGATTTTCCTAGAGAACTGGACAAAACCAAATCGCATGCCCCACGGTTGGAAGACATCACACTTTCAAACCTCCTATATGCAGACAACCTGGTCTTAATTAGTCGGTCCCCGATTGGACTACAACACCTCCTGGACACCACCAATAAATTCTCATCAAATAATGCATTAAAGCTCAATTTAAACAAATCAAAAGTTATGTCAGTGAACCATAATAAAACAAAGAAACTTGCATGGTTCCTCGACGAACAGAGGCTAGACCACATAGCCAATTATAAATACCTAAGTGTACTATTAGACAGTAGAATTTCGTTTAAACCCCAACTAGAGGGCATCCGTCTGAAGGGCACAACATTCTATTTCTCAATGAAGCCCCTGAAGAAAGTTCTCCCCGATCAATCACTGGATCCCCTTCTACAGGTGGTCGGAGCACGTCTACAGCCAATGCTCACATACAGCAGTGAACCCATGCAAGGGAAAGATGCGACGGCTCTAGACAAAATAATCAGTAGAGCATACAAGGCAATCTTCCATCTGCCGAACTACGTGTCCCCTGCCCAAATCCGCCTCGAATTCGGTCTCCAGAGACAAACGGTGGAGAGAAGAGACCCCTATATAAAAAGCTGGTGCAAAATCAGAGGCGTGGAGCAAGGATCTCTAAACGCCCATCTCTGGACCGAACTGTCCACCCGAGAGAACTCACCCGCCAGGAAGTATCTATTAAAATCACTGAAGTACCTGGAATTAACACATCTCTGGGAGTCATCCACAGACAATAAAAGCTTCAAAAAGGTGGTAACAAAAGTAACCAAAATTATATCATCTATAGAAGACAAAGAAATTCTGGCCAAGAGGGCTCATGGATGGACAGTGCTGAAAGATTATAAAGTTTTAAAGCCGCAGGAATACCTGAAAACGGGCCTCACGCAGAAGACAAAAGACAAATGTTTAAAACTGCGCTTCGGCATCCTACCAATACTACCTCACCTGGCACCTTGGAAAAGGGGAACAGAAGAACACCTTTGCCGTCTTTGTAGAACAGGGAAAGAGGACCTAATACATATAATCTGCATCTGCCCAAACCTGATGGACATAAGGCGTGCCTTACTCCGAGTATTATGGAACCAAAAGGGCATTACAAGCTGCAGGTAAGCTGTGAAGCTGTGCTTTAAACCTGAAGAGATCCAGCTAAATTGCAGACTGACAAAGTACTTTGAAATAGCGGCCAGAAGACTCACGAGCTAGCCATATGGTTCCTCTGAAGTACAGCAAGCAACAGCATTTCAACCAAACAAAGGAACAGTCCGCCAAGACACTTGCCAAGTCATAATTACGCTCCGGCAAACAGAGGCACATTCACTTTATAAACTTAGAAAAGGACTATACAGACAATGTAGTTGAGACTGTCTCGATTTTCTTATTCGAATAAATAAAAGACCATACTTAATATCCTGCAAGGTGCAACTGTTAAGGTACTTAGCTTATACCAGGCAATCCTCTGGCATCAGTGAAGAGTTTCACAAGGGTCAACGAGAAGGCTTCCAGTGTTTACATGCGGTTCAGCGCGTGGCAAGCAATACCCAGAAGAAAGGAAAATGAAAAAGGAACACTCCGAGCCACTCAACGGCTCTTGAAGAATTGTCTGAGCCTACCTCGACTCGTAATCTCGCTCCAGCACGTGTTCACAAAAATGTGGCTTGGCCCCAGGGGAGCGCGATGATTTAAAAAAGACACTTCGAAAATGCACTGAGCCTAATCATGGCTCGTAATAGCACTCCAGCGCGAGTTCCAAAAATGAGACAGGGTAAATGTAAATGCGCTCCAGCACGAGCGAACAGAAACAGGCTTGAGGCAGTCTCTCACTATATTCCAGGAATTAACTGCTGAGGCAAAGATGAGACGTGGGCTTTATTTCTCCTAGCAGAAGCTGTAGCAGCAAGCGCAGCAGCCTTATGGGGAAGACGACGGATATCCAGTGACAAGCACCGGGCTGTACGTGAGTGGTGAATAAGTAGTGAGAAAGAGGTAGGACTACGAAGTACTCCCTTGCATTATAGGAGATGTAGTTTTATATCATGCACACTTCATTCCTCCTGTTACATTCAACAGTGCGTACTACGGTGTTTTCCCACTCTACCTACGCCTGCACGTGACACATACGGAAACAAACAATGACTGAGAGGGAAATTATGACTTGATCATTGTAGGAAATCTGCCATTTCTGTGTGGTTACTCCTTATTTTTCCCCTTTTGGTCGGCCCTATATTTTTACTGGTGTTGGAACTCTGTGCACTTTACTCCTTGAAACCAGTAATAAAGGGTCTGGGCTCCCCCTTTAAAGATGGTTGAATTGGCATGCTTCTAAATGGTATATTTAACTTACCTATAAGTCCCTAATATATGGTACAAGGTGTATAATCGCCTTCAAGTTAATGCCAGTAGTGCACTTCACTACCTATTGTGTCAGCCACTGTTTTATGATACAGCCATGCATGCCTAAACAACGCATGCCTGAACAACGTGGTCTGAAGCATGACCACGTCTTTACCACGCATGCCTTTACCATGAATTTCATTGTAAAGACATGATTGCTAAAGGGATATGCATGGTAAAGTGCACACCCCTACCCCCCACCCTGTGCCCTAATACCCAATACCCCAGCCTTGCAATCCACACAGCCCCAGGCCTTAAAACTACCCTGACTCTAACCCTGAGCCCTAAAACCCAGCCCCTGCTCAAAGAACTATCCCATCACCAACCCTCTTTGCCCTGAGCAATAAAACTGACCCCCAGCCCTGAGAACTGCCCCCCACACCCTGAGCCCTAAATCCCAGCCTTAAATCTACCCAACCCCTGTAGGAAAGTGCCAAGCCTCCAAACACTGCCTGTTGAATAGGTAAGTCACCACTCCAGCAGGCATCACAGCCTTAAGGCAGGGTGCACTATACCGCAGGTGAGGGCATAGCTGCAGGAGCAATATGCCTCTACAGTGTTTAAGTCCATTCTTAGATATTGTAAGTGCAGGGAAGTGCATATTGAGTACATGGGCTGAGAGTTTATCCTTACGAACTCTGCAGCTCCATGATGGCTTTACTGAATGCTAATTTTGGTATAAAAATTCTCAGCATAATAAACCCACTCTGATGCCAGTGCTGGATTTATTATCAAATTCGCTCAGAGGGCATCTTAGATATGCCCCCTGAAAAACAAACCACTCCGACGTATCCAGCTGACTGGTCTGCACCAGCCTGCCACATCCAGACATGTTTCAGACCCCCCGAGTGGGAGCCTTGTGCATCCGTGCGTCAGAATCAAAGCCTGCTCTGGGTGAAGGTGCTTCACACCTACCCCCAAGCAGCAACAGCAATCTGAAAGAAACACGTTAGTTAGATTACTTACCTTATAATTTCCCCAGGCTGGATCCAGAAAGATTTTTCGTCAGCAGTACCCTTGCGCATCGGTAGGCGTTGTCTGCGACTCCGCATCCGTCGTCTGCTTCGTGATCGCTGGGATGACGTCGTCGGAGTACTTAGACGCCGCCCTCGCGCGCTGACTTCAGTTCTTCTTTTTTCCGCGCCAGTAAGCGCAGATCCGGGAAGAGCGTATCCTTAGTCATTTTTTGACTAACTTTTGGACATTTTTGTCTATCTTTTTTGAGTCAACTTCGACTCCTGGTGCCGGTAGGGATGCCCGGGTTCAAGCCGCGTGACGTCTGTCACCGACTGATGTCGGTTACCGACACCCACCATCGGTGTCTCTACTGTCTTGGGGCCGACCACGATGACAAGTTGTGCCCCGACTACCAGGCCTTGACCTCGAAGGCTAGGCGGGAGCGGTCCCGCAAGCTGCTCGAGGTCCCGGTCAAGGAGGAAGTTGAGGGACAGGTCGCGGAGCCGCAGTCATCACCGCTTGTCGGGATCCAAGTCCTCGCACTCTGGTAAGTCGAGGCTTGGTAAAAAAAGTAGAAGAAGCGACATCGCTCTTCTGACTCCCCTCGCTGGTCGCGCGACTCGGCCGAGGGTTCAGGTGGCACCACTCACGCGGCTCCGCCGGAGCTGCACGAGTCGCATCCGGTCCCACGCGACTCCGGGCGAGATTAAAGACTTCCTCGTGGCCATGAGGAGTATCTTTCCACCGTCGAGGCCTGCGGCGCGCCTCCGAGCCCCACAGGTCCGACTGGGGGTCCTAGCGAGCCGGCGGCTGCGGCCCCTGTGCCACAGGTCCCTGTGGGATCCAGGCCTGGATCCCGGTGGACGCCTGTTGACCTCACGACTCCTCCACTGGCGCCGACCCCCATGGTGTCGCTCCCGGTGCCATCCACGGACGACGCCGTCCCTAGTTTCAGGTCCGGCATCGGAGCGGCGCTACTCGGCGCCATCTCCGGCGTCGATAGGTGAGCATTTCATCTATGACCCGGCTCCGTCTTTTCTACCTGTTTACCAGGAGACGGATGAAGGGGAGGACTGGGAGGGGTCTGAGAACCCTCTGGCACAGCAGTGCCAGTTAAGTCACGACTGGACAGATGAGCTGGGGGATGCCAGTGGTCTGGTCACTTCGCCTGACACTGGTTTTATCTCTCCTCCTTTCGTGGCTATGGAGGAGGGTGCGACTTATGCTGTGGTGCTGCGCAGGGCGGCCCAGGCCTTGCACCTGGAACTCCCTGCATCGGCCGTGAGGACTAACATCCTCACTGAGGTGCTTCAACCGCCAGTAAGCTCTTCAGAGCCTCTGCTGCAGTTTAATGAGGCCCTCACTGACGTTCTGATGGGCACTTGGTCCAAGCCCTCCACAGTCTCTCCTGTGGATCGGAACGTGGCCCGGCGCCCCCGCCCAGCTCCGGGCGACCCCAACTTTCTGTCCGTACACCCCACCCTTGAGAGTCTGGTTATCCAGGCCTCCACGTCCCAAACCGCCTTCCCGTCCGCACCTCCGGATCGGGAATCCAAAAGGATGGAGCAGTTTGGCAAGAAACTGTTTTCCTCCCTCAGTCTGGGGTTGCGGTCCATTAATACCATGTGCCTTTTGGACCATTACACCCATTCTTAGTGGGATACGGTGGTGGACGTGCTGCCCCAGTGTCCAGAGGAGGCCAGGACACGGCTCGCCCAGGCTCTTGCTGAGGGGCGTGATGCAGCACGGTACTCCATCCGATGTGGACTTGACACCACGGACTCGTTGGGTAGAGCGATTGCAACGACAGTGGCGATTCGTCGTCACGCCAGGCTGAGGTCCACAAACTTTTCAGGGGATGTCCAGAGCACCCTCATGGACATGCCCTTTGATGGCCGTCGCCTGTTTGGCGACAAAGCGAATAGCGCGCTGGAGCGCTTTAGGGAATCCAGGGCTACGGCCAAGTCCTTGGGCCTCTCGGCCCAGCGCCAGCAAACTTCTGCTTTTCGCCCCTTTGGTGGCCAAGTAAGGGGCGCCCCTGCACGTTCGTCCAGCCACAGGCCGCATAACCAGCCTCAACGTGGTCGCGGACGTGGTTTCCGCCGTGGCAGAGCAGGGGGACAGAGTCGGTCAGTCCACATCTGCTCCCGTAGCATCTGCCTCAAAGCCTTCCTAGTCCGAGCTTTCAGGCCCATTCCACGCCAGTGGGAGGCAGAGTTTGCCTGCTCCACTGGCGTACCATCACTTCGGACAGGTGCGTGCTGCAAATCGTCTGAAGGGGCTACTCCCTCCCCTTCGAGGCGACCCCTCCAGCCATGCCACCGCAGCACAACCGCATGTCGGGGGATCACTTGCAACTTCTGCAGGAGAAGGTTACGGCCCTCTTGGCCAAGGGGGCCATTGAGCGCGTTCCTGGCCCAGAAGTAGGACGGGGTTGTTACTCCCACTACTTTCTGGTTCCCAACAAGGGCAAAGGGGGCCTACGCCCTATCTTGGACCTCAGGAGGGTCAACGCCTTCCTCCGGAAGGAGAAGTTCAAGATGCTGACTTTAGCTTCTGGCTGCCCTAGACCCTTGCGACTGGATGGTAGCGTTGGACTTGCAGGACGCTTATTTCCACATCCCCGTCCTGCCGGTCCATCGGCATTACCTGCGGTTCACGGTAGGCCACGAGTACTTTCAGTTCACCGTGCTCCCCTTCGGCCTCACCAGTGCCCCTCGGGTGTTCACGAAAGTGATGGCGGTGGTCTCAGCTCATCTGCGCAGATTAGGGGTTCCAGTCTTCCCCTATCTCGACGACTGGTTGTTGAAGGCAGGCTCGCCCCGAACAGTCTCCCACCTCCAGACTACGGCCGACCTCCTGCATTTGCTGGGGTTCTCCATCAACCTGCCGAGGTCACATCGGAGTCCCTCCCAGAAGCTACTCTTCATCGGAGCGGTTCTGGACTCGGTGCAGTTTCAGGTCTATCCTCCCGAATAGCGGGTTCGGGATATTCAGGCTCTGATTCCGATCTTTCAGCCTTTATCCCGAGTTTCGGTCAGGATGGCCCTACGGCAGCTGGGTCTGATGGCCTCCTGCATCCTACTGGTACATCACGCCAGGTGGCGGATGCGGGCTCTGCAGTGGGACCTGAAGTTCCAGTGGGCTCAACATCAGGTGAACCTGTCGGACCACGTCCTGATCTCGGAGGGCACTGCAAGACAGTTGCAGTGGTGGCTCATGGACAGCGATTGGGTCTGCGGCAGATCCCTCTCCCTACCCCAACCGGAACATGTGGTGGTGACGGAATGCGTCCCTCCTGGGATGGGGGGCCACATGGGAGAAGCTGAGATCAGAGGCCTCTGGTCTCCGGCGGAGTCCCGGCTCCATATCAACCTATTGGAGCTGCAGGCGGTCCGGCTTGCACTGAGGGCATTCCTTCCCTCTGTCCGGGGAAGTGTAGTGCAGGTGTTCACGGACAACACCACGCCTTGTGGTATTGTAACAAGCAGGGCGGGGTGGGGTCGTGGACCCTTTGTCAGAAGGCTCTGCGCCTCTGGACATGTCTGGAACATCAGGGCATCACCTGGCGGGCTCTATGTGTGCATGGGCGGACAAACTCAACTGCCGGTGCATGATGGATCACGAATTACGTCTGAACTCGGACGTGGCGCAAGGCCTCTTTCGGCAGTGGGGAGAGCCTTGGTTAGATGTATTCGCCACCGAAGTGAACGCGCAATGTCATCAGTTCTGCGCATTGGAATTTCCAAGGTGGTACTCGCTCGGAGACGCTTTTCGTCGCGAGTGGAGTTGCGGTCTGTTTTTTTCCCAACTTCTTTTTATTGGCATTTATTAGTACAATTGTTACAGATATATATTTTCCCACAGTATCAAGGTTCAAATACAGCCAATCAGCTAGTATCAGTAATGTGGAGTTGCGGTCTGTTATACGCCTTTCCGCCTATACCACTTCTATCCAGAGTGCTGAAGAAGATCAGGCGCGACCGGGCCCAAGTCATCCTTGTGGCTCCGGATTGGACACAAAGATACTGGTATCCCAAGCTACTCAGTCTGTCAATCGATCCCCCGATTCGACTGCCTCTTCAGGAGGACCTTCTGTCGCAGCAGCAGGGGACGGTCCTCCACCCGAACCTGTCCAGTCTCCACCTCCATGCTTGGAGATTGAGCGGCGGCAGTGGATGCCTTTTGACTTGCCTCCTGAAGTCTGTATTGTCATTCTGGTAGCCAGGCGTCCCTCCACTAAAACGGTATGCGCCTCCACATGGAATAAATTTGTGGCATGGTGCACAGCAAAGGCTGTGGATCCCCATTCCGCCCCTTTTTCTGAGGTTCTCCTCTTTCTTCTTTCCCTGGCCCAGCAGGGCTCTGCTCTGGGCACCATCAAGGGATATCTTTCAGCTGTTTCAGCCTTCCTAAGGCTTCCTTATCAATCTTCTCTTTTCAAGTCCCCTGTTGTAAATAGATTCTTAAAAGGCATTACTCACAGGTTTCCTCCTGTCCCCTTTGAAATGCCTCAGTGGGACTTGAATCTGGTGTTAACCTATCTGATGTGCGCTCCCTTTGAGCCACTTCATAACTGTCCTCTTCGTCTTCTGACTCTCAAGACTGCTTTCCTGGTTGCCATCACCTCTGCCAGAAGAGTTAGTGAGCTCCAGGCTCTTTCTTCTAAGCCTCCTTTCTTCTCTGTCCATCAGGACAAGGTTGTTCTGAGGACTCCCCTTCTTTTCTTCCTAAGGTGGTTACTGCCTTTCACATCGGGCAGTCTGTTACCTTACCCACCTTCTTTCCGCCTCCGCATCCCTCGAAAGAGGAAGAGAGGCTCCACCGTCTGGACCCAAAACGTGCGCTCTCCTATCTGGATCGCACAAAACAGTTCCGGGTGGACGACCAACTCTTCGTTGGCTACGTGGGCGCTAAGAAGGGGCGGGCAGTGCACAAGCAAACCATCTCTCGGTGGGTCGTTTTGTGCATTAAGACCTGTTATTCCTTGGCTATGAAGGATCCTCCTGTGGGGCTGAGGGCCCATTCCACTCGGGCCTCAGCGGCTACTACTGCCTTGGGACGGGGAGTCCCTCTGCAGGACATTTGTCAGGCAGCAACGTGGGCCTCGCTGCACACGTTTGCCAGGCATTACTGCCTGGACAGCCAAGTCCAGAGAGACGGCTTCTTTGGCTGTTCCATTCTCCAGAACCTCCTGGTGTGATCTTGGTTCGCAGACCCACCACCGGGGTTGGTATTGCTAGGGTATCTATTCTAAGGTTAGGAATCTAACTAACGTGTTTCTTTCAGATGCACAAGTTACTTACCTTCGGTAACGATATATCTGTAAGAAACATTAGTTAGTTAGATTCCTTACCGCCCCACCCATTCTCCCCGTTCTGCGAACCGGTATCTAGGGTTAAGGTCATCCCCTTCAGGGCCCTAGTTTCATGGCACCAGTGTCTGTTTCTTGCATGGCTCTGTGTTCCTGGCGCGGAAAGCTATGTACAGAACTGACGTCCGCGCGCGAGGGCGGCGTCTAAGTACTCCGACGTCATCCCCGGCGATCACGACGACGGCCGCGGAGTCGCAGACGACGCCTACCGATGCTCAAGGGTACTGCTGACGAAAAATATTTCCGGATCCAGCCTGACGTCTGGGGATATTCTAAGGTAAGGAATCCAACTAACTAATGTTTCTTACAGATATATTGTTACCGAAGAGCAGTAACTTGTGCTTAAGGGCGGTGAGCCTCAAAGCCTTCCTGCCCTTTGTTACGCCAGCCAGGGACTCTCCGGCTAGAGGAGTTGCCCGACCCCCTGACCAAGCCCTACTTTTAACAGCAAGGTCGGGGTAACAATTAGTAGTCAGGAGAGGTGTGTCCCCTGTCCGCAAGGACCGCCCCTAAGGTGACCTGAGCTGAAGTCCCCCCTCTTTTGGAAATCATTTTGGATGGAAGGATTTTAGCCAATCGGGTTAGGAAATGCCCCCTCCCCAAAGGGAGGAAACAACAAAGGGTGTAGGTACCCTTGAAGGCAAGTGGCCCATTGGCTACCATCTGCCTGCCCTTGTCACACCCCTAAATTCAGAATTTAATGCGACTCCTGAACCTTGATCCTGCGCCTCCAGCTTAAAGAACCTGCAAAGAAGACAATGCACTTTTCTTGTGGCCATCAAGAAACCCGAGGAAGACTACCCACTCTTCAACAAAGACTAGATCTCCCGAGGACAGCGACCCTGTCCTGAAGAATCCAACTAAAAGGGCTAAGGATCCACCTGGAACTGCGATTCCTGCACATGATGCCCAGGGCCCGAGTCTGAGTGGCTTACCTGTCTAGTGAAGCCTCCCCAACAATCTTGACTTCGTCTCCACCGGTGGCTGACCTCTCCTCGAAATCCACGAAGACGTCTGCAGCCTCTTCACAAAGGGTCCCCCTGACCACGACTGGCAACGGTAAAGAAAATCTGACACCAAAAAGTACCCCTGCATCCTCAGCCCCAAACTTTGGGGAGCCCAGGCTACTGTGCCCAGGCCTTCTCCGACATCTCAGCTTACTTTCCTTGCTGTTTTTCACTTTTGTCCAGCCTCCTGGTCCACGCGTGAAGTCTTTTTGTGTGACCGAGAACCCCCTTTACTTGCATTGGGCATCTGACACTGATTTGCACCCTGCACCTGCCGCTGCTGTGCCTGTGGTGGTGTATGACTGGTGCTGCCTTGTGCCCCCTCCCCCCACAATGCTTGCTTTAACCCCCAGGGTCTGTGCCCTGAAACCTCAGGTACCTACATTCTTCCATTTGCTAAGTTTGCTACTATTTGATTGAGATTGCCAAAGTATTTTTTATGCTTCTGTTAAATACAATTCTATTCTTGAAACTGATACTTGCCTGCAACTGAGTTCCTCTTGGTTCTAAAATAAAATAACAAAGTAATGTCTTTTTATACAAAACCGTTGGTCTTGGATTCAGTCTTAATTGTGTTTAATCATTTCTTGGCTGATTGTGTACAACAAATGCCTAACACAACCCTCTGATAAGTCTAACTGCCTGACCAAACTACCGCAAATAGAGCTTTTATTATTATCTACTTAAGCCTCTGTAAGCCTCAGGGGATCCTCTAGGTTCTGTGCACACTATACCGTGCTTTGCTATAGTAGATACAGAGCCATCTTCCTACAACCCCCCACCTTCGCCCTGAGCCCTAAAACCCTGCCCCCTGTCTAAACACTACCCCCGTCCCCCGCAGATCTAAAACTGACTCCCAGCCCTGAAAACTGCCCCTTCACTCCTCAAGCTCTAAAACCCACCCCCAGTCCTAAAATCTACCGACTCCTCCCTCCCCTCCCTGAGCCCTAAAAACTACTCCCCTTTTCTCCAAATCTCGGCGCCAGCCCTACATACCAGGCTGTGTCTCAGAGCTTCCATTCCCAGTTCTTCCTGTTCCGCACATCTGGACAACCGACTACCTTAACCATAGATACATGTGGTAAAGGCATATGCGTGGTTAAGGCAAGTGTTGTTCTGCTTGAGTTGAAGCGGCACACGTGGCTCAGCCTCCGTTGTAAAGCCCATTTCTCGCCATCCACTATAGTGTTAGTGAAAACATGACTTTAGGTCTACCCTGTGTAACCTGACTGAAGCAATGTAAAATTAGCATTTCGACCAGTCAAAATAAACTCTTCTGACAGTCAAAACCTCTCTTTTAGATATTAATAAGTCACCCCATATAGGTCTTGTAGTATGGAATTCAAAATTAGAAAATGGAGAAATGTAATGTTAACATGTCTTTACAGTGAATATCACCCAAAAGCTATTTTCACTGTGGCAGGTCTAGCTCTCCTCCTTAAAAAAATAAATTAAAAAAAGATCTAAATGCTGAAACTGTATCTCACGAATGGGACTAACTATAAAAATAATTAAACCACCATCTAAAATAAATATTAAAATTCCCAATCCAAAGGCACAGTCTGTTCTTTGACGGAAATGAAATGAAAGGAAAAGTAACTTTCAGTTACCTTTTCCCTGCATGTAATTCCTGGAGGCTAAATATACATTTACTCTCCTACTCCTGTCAGCCAATAATTCGAATTTAAACAGGGTGAAATCCCTCCCAGGAGCAAAGAATTGGCTGACCTGAATGTGTAGAGATGACTCATTGGAGCCTCCCAGAATATGCAGGGTGAGGGCTGTGGGCATCTTTTTTGACATTACATTGTCAAAGCCTGTTTCACATCTCTGCTATCATTTACACTTTTTACTTCTTTGTGCCATTCCTACTTGAAAATTTTGAATTCATATCTCCAGGTCCCCTAATTGGAGTTTTGCCATTTTGTTCATTAAACGTGGCATTATTTTTCCAATTCGGTTAGAGATTTTTATTGTTTTGCATTTCAATTTGATCACTGTTTTGGTACTACGTAAATACTTAACACATTGCCCGAAGTTAAGCTTGTCTGCTCTGTGCTATAGCTACATGGGGGTTTAGCTCTGGTTAATTTAGTGACTTTAAAGGTTCACCTCTGACAAGGGTTGTCACTCACTAATAATACAATTTCTTACAATAATGGAAAAATTGAGCAGTCTAAATCACTCTGAATGTATAGAGAGAACCCACAACGAAGGGGGCAAAGCCAGAGATATGCTGGCTTGGTTGATTAAACTTGAGATGAGAGGCACAGCCATAATACAGGTAAGGGATTTCCAAGTTAGCTTGGTGCACAGGCAGACTGAGATCCATGATGCTTTTCTTGAATACTACTCTGACATTTATAGGAAACAAAATATGGCAAAGCCAAATAAGTCCTACTTGGATAAGGCACCCTAAAGACATGTCCTTTGTGAAACATTAAAAACACTGAAAAAGCCTTTCTCTGAACTAGAAGTAAGGGGAATTCTAAGGGAAATGGCCAAAGGGAAGACTCTGGGGATAAGCATTCTACCTGTTGCCTTTTACCAGACATGCACAAACTTGTTGGTTTGTAATTGATAAAAATATATTTGACAGCTGTGGAACCTTCCCAACTCCAGGGTCTGATCTGGCGGCATTCCTGTATTTGAAGACTTCTGGACCATTGTTCCCATATTGGCCCCCAGTGTTCATGCCATTTTAGTGTAGTTCCTATATTCCTGATAGGCTCTGCGCATTGGAAGAATATACACTATAGTTTTGACATAGGACAGTATGTCTCTATCGAGTACATTAAACTTAATTATTTGTGTGTGCCACCTAACTCAGAGGTCACTAGAAACTTCTCAAATAAACAAGAAGAAATAAGTTTCTTACAACCGCATAAACATGACAACTTTGTTTCCCTTAAAATCGGAACAATCTCAGAATCGTGGAAACAATAGATAATAGTTTCACTCAGTCAATCGTGCATGCTTCGTTTATACAGAGTTACACAGAAACGGATAGATGGGCGTTTCAATAAAAAGGGTATACTGAACAGTCTTATTTCTCGTGCAAGAGATATGAACTGCTACAATCGTAAGACAGAATGCGAAGTATAATATGTACAGCGTTAACAGTAAGATAAAATAATACTGGAATTGCATGGTTTATAGCTATGACAGATATTCATAAAAATACATACATAAATAACACTGGCTAAAATGTTAATACTCATCTGATGCTTCTAGCTAGTTCTACCCCAGTGTACCTAACCTAAGTGTAGTACGAGGTAAGAAGTAGGTGTTGTTTGTCTATAGTCTAGTTTGGCTGTAGTTGCCAGCATTTGCCAAATGTCCCTCTAGGTTCTAGTCCGCTCCATACCTTAAAATGAGTGAGGTTGAAATCTCTTTCGAGTCTCTATCTCTAACACCCCGCAAGGGGAGTCAGATACACTGGAGCCGGATTCTCTGTGAGGAGGATGACAGCGTCTGGTCAGTGCATCAGGCGGGGACTTGACTTCCTTCCGAACTTGCCGTGGCGAGCTGCGTCGTGCAAGTAGACAGCCGAACCGTGGTTTGCCATGATAAGTGAAGGTATATTTATACCTTGAAGGCGTTTAGAAATGCCAGTATTGACGTAAAAGTCGGGCAGAAGAACGTCATGAATGAACCCCTAAGGAATAGATGTTCCTGCATAATAAATGAGTTCTTGGAGAAATCAATATCCAAGCAAGGGGAAGTCCTAAAGGCTTAAGAGTCTGGTTTTCCAAGAACTCGTTGTGACGTAGATGAACGGATGTAGGTGGCCATGCCTGTATTTGGTTAGCATGGATAATGGCTAAATAAGGGTAGGATTTCTATGCCTAAATATGAGCAATGCGAATTGTGCCTGTATAAGGACATAAATCGGGAAACCTATATACGGTATCTAAATCGACACACAACACCCACTCCACTTTCGTACGAACGACATTACTAAATCCTAAACATGATAAACATATCTAAAATATAGCTACATATGGATGGCTAAGAACATGTCTAAAAATACATTGTAAAAAGCATAAAAAATGTTGCCATGCATAAAAAAATGCATTGGTGCTGTACATATTAAAGCAATGTTTCATTCTAAGCATATATTTACATTGAATTCTAAATGAATGAACATATATATACACATTATTTAATGGCTCGTAAATACAGAAGAAAAAAGGCCGAAACCATTTCATGTTAAGTTACATAAATCAATTGGTATTGACAAGGTAACATATTGTCTCTGAAAGTGTATCAAATAATTCTGTTCTCTATGAATAGTTCTACTAAAAGCAGATCACTGTGCCATATTCAAATTTGGAAAAAGAAAAAATTAATCATAGGAAAAAGTTCCAAGTTTAGTTTTTGTTTTGAAAAATGAAGGCCAAATTCAGAGTCTTCCCGGTACACTGTGTGCTGAATCAAAAGTCAGTGTCTGAGGATGGAGAAAACATGAAATAGTCTAATCCTGTAGACAAAACGTTGTCTACCGTTGTAGGTGAAAGTTGGATTACCTTGTTTAGAAGATTAACTGCACATAGATGAGAAGCATCCCCGTCAGCATTGGTCGCATCAGCAATGTTCATATTGGATGTTACCTGCGTGCCTGTTGTTTCCTCTCGTACCTCAGCAGTAGCAATTTGCGTCTGTGAGATCTCAATGAATGCCGTCATCAGGATTGGTAGCCGCTGGGGAAAACACACAGCATGGGCCGTTACCGGGTCCAGCAGAGTATCGATATCCGTAGGCATGACTGATGGGAGTGTTAGACAGATGTCTAGCATGCATTCTTCACCGCAAAGCAGGCAGCGTAGAACAGGTAAGATGCAATCTTGCCAGATTGGTCTGAATGACAGAAACCATGTGGTATTTAATTCTCGTAGACGAGGTAAGCCCAAAATTTGGACGATGCGCTCACAACACCTTATCTCCAATAGAGCTCTCTCTATGGTGCTTGGAGTGACGTCGGTGATTTGGCTTGCCATATCGGAGCAGTAGGAGCAAAAATAGGATCCCTGCAACGAGTCCAAAAAGTAGTGGCAGTCCGACAAACACAGAGTGCACGAAGTTGGGAACTATTCCGAGGACTGCTTGAAAAGGTGCTAACCGTCCCGAACACACGGTCTTAAATACATGTACAATACCGCCTGTATCAGACATGTTTAAGATACATTCCAACATTTCTGAGAAATGTATAGGGCAGTTTGTATTCAAAAGGGCATGTATGTCGGCAGAAGTCCTTGCGACTTGTAGATCATAGGTTTCTTTGGCCGAGGTCAGTGGCACAGTTTGTTGTAAAAGAATGGCTTTCATTCTGCTTAGAGTATCAATTCGTATAGAAGAGATGTTCAGTGAAGGCCATAGAGACGACTCCCTGACTGTCTGTATTTGTGGAGACAAGACTTGCATACAGCAAGTGACCCTGGATGTAACCGTTACTAGATATGGGATACCTGGCAACATGCCACAGCAGCTGTGATCATTCAACATGAGGTACCTTCCATTTGAAAGTAGTCCAAAAATTAGATAAATCACTGCAGCTGGTGAGCTTTGCAGGTGACAGGATAAGTTTGTAGTGGAACCATCGCAGGCCCCGTGTAAATGAATACACTGACAAAGGAGAGAATCGCTTAGTGCATTTTCACAGTTTGTACCGCTAAGGAACACTTCACGCCCCTCACTCCAACATCTATGTGAGTAAGGTAAATCCCAAGATGTCTTGATGTGTTCTTTACCTAACCTTCCATATTTGCCTGCTGGTATATGTTTTATGCAAAAATAACTATTGATGGACAGAATGCAGAACAATGTCATACATTCACCCCAGTACAGAGATCTGGGCCTAAATCCATCGTTTTTTTGCTCACCATGCCATTCCAGTTTGTACCCAGCCATATGCAAATCAGTCTTGACCCTGTGCCCCGTGGGAACAGTCCAGCCCGAACTGCCAGTCCAGATCCTCCCTGGACTGGAAATGTGTCTCAATGTTGTTTTTCCAAAAGTCGAAACCCTGTCTAGACAGTTGGGCAATAAAGGCTGTAGAATAAATCTGTTTCGTATTGTTTAACATATTTTTTGTTCCTGTCTTATTCATAATCTTGAAATAAAACAATTCTGGATTTGATAAGTGGAACCATGAAAAATATGGAAATTTCATTGCAAAAGTATTTTGAGCTACCCTTTGGAGGTGTAGGAAAACGTTCCCATTCGTTGTACATAAATACATTTCTAGGTGATGCAGTTTTATGCAAGAAATGATGACCATAGTGGTTATAACAATACATTTGTTCATAGTCTGATGAACCCTCTAAATATTCATGATCTGTGAATACTGCAGACTTTTCTAGATCAGACATCATGTTATTAACAGTCTCGATGTCCCAATCATCAGAAAAGGTACTAGAGGCAATAAAGTCACTTAATGAAATTTTAAATAAGTATGGAATCTTCAAATGTTCCGACGGGCCAAAAAATGTCATATTCAGTTCTGTCCCAAACTATACCATCTGGTATAGGAACGGCTGTGTTGTTCACTGCTGACAAGTCTCTTGCTTCACGATGGGATGATTTGTGTGGTTGGAAAAGTAAGTTCACTCTTTTACTTGCTGTGTCCATTTGAATATATCTTCCACTTATCGGCATACCCAGAGCTATTACCAGAGCTAACCAAAGTAGAAAGAAGAATATTCCCAAAACAATCCATAGTTCAATCCATGGTGAAACCAGATAAGTCTTTTTCAGGAGATGTAAAAAGTCTGTTGCTTGTTCTTTGAAAGTTCTTTGTGCTGGCGTCGTTTCAGGTTCGTTAATAGAAAGGTGGCAGTGGTTTATAGAAACATGGCCAGCACCTCCGTCGTATTTTCACAGTCAACACAAAGTTCAAGTATAATACAGCGTGCTCAATGCAAACATCGTGCCACCCACAATATATCATTCAATGCGCGATATTGAATTCCACGCATACAACATTGATACAATTTAAAAAACAGAGCACTGCATATCTGTAAGTCAAAACTGCAGACCTGCAGTTGGAAATGTATTATTCAAACATAGAAAGGTCCATGTATCATAGTCCTGATCATAAGTGGATTGATTTGACAAATTGTTGATACGTAGATATAAGAACCAAATGGTCTGATTTGACAAGTTGTTGACACGTAGATATAAGAACCAGACAGCCATCTGGTTCTCAAATCAGTCCACTTATGATCAGGACTATGATACATGGACCTTTCTATGTTTCAATAACAATAAATTTCCAACTACAGGTCTGCAGTTTTGACTTTCAGATATGCAGTGCTCTGTTTTTGAAATTGTATCTATGTCGTTTCAGGTTCGCTGGGATCCTCAGAAAACATACCAAAGTTAATGAATTAGTCAAAGGCAGTTCTGTCAATGGTTTGAATTGCATGAAGATTCGTTGAAATCGCTGGAACCGGTTGATCACTTGTTACTTCGTTGTAGACGCGTGTATCAGGACGAACTGTTAATTGGGTCTCAAGAGGAACGAGTTCCATAGCTTTGTTGCATAGTCCTTCATTTCTCACTGTCGAATCTTCAAAGGTGATGAGTCTCTCAGTTTGAACCTCTTGGATTGTAGCTAGCGGAGTGCGTTTGAAACATTGCCGGAGTCCACTTGGGCTACTGCTTAGTATCGGCCACATAGTGTGGTTTGATCAGGTCGATGGACACAAATCTTTTCTCCTTTTTACCAGCAAGGGGCAGCAGTAGTGTTGCAGGGATTCTGCTTATGCACAGGAAACCAGGACCTCAGTGAATTGTGTTGTACCAAAAACTCACCTCAGAACTCCTTATCCGACCAGCATCAGTGTCCCATTCGTTGTCCGAGGTTTATCTCGGCGGTTCCAATGTATAGACAACCCAGAACAAGCGACTTAGGGTATTCTCAGGAATGGTGGGGATCAGAAATATCTGTTACTAATTATTCTCATATCAGTCCACAACAGAATAAACGGAGACACGGTAAAGTTTAAAGAGTTTATTTCATTAACCTCGTTTCCTAAGATGCAGTACTTTGGCTAACATAAGCAGACAAATGAGACAGAAGGAACAGAGTCAGCGGTATCCCTCTAGGACAGCACCGGATTATCAATTAACCCATTGAATTAATTGGTGACCGATTAAAATTCACCCTGTGTGTGCGCTCTTGAGTAGTACCCGCTAACACAATACCTCCCCAGATACTGGGGCAAAATGAGACATACACAGCAAAAGGCGCACCACTTCCACAAATGTAAATAATATCAAATTAGTCCATGTACATGAAATATTTTCTTTTTCAAAAGATCTTCTTTATTATTCATTTGTTAAAATGACATTTAAGAACAGCCAAAGCAGCCGACGCGTTTCGTCCAACTTGGGACAGACTGCTAAAGGATTGGGTCCCGTCCAGGATTTTGAACATGCGGAATCGGGCATTTTAAAGACTTTGACTCCTATCCCTATCATTGGATAAACTTCTGACCCGGTGCTATATTATTATTAATAAAGACGGGACCAACGATTGCCATTTGTCTGATATAGACCTGTATCCTATTCGACACATTCTCTATCTTATGAATTGACGTTGAATGACGCTTTAGAATCTTCAAGAAAACAAACATATACAGATTTATTGTCTCTTACGCCCTGAAGAAGTCCCAAGTTGGACGAAACGCGTCTGCTGCTTTGGCTGTTCTTAAATGTCATTTTAACAAATGAATAATAAAGAAGATCTTTTGAAAAAGAAAATATTTCATGTACATGGACTAATTTGATATTATTTACATTTATGGAAGTGGTGCGCCTTTTGCTGTTTATGTCTCATAAGCAGACAAATGATTGAGATCAAAACCATCAGCATAGTTACAATACCATAGAAAATGAAAGGAGTAATCATACTAAAATGACAGTGGATATCAGCCACCTTCCTTTCGCTAATAAACTAATATTATTATTGTTAGACTAATAAAAGGTCTCTAGGCTTGAATGGGGAACCCCATACCGTAAAGATAAGCTCACTGAGATCACATCACAGGATCAGCTAGACTCTGCTCCTGGGAAAGCTCTTCTTCCGAATGTAATGAAAAACATGCAACACTGCAATATTAAAAGCACCCGACTTTCAGGTATTTGCAGCTGCTTGCGTGTTATGGCTAAATAGTGCGCCGATCAACCTGAACCCAACAACATGCACCGTCTAGCGACCCAGACTGTTTCTTTACACAATGTTCAGACCAAGGTCGCTGCTCACTGTTTGGGATGTGAACAACAGACAGTTCTCATGTGAAGCAAAGTCGAGCAAGCATTTCTCAATTAATAACATGTAACTACAGCGTCGTGTGCAAAAGCAGCAAAAGCGGCAAGATGGCTTTCTAACATCTAACGCGGTTGTGCTAACTTAGCATTGTACGTATATAGATAGCAATCTTCACTACAGTAGTACTGTTCTCGATCCGTGGATTGCTAGGACGGGTAATGGTTGTCTGTAAGAAGGCCCAAATGCCTTCTTGTCCGCGATCTTTTCTCTGACTAGATCACCAAGCTTTGGGATCCAGACCGGCCTTGCTGGGATGGTTGGTTTTTCCCCAGTGGTGGTTGGCTTCAGGAACACGTTGCTTTGTTTCGATCTTAGTTCATTTAAGTCCTGTAAAACAGCCTAACGATCTTTGATATCAAACTTTTTATTTTCCACCACTGTGCCTTTCATGTCAAGGTCCGGAATCAACATTCTAGTTCCAAATAGGACTTCACATGGAGTGACACCCCCTAGAGAACTTTTTGGCCAATTGTTTAATGAGCGTTGGACCCCATAAAGATGTTTGACCCACCCATCACCCGAACCTAATACCCTAGCTGTTAGACTTGCTTTATGTCCTGGTTTTTTCTAACCACAACAGAATTTCCCTCAGGATGGAATGGAGAAGAATACCGCAATGCTACGCCCAAACTGGCCATGGCTTCTTTGTAAGCTCAAGCGCTAAACGCAGGACCCTGGTCAAAATGTATTGTGCCAATTGCGTATGTGCCGATAAAGATTTGCAAATCTTTTATAACAGTTCGAGTGTCAGCCGAGCGCTGAGGCCACATCCAAAGTAACCTTGATTTAGTGTTTGTGGGACTGCATTCGTCCACAGGGATGGCTGCATGTAGATAGTCTAATGCTGTCTAACAATGGTGTCTGTACTGGCCTGGCTACGTTGTAGACAGGTGCCTGGTGGTGTTCTGTACTGCGATCTCTATTGCAGTCTATGCATTTATTGATAAAAGTGTGAATCAGTGTATTCATTCCCGGCCATCAGTACATCTCTTTTAGTTTTAAAATAGTTTTAGAGATCCCCTGATGTGTCAGACCCTCTCCCAGATGTGCTTCGTAAATCAAAGCTTCGTTCCATGTTTGGTATTACCCTATCCCCCACTCCAGGGATTCGAGCAAACAGAACGCTGTTCACATCAATTATATATGAGTATTTGAGTGGAAACCATTTAGGTAACACTGCACCACTGCCTTTGCTTGAAGCATTGACAGCAAGTATTATTTCACTGTCTCTTTTTGTTTTTGAATGAGTGATTGCAGCTACGGAAGCCGTTTTCACAGCCCCTTTCGCGGCTTTATCATCCAAAGAATTCCCTATCACGTGAGTGTTTTGTAGTCCGTTTCACAACTGAACTACTTGTTCCCAAAGCGTTTTACGCTTGATTGTGCCACCTTTTGAAGCCAATTCTGTAAATATTCATTGTATTATTGAACACAATAAAAAAAAATCGCACACTATGAATGTGGGGAATTCGCGATCCGTATTTTCAAGTGCCATTTTAAATGCTTGTAGTTCAGCTTGCTGAGCTGTGCAATCTCCTAGAGATTGCGTTTTTGTGACCATTGGTCTAAATTTGCCATCAAGCATACAACCTTTAACTATGGTGCATGCTGCACTATAAGCTTGCTTAACCCCATAGCGGGTTGTGCAGATCCCTCAGTATAAATTATAAATTCATACTGGTCAAGAGGGAGAATTTCAGTAGGCAGAGGAAATTTGTGTTCGTATTGCAGGAATGCGTGTTTTCAAATAAGGATCAAAAACATATTCAACATCATTTGCAGCAAGAGAATTAACCAATTGTATCCATCTTGGATGTAATGCTTTTGCATTCGGAATACTCGCTTTTGTAACTGCCTCTAAGGCTGGTACAGGGATTACGACCATAATGTGTCCTCCCTGTGCTAGGGCTCTTTCTTTTGCTACAGCGGTTTGAACTGCTGTCAGAATTTTTTTTGTCTATGTAAATTTCATTTCTGCTAGCGTATACAAAGGTGATTTGTAGGCAATTGGTACTTTTTCACCTTCGTTGAAAGTTAAGTAGGTGAATCCGCATTGACCCGGAATGATTCGGATCACTAAGTTGCGTACGTTTACGCGTGTTAAGTGTTTTGTTGCTAACATGTCAGCCTGAAGTGAACGCAGGATATCTGTGTGTTCCTGTGTCCAATGTGTGATTTTAAAATCAGGTTTGATTAATTCGTAGAGAGGTTTAACCCTTTCTGCGTAATTTAGAATGTATGTTCCAAAATTTAGGAAACCTAGAATCAACTGTAAGTTTTTCATTGTCTTTGGAGGTTGGAGCAGCGCACACTTTTCTAAAAAGTTACCTGCCAGGCTTTTGCCTTCACTTGATAGTTCATATCCTAGGAAAAGGACATTGAGATGGGCAATTCTTGATTTTTTTAAAATGAATTCATAACCTTCAGAGTTGAAGCCCAGTATAATGGTATTCACCCTGTTCAAGTGCCTGTTCAGGTCATCGTCTGTCAGATAGATATAATTGACATATGACAATGCCTCGTCATCATGAATTTGTAGTAACTCAGTAACCCTTGCTGATAACTACCCTGGACTATTCTTGAATCCCTGAGGAAGACGACAGAATTGACGCTGGGTCCCCATTATTGAGAAAGCTGTCAAATACCTACTTTCAGGTGCTATGTTTTGACAAAAGAAACCATTAGAAATATCTAATGTGGTTTTATATTTTTTATGCATACTGTTATTCATTAATGCTGTACTATGTGCATTTTGCACTGCAAATGTTTTCCAACAAGAGTTTAGGTGTCTGTAATCCAAAACTAGACGATATGTATTGTCTGGTTGGAAACGGGAAACAAAGGATTGTTCATTGATGAGGTGATTGTTTCAATCACCCCTTGGTATTCAAGTTCATCTCAGATTTCCCTGACCTGTTGTGAGAAAGTGCCATCTTTCTTGCATGGTATGCCCCCACTTTTTGCTGAATTGCTGAATGTACTTTGACTGAGTGTGCCCTGGACTCCTGCTAATCAGGTGCCCAGGGCCTATGTTCCTTCCCTAAAACAAACCAAACCCAAATTGGCAAACCCTGGCCACATGTCAGTCCCTGGTAAATGGTACCCTAGGTACCCAGGGCCTTGTGACCAGGGAAGGCCTCTAAGGGCTGCAGCACTCCTTGTGCCACCCTTAGAGGCCCTGTACCCTTACACACACACACTGCCTTTGCAGGCTGAGTGTTTGGGTGCAAGACAAAAAACAAAGTCGACATGACACACATCCCTGTGTGCCATGCCCATCACCTACACTGCCATGGCATACATCAGCCACCCCTCTAGCTGGGTGCCTTATGCCAATGGTGTGGGCACAGGAGCAGGAGCCCTGTGCCCCTACAGTGCCCAGGTCCATTCCTGAGCACTGTAAGTGCAGTGCTGCCATTTAAGAGTACATGGTGCTGAGATCTCGTCAAACATGAGCTCCACAGCACCATAGTGGCAACACTAAAGACTGGGAAGTTTGGTATCAAACTTCTCAGCACATTAAACCCACACTGATGCCAGTGTGGGATTTAATGTACCAAGCACCCCAGAGAGCATCTTAGAGGTGCCCCCTTAAACCTAACCTACAATCCACGTCTGCTCTGAGGCTGCCTAGGCTGCCACCCAGCAGACATGTTGCTGGACCCCTGGGTAGGAGAGCCCCTGCTCTCCTGGGCCTGCAACAATGCACATCCTGGGCGAGGTGCTAAATCTCCTCCCCCAGGATGGGCAGGGGGAAGCTTCAAAGGCATGCCGCCTCTGTGAGCTTCCCCAGGCCACTGCAACCCCCCACTCTGGCGGGCAGCTTTGGCCGGAAACCCCAAATAAGGACAGGGGATGTGCCAGCCTGCCAACCCCACCCCTCAGGTGGGGGACGCGAGGTGAAGCACATCTCCGGGCTCTCGCCATCTTGAAGATGGGGAGCCCTACCCTATCAGGACTTGTCTACTGCACCCCTCCGACAGGAGAGAGGCAGGATAAGGGGTGCACCCACCCCAGGACAGAGACCCATTGGTCTCTGCCCTTCACCTACCTGTAACGCCCCTAAATCTAGTAATTAGGGGCACCCTGAACCTTCCTTCCCCAGATTCCAGATTCAAAACTACAAAGAAGAGCAAGAAGAAAGAAGACCTGCCCTGCAGCTGCTAAAAAGAGGAAGACACCAGCTTTGGCCCCAGCCCTACCAGCCTGTCGACCCTCGAACCTGCTCCAACCCGGCATCTCTTGTGGCCAGCAACCTCACAAACCCCGGAGGACCTGGCTACCTTTTGGCTCTAAGCCCCTGGGACTCCCATGAGTAGAGGCTCTACTCAAAACCTACCTCTAATCCCTGGCAGCAGCCCGGAACCGCGAACCCAGCACACTCTGCACCAGCCAAGCCTGGCCAGTGCTGGAGTGGACAAAGACCACGAGAACGACCCCAAGGCGACTGTGACCCCGAGTCCGGCACCCAAGGACCTCCCTCGACACTCCTGAAGGAGCCTGTAGCCTCAGAACAAGGTGCCCCCCCCAACCGCGATCAACAGAGGGTAAGATTTCCCGACACCAAAAGGCACCCCTGCACGCGGCGCCCTGCGGCCCCCTGTGCCCAATGCCGGGGTACCTACCTATCCTCCAACTACCCAACTTACCTCTCGATGTGGTGGTGGCACCTGAAGAATCCTCGTCTCTGAGCTTACAGCCTTTTTCCAAACCTGAGATTTCCCATTGATATCAATTGAGCGCCCGAAGGCTCAAAAGCACCCTGCACCCAGCCGCCTGAGTGGCCCTGGCAGTGAAACCTCTACACCTACCTACTTCCCCACTTGCCCTGAGTAAGTGACCAGGAGCCCAGCTCCCACAGCTGCGTGGCTTGCCAGTCAGCAGCCACCAACCAAGGCCCCCTATCCCTCATAGGATAACATTGGGCCTAACTCACTCTGCACCCGGCCACCCTAAAGTCGCTGAGGGTGAACCAACAGTACCTACCTGACCCTTGGGGACCCCTGAGTCTATGCCCAGAACCTCAAGTCTGCCAGTCGAGTACTTACCCTTAAACCGATAACTCTATTTTCCTCATAGGGTAACATTGACTGGCTTTTTCCTGAAATTTCTTCTAGGTGTGGACTTTTCAAATCTTAAAATATTCACCAAAAATCAGCCGAGTAACGAAAACGAAATTACTCACCTGCTCTTAGGTGAGCTCCCAGTGCTGAATCTTGGTGCCCAGCACTGACTCTGAAAAATACTTGCAACTGTACTTACCCGTAACCCAATTTTCTTCCATAGGAAATCATTGACTGTTTTTCTGTGAAATTTCTTCTAAGTGTCAATTTCTGCAATCTTTAAATATTCTTCAAAAATCGTATAATATCTGAAAACGTAATTACTTACCTGTTTTGGATAAAGGTCCCAGTACTGAGTCTAGGCACCCAGTACTGGATAAAAAAAGTAACGAGAACATACTGTACCTGCAACTTGAATTTTCTTCCATAGGGAATCATTGACTGTTGGCATCCGACGCCGCTAGAGACACATTTTGTCTATCGACCAGCTCCGATCATTCCTCCTGTATACCAGGAATCGGATGACGGGGGCGACTGGGAGGGGTCCGTGGACCCTTTGGCCCTTCAGGGCCAACTTTCACAGGACTGGGCAGATGAACTGGGGGAGGCCAGTGGTTTGGATACCTCTCCGGACACTGGATTCATCTCTCCTCCGACTGTGGCTTCGGAGGAGGGTGCTGCTTTTTCTGTGGTGCTGCGCAAGGCGGCCGCGGCCCTTGGGCTTGAGCTGCCTGCCGTGGCTGTGAGGACTAACATCCTCACTGAGGTGCTTCAGTCTGCCGCATGCTCCACTGAGCCTCTGCTGCAATTCAATGAGGCCCTCACTGACGTTCTGCAGGGCACCTGGTCCAAGCCCTCCACAGTCCCTCCTGTGGATAGGAACGTTGCCAGGCGCCACCGCCCTGCTCCGGGCGACCCCAGTTTTCTGTCCCAACACCCCACCCCGAGAGTCTGGTTATCCAGGCCTCTACCTCCCAATCCTCCTTCCCGTCCGCTCCTCTGGACCGGGATTCCAAGAGACTGGAACAGTTCGGTAAAAAGCTGTTGTCCTCGCTCAGTTTGGGCCTGCGGTCTTTGAACACCGCCTGTCTCTTGGACCGTTATTCCCACTCTCTGTGGGATACAGTGGAGGACGTGCTGCCCCTGTGCCCGGAGGAGGCCCGGGCACGGCTTTCCTTGGCTCTGGCCAATGGGAGAGATGCAGCGCGCCATGCCATCCGATGTGGACTCGACACTACGGACTCGCTGGGTAGGGCGATTTCTACCACGGTGGCGCTTCGACGTCACGCCTGGCTGCGGTCCACGTCCTTTTCAGGGGATGTCCAGAGCACTCTCATGGACATGCCTTTTGATGGCGTTCGCCTTTTTGGTGAAAAAGCGGACAGTGCGCTGGCTCGCTTCAAGGACTCCCGGGCTACGGCCAAGTCCTTGAGCCTCTCGGCCCCGCGGCCACAAACTTCCGCTTTTCGCTCCTTTCGTGGCCAAGGAAGGGGCACCTCCTCACTTCCGCCTAGCCACCGGCCGCAGAACCAGCCTGCACGCGGTCGCGGACGTGGTTTCCGCCGAGGCGGTACTGGAGGACAACGCGGTCAGTCCACATCCACCCCGGCAGCATCCGCCTCAAAGCCTTTCTAGTCCGAGCTATCTGAAAGAAACACGTTAGTTAGATTCCTCACCTTAGAATATCCCCAGGCGTCAGACTGGATCCGGAAGATTTTTCGTCAGCAATACCCCTTGCGCGTCGCTAGGCGTCGTCTGCGGCTCCGCGTCCGTCGTCGGCGTCGTGCGCCGGAATGACGTCGTCGGAGTACTTGGACGCCGCCCTCGCGCGCTGACGTCAGTTCTTCTTTTTTCCGTGCCAGTAAGCGCAGATCCGGGAGAGCTACCCCTTTTTAGTCTTTTTTGACTAACTCTTTTTTGATCACTTTTGATCCTTGTCTGTCGACATCTGGTGCCGGTAGGATGCCTGGGTTCAAGGCTTGCGAGGATTGCCATCGACTGATGTCGGTGACCGATCACCACCGCCGGTGCCTCTACTGTTTAGGCCCCGACCACGCCGCGGAGTCGTGCTCCGATTGCCAGGCCCTGACTTCGAAGGCTCGGCGGGAGCGGTCCCGCAAGCTTCTCGAGCTTCGCCACTCGGCTCCGCGTCGTGCGCGATCCTGGTCCAGGAGGAGGTCCAAGGATCGCTCGCGGAGCCCTAGCCGACGCCACCATCGATCGTCGGGCTCCAAGTCGTCGGGTAAGTCCAAACGCTCTAAGAAGTCCAAGAGGCGACATCGCTCTTCGGACTCCCCTCGCCGGTCGCGCGACTCGGCCGAGGGTCCGGGTGGTTCCACCCCCCGGACCCTCGCCGGTCGCGCGACTCGGCCGAGGGTCCGGGTGGTTCCACCCCCGCGGCTCCGGCGGAGCCGCAGGCGCCGCGCCCGTCCCCATACCCTCCGGTCCCTGGGACTAACGCGACGCCGGCGGGGGTCAGTGCCTTCCTCTCGGCCATGAGGAGCCTGGCCCCGCCGTCGACGCCCGCTGGCGCGCCTTCGGGCCCCGCGGACTCGACTGGGCGACCTTGCCTGCCGGCGGCTCCGGCCCCGGCGCCGTCGACGACTCCGGTCTCGACGCCGCAGGTCCCTGCGGGGCCCATGCCTGGGCCCCCGTCGACGCCGGTTGACCTAATCACTCCTCCACCGGCGCCGGCGAATGAACCACCGATGCCGCCACCGGCGCCGCCGGCGCAGACACCTACACCTCCGGCGCCGCCGACGCCTTCGGCGCCGACTCCGGACGGCGTCAAACCCCAGTTTAGCCCTATTCCGGACCCGGCGCCGCAACGGCGTCGACCGACGCCGCGTCCGGCGCCGCTTGAGACCTATCATCTCTACAGTCCGGCTCCGATCATTTCTCCTGTTTATCAGGAATCGGAAGACGGGGGCGACTGGGAGAGGTTCGAGGACCCTATGGCTGTTCAGTCGCAGCTTTCACAGGACTGGGCAGATGAACTGGGGGAGGCCAGTGGTCTGGATACCTCGCCAGACACTGGATTCACTTCTCCTCCGACTGTGGCTTCGGAGGAGGGTGCAGCATTTTCTGTGGTGCTGCGCAAGGCAGCCGCAGCCCTTGGGCTCGAGCTGCCTGCCGTGGCTGTGAGGACTAACATCCTCACTGAGGTGCTTCAAACCGCAGCAAGCTCCACTGAGCCTCTGCTGCCGTTCAATGAGGCCCTCACTGACGTTCTGCAGGGCACCTGGTCCAAGCCCTCCACAGTTCCTCCTGTGGATAGGAACGTTGCCAGGCGCCACCGCCCTGCTCCGGGCGACCCCAGTTTCCTGTCCCAACACCCCACCCCCGAGAGTCTGGTTATCCAGGCCTCTACCTCCCAATCCTCCTTCCCGACCGCTCCGCCGGACCGGGATTCCAAGAGACTCGAGCAGTTTGGCAAGAAACTGTTCTCGTCCCTTAGTTTGGGCCTGCGGTCTTTGAACACCGCCTGTCTCTTGGACCGTTATTCCCATTCTCTGTGGGATACGGTGGAGGACGTGCTGCCCCTGTGTCCGGAGGAGGTCCGGACACGTCTTACCCAGGCTTTGGCCGATGGGAGGGATGCAGCGTGGCACGCCATACGATGTGGGCTTGACACCACGGACTCGCTGGGTAGGGCGATTTCCACCACGGTGGCGCTCCGCCGCCACGCCTGGATGCGGTCCACGTCATTTTCCGGGGATGTCCAGAACACCCTCATGGACATGCCCTTTGATGGCACTCGCCTGTTTGGTGAGAAGGCGGACAGTGCGCTGAACCGCTTTAAGGACTCCCGGGCTACGGCCAAGTCCTTGGGCCTCTCGGCTCCGCGGGCGCACACCTCCGCTTTTCGCCCCTTTCGTGGCCAAGGAAGGGGCGCCTCCTCACGTCCGCCAAGCCACCAGCCGCAGAACCAACCTGCGCGCGGTCGCGGACGTGGTTTCCGCCGTGGCGGATCTGGAGGACGACGTGGTCAGCCCACATCCACCCCGGCAGCATCCGCTTCAAAGGCTTCCTAGTCCGAGCTTTCAGGCCCATTCCACGCCAGTGGGCGGCAGAGTTCGCCATCACCTGCTCCACTGGCGGTCCATTACATCGGACAGGTGGGTGCTGCAAATCGTCCGAAGGGGCTACTCCCTCCCCTTCGAGACGACTCCTCCAGCCATGCCACCGCAGCACCACCGTATCTCGGGGGATCATTTAAATCTTCTCCGCGAGGAAGTTTCGGCCCTCTTGGCCAAGGGGGCCGTCGAGCGCGTTCCGAGTCCAGAAGTATGTCGTGGTTGTTATTCCCACTACTTTCTGGTTCCCAAGAAGGGCAAAGGGGGCCTACGCCCCATCTTGGACCTCCGGAACGTCAATGCCTTCCTCCGAAAGGAAAGGTTCAAGATGTTAACCTTGGCTCAGGTTCTAGCTGCCCTAGACCCCGGAGACTGGATGGTAGCGTTGGACTTGCAGGACGCATATTTCCATATCCCCGTCCTGCCGGCCCACCGGCGTTACCTGCGGTTCACGGTGGGCCAAGAGCACTTTCAGTTTACCGTGCTCCCCTTCGGCCTCACCAGTGCCCCTCGGGTGTTCACAAAAGTGATGGCGGTGGTAGCAGCTCATCTGCGCAGATCAGGGGTTCCAGTCTTCCCCTATCTCGACGACTGGTTGTTGAAGACGGGCTCGCCCCAGACAGTCGTCTCCCACCTCCAGACTACGGCGGATCTCCTGCATTTGCTGGGATTTTCCATCAACGTGCCGAAGTCACACTTGATTCCCTCTCAGAAGCTCCTCTTCATCGGAGCGGTTCTCGATTCGGCGCAGTTCCGGGTCTATCCGCCGGAACAGCGGGTCCGGGATATTCAGGCCCTGATTCCCATCTTTCGGCCTCTATCCTGGGTTTCGGTCAGGCTAGTGTTGCGGCTTCTGGGGCTGATGGCCTCCTGCATCCTACTAGTGGATTACGCCAGGCGGCGCATGCGGGCTCTGCAGTGGGACCTGAAGTTTCAGTGGGCCCAGCATCACGGCAACCTGTCCGACCATGTCTTGATCTCGGAGGGCACTGCACAGCAGTTGCAGTGGTGGCTCACGGACCGCGATTGGGTCAAGGGCAAGAGCCTCTCCCTTCCCCAACCGGAGCATGTCGTAGTGACGGATGCGTCCCTCCTGGGATGGGGTGGCCATATGGGAGAGGCGGAGATCAGAGGCCTCTGGTCTCCGGCGGAGTCTCGTCTCCACATCAACCTGTTGGAGTTGAGAGCGATCCGACTTGCACTGAAAGCCTTCCTTCCCTCTGTCAGGGGAAGTGTCGTGCAGGTGTTCACGGACAACACCACCGCCATGTGGTATTGCAACAAACAGGGCGGGGTGGGGTCGTGGACCCTTTGTCAGGAGGCTCTGCGCCTCTGGACGTGGCTGGAACACCAGGGCGTCACCCTAGTGGTTCAACATCTGGCGGGCTCTCTGAACGCCAGAGCGGACAAACTCAGCCGCCGGTGCATGATGGATCACGAATGGCGTCTGAACTCCGAAGTGGCGCAAGGTCTCTTTCAGCAGTGGGGAGAGCCTTGGTTAGATCTATTCGCCACCGAAGAGAACGCGCAATGTCAGCAGTTCTGCGCGTTGGAATTTCCAAGGCGGCACTCGCTCGGCGACGCTTTTCGTCACGAGTGGAGTTGCGGTCTGTTGTACGCCTTTCCGCCTATACCACTTCTGCCCAGAGTGCTGAAGAAGATCAGGCACGACCGGGCCCAAGTCATCTTGGTGGCTCCGGATTGGGCACGAAGATACTGGTATCCCGAGCTACTCAGTATGTTGACCGATCCCCCGATACGTCTGCCCCTTCGGGAGGATCTTCTGTCGCAGCAGCAGGGGACGGTCCTCCACCCGAACCTGTCCAGCCTCCACCTCCATGCGTGGAGATTGAGCGGCGGCAGTTGATGCCATTTGACTTGCCTCCTGAAGTCTGTGATATCATTCTGGCAGCCAGGCGTCCCTCCACAAAGACGGTATACGCCTGCCGGTGGAACAAATTTGTGGCATGGTGCACAGCAAAGGCTGTGGATCCCCTTTCCGCCCCTCTTTCTGAGTTTCTCCTCTTTCTTCTTTCTCTGGCCCGGCAGAGCTCTGCCCTGGGCACCCTGAAAGGTTATCTTGGTGCCATCTCCGCCTTCTTGCGGCTTCCTGATCAGCCTTCTCTTTTCAAGTCTCCTGTGGTTACACGCTTTCTAAAAGGCATTACTCACACGTTCCCTCCTGTCCCTTTTGTAATGCCTCAGTGGGACTTGAATCTGGTCTTGACATTCCTGATGTGCGCTCCCTTCGAGCCTCTTCACAATTGTCCTCTTCGTCTTCTGACTCTTAAGACTGCTTTTCTGGTAGCCATCACCTCGGCTAGACGGGTGAGTGAGCTCCAGGCTTTATCTTCAAAGCCTCCTTTTCTCTCTGTTCATCCGGACAAGGTTGTCCTTCGGCCTCGTTCTTCCTTTCTTCCGAAAGTGGTGACTCCATTTCATCTTGGGCAGTCTGTCACCTTGCCCACCTTCTTTCCGCCTCCGCATCCTTCCAAAGAGGAAGAGAGGCTCCACCGTCTGGACCCAAAACGTGCGCTCTCCTTTTATCTGGACCGCACGAAACAGTTCCGGGTGGACGACCAGCTTTTCGTTGGCTACGTGGGTGCAAAGAAGGGAAAAGCTGTGCACAAACGGACCATCTCCCGGTGGGTCGCTTTGTGTATAAAAATCTGTTATTCCTTGGCAAAAAAGGACCCTCCTGTTGGGCTGCGAGCCCATTCTACTCGGGCCACGGCGGCTACTACTGCTTTGGGACGGGGAGTCCCTTTGCAGGACATCTGTCAGGCGGCGACGTGGGCTTCGCTGCACACGTTTGCCAGGCACTATTGCCTAGACAGCCAAGTCCGGAGGGATGGCTTCTTTGGCCGTTCTGTCCTCCAGGACTTTCTGGTGTGATCTTGGTTCGCAGACCCACCACCGGGGTTGGTATTGCTTGGGTATCTATTCTAAGGTGAGGAATCTAACTAACGTGTTTCTTTCAGATGAACAAGTTACTTACCTTCGGTAACGATGTATCTGTAAAAAACATTAGTTAGTTAGATTCCTCACCGACCCACCCATCCTCCCCGTTCTGCGAACTGACATCTAGGGTTAAGGTTATCCTTTTCAGGCCCCTAGATTTTATTTTTGGCACCAGTGTCGGTCTTTGCATGGCTCTGCGTTCCTTGCGCGGAAAGCTATGTACAAGAACTGACGTCAGCGCGCGAGGGCGGCGTCTAAGTACTCTGACGACGTCATTCCGGCGCACGACGCCGACGACGGACGCGGAGCCGCAGACGACGCCTAGCGACGCGCAAGGGGTATTGCTGACGAAAAATCTTCCGGATCCAGTCTGACGCCTGGGGATATTCTAAGGTGAGGAATCTAACTAACTAATGTTTCTTACAGATACATCGTTACCGAAGGTAAGTAACTTGTTCTTCAGGCCCATTCCTCGCCAGTGGGAGGCCGGGTTCGCCATTACCTGCTCCACTGGCGTACCATTACTTCGGACAGGTGGGTGCTGCAAATCGTCCGAAGGGGCTACTCCCTCCCCTTCGAGACGACCCCTCCAGCCATGCCACCGCAGCACCACCGTATCTCGGAGGATCATTTGAATCTTCTGCAGGAGGAAGTTTCGGCCCTCTTGGCCAAAGAGGCCGTCGAGCGCGTTCGGAGCCCAGAAGTAGGTAGTGGTTGTTATTCCCACTACTTTCTGGTTCCCAAGAAGGGCAAAGGGGGCCTACGCCCTATCTTGGACCTCAGGAACGTCAATGCCTTCCTCCGGAAGGAACGGTTCAAAATGTTGACTTTGGCTCAGGTTCTAGCTGCCCTAGACCCTGGAGACTGGATGGTAGCGTTGGACTTGCAGGACGCATATTTCCACATCCCCGTCCTGCCGGCCCACCGGCGTTACCTGCGGTTCACGGTGGGTCAGGAGCACTTTCAGTTCACCGTGCTCCCCTTCGGCCTTACCAGTGCCCCTCGGGTGTTCACGAAAGTGATGGCGGTGGTCGCAGCTCATCTGCGCAGATCAGGGGTTCCAGTCTTCCCCTATCTCGACGACTGGTTGTTGAAGGCGGGCTCGCCCCAGGCAGTCGTCTCCCACCTCTAGACTACGGCGGATCTCCTGCATTTGCTGGGGTTTTCCATCAACGTGCCGAAGTCACACCTGAGCCCCTCTCAGAAGCTCCTCTTCATCGGAGCAGTTCTCGATTCGGCGCAGTTCCGGGTTCATCCGCCGGAACAGCGCGTCCGGGATATACAGGCCCTGATTCCCATCTTTCGGCCTCTATCCTGGGTTTCGGTCAGGCTAGTGTTGCGGCTTCTGGGGCTGATGGCCTCCTGCATCCTACTAGTGCATCACGCCAGGCGGGGCATGCGGGCTCTGCAGTGGGACCTGAAGTTTCAGTGGGCCCAGCATCACGGCAACCTGTCCGAACCATGTCTTGATCTCGGAGGGCACTGCACAGCAGTTGCAGTGGTGGCTCACGGACCGCGATTGGGTCACGGGCAAGAGCCTCTCCCTACCCCTACCGGAGCATGTCGTAGTGACGGATGCGTCCCTCCTGGGATGGGGTGGCCATATGGGAGAGGCGGAGATCAGAGGCCTCTGGTCTCCGGCGGAGTCTCGCCTCCACATCAACTTGTTGGAGCTGAGAGCGATCCGACTTGCACTGAAAGCCTTCCTTCCCTCTGTCCGGGGAAGTGTCGTGCAGGTGTTCACGGACAACACCACCGCCATGTGGTATTGCAACAAACAGGGCGGGGTGGGGTCGTGGACCCTTTGTCAGGAGGCTCTGCGCCTCTGGACATGGCTGGAACACCAGGGCATCACCCTGGTGGTTTAACATCTGGCGGGCTCTCTGAACGCCAGAGCAGCCGAACTCAGCCACCGGTGCATGATGGATCACGATTGGCGTCTGAACTCCGAGGTGGCGCAAGGTCTCTGTAGGAAGGTGGATATCTGACTATGGTTACCCCCAACTTTTTGCCTAGTGTCTAGCTGGTTTTTCGACTTAGTTGGCCTGAGATCCTGCCATTCAGGGTCTCAGGCTGTCTGCTCTCTCTTTAAAATGGACTCCATGTACCCTAGGTACATAACCAATTGGTAAGGATCACCTTATTGGACCCTGTACAGTGTACCCTAGGTACCCAGGGCATAGGTGTACCCTAGGCCTCCCAGGGGCTGCAGCATGTATTATGCCACCCCTGGTCTGGCCTTCCAATCAGACACAACTGGCTGATCACTCAGCTGGGGCAAGGTCGTGTAATCATCCCTTGCTTAGATATAGTATGCCTATATCTACCCTTATATATAGACACATGTGTACCTATCAGTCACTCCTATGGCAGGCCTTAACAATCCTGGAGGCAGAGTGCTTGGTAACATGTGAGATGGTGCTCTAGCATGAGCTGAGCCTGTCTGCAGCTTTCGGAACCTTGTCCTTATAGCTGTTCTATGATATAGCCTACCATATACTCTTAAAGTGCCTTATAATCTTAGACGGTTATGGTAACTATGGTTTGGCTTTATCGAAACATGTCGTGTAAGGTGTCTAACACTGTGGAATAATACCCCCATGCCATTTCTGGACATGAGAATATTATTCCCCCCTTCTAGAGGGAAAGACATGTTAAAATCATACTTCAACTGTTAGCCTCTGACCAAAGCCTCAGCATCACAAAATGGATGCTGCTGCCACGACACAAGTCTGACCTCCTGCAGCTGGGAGTGATCCCAGCCAGGGAGGCCTGGACAATAGGTTTCCTGCTTGGGGAGGTGCTAGCACCTCCCCAGACAACCTTTAGTGTATTGGGGCAGGGTGGGCTGAAAGGAATGAGACATGCCTGGGGCACACAAGGTGTTCCTTGCATAGTCCAGTTCAAACCGGCGCTGGGGCACTCCAGCCCCAGCTCTGGCGCGAAACTGGACAAAGGGAAGTGGGTGTAACCACCCCCTCCCAGGTCCCACCCATAAGGCGTGACCTAGCAGGTATCCCAGCCCCCCAGATTAGTATAAGAGTGGGAGTTGGGCATCAAGACTTTAGATTATCCTGAACCTGCAAAACTGAACAGAAACTCTGGACCTTCGACATTCGACGAAAGAAGAAGACTGAAGAATCTCCATTGTAGCCAAGGAGTGGCTACCCTGTGCAAACAGGCACCATCAAGAGACTACCCTTTGCTTTGCCCACGTTCTACGAGGAACCGACTGCAGAGCCTGACCAGAGCCTTGACTTCCAGACTTCTCCGACCCTGATCCACATCTACAGCAGAGCTGAGATCCGTGGAGGCGACTAGCGACGTGGGACCGGCTACCTGGGAAAAGTGGCTAGTAACTTAAAGCGCAGCTTCTGAGGTACCCTCGAAGTTGTGCACCGGGGATTGAGAAGCCCCAACCCCAAGCACCATCTGCACCGAAGATCAGCCCCCCACACTCCACGAGTCCTGCGTGGGGCCCTTCAGCATTTTCCTGCTTGCCGCGTCTGTCCGGTTGCTTGCCCGCTGGCTAGTGGCCTTTGTGACGACGCACCCTGAAATCTTCTGCGCTGGTTTGGCTCCTCCAGACTGGCTCCCGCTTCTCTGCAAAGAAGAAGCACCCCAGACCTTCCTGGTCTGCACCAGAAGCAAGTCCTTCGTTCTTCGTGGGTTCCGCTTGCCAAGGCTTGGTGAGTCCTAGTCCAACTTCGACGCCGCCGACAGCAAGAGCCTTCGTGGGACAGCTCGCCTCCTGGTCCTGGTCGTCCTCGACGCTTCCTGGTCCTCCTGGCTGCAGCGACAAGCTTCACCTTCACCTGCAATCTTCACGACATCGCCTGGTTCCTTCCTGGTTCCACGTGGTCACTGGCTAGTGACCTTGACTCTGTCCCTTCTGCTTGCAGGTTTCCTCTCTTCTTGATCCCAGCCTTGGGATCCACCGGACACTCTTCACTGACTGCCTGTCAGCATCTTTCTTCAGGCATCCATAGGAGTCGACGACGAAAACGACGCATCTTCACCCCTATGCACCCGCAGCCTGTGGGCTAGGTAACTTGGGTACTCCGGTGCTCATCAGGATAGTGACTATCCTAGTGTCTAGTTTTCAAGTCTCAACTTCCTAGCTACTCCGGAAGTGTCCTAAATCTACCGTTTTCTAAACTGTACTATTGCTATTGACTTTTACGCATTACGCGTGAGTGTTTCCACTCTGCACACGAATCCCGTGGGCCTCCCACTTCCTAACTAACGCTAGTGTAGTGTAGCCCCAGCGATTCCCTAGGCCTAGGCCTATTCTATTTCCGTGACAGTGGTTCTTATACCACTTACTTAGTATATGGTTTGCGTGGCCCCTAGGGCCTAACTGTATTACTTACCTGTGTGACTTAATTTATGCTTAAATAAGACTGTGTTGTACTTGCCTCTAATCTCATAAAGAGTGCTGAGGGTTTGACTAGAATAAATACACTTTATTTTATATATATATCTGTTGTGGTGTCCTTTCATTTGGTATTCAAGGGATTATATATGGTATCACAGCTGGCTTCACATGCCATTCAGAGTTTAGCCTAAGACTGCTCTTGTCCATGCTACCACTAGGATAGCTGGTCTATAAGGTTGACTTTACAACCAATCACCATAAGGGTATTTGGACTGATATAAGGTGTACACTAGAACTAGTGACATCATACATCAGGCCAACTTCTCACAGTCTCTTTCAGCAGTGGGGAGAGCTTTGGTTAGATCTATTCGCCACCGACGAGAACGCGCAATGTCAGCAGTTCTGCGCGTTGGAATTTCCAAGGCGGCACTTGCTCGGCGACGCTTTTCGTCGCGAGTGGAGTTGCGGTCTGTTGTACGCCTTTCCGCCTATACCACTTCTGCCCAGAGTGCTGAAGAAGATCAGGCGCGACCGGGCCCAAGTCATCTTGGTTGCTCCGATTGGGCACGAAGGTACTGGTATCCCAAGCTACTCAGTATGTTGACCGATCCTCCGATACGTCTGCCCCTTCAGGAGGATCTTCTGTCGCAGCAGCAGGGGAAGGTCCTCCACCCGAACCTGTCCAGCCTCCACCTCCATGCGTGGAGATTGAGCGGCGGCAGTTGATGCCATTTGACTTGCCTCCTGAAGTCTGTGATATCATTCTGGCAGCCAGGCGTCCCTCCACAAAGACGGTATACGCCTGCCGGTGGAACAAATTTGTGGCATGGTGCACAGCAAAAGCTGTGTATCCCCTTTCCGCCCCTCTTTCTGAGGTTCTCCTCTTTCTTCTTTCTTTGGCCCAGCAGGGCTCTGCCTTGGGCACCTTAAAAGGTTATCTTGCTGCCATCTCTGCCTTCTTACGGCTCCCTGATCAGCCCTCTCTTTTCAAGTTCCCTGTAGTTTCACGCTTTCTTAAAGGCATTACTCACACGTTCCCTCCTGTCCCATTCGTAATGCCTCAGTGGGACTTGAATCTTGTCTTAACATTCCTGATGTGCGCTCCCTTTGAGCCTCTTCACAATTGTCCTCTTCGTCTTCTCACTCTTAAGACTGCTTTCCTGGTAGCCATCACCTCGGCTAGACGGGTGAGTGAGCTCCAGGCTCTATCGTCCAAGCCTCCTTTTCTATCTGTTTATCCAGACAAGGTTGTCCTTCGGCCTCGTCCTTCCTTTCTACCGAAAGTGGTGACCCCCTTTCATCATGGGCAATCTGTCACCTTGCCCACCGTCTTTCCACCTCCGCATCCTTCCAAAGAGGAAGAGCGGCTCCACCGTCTGGAACCAAAACGTGCGCTCTCCTTTTATTTGGACCGCACGAAACAGTTCCGGGTGGACGACCAGCTTTTCGTTGGCTACGTGGGTGCTAAGAAGGGAAAAGCTGTGCACAAACGGACCATCTCCCGGTGGGTCGTGTTGTGTATAAAAACCTGTTATTCCTTGGCAAAAAAGGACCCTCCTGTTGGGCTGCGAGCCCATTCTACTCAGGCCACAGCGGCTACTACTGCTTTGGGACGGGGAGTCCCTTTGCAGGACATCTGTCAGGCGGCGACGTGGTCTTCGCTGCACACGTTTGCCAGGCATTATTGCCTAGACAGCCAAGTCCGGAGGGATGGCTTCTTTGGCCGTTCTGTCCTCCAGGACTTTCTGGTGTGATCTTGGTTCGCAGACCCACCACCGGGGTTGGTATTGCTTGGGTATCTATTCTAAGGTGAGGAATCTAACTAACGTGTTTCTTTCAGATGAACAAGTTACTTACCTTCGGTAACGATGTATCTGTAAGAAACATTAGTTATTCAGATTCCTCACCGACCCACCCATCCTCCCCGTTCTGCGAACTGACATCTAGGGTTAAGGCTATCCTTTTCAGGGCCCTAGATTTTTTGGCACCAGTGTCGGTCTCTTGCATGGCTCTGCGTTCCTGGCGCGGAAAGCTATGTACAAAAACTGATGCCAGCGCGCGAGGGCGGCGTCTAAGTACTCCGACGTCATTCCGGCGCACGATGCCAATGACTGACGCGGAGCCGCAGACGACGCCTAGCGACGCGCAAGGGGTATTGCTACAAAAATCTTCCGGATCCAGTCTGACGCCTGGGGATATTCTAAGGTGAGGAATCTAACTAATTAATATTTCTTACAGATACATCGTTACCGAAGGTAAGTAACTTGTTCTTTAATGTTACTTCCTTTTATTCTTGTTTCATTAGCGTTTATGGGGCATTGCCACTCACCTCTACTAATTTGAATTTCCATACCAATCAGCTGTTGCATTTCTGGTGAACCAGCCGAATTCTGGACAGGATGAGTCCAACCATATTTACCAGTGATGGTTTTATTGTACTAACAAGGCAGAACTGACTATCCTGTTCTAATGAAAATATAGGAACATTACCTCCAGCCAAAACTAAACCTGTTTCTCACTAATTTCCACCTAAGTACCTTGTCCAATGTTGCAAACATATTATGTAACAAAAGTGAGATTTGGGCATTTCAGAACATGGAAGTTATTTTTCCCCGCTACAACAAACCTATTAATCGGAGTAAAGCAATCAAGGTGCCCAAACATGCTCGCCATTAAACTTTGCTGCTTCAGTAGAATGAGTGATCTCTCCAGATACCATCTTACTAGAGCATATGTCTATAATGGATTGTTGCCATTGAGTTTCGAAGCAGCCTAATATTGTATATATTTTTGAGATGTAGTGTGTGTTAATTTAAAAAAAAACAACTAGGAGGGGTTCCCCTGGGCCGCACATGGAGCATCTGAACCACCTATGGGGCATTCTGTAGATACCTATGGCCGGGGGACACCCGGCAGTTACTTGTTATTGTATGACTACACATGTGCAATGATACTGTTGTTCTGAAAATCAATAAAAATGATTGCTATATAAAAAAAAACAACTTATATATAGCCTTTTTCAGAATAATGCATTGGAATTTTAAACAAGTTTTACATATATTTAATAGGGTATTGCCACAAGTAAAATGTTGACAGTGTTTTAGCAGGTCTCATAAAGTGCCCTGGCCTACGAAATTGCTCATTGTTTTTAGAGTTATGATCCCAGTCCTGACCCTTATCAAGAGTTGTAGCAAGAAAGGATTACCCTAGATGTGAAAACACCAGACAAGGGATATCTGATATGACTTCTCTATACTTTATCAGGTCATCATCAATAAATCTTTATTCGGCTAATTATCGCCATAAAATACACAAACCAATATAATACAATCACATATATTCTCCAAAAGACACGTGGAACTCCGTGGTACCCATGCGTCATTAAAAGGATAACAAGCATTTGCAAAGCAATAGGTCTCGCATTTGTTAAAGTTAGAGCTGTTGCTATAAAAAGCAAATGTAAAAAACATTCATTTTCAACGCCAACAGCTCAAACTTTAACAAATGTGAGACCTATTGAATTGGTCAGTCTCACATTTGTTGGAGATGGAGTTATTGGCATTATAAATGGCAATGTTTTTTACCTAGCCCTGTTGCAGGGTGCAGTACCATATGTGGCCAAAAGAGGTCCCATGGGACCTTTTTTGGTCACGTATGGTACTGCACCCTGCAGAAGATGTGGTAAATCCACCCTGCTCATAATGCATTGCATGCAAGACAGTACCACTAGTACATTAAAATAGCTATGTCCATATATACATTTAGTAGCTTTGAAATGTGACAAAATAATTATTATATGCATTCCGGATTAGGTTGTTCTCTGTGTGAGAAAATAGTGCTCTGAGGCTGTAATTAAAACTAGGGAGTAACAACAGATGTAACAGGGGGTGTCCTCGTGAGGGGTTACAAGGCTGTACTAAGGAGGAACTACTAAGCCTATTGACCAGTGAAAAGCCACCATTTACAAAGGACAGGTACAGGAGTCAATTAACAAGATGGGTAGCAAGTGGGCGGAGCTTTATGCTTATATCCTGAATACAGCATGTCTCTAAGAGACAGCGCAAGTGCTATCTTGGCGAGACCTAAAAATTATGTCAAACATTTAACAGCATATATACGAAGTGCAGATAAAAATTAATAATACATTATTAAAAACCAACAGTAAAGTGCATAAGATAGAAAGTTTAAAAATCGCCAACAGACAAATATTTCATCAGCAGAGCTGTCCTTCCATGGTTTTGCTGGTTCTAACTGCAGCTTTAGGAAAAGAACACACCCTGAAGCAGATGTATTCAGTAGTTGCAGATGTAACAAGGCCACTCTACATTTGCGATGACCCAATGTAGGAAAGAGCCCCTTTTTGCATGGCTGCTCCCCACTTTTTGCCTAATGTTGATGCACTTTGACTGATTGTGCTCTGGATTCCTGCCAACCAGATACCCCAAGCCTATGTTCTTTCCCTAAACTGTACTGTTGCAAAACCCAATTTGCAACTCTCTGGCCACATGTAAGTCCCTTGTAAAAGGTGCCATAGGTACCAAGGTCACTATGACCAGGGAAGGCCTCTAAGGGCTGCAGCACTTATTGTGCTACCCTTAGAAGCCCTGTACCTTTACACACACACACTGCCATTGCAGGCTGCGTGTTTTGGTGCGGAACAGAGTGAAGAGTCGACATGGCACACATCCCTGTGTGCCATACCTACAATCCACTGCCCTGGCATATGCAATCTACCCCTCTAGCTGGGTGCACTATACCAGTTGTGAGGGTACAGGTGCATGGGCCTGTGTAGGAAAGTGGGTTTCTGTTGCAGTAATCCCCCCACTTTTTGCCAGATTACTGATGCACTTTTTCTTGGTGTGCCCTGGGTCCCTGCCAATCAGGTTCCCAGGGCCTGTGTATCTTCCCCAAAACTAACCCAATTGGCAACTCTGGCCACATGTCAGCCCCTGGTAAATGGTACCACAGGTACCCACGGCACTGTGACCAGGGAAGACCTCTAAGGGCTGCAGTACTTACTGTGCCACCCTTAGAGGCCCTATACCTTTACACACACACCCTGCCTTTGCTGGCTGCATGTTTTGGTGCAGAACAAAGTAAAGAGTCGACATGGCACACATCTCTGTGTAACAAGTAATCAAAGGGGAGGGAAAGAGAAGCTGTGGTCCAGTCGGCTTCCTTATCGTTTATGCAAAAAATCAAAGGGGAGTGGACCACTTGTCCTGTATATCCAGGGTCTTTTTTGTTCTTGGTTCCTTCATAAAAGAACCCTCATAACTATACACAGGTATGACAGCGGCATGAACTGGATTACCGCTTATGTGTAATAGTGCAGCATCATCATTGGGTCTTTTTCTGTGTGTATGCTGACCTCCACCCGGAGGAAGACCATCTGGTTAGACAGTAGCGTCCAGACATGAAGGATCAAGGGATGTGAGAAGGCTCAAGTCAAGTGAATTAAAATCTCTGGATCATTGTTTCAAAAGTAATTTTATTCTGGAAATCTTGATCAGAGAGGGATAAAAGAAAAAGTTCAAGTGCGGAGGAAGACCGAGTTACTGGTCTGCCGTACTTATCAAAATTAAAGGTCAAAGGTCGACATGTTTCAGCCTACTGTCGTAGTCTATAGGCTTTCATCAGGACCGATGTAAGGAAGGCGCATTATGGCTCCTTATCTAGTGAGATATTCCCCACTAATCTAATTAGAGTGGTCAAATCCGTGTATCTGTACCTAATTGGAATAGAGAAAACAGTGGTTTTTCTAAATGATTTGAGGGAGCCAATAATCATGAAATTCTGTCCCATGGATTAATTTGGAGCTACTACCTTAATCTCAGGAGAAGTGAAGGTTAAAATAGCGTGGGCTATTTTGGCAAATATGTAGCGAAATATGGGGCGGCTAGGTGAAGGGGGGGATTCATTGTGATTGTGATCGGTCTAAAAGCGTGTGCCATAAGTGTAAACGACTAACAGTTCAAACTAGATTAGTGAAAATTATCGTTGATTGTTAGTCAAATGGTGGCTCATTCGTACTAGCGATTACGTTTCAAAGTTGATGAAATGCAAAAGATTTATGGTATACATTTGAAGATCTTAGTTGGATATCGTCGGAAGAGTGTATCTCAGAGAAACAAACAAATTGTTATGCAGATTTCGATAACATTAGGAATCAAGTAAGGTAACGCCTTTATGGTGATTACGAAAAGTGAAAAGGGAGATACTGGCGTAGTGGATCAGAGAAACACAACGCATTCAATTATCGTGCATTGTTTACCTCATGTATAGAAAGTTTCATGTTCCGGAGGTGCCCGGGGGCGTGAAAGGAAACCGTATTTCTGAAGTTCAGAGAGAGGCATAAGAAAGGAGAATGGTTAGAAACATCTTACTTGGTGTACCTCGGCGTTCTGTTCGTGTCCGCCATTCGTGCTTACCGGTGTTTTCTCGTTCACTGACTTGTTCTGCCTCTGTCCGCTGCGCCTCCAATAGGAAGGGCTAGTTGCGTCTTGCCGTTATCAAGCAAAAGGGGGATTGAGATGGAAGAGAGACTAGTTTTCTTGTGTGCGTTTTTCAGTCGTGGTTGGCATTCACAGTGGTTGGCAAACTCGTGAATGGTGTGAGATGTCAGGGTCATAGTTTTGGAAATCTTCAGATATACGTATGCCCGTAATGTTTTATCTTCATTTCGAGGAGGTGTAACTTATGATAGAGGGCAAATAAAAAGGGGAAAGGGGGGTTGTTTACAGTTATTGATCAATCTTCAGGTGTCAAAACGATTTTTAAAGAAAGTGTCAAAAAAAGAGAGGACCAAAAAATTTTTTTGATCTTCAGATCGATTCAAGGGGTTCAGTTCAGATTATGCCAGTGTGTGCCAAGGGATATTATCATTTAGGCCCTGGTGATCTGTGCCCAGACGGTGAATCCAGCGTTGTTCTTTTTCAAACAAGGTGCGTTCAGCATTGTTATTGACAGTTTTCAAACTCTCCAAAACTACCCATTTAAGGTCATTGGCGTTGTGATTATTCTCTATGTAGTGCCGGCTCATCTTTGTGGTTAACCTCTTGCAGTTCACGTTGCTTTTATGTTCGGTGATCCTTTGTTTTATTTTGCGGCAGGTCATGCCTAAATGCCTTGCCTTGGAGGATTCTTACCTCAGACTCTTTACAATGGCCGAAACCTAGATTTGCTAATAAGAGAACGAGAAACCTCAAGGATTTTCTAGTGCACACTAGACCAGCGCCATATACCAACAAGGAAACAATCACAGCAGCATGGAATCTCGAACCAATCACAGGACACTATCCTTGCGGCACATGCTCAGTATGCAATATGACTAAGGTTACCAAAACCATACAACTTCTCCCCAACCTAACTTGGGCATTACGTCAACACACCAATTGCAATACAACACATGTTATTTACATGATCACCTGCCCTTGCAATCTCAGGTACATAGGCATGACCTGCCGCAAAATAAAACAAAGGATCACGGAACATAAAAGCAACTTGAACTGCAAGAGGTTAACCACAAAGATGAGCCGGCACTACATAGAGAATAATCACAACGCCAATGACCTTAAATGGGTAGTTTTGGAGAGTTTGAAAACTGTCAATAACAATGCTGAACGCACCTTGTTTGAAAAAGAACAACGCTGGATTCACCGTCTGGGCACAGATCACCAGGGCCTAAATGATAATATCCCTTGGCGCACACTGGCATAATCTGAACTGAACCCCTTGAATCGCTCTGAAGATCAAAACATTTTTTTGTTCCTCTCTTTTTTTGACACTTTCTTTAAAAATCGTTTTGACACCTGAAGATTGATCAATAACTGTAAACAACCCCCCTTTCCCCTTTTTATTTGCCCTCTATCATAATTTACAACTCCTCGAAATGAAGATAAAACATTACGGGCATACGTATATCTGAAGATTTCCAAAACTATGACTCTGACATCTCACACCATTCACGAGTTTGCCAACCACTGTGAATGCCAACCACGACTGAAAAACGCACACAAGAAAACTAGTCTCTCTTCCATCTCAATCCCCCTTTTGCTTGATAATGGCAAGACGCAACTAGCCCTTCCTATTGGAGGCGCAGCGGACAGAGGCAGAACAAGTCAGTGAACAAGAAAACACTGGTAACCACGAATGGCGGACACGAACAGAACGCCGAGATACACCAAGTAAGATGTTTCTAACCATTCTCCTTTCTTATGCCTCTCTCTGAACTTCAGAAATACGGTTTCCTTTCACGCCCCCGGGCACCTCCGGAACATGAAACTTTCTATACATGAGGTAAACAATGCACGATAATTGAATGCGTTATGTGTTTCTCTGATCCACTACGCCAGTATCTCCCTTTTCACTTTTCGTAATCACCATAAAGGCGTTACCTTACTTGATTCCTAATGTTATCGAAATCTGCATAACAATTTGTTTGTTTTTCTGAGATACACTCTTCCGACGATATCCAACTAAGATCTTCAAATGTATACCATAAATCTTTTGCATTTCATCAACTTTGAAACGTAATCGCTACTACGAATGAGCCACCATTTGACTAACAATCAACGATAATTTTCACTAATCTAGTTTGAACTGTTAGTCGTTTACACTCATGGCACTCGCTTTTAGACCGATCACAATCACAATGAATCCCCCCCTTCACCTAGCGGCCCCATATTTCGCTACATATTTGCCAAAATAGTCCACGCTATTTTAACCTTCACTTCTCCTGAGATTAAGGTAGTAGCTCCAAATTAATCCATGGGACTGAATTTCATGATTATTGGCTCCCTCAAATCATTTAGAAAAACCACTGTTTTCTCTATTCCAATTAGGTACAGATACACGGATTTGACCACTCTAATTAGATTAGTGGGGAATATCTCACTAGATAAGGAGCCATAATGCGCCTTCCTTACATCGGTCCTGATGAAAGCCTATAGACTACGACAGTAGGCTGAAACATGTCGACCTTTGACATTTAATTTTGATAAGTACGGCAGACCAGTAACTCGGTCTTCCTCCGCACTTGAACTTTTTCTTTTATCCCTCTCTGATCAAGATTTCCAGAATAAAATTACTTTTGAAACAATGATCCAGAGATTTTAATTCACTTGACATGAGCCTTCTCACATCCCTTGATCCTTCATGTCTGGACGCTACTGTCTAACCAGATGGTCTTCCTCCGGGTGGAGGTCAGCATACACACAGAAAAAGACCCAATGATGATGCTGCACTATTACACATAAGCGGTAATCCAGTTCATGCCGCTGTCATACCTGTGTATAGTTATGAGGGTTCTTTTATGAAGGAACCAAGAACAAAAAAGACCCTGGATATACAGGACAAGTGGTCCACTCCCCTTTGATTTTTTGCTTACACATCTCTGTGTGCCATGTCTACAACCCACTGCCCTGGCATAAATCAGTCACCCCTCTAGATGGGTGCACTATTCCAGTGGTGAGGGTACAGGTGCATGAGCCCTGTACCCCTACGGTGTCTAAGTCCATTCTTAGGCATTGTAGGTGCAGTGCTGCCATTAAGAGTATATGGTGCTGGGAGCTTGTCATTACGAACTCCACAGCACCATAATGGCTAAACTGAAAACTGAGAAGTTTGGTATCAAACTTCTCAGCACAATAAACCCACACTGATGCCAGTGTGGGATTTAATGACAAATGCACACAGAGGGCATCTTTGAGATGCCCCCTGAAGAACGACCAGTCTCTGGTGGGTTCCCAGACCGGTACACACCAGCCTGCCACCACGAGACATGTTTCTGGACCCCTAGGGTGGAAGCCTACTCTCCCCGAGCCCAGAAACAAAGCCTTTCCTGGGCGGAGGTGTTCACACCTCCCCCAGGCCAGGAAGAGCCATCTGTGGCAGGGGAGCTTCAAAGGCCTGGCAGCCTTTGTAAAGCAACCCCCAGCCTCTCCTGGTATCAGGAGGAGGCCCCCTTCCTGTCTCCTCTCCCTTTCGGCGGGAAGACAGGCGGGAACAAATAGCCAGCCCAGGAGGTGTGCCCACCTCTGCCAACTCCACCCCTCAGGTGGAGGAGGCGAGGTGAAGCCCACTCTCCAGTGCTCGCCATTTTGCAGATGGCAGGTACTCCCCAATCAGGACTAGGGATTGTGCTCACTCCCACATGTGGGGTGAGCCCACCAAGGGTGTAGTCACCCTAAGGTCAGTAGCCCATTGGTTACTGACCTCAAGACCCCTAAAACACCCCCTAAATACTGTATTTAGGGGCAGCACTGAACCAAGAAAGCAGATTAAGAAACCATAAGAAAAGAAGATAAGAAGAAGGGCAGAAGAGCCGTGCAGAGCTAACAAGAGGATGATGCCCACTGACTTGGCCCCAGCCCTACAGGCCTGTCTCCACTCGAACCTGATCCTGCGAAACCCCGGCGTGTCCTACAGCCAGCAACCTCAAGAACCCCGGAGGACCTGCCTGCCTTCACTTCAAGGACTGAATCTCCCGTGAACAACGGACTTGTTTAAACTGCAGCTTCTGGCTCTGGCTGGATACCGCAAATCCAGCACACTATGCACCCGCCGACCCCGGTCCGAGCTCGAGGGAAACATTCCTCGAGGAGGTCACCCCGGCGACCCTGACCCGAGATCCGGCGACTCCTGACCTTCCTCCAGACAACGCCTGAAGCCTCAATACAGAGGACCCCCCACCGCGACCAGAGCGGGTAAGAAAATCCGACCCTAAAAGGCACCCCTGCACCCGACACCCCACAGCCTTGTGTGCCCCAACCAACGGTGCCTAACTAAGCCAAGACATCCCAACTTACCCCTCAAAGTGGCGGTCGCACCCAGAAGATCCTCGTCCCCGAGCCTGCAGCGTTTCTTCCAACCGGAGGTTCCCCATAGAAAACAACAGGTCGCCCGACATCGAAACAGCACTCTGCACCCGGCCGCCCCAGTGCTGCTGAGGGTGCACTTTTTGTGCCTACTGGTTTCCCCTTTTGCTCTGACCTAAACCCTAGGAGCTTTTCTCCCACAGACGTGTGGCCTGCTAGCCAGCAGCCACCAACCGGAGACCCCTTATCCTCCATAGGATAACATTGGGCCTCAACACTCTGCACCCGGCCACCCTAGTGCCGCTGAGGGTGCAACAACAGTGCGTCACTGACCCTGGGGGACCTCTGAGCCTAACCCCAGCACCTTAACTCCCACAGTCGTTTACTTATCTGCAAACCGATTACCTGTTTTTCCTCCATAGGATAACATTGACAATTTTCCCTAAAAAAAAAAATGACTGTGTAGTTTTGAAAACTAACGATATTCTTTGAAAATTGTACAAATACCCAAAACGCATTTACTCACCTATTGCATTTTCAAACTGTCCTATATCCAGTAACTTATTACTCAAAAGTATTTAATGCTTACCTGTGTCAGGCTTGCTTCTAAAAATAAAACAACAGTATATATTTTTATACAAACACAATTGGCCTAGAGTTTAGTTCTTGAGTTTGTGAATTCATTTGCTGACTGTGTACATCACATGCTTAACACTGTCCTCTGATACTGCCTTACTGCTCGACCAAGCTACCACTATTAGAGAGTAAGTTTCAATCGAACTTTAACCTCTGCCTACCTTTGGGGACTCTTGGACTCTATACACACTGTACCTCCCTTTGGTGCAGTATATATAGAGCCAGTTTCTTACACCCTGTACCCCTCCATTGTCTAAGTCCATTCTTTGACATTGGTAGTGCAGTAAAGCCAGTAAAGTATATGGTCTGGGAGTTTGAACACCACAGCACCATGATGGCTTTACTGAAAACTAGGAAGTTTGATATCAAACTTCTCATCACATTAGACCTTACGACGCCTCCGCTGGCGCTGAATCCATTGGAGACAACTCCGCCCCCTCTGACGCTGGTTGTGTCCCCAAATTACATCGACCCCAGCCTCCCCCCCTCAACTTGGACACAGAGCAGGACCGACGTCGGGACCAGCACCGACCGGTACTTTTGTACCCCTGTTCTCCCCTGGTGTTCCCTTTCGCCCTGAGTGGCTACCAGAGGAGGGTGAGGAGGACTCGGTGGGGTATGTGGACCCTCTGGCAGACCAGTTAGAAGGACTGGAGTGAGAAGTTGGGTGAGGCCAGTGGTCTGGACACCACTCTAGACCTTGGCATAATATCTACCCTACCATGGCTACTTAGGAGGGTGCATCATACGCAGTGGTGTTGCGTAGGGCAGCTAAGGCCTTAAACCTTGAGCTTCTTACGGTGGCGGTCAGGACTAACCTCCTGACCGAGGTGCTTCAACTGGCAGCGGCCTCTTCGGAGCCCCTGTTGCAGTCAGTGAGGCCCTCACGGACATCCTTTTGAACACTTGGTCCAAGCCCAACACAGGGGGTCCTGTGGATAGGATGATTACCCGACGCCACCGCCCGGCCCTGGGCAACCCCATTTTCCTCTCCCAACACCCTACCCCCGAGAGGTTGGTGGTCCAAGCCTTGACTTCCCAGGGCACATTCCCTACCGCTCCACCTGATAGGGAATCCAAGAAGCTGGACCATCTTGGGAAGAAAATGATTTCTTCCTCCAGCTTAGGACTGCGGACGGTGAACACCACATGTCTATTTGGCTGTTACTCCCATTCTGTGTGCAACACGGTCGCGCAGGTGCTGCTACAGTTCCCGGAGCAGCCCCGGGTAGTGCTCTCCCGTGCAGTTGCCGAAGGGAGTGATGCAGCTAAGTTCGCCATACAATGTGGACTGGACACTGCCGACTCACTGGGCAGGACGATTTCAACATTAGTAGCCCTGAGACGCTAAGCTAAGCTTTTCGGGTGATGTCCAAGTGACACTTTTGGACATGCCCTTTGATGGCCGTTGCTTGTTTGGTGAACAGTCAGACAACGTGCTCGACCGCTTTAAGGACTCCAGGGTTAAGGCCAGGTCCTTGGGCCTTGCTTCTACCTCTCGCCCACGCAGTCTGCTTTCGCCCCTTTCGTCGCTATGGAAGGTGTGCCCGCCACGTTTCTGTCCAGAGCCACAGGCCTGCGCAAGCTGTCCAGCCTCTGCGCGGCTGGGGACGTGGGACCCACCGTTGTGGGACCAGCGGGCGGGCCAGTCCACCAGCACCCCCTCTGCAGCAGCCTCCAAGCCCGCTAGTTCGACCTTTCACGGCCACCATTCGCCAGTGGGCAGCAGGATTCTTCATCACCTCCCCCACTGGCCCAACCTCACGTCGGATAGGTGGGATTTGCAGATAGTCCGAAGGGGCTACTCCCTCCCCTTCGCGACTACCCCCTCCCCTTCGCGACTACCCCTCCATCTATGCCACCTCAATTCCATCGCATGTCGGAGGATCACTTGGCCCTTCTTCACCAGGAAGTTACGTGCCTCTTGGCCAAGGGAGCCATCGAGCGAGTTCCTGCCCCAGAAGTAGGTCGTGGTTGTTATTCCCACTACTTTCTGGTGCTCAAGAAAGACAAGGGGCTGCGTCCTATCTTGGATCTCAGGAACATCAACTGCTTCCTCCGGAAGGAGAAGTTCAAAATGTTGGCTTTGGCTCAGGTCCTGTCTGCCCTCGACCCCGGAGACTTGGACTTGCAGGACGCTTATTTTTACATCCCCGTCCTGCCAGCCCACCGGAGTTACCTACGGTTCACGGTAGGCTACGAGCACTTTCAGTTCACTGTGCTCCCCTTTGGCCTTATAAGCGTTCCCCGGGTGTTCACGAAGATGATGGCGGTGGTCGCAGCTCATCTGCGCAGATCAGGGGTTCCAGTCTTCCCATATCTCGACGACTGGCTGTTGAAGGTGGGCTTGCCCCGGGCTGTCATCTCCCACTTCCAGACTACGGCCGACTACGAAGCTTTCAGAATTTAAACACTCAACTAGGTCAGTTAAACACAACTGTCCTATTGTATGCCACCGTTTGTTTCCCAGACATTGCTGGTGTAGTGTTGTTTTATGTCTTCTAATGTGTAGTCAAGCTTGTTTCACACTAGTGGTTTGTTATAATTTAGCTCTTTCAGTACTGTTTTATGTCCATGATATTAGTTCATTAAAACAGCAGCATGTAGGTGTGTTTTAAATGCAAAAATAACTATTGTGGTAACTTATCTATATTCTGCATGCAATTTACAAGGGTAAATAATGTGCACATTTAGAAATGTTGTTTTATTAATACAATCTTTTTACATTTTAGCCTTTTGGCAAGCAGGCAGGAACATCAACAGCATATCCTCTTACTTCCCCACCGGCTTCCTATCACAATACAGTGACCCCATCTCCATCCATGATGATCACACAATCACCAGGTGAGGAGTGTCTGTGTGCTGGATAAACGTACTGTAAAACTTTTGTGAGCAAACATAAAAATAATTTTACTTGATCTAACAAGTGGTGGCATCAGGATATGTAATCCTTTCCAATCGAAAGAGGCCCCAGCTCCCTAGGGACCCCTTTATCTATGATTGAAAGAGAGTGGAGCTTACTAAAGACCATCTGAGAGTTTTCACCTTATACTTTGCTCCCCTCCTCAGGTGCTCACACTGTTCTAATAGGTTGTGTAGCCTGTGTTTTGCATTATTTACTTGTTTTAATGTTGGTATACCTTTTATTGTTTTTTGCATAGCTCCCGTGTGCCTTTGAATTTGGCCCACATTTTTTTCACTGGCCTCATCCATTGGTCTGAAATGGGCCCTTCTTTATCTTCATCCAGCCATCGAGCAAAACTACAAAGCCCCAAAATTAAAATGTTAATAAGCATTAACTGTAGTTTGGATTTGGAATTTGCAGCTTTCACATCAACTTGCTTCTCTCTGATCACGTGTCTCAAGTATCTAGTTTCATGAGAGTGGGGAGTGTAATCTAAGTGGTTATTTTAGTCTCTATTTCCTTCCTATTCTTCCCAGATTACCATTCATTTGAGACATTTGGTGGTGCTTTGTCATTTTGACTCTTGAGCAATGAGAAGAAGTTTAAACAAGCAATGTATTTGCCTTGCACATCTAAACATAATTTGAACGATACTGACTTGTGGAAGCACAGTTCAGTTGTGTCTGAACTACCTATCTAGAGATAAATGAACTTTTATTTTTTCTATGTTATTGTTTAATCTATTTGAGCTGGATGTGTACTGCACTCAATTCTCCAGAGATGGATTTTTGTAATTGTTCACAGTAAGTTCTGATGCACTTTCCTAGTCTCGTTCGGAGATGAGCTCGGATGTCTATCTCAGCAAATAAACATAATAGCAGATATAAATTGATATAAACCCATTGGAAATTATTTAAGTTTAAATGTTTTTATTGAAATTTTTAAAACGGAGGAAGCATTCAGTGGCAGCAGAGAGAGCTTTGCAGGTAGAGAAGCAATCCACAGTTACAATCATAGGCTGGGGAAGCATGACACAATCGGTAAGAATAAGAGACAATAGCCATGTGTGCCATAATTAATAGATTACCACTTTAGAAGGTGTACCCCCGTAAAACACCCAAAACAACAACCCCCTCCCCCCATCTCGTCCGGTAACTTCTGTAGCTCCTGAAGTGCACCTCATTCCTGCCCCCTTGGCTTCGCATATTGAGCAGTTGGGGAAGATGATGTGTTGTGCCAAAGATCTGAGAGACGCAGCACTCGCAGATATTTGGGCTTTGTGATTTCGTGGAATTCTGACTAAAGCAGTGTTATGAAGGGGCTCCACACTTTCTGAAAGGAAGCCGAGGAGTTGTTCAGGGTGGCCGAGATACGCTCCATCCCCAGAATATACCAGAGACTATGCAGCCAACCAGTGTGTGTAGGTGAAGTGGTGGAACCCCAGTGAGACAATATGTTTTGTAGCGCTGCCCCGAGTGCCATACCCATTTGCCGTCCCCCTCATGCTTTTGAGTGGATACGTGATGGGGTTAGGGAGACCTAGAATGACGTAAACAGGAATTCTTGGGATTTGTGTGTCAAATAAGTCATCTACTGTGTCGAGGATCGTATTCCAGTAAGATGAGAGCCTCGGGCAGTCCCACAGAATGTGTAGAAGCGTTCCATCGTTACCACAGCCGTGCCAGTAGGCAGGGCTCCTCAGCGGGTTTCCTTTGTGGAGGCGCACTGGTGTAAGATACCAATAAGTGGCGATTTTCATGGCGGTTTCTATGCTAGCTACACTCTTGGCTGTATGTTTGGCCCTGTAGTAGATGCCTTCCCAGTCCTTCTGCGTGAGGTCGCCCCCTAATTCCCTCCCCCAGCGCTGCTGACTCGGTGTGGGCAGGGGCAGTGTCGGAGCATGTCATACTAGTCAGAAATCATGCCCTTGTCGTCAGTCTTGGTGAGTAGCCACCTCTCATATTTGGTCAGTCGGCATCCTCCTTCCGCCCTCATCTCTGGCTGGAGTACCCAATGCCGCAATTGCAAATACCGGAAGCGTTCCGTTTCGGGTATCCCATAATCCTGCTTTTAACTGGGGGAATGAAATGACACCCGAAAGATCGAAGAGATGACCCACCGATCGGCACGAAGTGTCCTGCCAGGCCACATATGCGTTATCGGACCAGCCCGTGGTAAACTCGCTATTTCCGAAGAGTGGCGTCAGGGGGGATGGGAAAGTAGTAAGTTTCCGGGCGACCGCTACTCCATCCCAAACCGACATCACCGATTTAGTGATGGGAGATCTCATCAGGCTGCGTGGGCGCTGAGCTTTTTCAAGGAACGGAACCTTCCAGAGAGGGATGCCTGCCAGGGCTCGGTCTTGTAAGAGCAGTCTTTTTTCCGATTCTAGCCTTGCCCATTCCACCAGGTACCTCAGCTGGTCCGTCTGTAGTAGCTGAGAAGGTTGGGAATCCCCAGCCCTCCCTGCTGGGGCCGGCTGTACCCTAACGCCTTGCTCATACGGGGTCTAACCCCAGCCCAAATGAACTGGTTGATGTCTCGCTGCATCGAGGCAACCAACCTCGGGGGAGGCAGTGCCGACAAGGTCTGGAACAAGAAGAGAGCCCTGGGGAGAAGCGACATCTTGACCGCCGCCACCCTGCCTAGCAGAGAACGGTGGTGTTTACCCCAGGCACCCACGTCTTGCTTCGACTCGTTTCGCTAATTTGGAATAGTTTAGTTGGACCGTCTGGAGCACGGTCGCCGCCAAGTCTAATCCTAGGTATGGTATGGAGGCCTCTAAGCAGATAGCGGACAAGGAGTTGTCGTGCGAGTGGGGGGGGGTGATGACTCCGGATTCAGGTTGAGGATGAGTGATTTCCCCACATTAACTCGATAGCTGGATACTTTGTCAATGGTATCAAGTTCCGTCAAATAGGCCGGAAGCGAGATACTCTGGTTCACCAGCGCCGCTATCACGTCGTCCGCGTAGAGGCTAATAGGGTGTGTTTCCCCTCCGAATGGGATGTCTTTAATAGTGGGATAGTCCCTGACCCGCTGCGCAACAGGTTCAATATACAGGGCAAATAATAAGGGAGACAGGGGGCATCCCTGCCGGGTTCCCCTCTGGATCGCGAACGGTCGCGATGAGGTGCCATTTACCCTGATGGAGCCCGTAGGGCTGTTGTAGCAGCATCCGACTCACTCCTGGAACTTCTCCCCTTGTCCAAATTTAGTCAGTGTAGGGCCCAAGAAACGCCAATCTACTCGGTCGAACGCTTTTTCAGCGTCTACCGTCAGCAATAGCGCGTCCATTCGCGTTTGGTGGGCTTTGTCAATGAGATGCAGTATCCTCTTGGTGTTGTCCCCGCATTGGCGAGATTGAATGAACCCGGCTTGATTCAGTTCTATCAGGTTGAGCATGTAGGGGCCCAGGCGAGTGGCTAGTATACCTGTGAATATCTTAAAGTCCACATTGAGAAGCGAAATGGGGCGGTACGAGCTGCATTGCAGCCGATCCTTGACGGGCTTCGGCAGGACCACCACGGCCGCCTCAAGCATCGTGGTCGGGATTGGATTCTCCCTACCAAAGGAATTGAACAGCCTTCCCAAAAGCGTGGCCAGGACGTGACACAATTTCTTATATTACAGGGCTGGGAAGCCATCCGGTCCGGGAGATTTGAGCAGCTTGAGGCGCGAGATTGCCGTGATTTCTTCCTCGATCCGGATGGAGGCGTCTAGCATTGCCGCCTGATCCGGAGTGAGCATGGACATAGTGACTGATTGAAGATATTCTAGGGAGTCCCGGTCAGAGGAAGCATCAGCAGTGTATAGTTTCCGATAGTAGTCCCGGAAGGTCTGGGCTATGTCATTATCTCCCGTGATTTCCTCTTGATCTTCTCCCCGCAGTGAGATCACTTGAGTCCGTTGCCTCAGTGCCCTTAGTCTATTGGCCAGAAGGTGGCCTGTACGGTTACCACCGACGTAGTACGAGTGTTTTAGCCTGGCCGCCGCGTATTCCGCCTTATCTAAGTCGATCCCTGCTAATTGAGCCTGTGCAGTCTTGAGTTGTCTCCACACTCTGGGAGCCCCAGTCCTGCTATGGACCCTTTCCAATTCCTGCACTTGAGTGGACAGGGCCTCTCTCCACTCTTTGCGTTCCTTATTGTCAGCCGCTGCTATAGCTATCAGCTCTCCCTGTACCACCGTCTTCAACGCTTCCCATAAAGTCGTCATTGCTATGTCTGGGGAATCATTGAAGGCTAAATAGTCCTGGATGTAGTTAGTGAGTTGTTGCTCTACAGTTTTCTTATGGAGCATGGTTTCCTTGAGTTTCCAACAGCCCCTCGGTCGTGGGCCCATTGGTAACGTTATAGACACTGTCAGCGCGTCATGGTCTGAAAGGGCGGCTGGCTCAATGCTCACTTCCTTCACTACCCCTCCGATCTCCCTTGTGTCTAGAAAATGATCTAAGCGCGCGTTTGCTCTAGGTATGACAGAACAGCTCGCCTTTTAACAGGGCTGTTGAGCTCTTTAACATTGAGTATTAGTATCGTCACGTCTCTAGTGACCATGATCCTTGACGACAGGTAACGCTCGAGAGTCCCCTAAGACCTTCCGGTTCTCCCCATGGGGAGGCCCCCGCTCCTCAGCGTGGGAGTGTGTGGGCTTGCATGGTAATACACCTCGAGCAGCCAAAGAGGTGTTTCGTTGAACATCCTATGAACCGGACCCCGTTCTCTCCCCCCCTCCCCCCAACATGTAGGCAACCACCCCCCCTGAATGAACCAAAAAGCAACATCGCAACAATCCCAGCCCCTGAGGCCCCCCTCCCTCTCCCACCCTAACCCCAAGCTCGATCCCCACCCCGGTCCCATATTGTCCAGGGCTCGCTGACCCCCTCGTGCGAGTTCGTGGTAAAGTTCTAGTTGAAAGACTTCGTGCGGCCACCCGTCCCGGTCCCCCAGCCCCCTGAGTTGTGGGTCCACCCCCATCCCAGCCGCTAATGAAGTACTTAGCTGTCCCTCAAGTGAAGTTTCACGGGGTTTAGAGAGAGACTTCAGCACTATCTGTCGCTCCAGCACCTTCGGCGACGGGTCTGGTTTCATTGCTCGCTCTGTGCCTCGCCTCCCCGGTACCTTCTGCCATCGTTCCCGGGGGGTCTACCTTTGTGCCGGTGTTGCGTCATCCAATTGTGGAAACTCGATGCCCAGAATCTGACAGGTGTCCCGCAGCGAGCGAGATTGGCAGAGTTTACCCTGCCACTTAAAGATAAGCCGGAAGGGGTGTCCCCACAAGTACGGCACCCCCTGACTCCAAAGATACGCCGTAGCCACCTTAAAGTCTCTCCTCTTCTGAAGAGTTATCAGGGCTAAGTCCTGGTAGAGGGCTACCTGGAGGTCCTGGTACATGAGAGGCTGTTTATCCCTCGCCGCGCGCAGAATGCGTTCCTTCAAGCGGAAGTCCGGCAAGTAGGCTAACATGTCCGGGGGGTGCCGGCGCTCTTCGCTGGAGCCCCTGTCAATACGGAGCTCAAAGTCCTCGGACTCACCCAGGACGAAACGACAGAGGCCTTGAAGGTAGGTGGCAGCGTCTGACCCCTCCGTTTGAGATGGCACTCCCTTGATCTGTATGTTATTTCGACAGGAACGATTCTCCAAGTCTTCGGCGTGGGACTGGAGATCAATCTGTTGTTCCTTAAGAAGGAGAACCTCCTGCTGCAAGTGTTCTACCTCCTCGGACCGGGCTTGATCCTGGTCCTCAAGCGCGGCCACACGTTCGCCCACCGCGTCTACATCTCTTCGCACCTCCTTGATCTCACGTGCGATGTCGCCCTTCAGTGTGCGGAAATCTTCGCGGAGGGTGCCAAAGAGTGTCTCCAGGAATGCGTGGGTAACCGGGGCATCCGGGGTGTCGCTATCCGCTCCTGGATGCACTTGCGGTAAAGACCCTCCATTTCCCCCACCCGGCGGCGGGATCTTAGTCAGCATGTCCTTAAGAGACCTGTCCTTTCTCCCCCTGCCCGCTGCCATGTTCCTTGCTGGAGCGATCACCCCGCTTAGGCTGTCGGCGGCAGGGCAGCGGCACCGTTGTGTCTCCTCGATACTCGCTACTGTCTCAGAGGACGAGCACTTTCCGGGCCGTGCCGGCTGAGCCTCACGGTGCGCACCCCACTCTACACCCGCTGGGCTCTAATCAGTTGCTGGCATCCCCAGGCCCAAGTCTCCCACACAAGGCAGTCTCGTATCGGGGGCTCCACTCCTCCTCACCGCCAACTCAAGACCCAGCCATGTGTGTGCAGGCCGTCCGGTCACCAGGCGCCAAGATGCACAGCCACAGGGGCCCAGCCCAGCCTCCAGAAGTTGCCCCAAGGGCTGGGGGGGGCGACAAGGCCCAATGCCGAACTTCGCAGCCCCGGCGGGGCCCTCCCGACACCCGGGGCCCGCTCACCTGGTGCCGTCCTTGTGCTTCCAACCGGCAAGCAGCTGCTCTGTCGCGCTAATTCTGCTCCGCACCCCAGGGCTCAGATGGGATCCAGCAGTGTGCCCCTTACGGTGTGCTGGCAATGGTCTCAGCGTCACCGGCGATCCGCAGTGCCCGGCAGGCGGCGTCTCACTCCTTCCAGCCACCACTTCCCAGGGGGAAGCCCCGCCACAGGCAACAAGTCCGGCACCCAGCCCCTCACCTCATGGGTCGCTATCTGCTCCCAGGCTCCGCGCTGCTGCGTGGGATTCGCACTGCTCCGTTGGTGAGCACAGTTGCAATTAGCTTCCTCGGCAGCCGCGACAGGCCCGTTCACTCGGCCGTCCGCGGAGCCGCCGCCATTTTGAGAGCGCCGTGAGCGCCTGGTCAGCAATACTACAAGCTGAAGGGGCAATCTCGGGGCCGAGGCACGTTCTCACCAGGACCTCCCGGATCCGCTCAGTCGTTTGGCTCGGGATCCGCACACCTTTGAGGGACAAAGCGCGCAGAATTGGCTGAAATAGCTCTCGGGAGCGGGGAGACGATTGGGACCCGTCTCACCCGTTTGCCATCTTGGCCACGGCCCCCATTGGAAATTATTTAAAATACAAACATATTTGAAGACCTGGTTCCATGTAAAATAGTATATTGAAAATAATTTTTGTTAAGTTTGTTTGTTAGTTCTGCATCATGTTTTGGCCCTCTAATTGATGACTGAGTTTCTCATTAAACAAAGGTGCTTTGTATTCAGCAACTTGTCACTTGTTAACTTTTGGCTGTGGTGGATATAATTTATTTGCAAGTATTTTTTTCTTTTTAAAATTACAGATTAGCATAACAAACTATAAAATATTGTCAAAAGAGGAGGATAAGGCCCTGGTCGGTCCCCGGAACAGCATGCTTCATACCGCCCTATTTCCCTCCTCAATGTTGAGGCCAAGGCCCTAGCTAATCGCCTCCTGCCTCACATTTCGGCTTTGGTTCACCCGGATCAGGCCAGGTTCATGCCCCAGAGGGCGACGCGACACAACATACGGCGGGCACACGTAGCACTGGCGGTGGTCCGGCAGACGGGGGAGCCGGCTGTGCTCCTACTGGCGGACATGGCCAGGACGTTTGACTCCCTGAGCTGGGTTTATCTGTTCGCCCTCCTTCGTCTGCTTAATCTCGGCCCTCGGTTCCTGTCGAATGTGATGCTCTTGTATACCGACTTGACAGCTTCGGTCCGCGTGGCAGGAGCAGTCTCGTCCAGCTTTCCTATTCGACGTGGTACCAGACAGTGGTGCCCCCTGTCTCCCTATCACTTCGCCCTCGCCATGGAGCCGTTGGCGGCCTGGGTGCGTATGGATGCACAGCTGAAGGGATTTGAGTGGGCCCCTGGCCTGTCGGACAGGATCGCATTATATGCGGATGATGTCCTCTTCTTCTTAACGGCATTGGACAGGTCGGGCCGCGCATACTGGAGATACTGCAAATTTTCGGGGAAGCGTCCGGGCTGTATATGAACCCCCGCAAGTCCACACTGTGGGTCTTGGGACCTCGGGTGAGAGTGGGCACGTGGGCGTCTGCGCTACAGGTGGAGGGAGGGCTTAAGTATCTGGGAGTCTTCCTGTCGTAGGTGCCGACGCTATCGTGGGAGCGGAACTTGGCACCAGTGTGGGAGCGCGTACGTGCAGACATTACGACTTGGTCCCGTATGCCACTGACTATCTATGGTAGATCGGCGATCTTTAAGATGGTTGCGCTCCCCCGCTTGCTCTATCAATTGCAGAATCACCCGTACCCGATCGCGCCTCGCTGGTTCCGACTGGTGAATTCGTCGCTGAGCCGGTTCCTGTGGGGGCAGGGGGCGGTGCGTGTGGCGTTGCGCACATGCTTTCTCTCCACTTACTGTGGAGGTCTGGCGACCTTAGACATTCTTTCATACTACCAGGCCTCACACCTGTTAGTCCTCAATGAGTGGTGGTATGGGGACAGGGGGGACCCGGCTTATGCGTTGGAGCGGCACCTCTTGGGGCGGTACACTCTCCACACAATCCTCTATTCGGCGAAGTTGTGGGGTGTGCTGCCGCCGGTGTCAGGGGTAGTCTTCCAGGTCTGGCGGCAGTCTCTAAGAAGAATGGGGTGGTGGAATACACTAACCGGGGAAACTTCTCTGTGGCACAACGGACGCCTGCCTGACCTGGCGGCCCTGCAAGGTTTTAGCGGATGGGATGCCATCGGCATTTCCACCCTGGGTGATGTAGTGCGGAATGGGTCCGTTAAATCGTTCCGGGATCTGCAGGAAGAATTTTGTATGCCTCGGACACAGTTTTACCGGTACCTCCAGCTCCGTCATGCGCTTTCCTCCAGTCTGGAGGGCCTCGCTTCCATCCCCGAGTTTAGCCCGTTGTAGGTGAAGGTCTTCATGGGTGACCTTGCAACCAAAAAAAATTTGCGGATATATCAGTCCCTGGTCACCCACAGTGTGCCTACATTGGATAAGCTGCGGAAGGTGTGGGAGGAGGACATGGGTACACTGGAGGAAGAAGATTGGAGGGAGGCCCTAGCCTCCCCCCGGGGAGCGGACATAGCAATGCGCCTTGGCCTTATCCAATTCAAGTACCTCCACCGGGTTTACTATACTCGGGTTCGACTGTATCGGGCGGGCCTGGTTGCCTCCCCGGAATGTCTCCAGTGTGGCGGGGCAGAGGCCACATTCCTGCATACGGTTTGGCAATGCTCGTCGCTGGATCGTTTCTGGAGGGAAGTCTTTTCTTGTCTGTCTGAGGTCCTGGGGTGGATGCTCCCACGCACGGCACAGCTTGCTCTGCTACATGTAATGGATGGTATCGGGGGCAATATTTATAAACGGCATCTTATGCAACTGGGCCTCACTTTGGCGAAATGTGATGTTGCTAAGATGTGGAAGGACACGCGGGCTCCCTCGGTGGCCGCCTGGAAAAATGGCCTGGACTTCTGCATGGGGCTGGAGCAGCCCATCTTTGTGGCCCGGGGCTGTCCGTGTAAGCATTATAAAATATGGAAGAGGTGGGCGGACTATAGAGGCCTGTGGCTGGAGCCTCCGACTGCAACAGACGATGTCCCAGTGGAATGAGGGTAGGGATGGGGTGGCTGGGTCTGATGCCTGGGGGTCGGGGGGGTTGCCTGGGGTGTGTGTGTGCTAAGAGTGGAATGGTCTTTCCTCAGAGCGGGTAGTATGTCTGTTTCTTTCCTTTTTGGTCCTCGGTTATTGGCGGGTGGCAATCATCGGTGGGAATTGAGCAACTCGGGGGGAGGGGGGGGAGTTGGGGTGTTTGAAGTGGATATCCGGAATGGCACTTAACGTCAAAGATTGTGTTTGCTTTACTTATAAAAAAAGTAATTTGCGGTCATGCCAGAGCCCTGTGTTTATTGTGCAAATGACAATAAAGATCTGTTGTAAAAAAAAAAAAAAAAAGGATGATAAGGGAGCCGTAATAGATAAAAAGTCTGTAAAATCGAAGACACAAAGTATACATGATCAATTCTTAATCTTCTAGTGTATCAGTATTTTAGTACATTGTAGCCATGAATTCATCTCCGTGCATAGCGCTGTTTTACGTATGTGGTGATAAATATTTCCACAAATTTCATCTTGAGAGGCTCTGACTCTCTTAAACCAAAAGTTCATCCTGCTAGTCATGTTTCCAAGTCTTTATACAAATTGTGCAGACGTATAATAACACTATCCAAGTTTGATATGGGTGCTTATTTAGTTTGTATGTCACAGTATGAATTTGCGTAAATATTCAGTTAGTAATATTTTTTGGTATCTCCTTAATCACCAATCCCCTTTTTATGCATGTCCTCCTTTGCCTTGTGCATAGTTGTCACAACTAGCGCAAATGGTTTACCCAGCAACATGTAAAAACTGCAAATGGTAGCCTCGTCAAAATTATATCAAAAGAGGAGGATGAGGTAGCAGTAATTGATAAAGTCCATAATATGCAAAAGTCTAAGAGCAGATGACCAATTCTCAATCTTCCAGCGTCTTTCAGTTGAGATAATTCACCCTGCTCCTATACAGTTCCATACCATTTATCACCAACCTGGTGATGACAAAAATTTGTGAATGTTAATTCAGGAAAATATCCTGCTAGATCAGCTCCAGTAACACTTGAGGTGCGGATGCTGCACAGAGATTGGAAATTAGTGGATGAGACAATCCATGTACTAAATAAAGGTGACTGATGTATTTATCTTCATTGACTTCTTGGCTACATTTGACACAGTAAAGCATGTTACTTTCCATAAGGTACTCAAAGATAGAGTGGGAATGAAGTGCACAGTCTTCAATCAGTGTATCTAAAAACTGACTGCCTCTCTGACCCTGTGAGGATTCAACTAGAAATTTCATAAAGCACTCTTCTCTCTCTTCAACTTTTACACGGAGCCTCTAATTACCGATTTGACTGCCTCTTACATCTCTGACCGCTTTTATTCATATGACCCCTCTATTCCCAGAAATTCCTTCCCTAAACATACTAAGTTAATTACGGTATACAAGCCTGGATAGCTAGAAGATTTCCTCTCATTATCCCCACACTATCCTATCCAGATTCAAACTTGTCTCCTGTAACATAGCGGGTTAGGCTGTAAATCATGAGTCTTGGTGTATGTCAAATTTCTTGGCCCCTTCGTGGACAAAAATGTTTCAAGCTAACATCCGTGCAGAGTCAAGAGTTACAATTTCAGCCCATCTCAAATTGAAACTATACCTTTTACCTTAAACAATATGTTTGTAGCTTGTGTGGGTGCAGCTACACATGCTCTGCATACTATTGTCATCTAGTGTTTGGCCTGGAAGTTTGTAACTTGTTTTTCTACGACGAAGTCTTTCAAGTCATGAGATTTAGTGACTACTGCCTTAGTTAGCAATGCGCATGAGCACTGGCTCCACTGATATATTATTTTGCGTACAGCGGATGAGCATAGAGAAGGAGCAGTAGAAATGAGTTTGGTGGCCATGCAAGAATCTATATACGAAAAGTTAATGTGAAAGAATGTTCATCTGCAACAACCGAAGGCTTCCGGGGAGGTGGATAAGCACATGTGAATCTACAGCACAATACACTAGGAACAGATACTTACAGGGTAAGTAACATATTCCGTTCATAGCATGTGTGGCTGTAGATACGCATCCTCTGCATAGACTGTAAAGCAGTATGTGTTTACAAATCACTACTGTGTGGATGTCTTAGCATGTCAACAGGCTAGAGTTAGTGAAGCTGTTCTAAGAAATGTATGTTCGAGGCATATGAGCTGCAGATCGTACACTGTGCATAGATCGCCATCTGGTGTTGAGCTCGGATGCTTGCACCTTGTTGTCTTGGAAGAAGTCTTATGTAGTCACAAGATAGGTGACTCCTCCCTTGGTCGATAGTGCGCATGGGCATCGACTCCATCCTCAGGTTGTTTTTTTCCGCCATCGGGTTCGGATGTAGCTTTTGCGCTCCGGTTCAACACTTTATTTTCCAAACCATTTTGACGCGCAAACTATCTACGGTATTGTTTTTGATTGCGTGATCTTCGACGCGCATCTCAACCACTCGATTCCGGTCGTCGACGCTGGCCGCTGGGCCTATCGATGCTGTCCTGGCCTACAGCTCATGGAAAGGACTCGATTCAAGAAATGCCCCCGGTGTGGAGCGAAATTCCCACACAGTGACCATCACAAAGTCTGTAACCTGTCTCTCGCCCGACCACGACGAGAACAATTGCCAGGCCTGCGCCTCTTTTCGTTCCAAGAAAACCATTGTGATCGCCGGGCCCGACGACACATCATGGCGCAGAGAGCAGCTCCGGCACCAGTGGACATCTTCGACGAAGGCCCCTATGTCCCAGAGGACGATTCCGAGGATTTGGAAAACGTGTCCGAAGCAGACAACTCAAACTCAGACAACCACATCACTCCTGGTCAGCGAGTGAGTACAACTGCCCCAACCCCAACCCCGCCCCAAAAAAAAGAAGGCCCTGGTCAAGACTGCGCCTGCGGGCATCAGTCGCGACCGAAAACAAGCTTCAGAAGCCCCGTCCCCGGCTCAGAAGATAAAGGACAAGCCTTCCGGTAGCTCGGGACCGAGCAAACCGCATATCAATGTCCCGCAAGCGCCTTTGACACCGAAGGCGGGTGAGCAACCTACTCCCAAAAAGAAGTCTGCACCGACCACCTCGATGCCGAAAGACAAACCGTCAGATCCGAAGCCAAAGCCCTCAGAACCGAAGAAGATTCTAGCCTCCATAGCCAAGCCAAAGGACTCCAAACCACCTCCTAAGGCCTCGGAGCAGAAATCCAAACCCTGCTCGGACCCGAAAAAGTCTGCGCCGAAAGCGGTTACTGCAGAGGAAGAACTTTTTCGACCAGATCCTGTCGATCTCAAGCAGTAAAAACTCCATATAGACCCCAAAACAGGACATGTGGCTGCTGTTCCACAAAAGAAGAGGAAGCTGGACACACCAGACACTCCTGCAGTGCCTATAAAGAAAAAAGACTGTGCCACTTCACCTATAAGACCCTCTTCTCCTGTTCTTCCTCCTGAGCCTGTTCTTCCTCCTGAGCCTGTTCTTCCTCCTGAGCCTGTTCTTCGTCCTAAACCTGTCTCTCCCTCCTAAACCTGTCTCTCCTCTACAACTTCCACCACATTCACCACCACAGGATGATGATAATGATGATTTAGGGGGTGGGAGAGTCAACAATGACCCTTTCACTGACCCTGATGATGACACGGACACACCACAGGACGATTGGGACGATTATGATGAACCAATAGATCCCCCAGACCTTCCCGAACCACAACCATATCCAACAAAACCCTCTCCCCCAGATGACAATATTGGTTTTGGTCAGCTGGTTAATAGAGCTGCTGTCTACCATGGTGTTCTCATGCATTCAGACCCTGCAGGCAAGGATTTCCTTCTAGACACCTTCGAACAGTCACAGAAGACTGTCCAAATACTACCAATGCTAGGGGTCATTAAACATGCCCCTGACATATTCAAAGACTCAGTGAGAGCTAGAATTTTCAATCCCACTATTGACAAAAAATATAAACCTGCCCCGATGATCCCATCTACATCAAAGGGCAGCTACCCTTAGACTCACTGGTGGTATCTAACGCTAGGAAACGCGCCAACTCTCAAACCTCCGGTGACGCACCCCCTCCGGATAAGGAATCTAAGTTGTTAGATGCCTCTGGCAGAAGAGTTGCTGCCCAGGCAGCCAATAACTGGCGCATAGCCAACACCCAAGCATTACTTGCTAGGTAAGATGGGGCTCACTATGACCGACTAGAAACCCTATTACAACACTTACCTGATCAGTACAAAACCCAGGCAAATGAGTTAATTCAAGAGGGCAAATAACCAAAGCCTCAATCAAGTGTGCCCTTGATGCAGCTGATAGCCTCTAGGTCTATTAACACTAGTGTGCTACTCAGACGACATGCCTGGCTACGTATTTCAGGCTTTAAACAGGAGGTACAGACAACCATCTTCAACCAGCCGTTCAATCAAGAACAACTTTTTGGACCGGCTGTAGACACTACTCTGGAGAAGATGAAAAAGGACACGGAGACTGTTAAATCCATGGGGGCATTGCAGTCTCCATCCACACGTTGTTCCTTTTGTCGCTCCTTTTATAGAGGAGCATCCAAAAATATTGGAACACAGACCGCCTCCTCTTCCTACAAAAACACCTCACAAACATCCCCCAACAGAGGATATTTTAGAGGTGGATACAGGGGAAATAACAACAAAGGGAGAGGCCGAGGTAACAACAACACACATGCCTCCCCCACTAATAAACAGTGACTTCCCTTCACTCCCTCCAGACTATTCCACTCCGGCCGGGTAAAGACTTTCACATTTCCTACCTGTCTGGGACTCCATCACAACAGACAAGTGGGTAAGACAAATTATCCAGTATGGTTACTGCCTGGAACTTACAGCAACCCCACCCACCATATCACCCAAACAGCGTCCAATGTCCACGGAACACCTTACACTCTTAAAACAAGAGGTTCTCTCACTGCTTCAAAAGCACGCAATAGAGCCAGTTCCCGTACGCAACCGACGAACAGGGGTTTACTCACTATATTTCCTAATCCCCAAGAAGGCCGGGACTCGACCTCAGACCCCTCAATCTTTATATACAGTCGGATCATTTTCATATGATCACTCCAACAAGTCCTCCCACTTCTGCAACAAGGTGACTTCCTTGCCACATTAAATCTCAAGGACGCCTACTTCCACATTCCCATACATCCTACTCACAGGAAGTATCTAAGGTTCATACTGGACGGACAAAACTATCAGTTCAAAGTCCTGCCATACGGGGTGACCACCGCACCCAGAGTGTTCACAAAATGCCTTGCGGTGGCAGCAGCGCACTTGAGAAGACAACAAATCCATGACTTTCCAAATCTCGACGACTGGCTAATAAAAGCCAAGTCATTCAACCAGTGTGTTCATCACACTCCTCAAACCATCCAGCTGCTACACAACTTGGAATTCACAGTAAACTATACCAAGTCACATCGTTAGCCCTCTCATATACATCAGTATCTAGGGGCCACAGTAGACACCTCCAGAGCTCTGGCATATCCCAATCCAGCCAGGATAGCCAGTATACTAGCCCTAATCACCAATTTTCAACCACAGCACTCCCTTCCAGCAAGGGTATTCATGCAACTCATAGGAATGATGGCCTCTTGCATCTTTGTCGTACCTCATGCAAGACTTCAGATGCGCCCCTTACAGGAATGCCTTGCACATCAGTGGAACCAGGCTCAGGGACAACTTACAGATCTGGTGTTGGTGGACAGCCGCAAACATCGCTCTCTGCACCGGTGGAACACACAAACCCTGTTGTGAGAAAGTGGATTTCTGTTGCAGAACCCCCCCCCCCCCCCCCCTCCTTTTTTGTGCCAGATTACTGATGCTCTTTGACTTGATGTGCTCTGGGGCCCTGCCAATCAGGTCCCCAGGGCCTGTGTTCTTCCCCAAAACAAAACCCAATTGGCAACTCCCGCCACAGGTGGATCCCTGGTAAATGGTACCCCATGTACGCAGGGACCTGTGACCAGAGAAGGCTCTTAAGGGCTGCAGCACCAATTGTGCTACCCTTAGGGGCCCTGTACCTTTTCACAAACACACTGCCTTGCAGGCTGTGTGTCTTGGTGCAGATCAAAAGTGAAGAGTCAACATGGCACACATCCCTGTGTGCCATGCCTACCAACCACTGCCTTGGCTTAGGTCAGTCTCACCCCTCTAGCTGGGTGTACTATGCCAGTGGTGAGGGCACAGAGGCATGAGCCCTGTGCCCCTACAGTGACTGAGTCCATTCTCAGACATTGTAAGTGCAGTTTACCATTAAAGAGTATATGGTGCTGGGAGGTTGTCATTACAAACTCCACACTACCATGATGGATACACTGAAGTCTGGGAAGTTTATTATCAAACTTCTCAGCACATTGTACCCACACTAATGCCAGTGTGGGTTTCAATGTAAAATGCACAACAGAGGGCATTTTAGAAATGCCCCCTGAACTCGACCCACAATCAGTGTCCCGACTGAGTGGCTGCTCAGGCTGCCACCCACCAGACATGTTTCTTGGACACCTGGGTCGAGAGCCATCCGATCTCGAGGGCCTGTAACAATGCACATCCTAGGACGAGGTGCTAGGTCACCTCCCCCAGGATGGGCAGGGGAAGCTTCAAAGGCCTGCCGCCTTTGTGAGCTTCTCCAGACCACTTGCTGTACTCAGCAACTGGTCCCCACTGGTTCTACCCCCCACTTTGGGCGGGAGAACCGTCGGGGGAAAAAAGTGAGGAAGAGAGGTGTGCCCACCTCTGCCAACTCCACCCTTAAGGTGGTGGAGGCGTGGGTGAAGCACAATCTTGAGTCCCCGCCATTTTGAGGATGGGGGAACCCAGCCAACCAGGGAAAGGCTCCTGCCCCCCTCCCACTGGAGAGTGGCAGAATAGGGTATGTACCCACCCCAGGGAAGGGACCCATTGGTCCATGCCCTTTACCTACCTGTAACGCCCCTAAATTTAGTATTTAGGGGCACCCTGAACCTTCCTTCCTCAGATCCAGCAACCACAAGAAAAAGAAGGACGAGAAGCTGTGCAGAGCTAACAAGAGGACGACACCCACTGACTTGGCCCCAGCCCTACAGGCCTGTTTCCCCTCGAACCTGCTCCTGCGAAACCCCGGCGTGTCCAGCGGCCAGCAACCTCAAAAACCCCGGAGGACCTGCCTGCATTCACTTTCCAAGCTGTTTCTCCTGTGAACACCGGATGTGTTTAAACTGCAGCTTCTGGTGCCAGCCAGAAATCGCGAATCCAGCACACTCTGACCCGCCGAGCCCGGCCCGTGTTTGAGTGAACAAACACCACGAGGAGGTCCCCCCGGCGATCCTGACCCGAGATCTGGCGACCACTGACCTGCCTCAAGCCTCCAGACGACGCCTGCAGCCTCAATCCAGAGGACCCCCCCACCACGACCAGAGCGGGTAAGAAAATCCGACGTCCAAAGGAACCGCTGCACCAGACGCCCCACGGCCTTGTGTGCCCAACTCAGCAGTACCTAACCATCCCTCTACATACCAACTTACCCCTCGAAGTGGTGGTCACTCCTGGAAGATCCTCGTCGACTTTTGAAAACTATGAATATTCCTTAAAAATCGCACAAATAACCTAACCAAAATTTTCTCAACTGTTTGCAGGAAAGGTCCCAGTGCTGAACCCAGGGGTCCAGCCCTGAGTAAGAAAAGTAACTAAAAAGTAACTTAACTGTGAATTGAATTTCCTTCCATAGGATAACATTGGGGGTTCTTTGTGGAAAAGTTTTGCAGTGTCAACTTTTGAAATACAAGAATATTCTTTGAAAATCGTACAAACTACAAAAACGTAATTACTTACCTGTTTTAGGTAGATGTCCCAGGGCTGAATCTAGGAGTACAGCACTGGATTACAAAAGTAACACAAAAGTAACTTACCTGCTAAGTGAGTTTACTCCTATAGGATAACATTGGTGATTCTATGTGAAAAAATGTTTTAGTGTCAACTTTTAAAATGCAATCATATTCTTTAAAAATCATACCTCTAACTAAAAAGTATTTACTCACCTGTTTTCAGGGAATGTCCCAGTGCTGAGTCTAGGATCCAACCCTGGGTTAGCCAAAGTAATCTGAAAAGTAATTAACTGCATTTTACTTAAAAAGTCCATTCATTTGAATGTACTATACCTGCAATGTGTTGCAAACTGCTTACTTAAAACTGTAACCAAAACCAGTACAAGTTATACTGCAATTCTGAACTGTGTTCATACAAGTAATATACTACTGCAAAGTATTTATATGATTACCTGTACCAGGCTTGCTTTGTTCTAGAAATAAAACAACAGTATATTTTTTATACAAAAACAATTGGCCTAGAGTTCAGTTCTTGAGTGTGTGAATTCATTTGCTGACTGAGTGTGTACATCAAATGCTTAACACTGTCCTCTGATACTGCCTTACTGCTCTACAAAGCTACCACTTTAGAGAGAAAGGTTCTATCTAACTTTAACCTCTGCTAAACCTCTGGAGACCTTTGGACTCTATACACACTGTACCTCACTTTGGTGCAGTATATATAGAGCCAGTTTCTTACACCTGTCTAAAGGGCGCCCGTTCCTCAAACCAGTTCCACAGATAGTGCTAACAGCAGACTCATCACTCACCGGTTGGGGAGCCCATGTTCTAAAACATAAAATTCATGGGAAATGGATCACTCAACAAATAGTGCTCCATTTCAATCACCTAGAATTACTAGCAATATTTCTAGCATTAAAATCATTCCAAGTACATCTATAGCACAAGACTGTCCACAGCCATGTATTCCATACAGAAACAAGGAGGCACACATTCTTTGCAGCTGTCTCAGCTCGCACAAAAAATTTGGAGATGGGCCATTCCACAAAACATATACCTGCTTGCAGAACATCTTCCAGGAGTTCACAGTCAGATTGCGGATCTGCTAAGTCGGCAGATACACGAATGGGAACTTCATCCCCAAGTTCTTCAACCATTCTTCCAACTGTGGGGTCAACCAGACATAGATCTGTTCGCCACACACGCAAATGCAAAATGCCCAACCTTCGCCGCCAGGTTTCCACACCCGTTGTCCAAAGGCAATGCAATATGGATGAACTGGTCAGGCAGATTTGCGTACGCTTTTCTGCCACTCCCACTGATTCCCCTGGTAGTACGCAAGCCCAGGCAACAGTCTCTCAAGATGATCCTAGTGGCTCCCACATGGGCACGCCAACCCTGGTTCACATCACTGCCGGAACTCTCAGTAGTCCCACACCAGAAACTAAGCCTCTCCCCAACATTCCTAAGGCAGAACCATGGAGAGATAAGGCACCCCGATCCAGGTCAACTGAATCTAGCAATCTGGCTCCTGAAGTCCTAGAGTTTGGTTAGCTTAACCTTCTGCGAGACTGTATGAACATCATTAAAGAAGCCAGACGCCCTACTACTAGAGCTTGCTATGCCGCAAAATGGAAAAGATTTGTCATCTACTGCATTAACAATCATATTGATCCGCTAGATGCTTCCATCCAGGACATCATTTGCTATTTGCTACACTTGCAAACATGTAATTCGGCATATTCATCCATACGATTACATCTAGCAGCACTTGCTGCTTATTTACAAAATTGACAACACTTGTCACTATTTAGAGTGCCTGCAATTAAAGCCTTTATGGAGGGCCTTAAAAGAATTATTCCTCCCAGATTGCCACCCTCTCCGGTGTGGAATTCAAATATTGTTGTTACCAGGCTCATGGGTCCCCCATTTGAACCTCTAAATAAATGTGAACTTCAGTTCCTCACATGGAAAGTAGCATTCCTTGTCGCAATCACCTCTCTCAGAAGAGTAAGTGAGATCTAGGCTTTAACCATACAAGAACCATTCTTACAAATACACCGTAACAAAGTGGTTCTCAGAACAAATCCAAAATTCCTTCCAAAAGTCATCTCTGCTTTTCATCTTAATCAATCGGGTGAGTTACCGGTGTTTTATCAAAACCCACACTCCGTAGCAGAGAGAGCTCTTCACACACTAGGCGTCAAAATAGCACTACTTTATTACATTGACTGGACTAAACCCTTTTGAAAAACAAAACAACTGTTTGTAGCCTTCTCCCCACCTCATAAAGGTAACCCCATCTCCAAGGCTGGAATCGCAAGGTGGATAGTAAAATGCATTCAAATATGCTACCAAAGGGCTAAATGCACATTAACAATTCCCCCCAGAGCGCATTCAACACGCAAACTAGGGGCTTCCATGGCATTCTTAGGGAACATTCCCTTAGATGACATAAGTAAAGCAGCAACATGGTCTACACCACACACCTTCACCAAACACTATTGTGTTGACGTGCAGGCTAAGCAACAGGCTTCTGTAGGCCAAGCTGTTATTAAAACACTTTTTCAAACTACTGCAACGGATATGGGTGACCACCGCTAAGGGAGACACTGCTGTACAGTCTATGCACAGTGTACGATCTGCAGCTCATGTGCCTCGAACAGAAAATGCTACTTACCAGTATACATTTGTTCTTGGCATGTAGAGCTGCAGACCTGTACACGCCCACCCGCCTCCCCGGAACCTGTATCAGTTCCATTATTATCTTAAGTAGATACATTCACATGGACATCTCTTCTATTTCTTACTGACTCCATCATTTCCCATCATGGCGAAAAACAATCTGAGGATGGAGTCGATGCCCATGCGCACTATCGTCCAAGGGAGGAGTCACCCTCGCTCGTGACTACAAAAGACTTCTTCCAAGACAACAACAAGGTGCAAGCATCCGAGCCCAACACCAGATGGCGATCTATGCACAGTGTACGGATCTACAGCTCTACATGCCAAGAACAAATGCATATTGATAAGTAGCATTTTCCTTCAGTCTTATGTAACATCCACTGGCTAAACACTGCTTAGGGATCTAAATACTGAATTTTGGGGCATTAAGGGGAGTATAGGCTAGTAGGTGTCACTATACCCCCTATATGACCACTTCCTGGGTGGAGTGGGCATAGCTCTGTCCCAGAGTTCCTAATTCCACCAAAATCAAAATTGTGGAACCCTTCTTTCGTGGAACACCTCAGGCAGCCCACCTTAGGGGTGTGACTAGCCTGATGGCATAACACACCTAGTTGCATAGCTACCTGTCCTAGTGCAAAATTAGCCCTTAGGCAGCGGGTGGCATCTCCCAGTGCTGCGAAAGCCAGGGTGGCATAGCAAAGGCGACAGACTTTGAAGTCCCTGGTCTTGATATGTTGAATCACTAGCCATTTTGCTGGAGGAGGTGTGAACACCTTCCTCCGGAGCAGGCATGGTTTCTGGCCTGAGAGTGTGTGGGCTCTCAGCTGCAGAGGTTCAGAAACATGTCTGTGGTGGCAGGCTGGGCGATTCCAGTCAGTCAGCACATTAGCTAGTGGTAGGTTTTTCAGGGGGCATTGCTAAGCTGCCCTCTGGTTCCATGTCTTAATAAATCCACTACTGGCATCAGTACGGATTTATTAAGACAAGGCGTTTGATACCAAACTACATAGGTTTCAGTAAAGCCATCGTGTAGCTGGGAAACTCGTAACAACCAGTGCCCAGTACATATAATTAAGATGGCTTCCCTGCTCACTTTTGCTATCTAGTAATTGAACTAGACCTCTGGAACATCAATCGCTTCCTCCGGAAGAAGTTCAAAAGGCTGACTCTGGCTCAGGTCCTGGCTGCCCTCAATCCTGGATGGTAGCACTGGACTTGCAGGACGCATATTTTTACATCTCCGTCCTGCCGGCCCACCGGCGTTACCTGCGGTACACGGTTGGCCAGGAGCATTTTCAGTTTGCCGTGCTCCCCTTCGGCCTTACCAGCTCCCCTCGGGTGTTCACGAAGGTGATGGCGGTGGTCGCAGCTCACCTGCGCAGGTTGGGTGTGTCAGTCTTCCCTTACCTCTACGACTGTTTTTTGAAGGCAGGCTCGCCCCAGGCAGTCGTCAACCACATTCAGACTACTGCCGACCACCTGTGATTCCGATCTTTTAGCCTCTATCCCGGGTTTCAGTCAGGATGACCCTCCGGCTTCTGGGCCTGATGGCCTCCTGCATCCTGCTGATGCCAGATGGCATATGCGGGCTCTGCAGTGGGACCTGAAGTTCCAGTGGGTGCAGCATCAGGGCAACCTGTCCGATCATGTCCAGATCTCGGAGGGCGCTGCACGGCAATTGCAGTGGTGGCTCACGAATCGCAATTGGGTCAATGGCAGATCCCTCTCTCTCCCCCAAACCGGAGCACACAGTAGTGACGGATGCATCCCTCCTGGGTTGGGGAGGCCACATGGGAGAGGCGGAGATCAGAGGCCTCTGGTCTCCGGCGGAGTCCCGGCTCCATATCAACCTTCTGGAGCTGCAGGCGATCCGGCTTGCACTGAAGGCATTCCTTCCCTCTGTCCAAGGAAGTGTAGTGCAGGTGTTCACGGATAACACCACCGCCATGTGGTATTGCAACAAACAGGGTGGGGTGGGGGTCGTGGACCCTATGTCAGGAGGCTCTGTGCCTCTGGACGTAGCTGGGACATCCCGGCATTACCTTGGTGGTTCAACACCTGGCAGGTTCTATGAACGCCGGGGTGGACGAACTCAGCCGCCGGTGCATTGTGGATCACGAGTGGCACCTGAAATTGGACGTGGCGCAAGGTCTCTTTCTGCGATGGGGAGAGCATCTATTCGCCACCGAAGAGAACGCGCAATGTCTTCAGTTCTGCGCGTTGGAATTTCCAAGGCGGCACTCGCTCGGAGACGCTTTTCGTCTCGAGTGGAGCTGCGGTCTATTGTACGCCGTTCCGCCTATACCACTTCTGCCCAGAGTGCTGAAGAAGATCAGCCGCGACCGGGCCCAAGTTATTCTTGTGATACCGGACTGGGCTCGAAGAATATGGTATCCCGAGCTACTCAGTACGAGCATCGATCCCCCGAAACCCGTCTGCCTCTTTGGGAGGATCTTCTGTCGCAGCAGCAGGGGACGGTCCTCCACCCGAACCTGTCCAGCCTCCACCTCCATGCTTGGAGATTGAGCGGCGACAGTTGACACCTTTCGATCTTCCTCCCGAAGTCTGTGATGTCATCCTGGCAGCCAGGCGTCTCTCCACTAAAACGGTGTACGCCTGTCGGTGGAACAGATTTGTGGCATGGTGCACAGCTAAGAGTGTGGAACCCCTTTCTGCCCCCCTTTCTGAGTTTCTTCTGTTGCTTCTCTCTTTGGCCCAGCAAGGCTCTGCTCTGGGCACTGTTAAAGGTTATCTTTCGGCCATCTCTGCCTTTCTACGGCTTCCTGATCAGCCTTCTCTTAAGTCCCCGGTTGTTAACCGTTTTCTTAAGGGCATTACGCATACGTTCCCACCTGTGCCCTTCATAATGCCTCAGTGGGACTTGAATCTTGTCTTGACTTTTCTGATGTGCGTTCCCTTTGAGCCCCTTCATAACTGTCCCTTACGTCTTCTTACTCTCAAGACGGCTTTCCTGGTAGCTATCACCTCTGCCAGGAGAGTGAGTGAGCTCCAGGCTCTTTCTTCCAAACCTCATTTCCTTTCTGTTCATCCGGAAAAGGTGGTTCTGAGGACACGTCCTTCTTTCTTGCCAAAAGTTGGCACGCCCTTCCACATCGGGCAGACCATCACTTTGCCTACCTTTTTTCCGCCTCCGCATCCTTCAAGGGAAGAGAAGCAGCTCCACTGTCTGGACCCAAAACGTGCGCTTGCATTCTATCTGCAGTGTACGCAGCAGTTCCAGGTGGATGATCAACTCTTTGTTGGCTACGCAGGTGCCAAAAGAGGTTGGGCGGTGCACAAACGGACCATCTCCCGGTGGATCGTTCTGTACATCAAAGCATGTTCCTCCTTGGCCAAGAAGGAGTCTCTTGTGGGACTGCGTGCCCATTCGACCAGGGCAACTGCAGCCACTAATGCCTTGGGACACGGTGTCCCCTTGCAGGATATTTGTCAGGCAGCTACATGGGCCTCGCTGCACACGTTTACCAAGCACTACTGCCTTGACAGTCAGGTCCGGAGAGACGGCTTCTTTGGCCGTTCTGTGCTCCGTGATTTTCTGGTGTAATCTTGTTCGCAGACCCACCACCGGGGTTGGTAATGCTGGGGTATCTATTCTAAGGTAATGAATCGATCACTAACGTGTCTCTTTCAGATGCCCAAGTTACTACTTGTGTAACGATATATCTGTAAGAGACATTAGTTAGTGATAGATTCCTTACCGCCCCACCCATCCTCCCCGTTCTGGGAACTGATTACTAGGGTTAAGGTCATCCACTTTTAGGGCCCTAGTTTTGTGCACCAAAGGTCAGTTTCTCGCATGACTGCGTTTCAGCGTGGAAAGTTGTGTGCAGAACTGACATCAGCGTGCATGGGTGGCGCCTAAGTAGCCTCCGTGACGTCATCCCGGCGCGCACGACGCCAGTTACGGGCGTGGAGCCGCACGGGGCCACCTACTGGCGCGCAAGGGTACTGCTAAGCAGAAAGCTTTCCGGATCCAGTCTGACGCCTGGGGAATATTCTAAGGTAAGGAATCTATCATTAACTAATGTCTCTTACAGATATATCGTTACACAAGTAGTAACTTGTGCATTACTGCAGTTTTAAGAATGTAAGGACGCTTTGTTCTGTGTTTTTCCACAATTTCATTAATGCCATGATTATTGGTTGCTGTAATGCAATTGTCGAACCATGTTATTAAATCAAAAGGTTTCACAAACTCTGAATAATCTTCTAGGTGTTTGCTTTATTCAAAACAAAATTCTTGATGAGATATTGTAGAGCGCTTCCTGGTATTCTTTGCATTTCTTTTACAATATAATGTGTAGGATACAAGTAAGATGCATTTTATAGTAAGGAGGGAAAGAACTGTTCACAAAATATGAATCCTGTATCATTTACTGTAACCTTAAATGCAAATGCCAATAACATCGTTTTAACAAAATAGGTTAGATGCATTTTGGATTAGCAGTTCTTCAAAATCTTCTCTCAAGGATATCTCTCTTCAGCTGCTCCGTTGAAGCAGTGAGAAACTATTTGTTGTATCTGGTAAATTTTATGTCAAAGGGTTATTTGGTGAGCAATGTGTGACACTTAACTGGCCACTTTAGAGTGCTACTTGAATTTGAAGTAGCTAAGATCTGCAGGAGGTAATCAAGGTGCTGTGCTGACAAACAGAGTAACTTAAGATCTCAATTGCCATTATTATTGCAATATATCTCACGTTTAATTTTATTTGCAAGGCTCATGTTTCATTTTAGAACCAAGATGGCTGCCCATGGCATGTATTGGGCTGCTGATTACATGTGTTAAAGGCACATTAACGGTGATGGGTCATGATTTTCAGATTCACATAATACAGCCTAAGGAAGGTCAAGATTTGACATTCTGTTAGGAAGAATATATGTCTAAGAGAACCATACGGCAGGTAAGTAACCTGTCTTTCTGTTTATTTCTCCCCTTAAGGAAATCTGCATGCTGCAAGTTCTCCTAGTGGTGCATTAAGAGCACCGTCGCCTGCATCGTTTGGTACAACTCCCTCCCCTTCTTCCCTTGGAATGTCAATGGGGCAAACAGCTAACTTTGCCAGTCCACATGGTGAGTTCTAACTCTGGGAAAGGGACACTTCAAGCCACAACATAAAGTTTGATTATGTAATGTTTCGAACCACTGAAAAAACAATTAAAAGATGTGGTTTTCTGCTTAAGGTAATTCAAAGATACAATAAAAATTAAATTGTGCTTAATCCATTTTTGCTGCATAAATACATAATTTTAGTAGTTTGTGCTTTTATAGATAGAATCAAATTTCCAGCATCTGTAACTTTTGTACTTTTTTATATAAATGCGCTTCTTTGGTGTTATTCACAAACAGTACACAAAGTCCACTGTAATTACTTGAGTTTCCAATGAAAAACATTTTCCTTAAATATAAATTTATGTTAACAAATAGCATTGACACATTTCAAGGGAGGATAAGAGGCACCATGCTTCATGAGCACTCTCCTCCCTCTTGCGCAATTTAATCCAATTCAAAAGTTCTTCCCTGTGGTTATTCTTCCATTATTCCATACTTGCCAAACATGCCATATTGTTTAGTTGCTACTGGCTATGGTATTTGGTGGGAATCGGGCCTCCTTTGGACACACTTCTTTACTGCTGAGCTTAAGTGTTCGAGGCATGTGGGCTGCTGAATTCATATCTGTGCATAGATCGCCGCCTAGTGTTGGGTCCGGATGTTTGCACGTTGTTGTCCTGGAAGAGTCTTCGAAGTATCCTGAGATAGGTGACTCCTCCCCTGGATCATAGTGCGCATGGGCATCCTCTCCATCCTCAGATTGTTTTTTTCCGCCATTGGGTTCGGATGTGCTTATCTTGACTCAAGTTAGGAAAACCTTTTTTCAGGCCAAAAGGCCTTTAGTTCGCGTCGGTACTGTTCCCGATCGGTATCGACAGTTACTTGTTAGTTTATTAACTTCAAAAACAACTTTTTCGCATCGACCATCGACACCATCGACGATGGAATCGAGGACACCATTCAAGCGGTGTCCTGTTTGCAATGCGAAATATCCCCATATCGACGTCCACCCGGTGTGCAACAAATGCCTTTCACCGGATCACGACGAATCCACATGTATGGCCTGTGCCCGATTCCGATCCAAGAAGACCCTTCGGAATCGACGAGCGGCGAGACTTGAAGCGTGGAGAACCTGCCCTCCAGCCCCGCTTCCGAACACGATTCCGGATCGGAAGACATCGAAGAACAACTCTTTCACAGAGATGAAGACGACACCGAGGTAGGAGACTACGATGAGGCCTTAGGGGCCGAAGAAAGTGGCTCCGGTGACGAGCAAGGCCTACCCGTACAGACGGAGGATATCCCAGTGCGTCAGTCTATGGCTCCGGTCGAGGGATCGCCTTCGGGCCTTACCCAAGACCTATCTCGCGGTTCTTCGGCCCCGCCCTCGGGCCCGGCCTCGGACATTCAGCGACAGCCATTAGGACCCAAACCGGCTGGTTTCCCTTCATCGAAACCGAAACCAAAAGTCGTGTCGGTTCCACAGAAACCGAAACTGAAAGTGGTACTGGTCGGATCGAAGCCCACTACACCTTCGACGCCAGCAAAACCCGTCGGCACCGACCGCACCAAACGGGACTTCGGTGCCGAACTCGCAGCAGCAGACGTCGGCGCCGACACACGGAAAAAGGCCATCGGCACCGACAAACCGCCTCTGCACCAGGCACCGAAACAATCGGCTCCGGCCACGAAGGTCAAAATGGCCGCTGCGTCGCACACCCCTTCGAAAGCAGCACCTAAGGCACAATCATCGACGTCGTCAACGGCTACCGCCTCTCCTCGACTCGATGACCCCGTGGCCCCAAAGAAGCCCATGCCTGCCTCTACTGAACCGCTCGGCGCCAAACAACCGTCGGCGCTCCAGGTGCGACAAGTTGCAGAATCCTTGCAACGCATCAAAGAAAAGGCAGCCCTCCAGGACACGTCGGGCCCAGAGCCGAAAAAAGCTCAAAAAGCTTCTCCAGCGACACCTCATATCACTTTTGGCCTGCCGCCATCCACGGCGTCAAAAATGTTTGAAATAAGAACTCGTGTCACCCAAACTAGGATCACACCTGCCGAACGCTCTCCTACGGAGACGTCACCATCTCACATCATCGATGCCGACACCGGCAGAATTATGCTCCACAAGCGGAGAATATCTTCCGAACACGCTTTGGACTCCTACCAGATCCCGCTGAAGAAAAAGCTGCCAGCGGATTCGGAGCCAGTTCTTTACGAACGTCTCCATACCTCCTACCCAGATCCACAGTCCTTCTCCCCGACACACTCCGAAACCGACGTTTTGGAGGACTATATGGGTGACGACGTCCCCTACCCAAGAGGGATGGACCCTGAGGGCCAACAGGACCCTGACCAGGCTTGGGATGACCCTGTAGACACAGGTGCACCTATGGATACACAGGACACGCAGCTCTATGGCGCAAAAACGTCTCCCACAGAGGACACTGCCGCATTCAACGCCCTAATTGAACGTGCTGCGGAAAATCATGGTGTGCAACTCCACTCTGACACAATCGAGGACGATTTTCTAATGGATACTTTCGCATCCTCAGAAAGGAATATCAAAACTCTACCCATGCTAAAAGGTGTCCTCAAACCAGCAAAGGACATTTTCAAAGAACCCACCAGGGCAAGAGTGATAAACCCCAGGATCGACAAAAAATATAGGTCGGCGCCTGGGGACCCTACGTACATTAGAGGCCAGTTGCCTCTAGATTCCATCGTAGTCGCAAATGCTCGCAAACGGGCACACTCGCAAACAACTGGGGATGCTCCTCCCCCGGACAAAGAGTCCAAGGTGCTAGAGACCTCCGGCAAACGGGTGGCAGCCCAGGCAGCTAACATATGGCGTATTGCCAATACACAGGCGCTCCTAGCTCGCTACGATCGCGCACACTATGACACATTAGAAACCCTACTCCAACATCTCCCTGACCAATACAAAGAGGGAGCAGAGATCCTTATCAGGGAGGGACAACTCCTCACAAACGCATCCATTAAGTGTGCACTGGATGCCGCAGATACAGCTGCCAGAGCAATAAACACCAGCGTCATGCTACGACGACACGCCTGGTTACGAATCTCCGGATTCAAACCTGAGGTTCAAAATAACATTCTCAATCAGCCGGTCAACCCCGACTACTTATTCGGGCCGGAAGTTGACACCACCCTAGAGAAAATAAAAAAGGACACAGACACTGCAAAGTCCATGGGGGCTCTCCAAACACAGACCTTTCGGAGTGGCTCCTTTCGTCGCCCCGGGAATAGAGGAGCAGGCAGAGGACAGGGGTCACAGCAAACCTACAACAAGGGCAACACACAAAGTACCTACAATAAAAACACCCGGGGTGGGTATCGTGGCTCCAGCACAAAGGGCAGAGGACGCGGATACGGCAATACCAGGTCCTCCCCCAAGAACAAACAGTGACGCCCTCTCCCTTCCTCCCGACCACAACACCTGTCGGGGGAAGGCTACAAAGGTTCCTGTCCACGTGGAACTCCATCACCACGGTCAGGTGGGTCAAAGATATTATCAAACACGGTTACTGCCTAGAATTAACCTCCACTCCACCCACAATACCGCCAAAACACCGTCCTATGTCCTCAGAGCACTTAGCGCTCTTACAGCAGGAAGTACTAAGTATGCTGGAAAAAGGCGCAATAGAGGTCGTACCCGTCCACGAGCAAGGCATGGGGATATACTCCCTGTACTTCTTAATACCAAAAAAGGACGGGTCACTCAGACCTATACTAGACCTGAGACCCCTCAACCGCTACATTCTGTCAGAGCATTTCCACATGCTCACCCTACAACAAGTCCTCCCGCTGCTCAAACAGGGAGACTTCCTAGCCACGCTAGATCTCAAAGACGCATATTTCCACATACCCATTCACCCCTCACACAGAAAATATCTCAGGTTCACTATTCAAGGGCAGCACTACCAATTCAAGGTTCTCCCCTTCGGCGTGACAACAGCACCCAGAGTTTTCACAAAGTGCCTAGCTACTGTGGCTGCACATCTACGGAGGCAGCACATTCACGTCTACCCTTACCTGGACGACTGGCTTGTTCAGGCAAAGTCAGCCCAGCAATGTGCTAGCCACATGTCCCACACCATTCACCTTCTTCACAGTCTGGGGTTCTCACTAAATTACCCAAAATCACATCTCCAACCCGCACACGTACAACAGTACCTAGGTGCGACCATAGACACTCTGGCAGCCACAGCTCAGCCAAATTTAGTGAGGATCAACAGCATACAAATGCTGATCTCAAAGTTCAAACCTCAACACTCCCTTCCCGCGCGAGTGTTCATGCAGTTGATAGGCATGATGGCCTCCTGCATCTTCATAGTCCCACACGCGAGACTACATATGCGCCCGCTTCAGGAGTGCTTAGCACGTCAATGGAATCAGGCTCACGGGCAACTGAAAGACCTAGTGTTGGTGAGCGGTCGGGCATACAACTCTCTGCATTGGTGGAACCCACAAAACCTTTGCAAGGGCCGACCGTTCCAAGAGCCTGTTCCACAAATAATACTGACAGCGGACGCGTCTCTCCAGGGATGGGGAGCTCATGTACTCAATTACACAGTGCAGGGACTATGGACAACACAACAAAAGAAGATGCACATCAACCTTCTGGAACTGATGGCAGTCTTCCTAGCCATGAAGGCATTCAAAGTACATCTGTGCAACAAGGTCGTGTTGATCCGGACGGACAACATGACCGCCATGTACTACATACAAAAGCAGGGAGGAACACACTCTCCACAGTTGTCTCATCTGGCTCAGAGCATGTGGAAGTGGGCCATTCAGAGGAACATGTTCCTCATGGCGGAACACCTCCCCGGCAAGGACAACCAGATGGCGGATCTGCTCAGCAGACACAGCCACCAGATGCACGAGTGGGAGTTACACCCATCAGTACTCCAACCGTACTTCCAGCAGTGGGGTCATCCAGAGATAGACCTATTCGCCACAAGCGAAAACGCAAAATGCCAAAGCTTAGCCGCCAGGTTCCCACATCCGCAGTCGCAGGGCAATGCGATATGGATGAACTGGTCCGGCAGATTTGCGTACGCTTTTCCCCCAGCACCATTGATACCGCTGGTGGCGCGCAAACTCAGACAACACTCACTGACACTCGTCCTGGTTGCTCCAGCGTGGGCACGCCAACCATGGTACACCACCTTTCTCGAACTTTCCGTGGTGCCGCATCAAAGGCTGCGGATCAAACCCGCGCATTTGACGCAGAACCATGGAGAGATTCAGCACCAAGATCCGCAACAGCTGAACCTGGCAATCTGGCGCCTGAAGTCCTAGAGTTTGGCTACCTGAATCTGCCACCTGACTGTATGGACATCATTAAGGAAGCTAGAAGACCCACTACCAGAGCTTGCTATGCAGCCAAATGGAAAAGGTTCGTAATTTATTGCAATAACAATGACATTAACCCGCTAGATGCATCCATCCAAAACATAATTTGTTACCTCTTACACCTATACCGATGCAATCTGGCATACACCTCAATACGTGTCCATTTGACCGCAATATCAGCCTATCTCCAGACCAGGCAGCACCTCTCTCTATTCAGAGTGCCTGCCGTCAAAGCATTCTTGGAAGGACTCAAACGAGTAATTCCTCCAAGCCACCCACCAGCTCCAATGTGGAACCTCAACTTGGTCCTCACACGCCTGATGGGTCCACCCTTCGAACCTCTACACTCATGCGAGATTCAGTTCCTCACCTGGAAAGTAGCTTTCCTAGTAGCGATCACTTCTTTGAGGAGAGTTAGTGAACTCCAGGCACTAACCATTCAAGAGCCATTCATACAGGTTCACGCAAACAGGGTTGTACTACGTACCAACCCAAAATTCATGCCCAAAGTGATCTCGCAGTTCCACATGACTCAAACTATTGAACTGCCTGTTTTCTTTCAAAACCCACAAACTGTCGCAGAAAGAGAACTCCATACACTGGATGTAAAGAGAGCCCTCATGTACTATATAGACAGGACTAAAGTCTTCAGGGGAAAAAAACAACTTTTCGTTGCCTTTGCCCCACACCACAAAGGTAACGCCATCTCCAAAGCAGGTATAGCCAGATGGATCGTTAAATGTATTCAAATTGGCTATCAAAAGGCTAAACGCACATTAACGATTCCCCCACGAGCCCACTCAACACGTAAGTTAGGGGCCTCCATGGCTTTCCTGGGAAACATTCCTTTGCATGATATATGTAGAGCAGCCACCTGGTCCACTACATATACATTTACCAAACACTACTGTGTAGATGTGCAATCAAAACCGCAGGCAGCTGTAGGACAGGCTGTTCTCAAAACTCTTTTTCAGACCGCTGCAGCTGGCACTGGTAGCCGCCGCTAATAGGAGGTACTGCTATGTATTCTATGCACAGATATGAATTCAGCAGCCCACATGCCTCGAACTGAATATGCTACTTACCAGTATGCATCTGTTCTTGGCATGTAGGGCTGCTGACATTCATATCGCCCACCCTCCTCCCCGGCGCCTGTAGCAGCTGCAGCTCTCAGAATTACTGTATAGCATGGTCATCGCTTTCTGTATCTACTCCATCACTGCCACAATGGCGAAAAACAATCTGAGGATGGAGAGGATGCCCATGCGCACTATGGTCCAGGGGAGGAGTCACCTATCTCAGGATACTTCGAAGACTCTTCCAGGACAACAACGTGCAAACATCCGGACCCAACACTAGGCGGCGATCTATGCACAGATATGAATGTCAGCAGCCCTACATGCCAAGAACAGATGCATACTGGTAAGTAGCATATTCATTACACATCCTCTCCTTCAGGTTTTATCTTTTCATCCTCATATCTTTCTCCAGCCTGTTTGCTCTTGTTTCATACAAAGTCTTTATCCATCTTTTTCGAATTTCCTTTGCTCTCATCCTTTCCATGTGCTTGTTTCTTTTTTTGATAATCAACTATGTGCTCATTTCTTATTGCATTAGCAAATAGTCTGCTATTCTAATTTCATTTCCAAAGCTCTTCCTGCCACTTCTCATCATGGCAGAGAGTTTGTTAGAACAACCCCCCATTTTGTTGTCAAAATGATATCTTGGTTTCAATTAACTTAAACTGGATCATAAAGGATACCAGTTGACTGCGGTAGTCTGGTGGATCAGATCAGAGAATATTATATAATGAAAAATAAATAGGCAAAAAGTTAAAGGTCTTGTATAGGTCAATGGCTCCTTTTGTGAGTTTGCTGGAGATATCTTAGTGACTAAAATCTGTGCTAAATGTATGGTTCACTGGTATTAGATGCTATTAGCATACATCAAGTGAATCGGGTTACATTGCTGATGTTTTGGAAGACCACAAATACAGCAATGGATAAAAAGATTCCGATGTACCTTATTAGACAGATCTAGTAGTTGACACATTTCTAATACTTTTATTTCCTTTGAGCACAATTTAGAAATAGTTTTGAGAGAAAGAGAAATATAACCTGAACCATGCAGAGTACTATAGATAGATGTTCAATATCTCTTTGGGACTGCTATGAACTATGACTGCCTTCTTTCACTCTGATTTTTGTGAGGGTGCCGGAGTGCAGTCACGGCTATCCTCAGCCTGTTTGCAAATGCACACAGCTCTGGGGGCAGTTTTTAGCATTTATGCCTCAAGGCTTTATTCTTTTGGGCCCCAACCCATTGTGCAAGGCAGGGGAATGCGCCCCATACTACTCAACTGTGAAGAATGCAGAAAAATCTCTATCCCCTTACATTGAGCGGTGTGCATGTATTCTACACCAGTCTCCCATCTCTATCCCCAACCTTCAGCAAAACAGTAGTGTGGCAAATACACACCACCGCCATTTAGACTCCGCAGGAGTGAGGTGTTAGCAGCACTGAGGTTGCTGTGAAATGCCCTGAGGTGCTGCTTGTAGGCAGCCTAGGAGGATCATTTCTACAGGGCTCTCACAGTCCTTAAGCATGACCAGAGAACTGTACAACGTGAACTTCTTGCCCTTGGCAAGGTGGGCGGGTCTCTCAGACCAGATGTGGAGTAGTCTCTTTCCCACTGTCATATGTAACCAGTACCACAATTATTTTTAAGTGAGTTGTCTATCATGAGGGCTATTTCCTTTAAGCACAGGGATATTGGTCATTAGCAAAGTTAAGGGAGTCATGCCAGGAGATACTTAGCTATCTTATGTAAGAAAGTGTCCTCTTTTTGCATGGTTGCCCCCACGTTTTGCCAAACTGTTGTACTTTGACTGAGTGTGCCCTGGGTTCCTGCCAATCAGGTACCCAGGGCCCAAAATGGCATTAAGACAAAACCCAATTGGCACTCTTAGGCCACATGTCAGTCCTTTGTAAGTGGTACCTTAGGTACTAAGGGCTCTGTGGCCAGGGAAGGCCTCTAAGGGCTGCAGCACTTATTGTGCCACACTTGGAGGCCTGTACCTTTACACACACACACTGCCATTGCAGGCTGCGTGTTTTGGTGCAGAACAAAGTGAAGAGTCAACATAGCACACATACCTGTGTGCCATGCCTACAACCCACTGCCCTGGCATAGGTCAGCCACCCCTCTAGCTGGGTGAACTATTCCAGTGGTGAGGGTACAGGTGCATGAGCCCTGTACCACTACAGTGTCTAAGCCCATTCTTAGGCATTGTAAGTGCAGTACTGCCATTACGAGTATATGGTGCTGGGAGTTTGTCATTAAGAACTCCCCAGCACCATGATGGCTTTACTGAAAACTGGGAAGTTTGGTATCAAACTTCTCAGCACATTAAACCCACACTTATGCCAGTGTGGGATTTTATGAAAAATGCACTCTGAGGGCATCTTAGAGATGCCCCCTGAAAAACGACCTAACACTAGTGTCCTGGCTGAGTGGCTGCTCGCCAGCTGCCACCACCAGACATGTTTCTGGACCCCTAGGTCGAGAGCCTGCTGCTCTCGGGGGTCTGAAACAATGCCCATCCTGGGACGAGGTGCAAAGCCTCCTCCCCCAGGATGGGCAGGGCCCGCGAAGGGGAAGCTTCAAAGGCTTGCTGCCTTTGTGAGCTATCCCAGGCCTTTACTGCTTCCAGCAACTGGCCCCCACCGATTCTGACACCCCCTTTGGGTGGGAGAATCGGCGGGAAAACCAAGTGAGGAAGGGTGGTTTGCCAACCCCACCCCTCAGACGGGGGAGGTGAGGTGAAACACAACTCTCAGTCCCCGCCATCTTGCAGATGAGGGGACCCAGCCAACCAGAGTGAGGCATAGGCCCCCTTCCTACTGGAAGGTGGCATAATAGGGCTGTACCCACCTCAAGGAAGGGACCCCTTGGTGCCGGCCTTTACCTGTAACGACCCTAAATCTCGTATTTAGGGGCAACCCCAACCTTTCCTCCTCAGACAAGAACCGACCAGAAGAAGAAGGACTGAAGAAGCCGTGCTGAATTAAGAAGAGGTGGATGCCCGCTGACTTTGCCCCAGCCTGTCCGCACCTCGAACCTGCTCCATCGAAATCCCGGTGTGTCCTGCAGCCAGCAGCCCTCAAGAACCCGAAGGACCTGTCCTACCTTCTGAAAACAAGACTTTGTCTCCCATGAGAACCAGATTTGCTCACCCCACAGACTCTGGCTCCAGCCACATCCGTGAGTCTGCACCACACTGCACCCTATGCCCAAGTTAGAGTGACCCAACACCACGAGGAGGTCTCTCCTAACCTGAGATTTGGTGATCTCTGACCTGTCTCAAATCTCCAATCGACTCCTGCAGCCCCTTTCTGGAGGATCCCCCTGACTGCAACCGGAGTTGGTAAGACACCCCAGCACCCGACATCCCACAGCCTTGGGTGGCCCAACCTACGGTGTTCCAGCATCCCCAGACAACATTACTTACCTCTCTAACCGGTGGTCACCTCCAGAAGATCCGAGTCCCCAGCCTGCAGTCTTTGTTGCAACCGGAGAATCCCCAATGAAATCAACAGGGCACTCGACACCAAAACAGCACCCTGCAGCCCCTGCCCCTCTGCGGTTGTACTTTGGGTGTTAACTTGGATCCCCCTTTGCCCTGAGCCTAACACCAGGAGCTTTGCTCCCACATCCTTGGAGCCTGCTCGTGAGCAGCCACCAACCAGAGGACTTCTGTCCCCCATTGGATAACATTGGGCCTCAGCACTCTGCACCCGGCCGACCTAGTACCTCCGAGGGTGTTCTGAGAGTGCATCCTCGACCCTGGGGGAACCCTGTTTCTAACCCCAGAATACCAACTGCCACAAATAACTACTAACCTGTAAACCGATTACTCCATTTCCTCCCATAGGAATGCATTGACTGATTTTCTTGAAAATTGTGCAGTTGTTTTGTATGAAAACTTGAAAAACTGCAGATGTACTAAAAGTGAATTCCTTTTGTCTAGGAAATGTCTCCGTGTGATATCTAGGCATATCACACTGATTAGCAAAAGTAATCTAAAAAGTAACATACACATTAATCTGTAAAATAACAAAAAAGTAATTTTGAACTGTTAACTTACCAGTAATTCAACATTCTGCATTTTAACCTGCATTCAACTGTAAATCACTGCATAAGATTAATATTTTTGATACAAACAAATTGGTTTAAGTTCGGTCCTTGAGTGTGTGACATCATTTCTTGCCTGAGTGTGTACAACAAATGCTTAACACTACCCTCTGATAAAGCCTTACTGCTAGCCCACACTACCACAAATAGAGAGTAAGGTGCAATATACTTTTACCTCTGCCTACCTTTGGAGTTCCACTGGACTCTGTGCACACTATACCTCATTTTGGTATAGTATATGCAGAGCCAGCTTCCTAAATTGGTGGATCAGCGGTGGGATATACAACTTTGCATTTGTTGAACTGACTTGGTCAACAGCTGATAACACGACAGAACTCTTAAATTGTCTTTAGAATTCTGATTTTTGAATTGACACATTTTTCCAAACTACTAAAAGTCTTGTTAGACCCTTGGTTAAGTCCCTGCAGAATTTTGGAACAAAAAAAGCTCACTTAAGTTAGGGGTTAGAATTTTGGTTAGAATGTCTCTTAAGAAGAACACAGCTGTTAGTGAAGATAACAACAATGACATAGAGAACCAGGTTGAGGAGCTCAACCTCACCTCTTCTCTCCACTTAGAATTTAGGGAGTCAAGGTCTCTATGTAAACTTAAAAATATTAACATGGGGTCCCATCCCTCAAAACAAAAGCTCCAGGAGCTGTTGGCTGGGTATGCTAAGGACCATCCCTTTGAGAATGGTGAAGACCTCTCAGAGGAGGAAGAAAAATATGGAGGAGATGAGGTTAACTACCAGTCCCTCCACCCCCTTCATAGGGAGAGAAGGTCCCCAGTGGCCCTGACTCCAAGAATACACCTCACAGCACCTAGACCCCCCACAGGCATTAGACGGGGGGGGTTACTGGCCTGAAACAAGTAGTGGTCTCTTCAAAGCGTCCAGCTGCCGGTCTGCTTGTTAATGACCTGGAGACCTCCGCATGGACTGAGTTAGAATTGAAAACCCATGCAGCAATGCTAGACATCCCTGAGATTGTGTGTGTCAAGACTAGAGCACAGAGCCAAAAGCCGGGTGAAAAAGTGTTGGACCCTGAACGAATGACCCAAACTTCCAAGAGGAAAGGTGAGAAGACTGGGAAACCAGCTTCTGAACAGCCAAAACCTCAGGGCCCTCTCCTCATGGAGAGGACCTGGAAGCCCCAGAGGGAACTGAGCTCATGGAACTTGACCATTACCAGGTTGAGCTCTTAGGCCCATGGGGACCCACTAGAGAAGAGCTGTGCCTTGGACAGCAGACCTGTCCAATTCTTGAGAGCCTGAGGCAGCAAGCTGCTGCACATGAAAAGGGAGATGTCAGTTGTGCCTACAGAGTCTATTGGGAGGAGGGACTACTGTGCACTTAAGCCAGAGACCCCAACCCTGGAGTCACTAGGAGAGTGGTAGTTCTTCAGAAGTACAGGGAGTTATTATTCACTTTGGCTCATGACATCCCCCTAGCTGGACATCTGGGCCAAACCAAAAGTTGGGAAAGGCTAGTTATCTACCTTTACTGGCCCCAGATGTCTCAGAAGGTAAAGGAGTTTGTCACCTCCTGTGTCACCTGTCACATCAGTGGGAAAACAGGTGGACACCCAAAGGCCCCCTCAATCCCACTACCAGTGGTTAGGTTCCCTTTGAAAGGGTAGATGTGGGCATAGTGGGTCCACGTGAACCTCCTTCAGCATCTGGAAACAAATTTATACTTGTAGTAGTGGATCAAGCCACCAGGTATCTTGAGGCAGTCCCCATTTGGACTACTACAGCTCCTGCAGTAGCCAAGGCCATCATTGGTGTCTTCATCAGGGTAGGGTTTCCTAAGGAGGTACTTTCAGGCAGAGGGTGAAACTTCATGTCTGCTTACCTAAAACATATGTGGAAAGAGTGTGGAGTGCAGTACGAGTTTACTACACCCTATCACCCACAAACCAGTGGTCTTGTTGAGAGGTTTAACAAGACATTGAAAGGCATGATTATGAGGTTCCCTGAAAAGCTCAATAGGAGATGGGATGTCCTCTTCTGCTTGAATTTTGCCTACAGAGAGGTGCCCCAGAAGGGAGTAGGGTTTGCCCCTTTCAACTTCTGTTTCGCCATCCTGTTAGGGTACCACTCTGTCTTGTAAAAGAGGGTTGGGAGAAGCCTCTCCAAGAACCCAAATAAGATATTGTGGACTATGCACTAGGCCTAATGTCCAGAACGGCAGAGTACATGGAAAAAGCTTCCAAAAATATTGAGGCCTGCCAGGAGCTCCAGAAGCACTGGTATGACCAAAAAGATGCACTGGTGAAGTTCCAACCACGGCAAAAGGTGTTTTGTTTTAGCCTGTGGCACCAAGGGCTCTCCAGGACAAATGGAGCGGCCCTTACCCCATCTTAGAGAAAAAAAGTGAGGTCACCTACTTGGTAAACCTGGGCACAAGCAGGACATTCAAAAGGGTGATCCATTTTAACCGCCTTAAGCTTTTCCATGACCGGGCTGACCCCACCATGCTGATGTTGACTGATGAGGATCAGGAGACAGAGTGTGAACCTCTCCCTGGCCTCATCCCTTACAGCCCCAAAGATGGGTCAGTGGATCGAGTTGTCTACTCTGACACCCTCTCTGCCCCACAGCAGGCTGACTGAAAGCAAGTCTTGCAGCAGTATGCCAAGCTCTTTTGCTTAATCCCTGGTCAGACAAATTGGTGTACCCATGATGTGGACACTGGGGACAGTGTACCTGTCAAAAATAAGATCTATCAACTGTCTGATCAAGTTAGGGAGAGCATCAGAGCTAAGATCAGCAAGATGCTGAAGCTTAGGGGTTATTGAACCCTCTGAGAGCCCCTGGGCCAGCCCAGTGATTCTAGTCCTCACACCTCATCCACAGGGTGGAACGAGAGAAATGAGGTTCTGTATGGACTATATAGGGCTCCTCTCTGACACCAAGACAAATGCTCACCGTATCCCAAGAGCTGATGAGTTGATGGACAAATTGGGTGCAGCCAAATTTCTAAGTACCTTTGAATTAACTGCAGGGTACTGGCATGGCACCAGGCGCAAAAGAAAATACAGCATTCTACACACCTGCTGGGCATTATCAGTTTACTGTTATTCCTTTTGGTTTAAAGAATGCCTCTGCCGCCTTCCAAAGGTTGGTGAATCAATTCCTTGCTGGTTTGGATGCCTTTAGTGCAGCATATCTAGATGACATTGCTGTCTTTAGTTCCACCTGGCAGGATAACCTGATCCACCTGGGGAAGGTTTTAAAAGCCCTGCAAATTGCAGGCCTAACTATCAAGGCATCCAAATGCCAGATAGGGCAGGGAACAGAGATATATTTGGACCACCTTGTTGGTGAAATCCAAGTACAACCCTTACAACCCAAGATCCAGGCCATCCTGGGCTGGGTAGCTCCAACAACTCAGACATAAGACATGGTGTTCTTTGGCTTGACTAGGTACTACAGGAGGTTTATGAAGGGGTATGGGTCCATTGTGACTCCCTTCGCAGAACTCACCTCTAAGAAGATGGCCAAAAAGTTAAACTGGACAGTTAGCTGTTAAAAGGCTTTTGACACCCCGAAAGAGACTATGTGCTCAGCACCAATTTTTAAGAATCCAGATTATACCAAGCAGTTCATTGTGCAGACTGATGCCTCTGAGCTAGGGATAGGAGCGGTCCTATCCCAGACCAATGATGAAGGCCAAGGCCAACTTGTTGCTTTTATAAGCAGGCGGCTACTCCCCAGGGAGCAGCGTTGGAGTGCCATTGAGAGGAAGCCCTTTGCTGTGGTTTGGTCCCTGAAGAACCGGAGACCATACTTGTTTGGTACTCACTTCCTAGTTCATACTGACCACAGACCTCTAAAATGGCCAATGCAAATTAAAGTTGAAAATCCTAAACTTTTAAGGTGGTCCATCTCCTTACAGGTAATGGACTTTATAGTGGAACACAGACCTGGAACTGCCCACGGCAGTGCAGATGGACTTTCCAGTTTCTTCCACTTAGACAATGAGATTCTCGAGGGAAAGGTTAGTCTCATCCTCTTTCGTTTGGGGGAGGGGTTTATTTAAGAATGTGCCCTCTTTTTGCATAGTTGCCCCGCCTTTTTGCCAAACTGTTGATGTACTTTGACTGAGGGTGCCCTGGTTTCCTGCCAATCAGGTACCCAGGGACTATGTTCTTTCCCTAAAACTGCATTAAGACAAAACCCAACTGGCCCTCTTTGGCCACATGTCAGTCCCTTGTTAGTGGTACCAAGGGCACTGTGGCCAGGGAAGGCCTCTAAGGGTTGCAGAACTTATTGTGCCACCTTTAGAGGCCCTGTACCTTTATACACACACACACTACCATTGCAGGCTGTGTGTTTTGGTGCAGAACAAAGTGAAGAGTCGACATGGCACACATCTCTGTGTAAATCCTTCAGGTGTGGAGCGCTGTTACGCCCCAGTCCCAGTTACACAGCGATGTCCATACGTGCACAAAATGCTCCATCTCAATTTAGTAGTCCATGTTTGACCATTTTATTCCATTTCATCCAATATCTTTTCATTTCTTTCTCCATCCACAAATAAGGTTGCATGCTTTTTAAATGCTTCTAATGCTAGGTCTATGCCCATCCAGGCCTTTTTCTAAAGCACGTGTAGTAATGTAGTGTTCATCTAAGGCAGTCTGCATCAACCCAATGCTCAATATCCCTTCTTCAGGGTTAACTACAAATGTAAAAACCACCATTACTTCTTTTTACCACATTTAACATGTAACATCATCTATACTTCTCTCATTACGTTGTATAAGAACTCTAAACCATGCATTACAAAACATAACCCTACGTCTACCAGCGCTTTTTTAATGTTTGATGTAAACCCACAACAACTTGCTGTTAAGGGACTGTGTGCTATACTAATCGCAGATGTCAATTCTGAGCTTAACAGTGAAAATCCTGAACAAACATGCCTGGAAACTGAATGTACAGGCTTAGAAACATATTCCTTGCCTTCAGATTCGCTAGGTAGACTTCTGGAAACTCCTAGGTCTTCACCTTCAACACATTCAAGCAGATGCTGAATTTTCCCTCCTGATGTTCAGCGGAAGGGACAGATCCCCTGTCCACCAGCTTTCTGTCAATTCTGAAATTTGTGTTATCGGTATTGGATGGCTGCAGCATAGATACGCCCTTTAGATGATTTCCAGTAATTAATATTTCTTGAACAGTCTCATGGTTATGATTCAGACTTCTACAAATCCTTAATGTACGGAATAAGCAGTTTGGGCAAAAAGATATGCAAAGTTTTCGGGTGCATGATTGAGCTAATTTAGCTCAGATTTGTCTCTTTGAATGATGCTGCTTTGGAAGTGGCAAAAAGTGAGAAACATGTGGGACGGAATATTCATTAGAAGAAAAAGTTAGTTACCTATGGTGGTAATCTTTCTGGTCGATAAGCATTTTGCAGTGGATTCCTCATTGCTCTTCTACCTCTCGTCTTTCTGTTGACACAGCTGAATTGTTCTTTTCATTATTATTCTGCTATTCTTGCCATCCTGGCCTCAGGCCTGTGGAAAGTAATGCATAGCTCACTTCACCGATGCAACATGGAGCCTCAATGAACCTGCTTTGTCACTTCCAGTGATTATGTCACATCATTTTGTTGTTTCTGCTGCCCACCACTGCCACCTATCACTGTTTATGGAAAATGCTGAAACTCTTCTGTATCCTGCCTGAGCTCTTAGAATGTTTCAGGTTTGGGGCTGTCTTAAGGATAGCCTCTGAAATTTCACGAAGTGTGTTGCTTTTGAAGTTTTAATTAATGTAGTATTATTGTGGCTTAGGACCCGTTTACAGCATCACAATTGGTTACTGCTGCATCCCTGTTCTGAGCCTTGCACCTTGGAGGAGAAGATTTCTTGACCAGCCTGTCCTCACCATGGTGTGCCTCACCCTAATCGTTCAAAGTTTCTCAGTCATTTTGGGACCTGTTTTCCATCACCGCAACATGACTTATTTGGCAGAGCCTCCCTCTGCTGCCTCCTTCCACGTACCTCTTACTTGTGATTGCAGAAAGATGCAGGTGCTGTCCCACCTTTTCCTGCTTTAGGATATTCCGCCTATTGGACATCCTGGAACAGGAATCGTTCACTGGGAAGTGGGACAATGGTGTGCTGTGGCTTGAGTAAACAAATTGAATCAGGACACTTGAGTTGATTTCCTAAAGTCTGAATTTCATGATTTTGGAAGTTTGTACAACTGTAATGAAAAATAAATGTGCCCATCCCTATTCAGAATAAGAAATGTAAGAGAAGATATTTCATCCATCGGTACAAATATTACTGACTCTAAATAACGTATTCTTATTGAAGAAACAAGCATTTATGGAAATTCAATTGTGTGGAAGGTGGGGTGATTTGTGGGAGGACTAAATATAGTAATTAGAAATGTACTGTCAAATGAGGAATTAGGTTTATTTACTGTAAGCATGAAGTCCTTGATGACAGCGAAAATGTGGGCCCTCTGTATTCATTATGGTAGAGATGGTCAGGTCACCACTGGTTATTCATTTGTATTCCGCAAGTGATCTTTGTCTACAAATTTCCAACAGACATGTATCGAATTGTTGAAAAATAAACTGTTGAACGAGGCAGCTGAAAATGGGATAAGAATGTGTTCCAAATATAGTATTGCCAATTGTTCCGAAATGTTATATGTTGCCCATTCATTTTCCATGTTTGCTGCTTAGTTTCAGGAGAAATACATGCCTGTGTCAGATGAGTAACCTTTACAGAATTACTTTTTATTTGACTTGCAGAAAAATAAAATATAGGATGTGAATTAATATAGCTTTCACCATGAACATTAAAAAAGTCACAGAATGTCACAACTGGATATTGCTAAATGGCTAAAGACTTTTTAAGCTTTAAATGTCAGACATATGTTACACTTTTTGATAATGTAATTTGAGGTTTTGTTTTTTTTAACATGTTTTACAACTTGCAGGTGCGCTAGACCCAAATTCGCCATACACAATGATGTCACCAAATCAACGTGTTGGGAATTGGCCAGGGTCACCACAGGTGTCTGGTCCATCACCAGCTGCTCGGATCACAGGGATGTCACCAGCAAATACATCTCTTCATTCACCTATACCTGATGTCTCACATTCCCCACGAGCTGGAACAAGTAAGTCTTGTTTGAAATACTGCAACATACCAGTTGCTTAGATCACCAATTTTGTCAGTATTACAGTTAGTCATTGCATGTGAAGATTTCTTGTTCTCAAGTGTAAATAGCAATTCAAGCCATATTTTAGAGGCTAGGTGATTCCTGTCCATATGTACTGAAGGCAGATGTTCAATGACCATGAAAAGCAACATACGACACCCATAAAAAATATCTAATTGCCCATTTGGTTGGTATAAATACCTATCTATTGGTTAGGGGTTATTTCTTTGAAATATCCAAGATGTATTTTGTGACTCCCAGAAATCTTTGTTTATGCAGTCATAGTGTTTGTTGGTGTTGGGGTACTTATGTCCCAGGGTGTCACACATCACACTGCTAACCACACATGACCATGTCTGTCCAAGGATATCAATGACACCACCTCACCAGACCCCTTCATTTCCCTTTTTCTCCAGTTTTGATTCATTCATAAATTCACATGCTTGAATCTTCCCCGTTATTGAGGAGGGAATCCCACTGTCATGATAATGAGTATTACATAGAAATACATTGCATAGCATATCTTAAGCTAGTGACATTGCTAACTAATTCACATTGGCTGAAGTTTGGTTCTTATTAAAACAATCAGGAAGCAACACCTGAGGCACTCTTCCTCTCAAGGGCCACCATATCTCAGATTTCTAACCGCATGTTATGCGAGAAGGGAGTCTGCCTGAGCTCTGCTCAGTTTATCTGATTTTATCTGATTTTGATCATCTGCTGACCTTACTTCAACTTTATTCGAATATTTTCACAGCAGTGCTCAATTTGTTTAAAAAAGTGTCAGTGTCAAGAGGCCACCAGAGGTTGCACCACCCATAGCCACTGTCAGCGCTGCCAATGACTGCACCAACCCCACGATTAACCATCACACTACTAGAAGTGTGAGAACTCAAACTGTTTGAGGGCCCCAAAGCTATAATAATGGCTTGGGCAGCAGCTATTAGTTATTTCTAATGTCAAGTCAAGAGTAACTATTTTTCAGTTCAGAGAACCATAAAAGTTTGACAAAGCCAATAAAGATATTCAGTTCATAAAACAATCACTATAAAAAGATAAACACAATTTATAAAATTACAGCAGCATCTTGTTATTTAAATACAGAAGTAATTTTAAATGAAAAAATAATGCAATAGTGTTTTATATGGTTGAATCCATATCACTTTCTAATTACAGTAGAGCCCTTTATGTAATTCACTATTGCAATACAAATTTCAACGGTAGCCAATGCGTGCAGTAAATTGTTACCATCAATATATGAACAAGGGCGGATATTCCTTAATAATGGAAGCAAAAATCTCGATCTCGACGATTTATATAAAGTGCAAAATGATTCAAAGTGCAGCGTGCTTTGGCTTGAATAATTATCGTATGGGCAGGCATAAGCTTGTCCGACCACTCTTCTTGGTGAGGGAATGCCAACAGAAACTACACAGTGTGTAAACGGCATCTTGTTAGATAAAATCTGAACTGATAATTAGTAGAAAAAGTTAAATAAAATTGCAGTGGGGCAGGAGACAGTTGGGACACTCCCCTATCGCCCAAGTGATGATCGTGTCTATTACCCCTAAAGCGGTGCTCCTCTTTGATAATAGCCTTAGCATTAGGGGTGATGCTTTCATGGTTTCAAAAAGATATCCTAAACCTATTGTATGGAATCTTTCCTTCAGATAATGGAGCCAAGTTATCTTTAGGGCATTGTCCAAGTTTAGACAATCTTTGATGACAGCTCTAGAAAATTTTAGGTCCTCTGAAAGCCAAATCTGGGTCCATAAAAACAGACGGCGTCTACGTCGTCGGAGCCGCTGCTCCCTTTCAATGAGGCCCTTCCCGAAGTCCTCTTGGATACTTGGTTGTGGCCGGCCTTGGGGGCGCCAGTGGATAGGAACATTGCTAGGCGTCATCGCCCGGCGCCTGGTGATCCCGCCTTCTTGGCCACTCACCCCACACCTGAGAGTCTTGTCATTCAGGCCTCGACATCGCAGAGTGCCCTTCCCTCGGTTCCGCTGGATAAGGACTCTAAGAGGCTAGACCAATATGGCAAGAGGTTGTTCTCCTACGCCAGTTTGGGGTTGAGATTGGTTAATATCGCCTGCTTATTGTGCCGTTACTCCCATGCAGTGTGGGATTCGGTGGCGGAGGTTCTGCCTCAGTGCTCTTAGGAGGTCCAGGCTGTCCTTTCCCAAGCGATTGCGGAGGGCAAGGATGTGGCACAGTTTGCCATCAGGTGTGGTTTGGACACCGCTGATTCGTTGGGCAGGGCGATTTCTCCGACGGTGGCATTGCGGCGCCACGCCTGGTTGCGTTCCACTGGCTTCTCACCCGATGACCAGGGCTCGCTCATGGACATGCCCTTCGATGGCTCCCGCCTCTTTGGTGATAAGGCTGACAATGCCCTGGAGTGCTTTAAAGACTCTCGTGCCACAGCCAAGTCTTTGGGTCTTTCCTCAAACTCCTGCCACAATGGGGTTTAGTTCCTTTCTTGGCCAGGGCAGGGGTACCCAGACGCGCTCTTCCAGCAAGCCTGCGCAGAACCAGCCTCAGCGAGGCCGCGGACGTGGATTCCGCAGGGGCGGGTCTGGTAACCAGCGTGCGGGGCAGTCCACTTCCACCCCTTCTGCTTCCGCCTCAACCTTTCTAATCCGAGCTTCAGGGGGTACCCCACGCCAGTGGGTGGCAGGGTTCACCTCCACCTCCACCACTGGGGCGCGATTACGTCGGACAAGTGGGTGCTGCAGATAATCTGCCAAGGTTACTCGCTCCCCTTTCTGTCCTCCCCTCCAGCCATGCCACTTCGGTACAACTGCATGTCGGGGGATCATTTGGCTCTTCTCCGTCAGGAAGTCACGGCCCTCCTGGCCAAGGGGGCCATCGAGTACGTTCCTGATCAGGAAGTAGGGAGTGGTTGCTATTCCCACTACTTTCTGGTCCCCAAGAAGGACAAGTGGGGGCCTGCGCCCCATCTTGGACCTCCGGGACGTCAATCGCTTCCTTCGGAAGGAGAAGTTCAAGATGCTGACTCTGGCTCAGGTCCTGTCTGCTCTGGACCCTGGAGACTGGATGTTAGCGTTGGACTTGCAGCATGCTTATTTTCACATTCCCGTCCTGCCGGCCCACCGGCGTTACCTGTGGTTCACGGTAGGCCAGGAGCATTTTCAGTTTGCCGTGCTCCCCTTCGGCCTTACCAGCGCCCCTCGGGTGTTCACGAAAGTGATGGCGGTGGTCGCAGCTCATCTGTGCAGGTCAGGGGTGTCAGTCTTCCCCTACCTCGATGACTGGCTGTTGAAGGCGGGTTCGCCCCAGGCAGTTGTCTCCCACCTCCAGACTACGGCCGACCTCCTGCATCTGCTGGGGTTCTCCATCAATGTGCCGAAGTCGCACCTGAGTCCCTCTCAGAAGCTCCCTTTCATCGGAGCGGTTCTGGATTCGACGCTGTTTCGGGTTTATCCTCCCGAACAGCGAGTCTGGGATATTCAGGCTATGGTTCTGCTCTTTCAGCCTCTATCACGGGTTTCAGTCAGGATGACCCTCCGGCTTCTGGGCCTGATGGCCTCCTGCATCCTTCTGGTACCGCATGCCAGATGGCATATGTGGACTCTGCAGTGGGACCTGAAGTTCCAGTGGGCGCAGCATCAGGGCAACCTGTCCAATCATGTCCAGATCTCGGAGGGCACTGCACGGCAATGGCAGTGTTGGCTCACGAGTCGCGATTGGGTCAATGGCAGATCCCTCTCCCTTCCCCAACCGAAGCACACAGTAGTGACGGATGCGTCCCTCCTGGGTTGGGGAGGCCACATGGGAGAGGCGGAGATCAGAGGCCTCAGGTCTCAGGCGGAGTCCCGGCTCCATATCAACCTTCTGGAGCTGCGGGCGATCCGGCTTGCACTGAAGGCATTCCTTCCCTCTGTCTGGGGAAGTGTAGTGCAGGTGTTCACGGACAACACCACCACCATGTGGTTTTGCACCAAACAGGGCAGGGTGGGGTCGTGGACCCTATGTCAAGAGGCTCTGCACCTCTGGATGTGGCTGGGACATCAAGGAATTACCTTGGTGGTTGAACACCTGGCAGGTTCTCTGAACGCTATGGCTGACAAACTCAGCCACTGGTGCATGGTGGATCACGAGTGGTGTCTGAACTTGGACGTGGCGCAAGGTCTCTTTCTGCGACGGGGAGAGCCTTAGATAGATCTGTTCGCCACCGAAGAGTACGCTCAATGTCATCAGTTCTGCGCGTTGGAATTTCCAAGTCGGCACTCGTTCGGAGACGCATCTGAAATAAACACGTTAGTTAGATTCCTCACCTTAGAATATCCCCAGGCGTCAGGCTGGATCCGGAAAGATTTTTCGTCAGCAATACCCTTGCGCTTAGCTAGGTGTCGTCTGCAGCTCCGCGTCCGTCGTCGGCGTCGTGCGCCGGGATGACTTAGTCGGAGTACTTAGACGTCAGTTCTTCTTTTTTCCGCGCCTGTAAGCGCCGATCCGGGAAAAGCATACCCTTTTAGTCGTTTTTTTACTAAACTTTTTCGAACTCTTTGGTTCTAATCTTGTCGACATCGACTCTGGTGCCGGTAGGGATGCCTGGTTTTAAGGCCTGTGACTCCTGTCACCGACTGATGTCGGTCACGGACCACCACCGCCGGTGCCTCTATTGCCTTGGAGTCGACCACGACGCCGAGGCGTGCCTCGACTACTGGGCCTTGACTTCAAAAGCTAGGCGAGTACCGGCAGTCGGCTCCGCGCCGCTCCAGGTCCCGGTCGAGGGACTGGTCACGGAGCCGCAGCCACCACCGCTCATCGGGGTCGAAGTCTTCGAAATCGGTTAAGCCGAAGCACAGCAAGAAGTCGAAGAAGCGACATCGCTCTTCTGACTCCCCTCGCTGGTCGCGCGACTCTGCTGAGGGTTCGGGTGGCACCACCCACGCGGCTCCGACGGAGCCGCAGGGGTCCGGTCCGTCCCCATACCCTCCGGTCCCTGGGACTGACGCAACTCCGGGGGAGGTCAGTGCTTTCCTCATGGCCATGAGAAACATGGCTCCGCTGTCGACGCCTGTCGGCGCACCTTCGGACCCCGCAGGCTCGACTGTGAGGCCTAGCGAGCCGGCGGCTCCGGCCCCGGTGCCATCGTCGACTCCTGTCCCGACGCCGCAGGTCCCCGGGGATCCAGGCCTGGTCCCCAGTCGACCTCACGACCCCTCCGCCGGCGCCAACTCCTCCGATGCCACCCCCGGCGACGTCCCCGGATGCCGCCGTTCCCCAGTTTAGTCCCGGTCCGGGCCCGGCATCTTCTGCCTGGATCAGATAATTCCACCTGTATACCAGGAATCGGATGACGGTGACGACTGGGAGGGGTCTGAGGACCCTCTGGCCCGGCAGGGCCAGTTATCTCAGGACTGGGCAGATGAGCTGGGGGATGCCAGTGGTCTTGACACCTCTCCTGACATTGGCTTCATCTCTCCTCCTACCGTGGCTTCGGAGGAAGGTGCTGCATTTTCAGTGGTGCTGCGCAAGGCGGCCGAAGCCCTTGGGCTGGAGCTGCCTGCTGTGGCCGCGAGGACGAATCTCCTCACAGAGGTGCTTCAACCGTCAACAAGCTCCTCGGAGCCTCTGCTGCAGTTCAATGAGGCACTCAGTGACGTTCTGAAGGGCACCTGGTCCAAGCCCTCCATAGTTCCTCCTGTGGAACGGAACGTGGCCTGGCGCCACCGCCCTGCACCGGGCGACCCCAGTTTTCTGTCCATGCACCCCACGCCCGAGAGCCTGGTTATCCAGGCTTCTACTTCCCAGACTTCCTTCCCGTCCGCTCCCCCGGATCGGGAATCCAAGAGACTAGAACAGTTTGGTAAGAAGTTCTTCTCCTTAGTTTGGGATTACGGTCTATTAACACTGCTTGTCTTTTGGACCATTACTCCCACTCCCTGTGGGAAACGGTGGAGGACGTGCTGCCCCAGTGCCCGGAGGAGGCCCGGACACGGCTCGCCCAGGCTCTTGCCGAGGGGCGGGATGCAGCACGGCATGCAATCCTATGTGGACTGGAAACTACGGACTCGATGGGTAGGGCAATGTCTACCACGGTAACACTTCGTCACCACGCCTAGCTGCGGTCCACAAGTTTTTCTGGGGATGTCCATAGCACCCTCATGGACATGCCCTTCTATGGCAGTCGTCTTTTTAGCGACAAAGCGGATAGTGCGCTGGAGCGCTTTAAGGACTCTAGGGCTACGGCCAAGTCTTTGGCCTCTCGGCCCGCGCCCGCAAACTTACGCTTTTCGTCCCATTCGTGGCCAATGGAGGGGCGCGCCTCACGCCGACTAGCCACAGGCCACAGAACCAACCTCCGCGCGGACGTGGATTCTGCCAAGGCGGTACTGGGGAACAACGTGCCGGTCCGTCCACATCTACCCCAGCAGCATCCGCCTCACAGCCCTCCTAGTCCGAGCTTTCAGGCCTATTCCACGCCAGTGGGAGGCAGAGTTCGCCATCACCTGCTCCACTGGCGCACCATTACATCGGACAGGTGGGTGCTGCAAATCGTCCGAAGGGGCTACTCCCTCCCCTTCGAGCCGACCCCACCAGCCACCACAGTGCCACCGAATTTCGGGGGATCACTTGCAACTTCTGCAGGAGGAAGTTACGGCCCTCTTGGCCAAGGGGGCCATCAAGCGCGTTCCTAGTCCAGAAGTAGGTCGTGGTTGTTATTCCCACTACTTTCTGGTTCCCAAGAAGGGCAAAGGGGGCCTACGCCCTATCTTGTACCTCCGGAGCGTCAACACCTTCCTCCGGAAGGAGAAGTTCAAGATGCTCACTGTAGCTCAGGTTCTGACTGCCCTAGACCCTCGAGGCTGGATGGTAGTGTTGGACTTGCAGGACGCTTATTTCCACATCCCCGTCCTGCCAGCCCACCGGTGTTACCTGCGATTCACGGTGGGCCAGGAGCATTTTCAGTTTACCGTGCTCCCCTTCGGCCTCACCAGTGCCCCTCGGGTGTTCACGAAAGTGATGGCGACGGTCGCAGCTCATCTGCGCAGATCAGGGGTGTAGGAGAGTAGGGTCTGCTTCCTATGGTCACCCCCACTTTTTGATTTTGCTTCACTGGTTTTCGACTTAGATGTGGCTGTGGGCCTGTTAATCAGACCCACAGCCCAGCTGTTGTCTCTAAATTCATACTATGTACTTTAGGTACATAACCCAATTAGTAAGGATCACCCTATAGGGCCCTGTACAGTGTACCTTAAGTACCCAGGGCATGGGTGTACCCTATGCCTACCAGGGGCTGCAGCATGTATTATGCCACCCCTGGCTGGCCTCCCATCATGACACAACTGGCTGAACACTCAGCTGGGGCAAGGTCGTGTAATCAGCCCTTGCTTAGGTATAGTATTCCTATACCTACCTTATATATAGACACATGGGTAACCTTTCAGTCACTCCTATGGCAGGCCTTAACAATCCTGAAGGCAGAGTGCTTGGTAACATGTGAGATGGTGCTCTAGCATGAGCTGAGCCTGTCTGCAGCTTTCGGAACCATGTCCTTCTAGCTGTTCTATGATATTGCCTACCATATACTCTTAAAGTGCCTTATAATCCTCGCGGTTATGGTAACTATGGTTTGGCTTTATCAAAACATGTCATGTAAGGTGTCTAACACTTTGGAATACTACCCCAACACCATTTCTGGCGATGAGGATAGTATTCCCCCCTTCTAGAGGGAGATGACATGTTGAAGACCTACTACCCGGTTAAAGTTAACCAGAGCCCCAGCATCACAAAATGGATGCTGCTGCCACAGACACAAGTCTGACCTCCTGCTGCTGGGAGTCCTTCCAGCGAGGGAGGCTTGGAAAATAGGTTTCCTGCCTTGGGAGGTGCTAGCACCACCCTAGACAGGGCTTAGTGTATTGGGGCAGGGAGGGATGAAAGAAACGAGACACTGCCTGGGGCACACAAGGTGTCCCATGCATAGTCCGGTTCAAACCGGTGCTGGGGCACTCCAACCCCAGTCCTGGCGCGAAACTGGACAAAGGGAAGGGGGTGTAACCACCCCCCTCCCTGGTCCCACCCATAAGAGGGACCTAGCAGGTAACTCAGGCCCCCAGATTAGTATAAGAGTGGGAACTGAGTCCCTAGGACTTTGGATTATCCTGAACTGAAACTAGACACGAAACTCTGGACCTTCGACATTCGACAAGAAGACTGAAGAATCTCCCTTGTGGCCAAGGAGTGGCCACCCTGTGCAAACAGGCACCAACATGCGACCTGCCGTTTGCTTTGCCCAAGTTCTACGAGGAACCGACTGCAGAGCCCGACCAGCGCCTTGACCTCCAGACTTCTCTGACTCTGATCCACAGCCAAGCTGAGATCCGTGGAGGCGACGAGAGACGTGGGACCGGCTACCTGGGAAAATTGGCGAGTAGATTCCAGCGCAGCTTCTGAGGCATCCTCGAAGTTGTGCTCTGGGGATTGAGAAGCCCCAACCCCGAGCACCTTATGCACCGAAGATCAGCCCTCCACGAGTTCTGCGTGGGGCCCTTTCTGCATTTTCCTGCTCGACGCGCCTGTCCGGTTGCTTGCCCGTTCTGCTAGTAGCCTCAATGACGACGAACCCTTGACTTGCCACCACTGGTTTGGCTCCTCCAGACTGGCCATTGCTTCCCTGTGAAAGAGAACCACCTCAGACCCACCTGGTCTGCACCTGAAGCGAATTTCCCATTCCGCGTGGGTTGCCTTTGCCAAGGCTTGTTGACTCCAATCGGGACGCCGACTCCGCCATCAGCAAGATCCTTCGTGGGACAGCTCGTACCCTGGTTCTGGTCGTCCTCGACGCCTCCTGGTCCACGCAGCTGCAGAGACCAGCTTCAAGTCATCACCTGTGTTCTGCACGAGATCGCCTGGTTCCTTCCTGGTTCCACACGGTCACTGGCTAGTGACCCAGACTTTGTCCCCTCTGCTTGCAGGTGTTTTTCCTTCAAGATCCACCCTTGGATCCACCGGACAGCTTCCTCCTGGCCGCCTGCCAGCAACTGTTCTTCAGGCATCCATAGGATCCAGCGACGACACCCGACACATCTTCACACCTATGCACCCGTCTCTTCTGGGTGAGGTAACGCGAGTACTCCGGTGCTCCACTGGATATTGACTATCCAAGTGTCTAAGTCTCTAGTTGCTTCCTCCTAGTTACTTTGGAAGAGTCCTTATTCTTCTTATTTCTAATTACTACATTCCCATTAACTTTAATGTAACCCGCGTGTGTGTTTTTACACTGCACACTCTTCCCGTGGGCCTCCCACTTCCTAACTATTGGTAGGGTAGTGTAGCCCCAGCGATGCCCTAGGCCTGCTCCCTGTTCGTGACGTGGTACTTATACCACTTTCTTAGTATATGGTTTGCGTGGCCCCTGGGCCTAACTGTATTTTTCCTGTGTAACTTAACGTATGCTACTTAAGAAATTGTTGTGCTTAGACCTCTGAACTCATAAAGAGTGCTGAGGGTATATGTAGAATAAATACATTCGAATTTTATATATATCTGGTGTGGTGTCCTTTCATTTGTTATTCAAGGGATTGTAATGGTATAACAGCTGGCTTCACATGCCATACAGAGTTTAGCCTAAGACTGCTCTTGTCCATGCTACCACTAGGATAGCTGGTCTATAAGGTTGACTTTACAACCAATCACCATAGAACTAGTGACTTCATATATCAGGCCAACTTCTCACAAGGGGTTTCAGTCTTCCCCCTCTCTCGACGACTGGTTGTTGAAGGCGGGCTCGCCCCAGGCAGTCGTCTCCCACCTCCAGACTACGGCAGACCTCTTGCATTCGCTGGGGTTCTCCATCAACGTACCGAAGTCGCATCTGAGTCCCTCCCAGCAGCTCCTCTTCATCGGAGCGGTTCTGGACTCGGCGCAGTTCCGGGCCTATCCTCCGGAACAGCGGGTCCGGGATATTCAGGCTCTGATTCCCATCTTTCCGGGTTTCGGTCAGGTTGGTGCTGCGGCTTCTGGGTCTGGTGGCCTTCTGCATCCTGTTGGTGCATCACGCCAGATGGCGAATGCAGGCTCTGCAGTGGGACCTGAAGTTTCAGTGGGCCCAGCATCGGGCAACCTGTCCGACAACGTCCTGATCTCGGAGCGCACTGCGAGACAGTTGCAGTGGTGGCTCACGGATCGCGATTGGGTCAGTGGCAGATCTCTCTCCCTACCCCAACCGGAGCACATAGTGGTGACGGATGCGTCTCTTCTAGGATGGGAGGGCCACATGGGAGAGGCAGAGATCAGAGGCCTCTAGTCTCCGGCGGAGTCCCGGCTCCATATCAACCTTCTGGAGCTGGGGGCGATCCGGCTTGCCCTGAAGGCATTCCTTCCCACTGTCCGGGGAAGTGTAGTGCAGGTGTTCACGGACAACACCACCGCCATGTGGTATTGCAACAAACAAGGCAGGGTGGGGTTGTGGACCCTTTGTTAGGAGGCTCTGCGCCTCTGGTTCAACATCTGGCTGGTTCTATGAACGCCAGGGCGGATGAACTCAGACGCCGGTTCATGATGGATCACGAGTGGTGTCTGAACTTGGACGTGGCACAAGGCCTCTTTCGGCAGTGGGGAGAGCCTTGGTTCGATCTATTCGCCACCGAAGAGAACGCTCAATGTCATCAGTTCTGCGCATTGGGATTTCCAAGTCGGCACTCGCTCGGGGATGCCTTTCGTCGCGAGTGGAGTTGCGGTCTATTGCACGCCTTTCCGCCTATACCACTTCTGCCCAGAGTGCTGAAGAAGATCAAGCGCGACTGGGCCCAGGTCATCTTGGTGGCTCCGGATTGGGCACGAAGATTCTGGTATCCCGAGCTACTCAGTTTGTAGATGGATCCCCCGTTACGACTGCCTCTTCAGGAGGACCTTCTGTCGCAGCAGCAGGGGACGGTCCTCTTCTCCCAAACCTGTCCAGCCTCCACCTCCATGCGTGGAGATTGAGCGACGGCAGTTGATGCCATTTGACTTGCCTCCTGAAGTCTGTAATGTTATTCGGGCGGGCGGTGCACAAGCGAACCATCTCTTGGTGGGTCATTTTGTGTATCAAAGCTTGTTACTCCTTGGCTAAAAAGGAACCTCCTGTAGGGCCCATTCCACTCTGGCCACAGCGGCGACGACTGCCCTGGGCCGGGGAGTCCTCTTGCAGGACATCTGTCAGGCAGCAACGTGGGCCTCGCTACACACGTTTGCTAAACATTATTGCCTGGACAGCCAAGTCCGGAGAGACGGCTTCTTTGGCCGTTCTGTTCTCCAGGACTTTCTGCGGTGATCTTGGTGCGCAGACCCACCACCGGGGTTGGTATTGCTGGGGTATCTATTCTAAGGTGAGTAATCTAACTAACGTGTTTCTTTCAGATGAACAAGTTACTTCCCTTCGGTAACGATATATCTGTGCGAAACATTAGTTAGATTCCTCACGACCCACCCATCCTCCCCGTTCTGCGAACCGATATCTAGGGTCGAGGTTATCCCTTTCAGGGCCCTAGAATTTTTTGGTACCAGTGTCGGTCTCTTGCATGGCTCTGCGTTCCTGGCGCGGAAAGCTATGTACAAGAACTGACGTCAGCGCTCGAGGGCAGCGTCTAAGTACTCCGACGTCATCCCAGTACACGACGACGGACGCGGAGCCGCAGACGACGCCTAGCAACGCGCAAGGGTATTGCTGACGAAAAATCTTTCCGGATCCTGCCTGAATCTAACTAATTAATCTAACTAATTAATGTTTCTTACAGATATATCGTTACCGAAGGTAAGTAACTTGTTATTTTAGTCTCGAGTGGAGTTGCGGTCTGTTTGCCTTTCCGCCTATACCACTTCTGCCCAGAGTGCTGAAGAAGATCAGGCGCGACCAGGCCCAAGTTATTCTTGTGGCTCTGGACTGGGCTCGAAGAGTATGGTATCCCGAGCTTCTCAGTATGAGCATCGATCCTCCGGTCCGTCTGCCTCTTCGGGAGGATCTTCTGTCGCAGCAGCAGCGGATGGTCCTCCATGCGAACCTGTCCAGCCTCCACCTCCATGCTTGGAGATTGAGCGACGACAGTTGACACCTTTCGATCTTCCTTCCGAAGTCTTTGATGTCATCCTGGTAGCCAGGCGTCCCTCCACTAAAACGGTGTACACCTGTAGGTGGAACAGATTTGTGGCATGGTGCACAGCTAAGACTGTGGATCCCCTTTCTGCCCCTCTTTCGGAATTTCTTCTGTTGCTTCTCTCTTTGGCCCAGCAGGGCTCTGCTCTGGGTACTCTTAAAGGTTATCTTTCGGCCATCTCTGCCTTTCTATGGCTTCCAGATCAGCCTTCTCTTTTTAAGTCCCCGGTTGTTAACCGTTTTCCCCATAAAGACTCAGTGGGACTTGAATCTTGTCTTGACTTTTCTGATGTGCGCTCCCTTTGAGACCCTTCATAACTGTCCCTTACGTCTTCTTACTCTCAAGACGGCTTTCCTAGTAGCTATCACCTCTGCCAGGAGAGTGAGTGAGCTCCAGGCTCTTTCTTCCAAACCTCCTTTCCTTTTTGTTCATCTGGACAAGGTGTTTCTGAGGACACGTCCTTCTTTCTTGCCAAAGGTTGTCACGCCCTTCCACATCGGGCAGACCATCACTTTGCCCACCTTTTTTCCGCATCCTTCAAGGGAAGAGGAACGGCTCCACCATCTGGACCCAAAATGTGCGCTCACATTATATCTGCAGCGTACACAGCAGCAGTTCCGGGTGGAAGATCAGCTCTTTGTTGGCTACGTGGGCGCCAAAAGAGGTCGGGCGGTGCACAAACGGACCATCTCCTGGTGGGTCGTTCTGTGCATCAAAGCCTGTTACTCCTTGGCCAAGAAGGAGCCTCCTGTGGGACTGCATGCCCATTCGACCAGGTCAACTGCAGCCACTAGTGCCTTGGGACGCGGTGTCCCCTTGCAGGGTATTTGTCAGGCAGCTACTTGGGCCTCGCTGCACACGTTTACCAAGCACTACTGCCTTGACAGTCAGGTCCGGAAAGACGGCTTCTTTGGCCGTTCTGTGCTCCGTGACTTTCTGGTGTAATCTTGTTCGCAGACTCACCACCGGGGTTGGTATTGCTGGGGTATCTATTCTAAAAAAAGGAATCTGGGGCGTGCCCACGATGGCGGCGAGATAGGACACGAGTCTCTATCCCTCCGGCGCTGCCGTTTCTCATCCTTGCTTAATCCCCCCTTCTGGTGCCCATCTGTGCTCACCGGAGGGTGCTTGGCTGGGTGTGGTTGCTTCGCGGCTGGTGGCGGCTCCCGTTCCGGTGCTTGTTGCTGAGGTTACTTCCCTGCGGTGCATCCCTCCCGGCCCCGGTATTGCTGCGGCCCGGAGGGGAGTGAGCGGTGCACCCGACGTCCAGGGCGCGTGGCGGAGGTGCGCCAATACCGCTGATTGGAGCCCTCCTGGGGTGAAAACGGAGCCGAAGTGAGGTTGGCGCGGTGGCGCCCGGGAGTGCTTTGTGGCGGGCGCCATCTCTCCTGCTGCAGTGACGGCCTGGCTGGGGCTGCGAAAATGGTGGCCGATGCTCTGGGCCTCTGACGGAGCTTGAGGAAGGCCAAGGCTGTGCACCCTTCTTGGGCCCTGAAGCTGGTGTGGGGTCTGCTGGTGACGGCGGTGGCCCCCGGAAGCAGGAGGTGGGGAGGATCGGCTGGGTGCGGGGCACGCTGCCGGCACGTGACGACGTCGGTCCGCAGATCAGCGGATGGAGCTTCGCTCAGCGGGGAAGACCGCGGATGAGGGAGTGACGCGAGGACCAAATGGGGTGCTGATGGGGCAAGTCTGGCGAGTGGCTGCTGTGGAGTGACTGACCTCAGCGCTGGGTCCAGTGAGAGGGAGGAGACAAGTGGAGGCCCGTGCTGTGAGTTGAAGGTGGGGCCTACCTGGCAGTGACTGCAGGGCCTTGCTTGCTGAGGCCTGTCAGCTTGATGCATCGTGCAGTGGTGGCTGGGTCTGAGGATGCCTGCATGTCTGGTCCTAACCTGACAGACAGCGTGTTGACGTCTGGCGGGGTCTGTGGACAGAGTCTCTTCCCCGAGCAAACTGAGGCTGTTGGGCCTGCTGTGTCCTGGAGTCCTACTGGTGCTGGTCTTGTCGGTTGGCTGGAGGGAGGTGGACGTGCCTGGCTCTTCCGGGGCCTATTCATCTACGTGTGCCCTAGACTTGGCTGCCCTTTTGGTGGAGGTTGAAGTCGGCGGTGAGCTTCACTTGATCTGTAGGTGGAGTTACTGCTGCTGGGGTACGACGGTGGGAGCGGCTGGCGTGGTTCTCCCTTTCTCCCAGCGGAGTATTGGGCTGCGCGCTCTGTCCCGGCTGTCCGGCCCCTGTGTTGTTGGTGAGCAGGCGCTTGGCTCCAGTTGGGTACAAGCTGTGGGGGCTGCGGAGCGCGTCGGAGCTAAGATGTCGAAGTCCAGAGGGCGGAGGGAGAAGTCTCTGAAAGATCTTATGCAGAAACAGACGGGCTCGTCTGCCTTGCAGCGTGCGGTCGGGGCTCCGGCGGTGGATGAAGAGGATGCGCCAGCGACTAAGGCCTTTATGCTCGAACTCTTCTCGGCTATTAAGGAGGACATCCAGGATCTTCAGTCGCAGCTCTCTGCTGACCTGCGCGAGGTGCAGCGGGACGTCGATGGCATTGGTGAGTGGGTGGCAATGCTGGAGGAGCATGATCTCAGCAGGGAGGACGCTCTCCATCAGCTCCAACAGGAAATGTTGCGTCTGAGGGGGAAGAATGTGGAGCTCCAGGCGCACGTGGAAGATTTGGAGAACCGCTCCAGACGTAATAACATTCGGATTCGTGCGGTCCCTTGAAAGGGTGAGGGCGACGACCTGCGAGCCTACGTCAGTGCTTTGTTTCTACAGATTCTCGGGGATGAGGAGTTAACAGAGATTCGGATGGACCGGGTTCATCGGGATGGGCCTGCCGTGTGGTGCCAAAGCTCCCCCTCCTGATATACTTGTTTGCGTCCACGACTTTCAATTGAAGGAGCGTATCCTGCATAGAGCGCGGGATCTGAATCTGGTGCAGTTCCGTGGTCACCAACCCATGCTTTTCCAAGATCTGGCCGCCTTCACTCTGAGCATGCGCAGAGACTTTAAGCCCATTACTAACCACCTTCGCGATCAACAAATCCCTTACTCCTGGGGTCACCAGTTTCGTCTTATCTTAAAGTACAATGGCACTTTGCACCAGCTCCGCTCTTTGGAGGAAGCGTATGACTTATTGCGCATTGAGAAGCCCGCCGATGGGATGGGAGCTAAGGGGTCGACCCCTCGCAGGCGCCGTCGCTCCTCGGGGTGGTGGCGAGTGGGGGCAGCGCGAGCCACGGATAGCCCGGCAACACCTTGAGTCATTCACCATGGCAACCACTTGGGTGTTTTATCTGGCGCCGGAGGGAGGAGATGTTTGTGTCTGTGGGTTTACCCCGCGACTTGGTCGTCGAGTTGACAACTGCGGTCGACCTGTTGTGGTCTGGGCCTGTGCCACGTTTCCCCAGACACTGTATTTTGTGACGAACTTTTGTCATGTTTTTTGGCTTGCTCATTGTTTTGTATTTTTCAGGGGTTTTCTTTGGGAGTTGTACAGGGTATTTTGGGGTTTTAATTTGGGACTCCGCATCAGCTCACGAGTTTCCAAGGCAGACCACTGGTTTGAGTCAGCTGGTCCTCACTACTTATGGGGTGGGTGGTCTAGAGCGGATAACTAGCCCTGCGCTTCCCTGTTACTGTGATGGGTAGCGACCTGAAAATCGTTAGTTTAAATGTACGGGGGCTGAATAATCCTGCAAAGCGAGCCGCAATCCTCTCCCTCTTAGAGAATGCTGGGGGCGATGTCTGTTTACTCCAGGAAACCCACCTGCTAGCTATAGACACTAAACGCATGCGGGATAGGCGGTTCCCGCAACAGTTCTGGTCCTCGGGACCGTCTAAGAAAAGCGGGTTGGCGATCCTTCTTAGTGCAAAGTCGCAATGTAAAGTGGTTTCCACGGTGGCTGGCATACGGGGGCGGGTGCTGGCTGTCTGGATGCATTGGGGGGATGAGTGTTTGACAGTGGGTTCGTTATATGCCCCTATTGAGCATCAGGAGCCATTTTTGCACCAGGCCTTGTCCGAGGTGCTTGCCTCACCCGATTCGGCGCTCTTGATTGGAGGGGATCTTAATGTGGTTATGGACCCTATATTAGATACGTCAGAACAGAAGTCTACTCAGGCTGGAGCGCTGTCGCAGTCTGGGAAGCAGTGGTTGGCAGACTGCGGGTTGTGTGATGTGTGGCGAGTGCAGCATCCTACTGTGCGTGATTACACTTCTCAGCGGCGCATAAAACATATGCGGGCCTTTGTGAGAAGTTGGCCTGATGTATGATGTCACTAGTTCTAGTGTACACCTTATATCAGTCCAAACAACCCTTATGGTGATTGGTTGTAAAGTCAACCTTATAGACCAGCTATCCTAGTGGTAGCATGGACAAGAGCAGTCTTAGGCTAAACTCTGAATGGCATGTGAAGCCAGCTGTGATACCATATATAATCCCTTGAATACCAAATGAAAGGACACCACAACAGATATATATATAAAATAAAGTGTATTTATTCTAGTCAAACCCTCAGCACTCTTTATGAGATTAGAGGTAAGTACAACACAGTCTTATTCAAGCATACATTAAGTCACACAGGTAAGTAATACAGTTAGGCACTAGGGGCCACGCAAACCATATACTAAAGAAGTGGTATAAGGGCCACTGTCACGGAAATAGGATAGGCCTAGGCCTAGGGAATCGCTGGGGCTACACTACACTAGCAACAGTTAGGAAGTGGGAGGCCCACGGGATTCAGGTGCAGAGTGGAAACACTCACGCGTAATGCGTAAAAGTCGATAGAATTACTAGCAGTTAGAAATTAACAGTTTAAGGACACTTCTGAAGCAGCTAGAGAGTCGAGACTCGGAAACTAGACCCTAGGATAGTCACTACCCTTGTGAGCACCGAAGTACCCAAGTTACCTAGCCCACGGTCTGCGGGTGCATAGGTGTGAACTTGCGTCGGGTTTCGTCGTGGACTTCTATGGATGCCTGAAGGAAAGTTGCTGACAGGCAGTCAGTGAAGAGTGTCCGGTGGATCCCAAGGCTGGGATCAAGAAGAGAGGAGACCTGCAAGCAGAGGGGACAGAGTCAAGGTCACTAGCCAGTGACCACGTGGAACCAGGAAGGAACCCAGCGATGTCGTGAAGATTGCAGGTGAAGGTGAAGCTTGTCGCTGCAGCCACGGGGACCAGGAGACGTCGAGGACGACCAGGACCAGGAGGCGAGCTGTCCCACGGAGGCTCTTGCTGTCGGCGGTGTCAAAGTTGAACTAGGACTCACCAAGCCTTGGCAAGCGGAACCCACGAAGAACGGAGGACTTGCTTCTGGTGCAGACCAGGAAGGTCTGGGGTGCTTCTCCTTTGCAGGGAAGCGGGAGCCAGTCTGGAGGAGCCAAACCAGCAGTGAAGATTTCGGGATGCGTCGTCACAGAGGCCACTAGCCAACGGGCAAGCAACCGGACAGGCGCGGCAAGCAGGAAAATGCAGAAGGGCCCCACGCAGGACTCGTGGAGTGTGGGGGGCTGATCTTCGGTGCAGATGGTGCTTGGGGTTGGGGCTTCTCAATCCCCGGTGCACAACTTCGAGGGTGCCTCAGAAGCAGCGCTGGAAGATACTAGCCACTTTTCCCAGGTTGCCGGTCCCACGTCTCTCGTCGCCTCCACGGATCTCAGCTCAGCTGTGGATGTGGATCAGGGTCGGAGAAGTCTGGAAGTCAAGGCTCTGGTCGGGCTCTGCAGTCGGTCCCTCGTAGAACTTCAGCAAAGCAAAGGGTAGTCTCTTGATGGTGCCTGTTTGCACAGGGTAGCCACTCCTTGGCCACAAGGGAGATTCTTCAGTCTTCTTCTTTCGTCGAATGTCGAAGGTCCAGAGTTTCTGTTCAAGTTGCAGGTTCAGGATAATCTAATCTCCTGGGGCCCAGCTACCACTCTTATACTAATCTGGGGGGCTGGGTTACCTGCTAGGTCACGCCTTATGGGTGGGACCTGGAAGGGGGGTGGTTACACCCCCTTCCCTTTGTCCAGTTTCGCGCCAGGACTGGGGCTGGAGTGCCCCAGCACCGGTTTGAACTGGACTATGCATGGGACACCTTGTGTGCCCCAGGCATGTCTCATTCCTTTCAGCCCGCCCTGCCCCAATACACTAAGTCTGTCTGGGGAGGTGCTAGCACCTCCCCAAGCAGGAAACCTATTGTCCAAGCCGCCCTTGCCGGGATCACTCCCAGCAGCAGGAGGTCAGACTCGTGTCTGTGGCAGCAGCATCCATTTTGTGATGCTGAGGCTTTGGTTAGAGTTAAACAGCAAAGTAGGATTTTAACATGTCTCTCCCTCTAGAAGGGAGGAATAATATCCTCATCACCAGAAATGGTATGGGGGTATTATTCCAAAGTGTTAGACACCTTACACGACATGTTTTGATAAAGCCAAACCATAGTGACCATAACCGTTTAAGATTATAAGGCACTTTAAGAGTATATGGTAGGCTATATCATAGAACAGCTATAAGGACATGGTTCCGAAAGCTGCAGACAGGCTCAGCTCATGCTAGAGCACCATCTCACATGTTACCAAGCTCTCTGCCTCCAGGATTATTAAGGCCTGCCATAGGAGTGACTGATAGGTACACATGTGTCTATATATAAGGGTAGATATAGGCATACTATATCTAAGCAAGGGGTGATTACACGACCTTGCCCCAGCTGAGTGATCAGCCAGTGGTGTCTGATTGGAAGGCCAGACCAGGGGTGGCATAATACATGCTGCAGCCCCTGGGAGGCCTAGGGTACACCTATGCCCTGGGTACCTAGGGTACACTGTACAGGGTCCAATAAGGTGATCCTTACCAATTGGGAATGTACCTAGGGTACATGGAGTCCATTTTAAAGAGAGAGCAGACAGCCTGAGACCCTGAATGGCAGGATCTCAGGCCAACTAAGTCGAAAAACCAGCTAGACACTAGGCAAAAAGTTGGGGGTAACCATAGTCAGATATCCACCTTCCTACAGCCTTGACCATTTTTTAGCCTCTTCGTCTCTTCTCCCTCGTTTGGCAAGCGGCGGGTATTACCCCCCACTCCCTCTCGGATCATGCTCTTATTTCGGTCCTCCTCCCTGCGCGCTGCGTGCGGGAAACACCTCCAGGCTGGCTTCTTCGCGATTCCCTTGTTCACTTGGAGGATGTCGCTAAGCGTGTCCGGGATATGATTGTGCATTACCTCTCTGAGAATGAGCGGGAAGGTACGCCCTTAGCATCAGTGTGGGAAGCTTTGAAGCTAGTAGTGCGAGGTGAATTCATTGCGATTGCTGCGTCGTATGCAAAACTGCGCAAAGAGAAGCGCACGGAGTTGGAGCAGGAAGTGGGTGAGCTGGAGGCAATTCATAAGCGGACCGGTGCGCCAAGAGTGTGGAGAGTTAGAGAAGCGGCGGCGTATGTTAAAGCATTTGGATTTGGATAGGGCTGAGCATGCTCTCCTGCGTCTGCGTCACAAATTCTATCTCAGCAGAGATCGATGTGGACGGATGCTTGCTCATAGACTGCGGGTGCAAACGCAGAAGTCGGCAATCCACTCCATTCACGACCAGAACACGGTTGAGCATTCCACAGATGCCCTTATTGTTGAGAACTTCCGTCGGTTTTATCAGCGCCTTTATGCGAAAGATGATGCTCACATGCAGGATCCAAGGGACTACCTGTGGTCTTGTGATATCACTCCTATAATTGCATCGTCGGTAGCCAAGCTTGACTCCGCCATCCGTGCCGAAGAGGTAGTCTCGGCGATCTCGCGCTTAAAAACTGCTATGTCCCCGGGCCCGGATGGCTTCATGGCTTTGTTTTATAAAACGTTTTGTGTGGAGCTGGCTCCCCTTTTAACTCCTTCCTAGACTCCGGGACAGTGGCGCCCTCCATGTCTGAGGCGGCGGTTTCGGTAATTCGCAAACCTGGAAAGGATCCTGCGGAGTGTGGGTCATGCAGACCAATTTCGCTCCTTAATATTGATGCGAAGCTTTTCGCGGGAATTTTGGCCGCTCGAATTAGCCCCCTTATGGATGATATTATCGAGCCGGATCAGTCCGGTTTATTCCGACGCAACAGGGGGGGGATAACACGAAACGCATTCTGCACCTCCTCGATCTTGTCCACCGATCACGCACGCTGGCCTTCCTCCTCTCGATTGACGCGGAGAAGGCATTTGACCGCGTCGCCTGGGAGTATCCATTTGAGGTGTTGCGCATCTTCGGGTTTGGGGATAACTTTATTCGATGGGTCAGTTGCTTATATGCCTCCCCCACGGCGGCGGTTTTCCCCATTGCTCGGGGCACGAGGCAAGGCTGTCTCCTATCCCCACTCCTGTTTGCGCTCTATATGGAGCCTTTTGCCCAGCGTATTCAGTCTAATCCGGCCATTGTGGGCCTTAAATTTGGGGCTGATGCGCACAAAATCACCATGTATGCCGATGATGTAATTCTTTCACTCACACAGCCCTGGTCAATGCTCCGGTATCTGACCAAGGAGTTGACTGCCTTTGGGGAGGTGGCGGGGTTTAAAGTCAATTTTACAAAGTCACAAATCCTGAATATTTCCGTGCCGGCAGCTGAGGTGTTGGATCTGCAGCAGGATTTTGTTTTCCAGTGGGTGCATTCGGATATCCTGTACCTTGGCATTCGCCTGACGGCGTCCATAAATAGAACAGCCGCTCTTAATTACGCCTCGTTAATGGAGCAGATGGCCAAGGAGCTGGCAGCCTGGTCCCGACTCAAGTTGTTGTGGTACGGACGGATGACGGCTGTCAAGATGACGGTGCTTCCTCGCATCTTGTATATCTTTCAAATGCTCCCCTTGAGTCCTCCACCAGGCGTGCTTCGGAAACTGCATGGACTTCTGAATAGGTTTTCGTGGGATAATAAGAAGCCACGTCTCGCGCTGGCGCTTGTATTCTCCCCAAAAGTGCAGGGAGGGTTGGGCTTCCCATTGGTGGGCGCTTACTACCTGGCGGCGTGCCTCCGCTACATTGTAGAATGGAACCGACCTCTCTCCAGCAAACACTGGAATTTCATGGATCAAACAGTGGCCGGTCGAAATATATGGCGAGAACTGTGGCTTCAGCACAGACATAGAGAGTGGGGGCTGTATTCATCGCCGATCACCTCCCCGACCCTCAGAGTGTGGGATTGACTTGCGGGTCCGATGGGTTGGGCCACGTTTCCTTCCCCTATGACCCCCATTGTGGATAATCCTGATTTCCAACCGGGCTGTGCGTCCCCGATTTTTCAGTGTTGGAGGGCGGAGGGTTGTAAACGTGTCGGCTCTCTTTTTGATCTTGAGTGTGTCATTCCCTTTTCACAGCTGCGTGGTTATTTTGACCTACCGGCTTCGGATGCCTTCCACTACTCTCAGGTTGCACATTAGGTTGCACGTGCGGAGAATTTTGCTCTTATGTCCCGGCCCCTCACGACCTTTGAGAAGTGGCTGGTGTGCAAAAAAGGGGACCGTAAGCTCATCTCTGAACTTTATTCCATGATTACCTTGCACTCGCCGACACATCGCACAGGAGCGCAAATCAGATGGGGAAACGGAGCTGGGGAGGCCCTTGACGCATAAAGAGTGGGAACAAATTTTTTATCGGGTGCATCACACTGCTTCCAAAACTGCAGGGGCAGAATCTGCCTACAAAGTGGTTACTTATTGGTATCATACCCCTGTGCGCATTAAGAGTTGGGATAGATCCAGATCGGACCTCTGCTGGCGGCGGTGTGGTCTGCCTGCTACCCTGGTTCACTTGCTATGGCGCTGCCTGAAGCTGGTGCGTTATTGGACAGCAATTCTTGATGATATGGATGAGGCTTTTCAGATCAAATTGCCACGCGCTCCTGAATACACGCTGTTGGGTCTGCCCCATCCTAAGTTTTTCCCTCTGAAATCATTGCGAGGTAAACAGATAGCCATGGCATTGTTGGCGGCTAGACAGGTGCTTTTAGCGCATTGGGGGTCCCTGGTATCCCCGGATCCCCGTGATTGGATCCTCAGACTGTAGCAGCAGTTGGCTATGGAGCGTCTGTCGCTTAGTGCAGATAGGAAAGGCAGGGAATTTGCTAAACTGTGGGCTCCGTTCTTGCAGATTCTCACTAGAGACATGAGGGAGGTAACCTGCCTGAAATGTTTGCAAATCTTGCATCTCATTCCCTTAGAGCCACCAGGGGTATCCAGTGCTGGAGTAGATAGATGATGGTCCATTGCTTGGAGGCTGTGGTGGGAGTAGGTGGTCATACCCGATCTGATGCGGAGAGAGGGTGGGTTGGGGGGGGGGGGGGGGTGGTTTCTGTTGTTTAAGTGCTTCTAAAAGTGGTTTCTTCGCTAGATGCCTCCATGTTTTACCTTTGCCTGAATTAAACGCAGGGTCGTCCTCTGGGATGTAGACCTACACGCTGTGTCATTTTCAGTGCTTTTCGCTCTGTCGGCAACCTGATGTAGGCAGCTAAGCTGTGTACAGTTGATTTCGCAACCACACAATAAAAAAGTTGGATTCTAAAGTAAGGAATCTATCACTAGCGTGTCTTTTTCAGATACCCAAGTTACTACTTGTGTAACGATATATCTTTGAGAGACGTTAGTTAGTGATAGATTCCTTACCGCCCCACCCATCCTCCCCGTTCTGTGAACTGATTACTAGGGTTAAGGTCATCCCCTTTTAGGGGCCTAGTTTTGTGCACCAAAGGTCAGTTTCTCGCATGACTCTACGTTTCGTCGCGGAAAGTTGTGTACAGAACTGACGTCAGCGTGCATGGGTGGCGCCTAAGTATCCTCAGTGACGTCACCCCGGCGCACACGACGCCGGTGACGGGCGCGTAGCCGCACGGTGCCACCTACTGGTGCGCAAGGGTACTGCTAAGCAGAAAACTTTCCGGATTCAGTCTGACGCCTGGTGAATAGTCTAAGGTAAAGAATCTATCACTAATGTCTCTTACAGATATATCGTTACACAAGTAGTAACTTGTGCATTTAAAATCCTGACCCAGAAAATGCATAATGGCTGCCACTTCACAGAAGCTTGGGTGATTTCCATTTGCAGAGACTCTATTGCTTTAAAATTTCTTTTGTTAAAAATTTACCAGTTTGCCAATAAAACTTCGAACTTGACCAGACCTGAGATAACTAGTATTTGGTACCAAGGAGATGAACTTATACATTTGGCTTTTACAGACCCTTATTTTACCGCAATGAAGACCACAATCCCTCCCTTAGCTCTCCCTGAAGGAGATGGAATTGCATGGACACAGAATGATCAATAACCATCTATAAAGATATTGTCTAAAGGCCAGGGGGCAGATGTATCAAGCATTTTTGCATCCCCAAACAGGCAGATTCTGCGAATCTGCCCGTTTGCGAACGCAAAAATTGCTTTTCCGATGCAGCAAACCTAATTTTGCGATTCAGTAACCTGTCACCGAATCGCAAAATGGGTTTGCAATTCAGTATTAGGAAGGGGCGTGTGTAGGGCGTCCCATCCTAATACTGAATCTCATCGGTATACATGAATGTTTTGTGACCGCAATTGCGGTCGCAAAACATTTGCATTTTACTACCTACTTAAAGTAGGTGGTAACTCATTTCCAAATGGTAAAGAGTCCCCAAGGGACTCCTTCCCCTTTGTGAATGTTTGTATAAACATTTTTAAGAGCAGGCAGTTGTTCCTCGGACCACTGCCTGCTCTTAAAAAATGAAAAGAAAACTTTTCATTTTTCGTTTTGTAAAGCATCTCATTTTCCTTTAAGGAAAACAGGCTGCTTTACAAAAAAAAATTGTTCTATTAAAAAGCAATCACTGACATGGTGGTCTGCTGATCTCAGCAGGCCCCCATCCCTGTGATTTGTGCAATTCCTAGGGGGTCGCAAATTGCGACCTACCTCATTAATATTCATAAGGTAGATCATCTGCGACCCCCCTAGGAATCGCAAAAGGTGTACTATACACCTTCATACATTGCATTTTGCGATTTGCTAATTGCGCATCCTTGTTATCCGCAATTAAGGAATCGCAAAATGTTTGCTGCTTACATCTGGCCAAAAGTCTCTTGTAAGCATATAAGATCAAAACCTCGAATAAGGCCAAGCCAATCCTCATTCCCCCAATTAGGAACGGATTCCTGCGATATTCCCAGTGTATATTGAATTAATAAACAACTGTTCTGCTTACCTCTAAATTACACAAACAGCACCACCATGTGTGGCAGCTCTCATAAGTGCTAATGTTGACAATTAAGTGCCTTTGTCGAGCACCTGAAACCTCTGGTTCAAATTAAGCACTGATCCCCAAAGGTCCATCTACTCGGATATAATTCCTACAGAAAATATTGTCAGTGTGCAAAAAAAAAAATTCACATCTTGTGGAAAACACAGATTATATTCTGAGGACCCCCACAAGAAATGCCTGTACTTCCTTCATCCACATCATATACCCAAGGATTGCATGAACAACAGAACCTTTCTAGCAAAGACTCTCAAGGTTAGAGAGGGCAGACTCCTGCTTCGGCTACAGAAGGAAAAGTCAAAAGAGCATTCATCATCAGGTGAGGAAATGTCTTTGCCTCACAAGAAACCTTCTAAAAAGGAACATCCAAAGAGAAGAGATTCCTCTTAGGAGCACTAAAAAAACAAAATCCTAAAGGGGCATGAAACAAGGCCTGCAGATAAAAATCATCCTTCAAAGAGGAAGAAATTAGAAAGTAAAAAGGTTCGAGGCATGTGGGCTGCTGAATTCATATCTGTGCATAGATCGCCGCCTAGTGTTGGGTCCGGATGTTTGCACGTTGTTGTCCTGGAAGAGTCTTCGAAGTATCACGAGATAGGTGACTCCTCCCCTGGACCACAGTGCGCATGGGCATCCTCTCCATCCTTAGATTGTTTTTTTCCTCCATTGGGTTCGGATGTGCTTATCTTAGCTCAAGTTAGGAAAATTCAGTCTAAGGCCAAAAGGCCTTTAGTTTTCGTCGGTACTGTTCCCGTTCGGTATCGACTAGTTTCTTTACTACTTTAGAACCTTCTTCCAGCCTTTCGGCTTCGAACTTCCATCGACGATGGAATCGAGGACTCCATTCAAACGGTGTCCTTTATGCCACGCAAAATACCCACACATCGACGTCCACCCGGTATGCAACAAATGTGTCTCACCGGATCACGATGAGTCTAAATGTATGGCCTGTCCCCGATTCCGATCGAAGAAGACTCTCCGGAATCGACGGGCGGCGAGATTAGAAGCGCAGCAAACAGCGCCTGCCCCGGCCAACATCTTCAGCACCGAAGACGAGGACGCCGAGAGCGTGGAAGAAGTAGACTCCAGCCCCGCTTCCGAACACGATTCCCGGTCGGAAGACGACGATGAGGTGCTTTTTCGAAGGGAAGAAGTCATCGACGAGGTAGGAGACTACGATGAGGCCTTTGGGGCCGAAGAAGATAGCTCTAGCGAAGAGCCAGGCCCACCCGTCGATACGGAGGCCGACAAAGTGCGTCATCATAAGGCTCAGGTCGAGGGATCGCCTCCGGGCCTTACCCGAGATCAGTCTCAAAGTTCTTCGGCCCCGCCTTCCGGCCCGGCCTCGAACATCCCGCACGAGCCATTGTTAACAAAAACAACTGGGTTCCCGAAACCAATCGTCGCACCAGTTCCACCGAAACCAAAAGTGAAACTGACTGTAATCGGCTCGAAGGCCTCGAAGCCCTCCACGCCTTCGACGCCAGCCAAGGGCGTCGGCCCCGAACGCAGAAAAAGGGATTTCGGCGCCGAACTCACTGCAGTGGATATCGGTGCTGACATGAAGAAAAAGGCCCTCGGACCCCCCATCCCGCCTCGGCCTCTGGCACCGAAACCGTCGGCCCCAACCACCAAAGTCAAAGTGGCCGACCCATCTACGTCGACGTCGAAGACAGCGGCACACGCCAAGTCGTCGACTCCATCGACCGTCGATACCTCTCTTCGGATCGATGACACCATGGCTCCAAAGCAGTCGACGCCTACCTCCAAGGTGCCGACCGGTTCCAAAGAACCTTCCGCGTTCTCCATCCAACAAGTTGCGGCGTCTTTGCAACGCATCAGGGAACGGGCAGCCCTCCAATCCACGTCGGGCCCCGACACGCACAAGGCTCCAAAGGCACCCTCGGCGCCAACCAACATCACTTTTGGCTTGCCGCCGTCCACGGCGCCGAAGATGTTCGAGATCCGAACACGTGTCCGCCAGACACAGTCCCCGTCTACTGGACACACAGATTCTGAGCCTTCACAGCCACAATTCATTGACGCCAACACTGGTAAACTGATGCTCCGCAAGCGGAAGATCACGCCAGAGAGGGGCTTGGACTCCTACAGAATACCTCTCAAGCACAAATTGCCAGCGGGGTCGGAACCAGTTCTTCGTGAACGCTTACAACCCTCCTATCAGGATCCCCAGTCCTTTTCTCCTACGCCTTCAGAGACAGACGCAGTGGAGGACTATATGGGAGATGATACCACCTACCGTGGGGATGTCCATCCTGATGAGCATCTGCAAGACCCAGATCAGGCATGGGATGACCCTACAGACCAGGGTACCGCGCCAGATACCCATGACACGCAGCTTTACAGCACACAAACATCTCCCACAGAGGACACTGCTGCCTTCAATGCCCTCATAGAACGGGCTGCTGCCAATCATGGAGTACAACTCCATTCCGACACTGTTGAAGAAGACTTGCCCTCATAGAACGGGCTGCTGCCAATCATGGAGTACAACTCCATTCTGACACTGTTGAAGAAGACTTCTTGGTAGACACTTTCGCTTCTTCCGAAAGAACGGTCAAAACTCTGCCCATGTTGAAAGGAGTTCTCAAACCTGCAAAGGACATTTTTAAGGAAACAACCAGGGCACGGGTGCTAAACCCCAGGATTGAAAAAAAATACAAACCTGCACCCGGAGACCCTATGTACATTAGGGGTCAGTTACCTTTGGACTCCATGGTAGTTGCTAACGCTCGCAAACGAGCCCATTCGCAAACAGGTGATGCTCCTCCCCCAGACAAGGAGTCCAAAGTGCGGGAGACATCAGGCAAAAGGATTGCAGGACAAGCAGCAAACATCTGGCGCATTGCCAACACACAGGCACTCCTGGCCCGTTATGATCGTTCCCACTACGACACACTAGAATCATTACTCCAACATTTGCCAGATGAATACAAAGAGGCAGCGGTGCTCCTCATCAGAGAGGGACAAGTCCTCTCTACAGGCGCACAAAAGACAATAAGGTGCAGGCACGCTTTTGGGACATGGGTCTTATCACGGCCAAACGCATGATTACCAAGCGCTGGAAGGCAGTGGCTTCCCCGCACGTACGCCACTGGAGAGCCTCCTTTGTTAATTGGGCGCAAGCAGAGAGCGTGGTGCTCCTTCGCGAGGAAACGGCAGGGCTCCGGAAGTTCCCCATCGCACACCTCTGGGACACTCTCCTTGGGACATTCCAGGGGGCTTGCCGGGATAGGGGGATAACCTGAATCCCTGAAATATGTTGCACCCCCGCTGACGGGACAGCGCCGGCCTTGGGGCTGCTGGGAGGACGACGCTTATCTCCCCCCCCCCCCCCCCCTTTTTTGCCCCTGCTTGCCCCTGACGCCCTGGGGATACTGGTGGGCGGGTGCAGACGCGGACAGTAGGGAGTCTTGACCTCCCTGAAAGCCCTCTGTCTCTTTTGTTCCCCTCTCCTGACTTGCGACCCCCCGCGCACATCGCGCAGTCCTGCCGAGCCCAGCCTGACAGCCAATGACCCTCCTGCTCTGCCGCAGACCGATCTCCCCCCCCCCCCCCTTCTTCACTCCCCCTCTCCCCCTCAGCCCTGTTTGAGTTTATGACCTTAACCCTAGCACATCTTTTTGCTATGCATACACGGGATAGATAAGGACTATGATGCTGCACACCAGGCTCGCCAGCTCTCTGCGCTGCCATATGTGTAGCTGTGAGCTATACTGGGTTATCCTTGCCGCGCTGCGGCCTGCACTCTGAGCGCGCTACTGGCGTTCGACCACCCGGAGGCCTCTACATTCTGGGGACATGGTGACGTCCGCTGGGTCACTGACTTGGGGCTTGGGTGGCAGCCGGCATAGCTGTGGAGTGGGCTAGATCACAGCGCCATCCTCTACCGTTGATAGCATGCACCTGAGACACCTCTAAAACTAAAAAAGCACATACGTAACATTCCGCGCCTACTCCCTTTACAACGCACACACCCCCCCTTCTGCGTGCATGTCATCCTGAATAATGCCGCCGGACCTCCGGGTTGTCGGCTAAATGGCCGTGTTCTTATCTCTGGTGATGTACACTTGATTTAACTGCTTTACCACCTGGACGGTGAATGTGCGTTGTAAGATGACATAAATGTGCACAATAAAGGTTTTCAAAAAAAAAAAAAAAAAAATCAGAGAGGGACAAGTCCTAACCAATGCATCCATCAAGTGCGCCCTGGATGCTGCTGACACAGCAGCAAGGGCAATCAATACAAGCGTCATGTTGAGACGACACGCATGGTTGAGAATCTCAGGCTTCAAGCCGGAGATTCAGAACATCTTAAATCAGCCAGTCAACCCCGACTACTTATTCAGCCCTGACGTTGACACTACCCTCGAAAAAATTAAAAAAGACACTGACACTGCGAAATCAATGGGGGCTCTGCAGACGCAGCAATTTCGTAGTGGCTCCTTTAGTCGCCCCGGGAATAGAGGAGCAGCTAGAGGCCAGGGGTCACAGCAGCAATACACTAAAGGAGGCACACAGAGTACCTACGATAAAACCAACAGAGGTGGATATCGTGGCTCCAGCACCAAGGGCAGAGGACGTGGTTACGGAAACACCAGATCCTCTCCCATAAACAAACAGTGACGCCCTCTCCCTGCCCCCGACCACATAACACCTGTCGGGGGGAGACTCCAGCGGTTCCTGTCCATGTGGAAAACCATCACCACAGACAGGTTGGTCAGGGACATTATCCAACACGGTTACTGTCTCGAATTAACGTCCACTCCACCCAACATACCGCCAAAGCACCGTCCTATGTCCGTAGAGCACTTGGCATTATTGCAGCAGGAAGTGCTAAGTATGCTGCAAAAAGGTGCAATAGAGGTCGTGCCCGTCAACCAGCAGGGGACAGGGGTGTACTCTCTGTACTTCTTAATCCCAAAAAAGGACGGGTCGCTCAGACCTATACTAGACCTGAGACCCCTCAACCAATACATTCTCTCAGAGCATTTCCATATGCTCACCCTACAGCAGGTTCTCCCGCTGCTCAGTCAGGGAGACTTCCTAGCCACACTGGACCTCAAAGATGCGTATTTCCACATACCCATACACCCTTCACACAGAAAATATCTCAGGTTCACTATTGAAGGCCATCACTATCAGTTCAAGGTTCTCCCCTTTGGAGTCACAACAGCACCCAGGGTCTTTACCAAGTGCCTAGCGACTGTGGCGGCACATCTACGGAGACAACACATTCACGTCTTCCCTTACCTGTACGACTGGCTTGTTCAGGCAAAGTCAGCCCAGCAATGTGCCAGCCACATGTCCCTCACCATTCACCTTCTTCACAGTCTGGGATTCTCACTAAATTACCCAAAATCACATCTCCAACCCGCACACGTACGACAGTACCTGGGCGCGACCATTGACACTCTGGCAGCCACAGCTCAGCCGAATTTAGTGAGGATCAACAGCATACAACTGCTGATCGCAAAGTTCAAACCTCAACACTCCCTTCCAGCGCGAGTGTTCATGCAGCTGATAGGCATGATGGCCTCCTGCATTTTCATAGTCCCGCACGCGAGACTACATATGCGCCCGCTTCAGGAGTGCTTGGCACGTCAATGGAATCAGGCTCACGGGCAATTAAAAGACCTAGTGTTGGTGAGCGGTCGGGCATACAACTCTCTGCATTGGTGGAATCCACAAAACCTTTGCAAGGGCTGACCGTTCCAAGAGCCTGTTCCACAGATAATACTGACAGCGGACGCCTCTCTCCAGGGCTGGGGAGCTCATGAACTCACTTACACAGTGCAGGGACTATGGACGACACAACACAGGAAGATGCACATCAACGTTCTGGAACTGATGGCAATCTTCCTAGCCATGAAGGCATTCAAAGTACACTTGTGCAACAAAGTCGTGTTGATCCGGACGGACAACATGACTGCCATGTACTACATACAGAAGCAGGGAGGAACACACTCTCCACAGTTGTCTCATCTGGCTCAGAGCATGTGGAAGTGGGCCATTCAGAGGAACATATTCCTCATGGCGGAACACCTCCCCGGCAAAGACAACCAGATGGCGGATCTGCTCAGCAGACACAGCCACCAGATGCACGAGTGGGAGCTACATCCGTCAGTACTCCAACCGTACTTCCAACAGTGGGGTCATCCAGAGATAGACCTATTTGCCACAAATGAAAACGCAAAATGCCAAAACTTTGCCGCCAGGTTCCCACATCCGCAGTCACAGGGCAATGCGATATGGATGAACTGGTCCGGCAGATTTGCGTACGCTTTTCCCCCAGCGCCATTGATACCGCTAGTGGCACGCAAACTGCGACAACACTCACTGACACTCATCCTAGTTGCTCCCACATGGGCGCGCCAACCATGGTACACCACCTTTCTAGAACTTTCCGTGGTGCCGCATCAAAGGCTGCGGATCAAACCCGCACTCTTAACGCAGAACCATGGCGAAATTCAGCACCCAGATCCGCAACAGCTGAACCTGGCAATCTGGCTCCTGAAGTCTTACAGTTTGGCTACCTAAACCTGCCACCTGACTGTATGGATATCATCAAGGAGGCCAGAAGACCCACTACCAGAGCTTGCTGTGCGGCTAAATGGAAGAGGTTTGTCATTTACTGCAACAACAATCACATTAACCCGCTGGACGCATCCATTCAAAACATCATCTGTTACCTCTTACACTTATACCGATGCAATCTGGCATACAATTCAATACGTATCCATTTAACCGCGATAGCAGCCTATCTTCATAACAGGCAGCACCTCTCTTTATTCAGAGTGCCTGCCATCAAAGCCTTCCTGGAGGGACTCAAACGAGTAATTCCCCCAAGACACCCACCGGCACCGGTGTGGAACCTCAATGTGGTCCTCACCAGATTAATGGGTCCACCCTTTGAACCTCTCCATTCATGTGAGATTCAATTCCTCACCTGGAAAGTAGCTTTCTTAGTGGCAATCACTTCGTTAAGAAGAGTTAGTGAACTCCAGGCACTAACCATTCAAGAGCCATTCATACAGGTTCACGCAAACAGAGTTGTACTACGTACCAACCCCAAATTCATGCCCAAAGTGATATCGCAGTTCCACATGAATCAAACTATTGAACTGCCTGTTTTCTTTCCAAGTCCACAAAATGTCGCAGAGAGAATGCTCCATACACTAGATGTAAAGAGGGCCCTCATGTACTATATAGACAGAACTAAGGACTTTAGGAAAACAAAACAACTTTTCGTTGCCTTTTCTCCACAACACAAGGGCAACGCCATTTCCAAAGCAGGGATAGCCCGATGGATCGTTAAATGTATTCAAATTTGCTATCAAAAAGCTAAACGCACATTAACGATTCCCCCACGAGCCCACTCAACACGAAAGTTAGGGGCGTCCATGGCTTTCCTAGGAAACATTCCTTTACAGGAAATCTGTAGAGCAGCCACATGGTCCACTATACATACATTTACCAAACACTACTGCGTAGATGTACACTCAAAACAGCAGGCAGCTGTAGGACAGGCTGTTCTCAAAACTCTTTTTCAGACTGCTGCAGCTGGCACGGGTAGCCGCCGCTAATAGGAGGTACTGCTATGTATTCTATGCACAGATATGAATTCAGCAGCCCACATGCCTCGAACTGAATATGCTACTTACCAGTATGTATCTGTTCTTGGCATGTAGGGCTGCTGACATTCATATCGCCCACCCTCCTCCCCGGCGCCTGTAGCAGCTGCAGCTCTCAGAATTACTGTATAGCATGGTCATCACTTACTGTATCTACTCCATCACTGCCACAATGGAGAAAAACAATCTAAGGATGGAGAGGATGCCCATGCGCACTGGTCCAGGGGAGGAGTCACCTATCTCGTGATACTTCGAAGACTCTTCCAGGACAACAACGTGCAAACATCCGGACCCAACACTAGGCGGCGATCTATGCACAGATATGAATGTCAGCAGCCCTACATGCCAAGAACAGATGCATACTGGTAAGTAGCATATTCACTCTGAACTACCTCAACAAAACCAGAAGGATCCAGGTGAGAGCCTTACACACCTTTTTAAAAAATAACTTCTGAGATAAAGAATGTGTAGACGAACCCCTCATCGACAAAGAAACCAATGACGAGACCACTGACAACAGCTTCCATGGCAACATCATCCACGGTAACAATTACAAACGTATAGGCATCAACAACATTAATGATGGCCTGTTGCAGTAACTCCTCCCCCCCCCCACCCCCCACCCCCCCACCCCCCCATCCCCCACCCTCCACTTTTTGCCCGTACACTTTGACTTGATGTGCCCTGGGGCCATGCCGATCAGGTTCAGAGGGCCTGGGTTCTTTCCCAAAACTGTACCTTTGTACCACCAATTGGCATCTCTGTGGCCACATGTAAGTCCCTTATAAAAGGTACCATGGGTACTGTGACCAGGGAAGGCCTCTAAGTGCTGCAGCACTTATGGTGCCACCCTTAGAGGTCATGTACCTTAACACACACACACTGCCATTTCAGGCTGCGTGTTTTAGTGCAGAGAAAAGTGAAGAGTCGACATGGCACACATAGCTGTGTGCCATGCCTGCCACCCACTGCCTATGGTATAGGTAAGACACTCCTCTTGCTGGGTGCACTATACCACCGGTGAGGGTACAGTTGCATGAGCCCTGGACCCCTACAGTGGCTAAGTCCATTCTTAAACATTGTAAGTGCAGTAAAGCCATAATGGAGTGTGTGGTCTGAGAGTTTGTCATTACGAACTCCACAGCACCATAATGGCTTTACTGAATTATGGGAAGTTTGGTAGCAAACTTCTAAGCATAATAAACCCACACTGATTCCAGTATGGGATTTATTATACAATGCACTTAGATAGCATCTTGTAGATGCCCCCTGAAAAATGACCACCCGCTGGTGGGTTCCCTGACTGATAAACACCAGACGGCCACCACAAGACAGGTTTCTGGGCCCCTGGGGTGGGAGCCTTCGCTCCCTGGTCCCTGAAACAAAGCCTTTCTTGGGCCGAGTTGTTCACGCCTCCCCCAGGTCAGGAAGAGCAATCTGTGGAAGGGGAGCTTCAAAGGCCTTGTCGCCTTTGGAACACGACTCTCAGACTCTCCTGCTATCAGGAGCAGGCCCCCTTCCTGTCTCACCTTCTTTTCGGCAGGAAAAATTAAAGCAGCCCAGAAGGTGTGCTCAATTGGGAAGGCGAGTTGAAGCCCACTCTTCAGTGCCTGCCATCGTCCAGATGGTAGGCTTTCTCCAATCAGGATTAGGTATAGTGCCCACTCCCCCATGTGAGGTGAGCACATCAAGGGTGCAGTCACCCTAAGGTCAGTAGCCCATTGGCTACTACCTCGAGAGCCCTCAAAAATGCCTACTAAATACAGTATTTAGGGGGCAGCCCTGAACCAAGAATGCAGATTCTCGCAACCAATAAAGGAGGACGAAAGAAGACGCCCAGCAGAGGAGACGGCAGAGAAGAACTGACTTGGCCCCAGCCCTACCGGCCCGTCTCCAGTTTCCGGAGATCCTGCGCCAAAACTCACCCTGTCCTGCAGCAAGCAACCTCCAGAACCCCTGGGAAGACAGACTGCCTTCAACAAACACCTGTGAACAGCAGCTCTGTTCAAAAGAAACTCCAAAGACCTGCTAAGGGTGAAGAAACTAGACACCTGGAATCACCACTGCCACCGTCGTCTTTTGGACCAAGCCCAGGTGGCCCACTGGTCCCAGCGAGGTCCCACAGCACTTAAGAGTCCACTGTGGGTTGACCCCTCCGGGACTCCCCGACTTCAACTGCAGCCTCTGCACTTAGAACCCCCCCCCCAACTGCGAGGGGCCTGGTAAGGTGACATCCGACTTCATAAGGTGCCCCTGCATCCAGCCACCCTGCGCCCTGGAGAAACGGACTTGAGGTGCACCTACGTCCCCGAGCCCTCTGACTTACCTGCCCAGCTGTTGGTTCCTCCCGGAAGACGTCCTGGACCGATCCTGCAGTCAAAATCCAAAACCTGCAACTCCCATTGAAAACAACAGGGCTCAGACGCCAAACCAGCACCCCGAGCCGCCCTGCACCGCTGCGGGTGCACTTTGTGTGCTAACTCGGACCCCCCTTTGCCCTGAAATTAACTGTGGGAGCTTTGCTTCCTCAACCTTGTGGCCTGCCCGAGAGCAGCCACCAACCGGAGGCTCCCTACCCCCCATTGGATAACATTGGGCCTCAGCATTCTGCACCCGGCCGCCCTCGTGCTACAGAGGGTGCTCTTGGAGTGCATCCTTTTTATTTTTTTAAATATTTTTTTTTATTTTCAAGACTCATAAGAAAATCATACAGTTTTCAGAACTATAACTGTAACAGGTCATACGTAGTGTATTCATGGTATAGCCAAAGCAATGCAGTCTCGGTGGTCACATATAGCAGTAAGGAATGTCGTGTATTACAAAAGGTTAACAAAGCATACACTTTCACAGCACTGTCAGATCTTCCCTTTGTTAGATTAAGTGAAGGCGTCTACTGTCTGTCCCATCTTCTATTATCTGTATAGCCTCCTCCGGGGGAGCCAGCCCATAATGATCTATCCAGTTACCCCAGATTTTGCAGAATTTTTTTTCAGCACCCTCTAATCTTGTACGTAACCCTTTCCGCTGCCATGTAGAGGTACATCCCTCTTTTCTCTCTTGGAGTGTCTGAGTTTCTTGTGCGCCCTAGTGTCTTACCACATTTAGCCACCACTAATCCCAGGGCCCTGAAAATCAAGTGAGGTCTAGGAACATCCACGTCACAGGGAATGCCCAGAATTACAAACCGTGGGTCTGCAGGGAGGGAAGGAGGTTTTCAGTACGTCATTTAACTATTGGATTACTGCATCCCAATATTTTTGGATAATTAGACAGCCCCATATTGTATGGAGGAAGTCGCCCTTCTCAGTGCGGCAGTGCAGGCAATTCGGAGTTTCCGCATGCCCCATTTTATGCAGTCTTGCTTAATCATAGAATCCCCTATGAAGAATCTTATATTGGATGAGTCGCAGTCCTGTCTTGATTACCGTTTCCCAGTCAGTAGTCTTCATAGTACCTATTTCGCTTTCCCAAGTCTCTCTAAGTTTACCTAGATTGTCAAGCATGTTATTGTTAAGTGTCTTGTAAGTGAGGGATACAGCTTTAGTCGTTAGTTCTTCTTGTAGTAACTGCCCTTTGAGAGGTATATATTCCGGGAGGGGCGTTGTCAGACCTTTCGCTCCCCAGGCATGGCACAGTTGGGCATATTTAATAAATTGGGATCTGTGTAGTTTATATTTAGTACAGAGGGCAGGGAGGGATTTAAGGTTGCCCTTTTTAAGAATGTCCCCAACATTAGAGATCCCCAGTAGATCCCAGGGGCCAAATCCACGCAGTTTGCCCAGTTCCCTAAGCCATTTCTCCTTCCACAGTGGTTCCAATCATTGATGGGGATCAGATGGCCCATCTGGCAGTGCTAGCCCACCATGGCACGGGTTGCGCTGGAGAATCCTCCGAGCTATTCTTGGGTGTTTCCCCAGCCACAGCAGGGAGCGTAGATCGGAGACGGTTTCTAAAAATTGTCCTAGGGAGTGGATGGTAGTCATTCTGAAGGATTGGGGCAGGGTAATCATTTTGAACATAGTTGCTCGTCCCATTATGGTGAGGGATAGATCTTTCCACCTTCCCGCATTCTCCTTAAAATTGGTCATCACCCACTTGAGCTTGTGAGAGCAGCAGATCTCACTTTTGGGGGTGATGAATATCCCTAGGTATCTAAAGCCCTTTCGCACTATTTTCAGGTCTCTGGGTAGGGGGGCAAATCCATTGCATGCCGGGGACCATGTAATACGGATTCATCCCAATTGATTTTGTAACCTGAATGCCGTCCATAGTCAGAAAGTATTTGGAATAATGTGGGCATCGTTGTCAGGTTTGGTTATGTATAGGAGTATATCATCCGCGTAAAGGGATATCTTCTCCTCCTCCTGGTCATTAGGAGTAGTCCGGAAACCCCTCATTTTGTCTGATCGCACATGCTAAAGATTCCACGATCAGTGCAAATAATAGAGGTGACAAGGGACATCCCTGTCTGGTCCCCCGGCCAATTGGGAATCCCTGAGAGAGCTTACTATTGACATATACTGCCTCTCTAGGGGCATTATACATCAGTGCAACCCACTTCCTGAAGGTCGAGCAAAATCAAAACTTGACCAGTGTTGTCTAAGATGGGCCAGTGTATAGAATAAAATGCTTTCTCTGTGTCCAGCGACAAGAATGCATGTGAGGCATCACGATCTTTTACAGCCATCAACCAGTTATGCGTTCTGCAGAGGTTCCATCGGGTTGCTCATCCGGACATGAATCCCGACTGATCCCAGTGAATGAGTCTCGCTATAACGCGGAGAAGCCTTGTCGCCAGGATTGTTTCAAGGATTTTAATCTCTGTATTTAATAAGGACATGGGGCGGTATGAGTCACACCCATTTCTGGGCTTGCGGTCCTTGTATATGGCCACTATCGTGGCCGTCCAGAGGTAGCATGCCCTCCTGGAAGGCGTCCTGGTATAGGCCTAACAAGTAGGGACACAATGGATCAGCACATCTTTTGTATAATTCGCTGGGTATGCCATTTGGGCATGGGATTCTGCCCAAGCGCAGCTTAGCCACTGCGTCTTCACTTCGTCATGTGTTAAATCCCCTTCTAGGCATTGCATCTCATCTTCGCTTAGGCTGGGGGTCTGAATATTTTGTATATAGATGTCTATAACTGAGGAGTCACTAAGTGGCTGTGTCTTGTAAAATGCGCTATAGTGTGCAGCGAACGCATTCCCTATATGTTCATCAGTGGTATGTGTCGTATCCTGTTAGTTGATAATACATCTTACCGACCTAATTTCTGTTTCTCATTTGTTTAACCAGGCCAGCTGTTTTAAAGCGTAATCACCGGTCTCATAAAGTCGATGCAGTGTTGCTACTCTTCGTGTTTTTTTAGCTGCGTCCTGGGCTAAGTCACTATACTCTACTCTAAGGGCTTCAAATTGCTGGGTTGTTAGTTGGTCTGGTGAGGCAATACTTTGCCGTTCCAGAGTTGAGTATCTGTTCTATCTGTTCTAGTTTCTCCACTCCCTTTTTCTTTTCCCAGGATATTTGGTTTTGTGCCCTGTCTCATAATACCGTTTTATATTTCTCCCATAATGTTGCTCTGGAGGCAACAGTATCTTTATTTTCCACAAAAAAAGATCTGTGTCTGCCAGGATACCATCCAGAATCATGCCATTTTGCAGCTCCGATGCTTTCAAATGCCACTGTATGTGTGGGCCCCAGCCCCATATACCTATGCATGCCCAGAGGGGTGAGTGATCCGACAGTTCCCATGCTAGTACTCTGAACGGGCGACTTCGACCAATTCACCGTCCGGGACAAATATATAGTCTCGCCTAGAGTATACTGTATGTCCCCCCCGAGAAATAGTATTGTTTGTCATGTGGGTGTGTAACGCCAGACATCGGTCAATGCAAGTGTTTCGGCAAAGCACGCTAGTGAGGTAGTACTGGTCTGTGGCTCAGGTCTCCCCGATCAGACTGAAGACGTGCCCATCACGTCATTGAAGTTGCTCTCCATTACATGGAGGGATGTGGGTGTCTTCAGGAGGACATTGGTTACCTTGGTTAGTGCTTGGGATTGTAATCTTGCTGGTGCATAGACACACATAAGTGTTAGCTCTCTGCGTCCCCATCTGCCCGTCACTCCTACATATCGTCCATCTGTGAATGACTTAGAAGAGGGGTGATGTTTTAATTAATATTACTTCACCCCGAGACCCGTAAGTGTAGCCCGCGTGAGCCAGTTCTACGTACGCCCCCCTTCTGAGAACACTACACTGAGTTCCCTGCAGGTGGGTCTCCTGAAGCATCACCACATCTGGGTGTAGTTGCTTAATATACTGTGTGGCCAGTCCCTGTTTTATCTCGTCTCTAAGGCCACGTCAGGAGCGATAGGGCCGATCCTCTTTAGAGATTGGTGTAGACATGACACAAGCATATCTCGTACCAGTGCTGTGTGTATCAGCCTTGGAGATTACTGTGTCTGTTTCCAGTGCACCTCACCGCTGCAATTCTTACGACCATCTATGCCATAAAAAAGAATAAACTCCCATCTTACCCCCCTCCCTACCCACCAGAGACTTATCACACCTAACTCCATCCTAACTAAAACAGGTGTGTATGAGAAGAGATTAAATCTGTCACCCACCCCACACCCTAACAACTTCAGCACAATACTCTCAAACTCTTGTTACACAAGAACAGACTAGAAAGAAGAAACCCCCCCCCCAAAAAGAGCTTTAGTGGACTCAGCAACAGGTTAGTCTCTTTGGAGGTGGTCGTCTCAACCTGTGTGCCTGGGCTATACAGTGGTGGCAGTCCTCTGCTTCAACGGCCGGTAGGTCGGTGCCGATTTACGTAATTTTTTATGTCCGGCCTGATGAGTTCCACTGTGATCCTTCAAAGAAAAACAGAACCCACTGTCTACACTAAACTGGTTTCGTTAGGCCCAAATTTGGGTCACGTTTATAAAGAAGAGCCAAGGGCCAAGGTAGACTCAGGAAGATAAGAAGAACAAGAAGGATAAAAAGAACGTACTTTATTTCAATAACAATATTCAAAATGATAATCTTTGCATAAAGAATAAACAATATGGCATACAATTTATTTGATATATGAACGGAAGTCCCACACATAAAGTCAAACATACATACACTCATTCAAACAACAAGTTCATGTATAGAACAGAGCTAATACATGTACACACATTATACAAATTAATTTGCCAATAAAGTTAAAAATCACATCAACAATGTAACGATTCAAAAAAGTAACAATTCAGACAGGCTCGTGCGTTCCCAGTTCATAGGGATAGATAGATTCTTTCAAGGCATGAGAGGGCAGGAGCCAACGCACGTTTCGGTGTAAGCTACACCTTCATCAGGGCAACGACGATGTGAGGCGTGTGGGACAACACAGAAGGTGCCTATTATAGGGTCATAAAAAAAGGGGAAAACAACACATCAGCGAATCATCGTTTATATCATTTTGACCAGAAGATTCTAGTCAATATATATTAACATCAAAATATCTCCTTCAGCACTGACTAAGGTAGACAAAAAGGTTAAGGGGATAACATAAGAATAAAAGGGTAAGAATCTACAATAGGAGTCTAAGAGGCCCAAGGTCAGGATGATATATAAGTAACATAGAACCGAACTGGTAGGTGGCTTTTAGATGGATGAGATCGAGGTGCACCCAGAGAGATAAAGTCTAGATAAGGTTTCAGCGAAAAAGGTAGATATACACCCGTGATACAGAAGGAATGGAGTCAAGGAAGTGCGAGTATGGTTAACCAATCACCAAGGGATACCGCAGAAACAAAGACAAAGACAGGAGAGCGGAGGCGGTTTTTATAGAGCCCAAGATATAAACAGATAAATTCAAGGGAGACAATACCTTTCAATCAAGGATGCTATCTACAAATACATTCTTCTGTAAAATATTGACGAGACAATAAGTATGCATCAGGAGAGGCACATCAGTTCTATAGAAAAAGGACGAAGAGAGTACGGTGGAGTCAATTACCCTTGGAGTCAATAAGAACAATCCAAAAAGGCGGAATGAGTACAGATAAGAACAAAAACTATAGTTTACAGGTAAAGAGAAGTGTACAGTATTGGAGTAGCTTACCCAGGACGGGTCCGATCAATTGTGGTCTGGAGTCAGTAGGTGGCTACTGGACGAAGGTTATTAGAACCGTCAAGGGTGAATGGCCACTGTGATGACCGCACTGGTGCCTCCATGTCGCGTTCTAGTGCTGCGATTTCTGCAGCAAGAGGATGTAGACTCTCATCTCCAGATGTCTCGTCCTGACCCTCCGAGTCAGTGTGGGATTCCTGCCTGCTGAATCCAGTAGTGGCCCTGTTCTTCTCAGAGGTTAGTGCTTTGTCCATGTCCCTGGGTTGTCCCCTCCATTGGGCAGTCCACCCGTCCACACAGCCCGCACCTTCACGCTAAGCCGGATCCTCGCAAGCTCCCCAGGTTATTCGCGTTACCATACGCTTTGCCGCGGAACTATCGGCTACCTACCACGTTGTCGTTATCCGGGCTCCCGCCCCACGGCTGCATTGTTTTCCGAATGCTTCCATACGCACGTTCCGGCTCCCTCGGAACTCCAATTGTATTCAAGATTTGGCCTGACTCGCACTTGACGGACCTTTTTACTCCTCCCATTGGCTCACCGTCATTTTGGTTCACTTCTCCGCCACCACGGATTCTCAACATTCTACGAGTCCCGGCCTCCGTAATTGATGTATGAGACGATACCTGACGGGCCATTTTTCTCCTCCCAGTGTCTCATCGTAATTCTGGCTCAATTTCCCGCCTCCACGTAATTCTGAACATTCCACGAGTCCCGGACTTCAACACTAACCTTCGCAATTGATGTACGAGACGCTTTTGCGCATCACACACCACCCAGTGTGGATCATTTTCTTCCCGCTCCGGGCACTGCTACCTCCCAGGCAAATAATTGTCATTCTCCTGTCCTGAAGAGATCCCACCACTCGCTAAGGGATCGAAACGTCGTCGACAACCATTTCTAAACTCCATTGTATTGCAAATTGAAATGTCGGAGTATGAAATGTCTTACTGACTTTTTGTTAACAACTATCTTCGAACACCAAAAAGTCACCTTTTAAATCACTTGCCTGGGTACCGGAAATCGGCTGATTTCCTATTACCCTGCCACCAACTCACTCACTGTTTTACTTTTTCTCACTATTTACTGTAATTTACTAGTAATTTCTGCATTGTCTTCAAACATAAAACCAAATTTTTCATTGTACTAATTGTGGCATCTTAACTTACTCTAATTGAATGGGACCATTGTTCCTTTATAAAAATGTTTACACCCTTGGTCCCTTCTGACTCCTAGGGTCTCCTTGTTCCTTATAATCCTTCTCAATATGTAAGGTATCCCATCACCCACACACCTTAATCTCCGGTCGTTCGTTATTCCTCCTTGGCGTGTCGTGTAGTTCGATGTTTGTGCGCCGTGTTGGCCGGCTTTCCGCATGGGGTTCACCCCAGTGTCACAGGTTCGGTCTTTCCTCCAGCCATGTCCATGCCTCCTCTGGAGTCTGTCGTTTTTTTCCATATAGATGACTTTCAGCTTTGCAGGGAACAATAGCATATACTGGAGCTGCAGTGCCCTGAGTTTTGCCTTCACAGTATCAAAGGTTCGTCTTTGACGTTAAACTTCGCAGCTGTAGTCTGAAAAGATCATGATTTTGGAACTGTCATGTCTGAAGTCTCCCTTGGGGCGTGCCTCTCGTAGTATCGTATCTCTTTCCAGATAGTTGAGAAACCTTGCTATAATTGGTCTAGGTGGGGCTCCTGGAGGTGGCCTATGTGCCTGTTCAATTACCAAACAGGTGGAGAAGTTCTCACGCAGGATAATGTTTTTAGCCCTGTGGTGAGAAACGCTGGCATGCTCCGTCCCCTCCGGAAAACACACGAAGCGGAGATTGTTCCTATATGCTCTGTGTTCCGCATCTTCGAGGCACCATAGTACCTCGCTAATAGTACCTCGAATTTCTGCTATCCCCTTCTGGAGATCTCTTACCACATCCTCTATTTCTGAGGCTCGATTCTCCCATTCTGTCACTTGTTCGGCAACATTTTGCAAATCCTGGTGGAGCAATGTGACCTCAGAGCGCACTTTTCTTGATCTGAAAGAAACACGTTAGTTAGATTCCTCACCTTAGAATATCCCCAGGCGTCAGACTGGATCCGGAAGATTTTTGTAGCAATACCCCTTGCGCGTCGCTAGGCGTCGTCTGCGGCTCCGCGTCCGTCGTTGGCATCGTGCGCCGGAATGACGTCGTCGGAGTACTTAGACGCCGCCCTCGCACGCTGACGTCAGTTCTTCTTTTTTCCACGCCAGTAAGCGCCGATCCGGGAGAGCTACCCCTTTAGTCAATTTTTGACTAACTTTTTTGACTGTTTTTGGCCGGTAGGATGCCTGGTTTCAAGGCCTGCGACGACTGTCACCGACTGATGTCGGTGACCGATCATCACCGCCGGTGCCTGTACTGCTTGGGCCTCGACCACGACGCAGAGTCGTGCTCCGATTGTATGGCCCTGACCTCGAAAGCTAGGCGGGAGCGGTCCCGCAAGCTTCTCGAGCTTCGCCACTCGGCTCCGCGCCCCTCTCGATCCCGGTCCAGGAGGAGGTCCAAGGATCGGACGCGGAGCCGCACTCGACATCGTCGCTCGTCTGGCTCGAAGTCTTCGGGTAAGTCGAAGCATTCCAAGAAGTCCAAGAGGCGACACCGCTCTTCGGACTCCCCTCGCCGGTCGCGCGACTCGGCCGAGGGTCAGGGTGGTTCCACCCCCGCGGCTCCGCCGGAGCCACAGGCGCCGCGCAAGTCCCCATACCCGCCGGTCCCTGGGACTGACGCGACGCCGGCGGAGGTCAGTGCCTTCCTCTCGGCCATGAGGAGCCTGGCCCCGCCATCGACGCCCGCTGGCGCGCCTTCGGGCCCCGCGGGCTCGACTGGGCGACCTTGCGTGCCGGCGGCTCCGGCCCCGGCGCCGCAGGTCCCCGAGGGGCCCGAGCCTGGGCCCCCGTCGACGCCGGTCGACCTCGTCACGCCTTCTCCGCCGACACCGGTGCCGACTCCGGTCGACGTCTATCCCCGGTTCAGCCCCTGTCCGGTCCCGACGCCGATGCGGCGCCGCCCGACGCCGCATCCGACGCCGCTAGAGACACATTATGTCTATCGACCGGCTCCGATCATTCCTCCTCTTTACCAGGAATCGGATGACGGGGGCGACTGGGAGGGGTCTGAGGACCCTATGGCCCTTCAAGGGCAACTTTCACAGGACTGGGCAGATGAACTGGGGGAGGCCAGTGGATTGGATACCTCACCGGACACTGGATTCATCTCTCCTCCGACTGTGGCTTCGGAGGAGGGTGCAGCTTTTTCTGTGGTGCTGCGCAAGGCGGCCGCGGCCCTTGGGCTTGAGCTGCCTGCCGTGGCTGTGAGGACTAACATCCTCACTGAGGTGCTTCAGTCTGCTGCATGCTCCACTGAGCCTCTGCTGCAATTCAATGAGGCCCTCACTGACGTTCTGCAGGGCACCTGGTCCAAGCCCTTCACAGTCCCTCCTGTGGATAAGAACGTTGCCAGGCGCCACCGCCCTGCTCCGGGCGACCCCAGTTTTTTCTCCCAACACCCCACCCCCGAGAGTCTGGTTATCCAGGCCTCTACCTCACAATCCTCCTTCCCGTCCGCTCCTCCGGACCGGGATTCCAAGAGACTGGAACAGTTCGGTAAGAAGCTGTTCTCCTCGCTCAGTTTGGGCCTGCGGTCTTTAAACACCGCCTGTCTCTTGGACCGTTATTCCCACTCTCTGTGGGATACGGTGGAGGACGTGCTGCCACTGTGCCTGGAGGAGGCCCAGGCACGGCTTTCCTCGGCTCTGGCCGATGGGAGAGATGCAGCGCGCCATGCCATCCGATGTGGACTCGACACTACGGACTCGCTGGGTAGGGCGATTTCTACCACGGTGGCGCTTCGACGTCACGCCTGGCTGCGGTCCACGTCCTTTTCAGGGGATGTCCAGAACACACTCGTGGACATGCCTTTTGATGGCGCTCGCCTTTTTGGTGAGAAAGCGGACAGTGCGCTGGCTCGCTTCAAGGACTCCCGGGCTACGGCCAAGTCCTTGGGCCTCTCGGCCCCGCGGCCACAAACTTCCGCTTTTCGCTCCTTTCGTGGCCAAGGAAGGGGCACCTCCTCACGTCTGCCTAGCCACCGGACGCAGAACCAGCCTGCATGCGGTCGCGGACGTGGTTTCCGCCGAGGCGGTACTGGAGGACAACGCGGTCAGTCCACATCCACCCCGGCAGCATCCGCCTCAAAGCATTTCTAGTCCGAGCTTTCAGGCCCATTCCTCGCCAGTGGGAGGCCGGGTTCGCCATCACCTGCTCCACTGGCGTACCATTACTTCGGACAGGTGGGTGCTGCAAATCGTCCGAAGGGGCTACTCCCTCCCCTTCGAGACGACCCCTCCAGCCATGCCACCGCAGCACCACCGTATCTCGGAGGATCATTTGAATCTTCTGCAAGAAGAAGTTTCGGCCCTCTTGGCCAAAGAGGCCGTCGAGCGCGTTCCGAGCCCAGAAGTAGGTCGTGGTTGTTATTCCCACTACTTTCTGGTTCCCAAGAAGGGCAAAGGGGGCCTACGCCCTATCTTGGACCTCCGGAACGTCAATGCCTTCCTCCGGAAGGAACGGTTCAAAATGTTGACTATGGCTCAGGTTCTAGCTGCCCTAGACCCTGGAGACTGGATGGTAGTGTTGGACTTGCAGGACGCATATTTCCATATCCCCGTCCTGCCGGCCCACCGGCGATACCTGCGGTTCATGGTGGGTCAGGAGCACTTTCAGTTCACCGTGCTCCCTTTCGGCCTTACCAGTGCCCCTCGGGTGTTCACGAAAGTGATGGCGGTGGTCGCGGCTCATCTGCGCAGACCAGTCTTCCCCTATCTCGACGACTGGTTGTTGAAGGCGGGCTCGCCCCAGACAGTCGTCTGCCACCTCCAGTCCAGACTACGGCGGATCTCCTGCATTTGCTGGGGTTTTCCATCAACGTGCCGAAGTCACACCTGAGCCCCTCTCCGAAGCTCCTCTTCAGCGGAGCGGTTCTCGATTCGGCGCAGTTCTGGGTCCATCCACCGGAACAGCGGGTCCGGGATATACAGGCCCCGATTCCCATCTTTCGGCCTCTATCCTGGGTTTCCTTCAGGCTAGTGTTGCGGCTTCTGGGGCTGATGGCCTCCTGCATCCTACTAGTGCATCACGCCAGGCGGCGCATGCGGGCTCTGCAGTGGGACCTGAAGTTTCAGTGGGCCCAGCATCCCGGCAACCTGTCCGACCATGTCTTGATCTCGGAGGGCACTGCACAGCAGTTGCAGTGGTGGCTCACGGACCGCGATTGGGTCACGGGCAAGAGTCTCTCCCTACCCCTACCGGAGCATGTCGTAGTGACGGATGCGTCCCTCCTGGGATGGGGTGGCCATATGGGAGAGGCGGAGATCAGAGGCCTCTGGTCTCCGGCGGAGTCTCGCCTCCACATCAACTTGTTGGAGCTGAGAGCGATCCGACTTGCACTGAAAGCCTTCCTTCCCTCTGTCCGGGGAAGTGTCGTGCAGGTGTTCACGGACAACACCACCGCCATGTGGTATTGCAACAAGCAGGGCGGGGTGGGGTTGTGGACCCTTTGTCAGGAGGCTCTGCGCCTCTGGACATGGCTGGAACACCAGGGCATCATCCTGGTGGTTCAACATCTGGCTGGCTCTCTGAACGCCAGAGCGGACGAACTCAACCGCCGGTGCATGATGGATCACGAATGGTGTCTGAACTCCGAGGTGGCGCAAGGTCTCTTTCAGCAGTAGGGAGAGCCTTGGTTAGATCTATTCGCCACCGACGAGAACGCGCAATGTCAGCAGTTCTGCGCGTTGGAATTTCCAAGGTGGCACTCGCTCGGCGATGCTTTTCGTCGCGAGTGGAGTTGCGGTCTGTTGTACGCCTTTCCGCCTATACCACTTCTGCCCAGAGTGCTGAAGAAGATCAGGCGCGACTGGGCCCAACTCATCTTGGTGGCTCCAGATTGGGCACGAAGGTACTGGTATCCCGAGCTACTCAGTATGTTGACCGATCCTCCGATACGTCTGCCCCTTCGGGAGGATCTTCTGTTGCAGCAGCAGGGGACGGTCCTCCACCCGAACCTGTCCAGCCTCCACCTCCATGCGTGGAGATTGAGCGGCGGCAGATGATGCCATTTGACTTGCCTCCTGAAGTCTGTGATATCATTCTGACAGCCAGGCGTCCCTCCACAAAGACGGTATACGCCTGCCGGTGGAACAAATTTGTGGCATGGTGCACAGCAAAGGCTGTGGATCCCCTTTCCGCCCCTCTTTCTGAGGTTCTCCTCTTTCTTTGGCCCAGCAGGGCTCTGCCTTGGGCACCTTGAAAGGTTATCTTGCTGCCATCTCTGCCTTCTTACGGCTTCCTGATCAGCCCTCTCTTTTCAAGTCCCCTGTAGTGTCACGCTTTCTTAAAGGCATTACTCACACGTTCCCTCCTGTCCCTTTCATAATGCCTCAGTGGGACTTGAATCTTGTCCTAACATTTCTGATGTGCGCTCCCTTTGAGCCTCTTCACAATTGTCCTCTTCGTCTTCTGACTCTTAAAACTGCTTTCCTGGTAGCCATCACCTCGGCTAGACGGGTGAGTGAGCTCCAGGCTCTATCGTCCAAGCCTCCTTTTCTATCTGTTCATCCGGACAAGGTTGTCCTTCGGCCTCGTCCTTCCTTTCTACCGAAAGTGGTGACCCCCTTTCATCTTGGGCAATCTGTCACCTTGCCCACCTTCTTTCCACCTCCGCATCCTTCCAAAGAGGAAGAGTGGCTCCACCGTCTGGACCCAAAACGTGCGCTCTCCTTTTATTTGGACCGCACAAAACCATTCCGAGTGGACGACAAGCTTTTCGTTGGCTACGTGGGTGCAAAGAAGGGAAAAGCTGTGCACAAACGGACCATCTCCCGGTGGGTCGCTTTGTGTATAAAAATCTGTTATTCCTTGGCAAAAAAGGACCCTCCTGTTGGGCTGCGAGCCCATTCTACTCGGGCCACGGCGGCTACTACTGCTTTGGGACGGGGAGTCCCTTTGCAGGACATCTGTCAGGCGGCGACGTGGGCTTCGCTGCACACGTTTGCCAGGCACTATTGCCTAGACAGCCAAGTCCGGAGGGATGGCTTCTTTGGCCGTTCTGTCCTCCAGGACTTTCTGGTGTGATCTTGGTTCGCAGACCCACCACCGGGGTTGGTATTGCTTGGGTATCTATTCTAAGGTGAGGAATCTAACTAACGTGTTTCTTTCAGATGAACAAGTTACTTACCTTCGGTAACGATGTATCTGTAAGAAACATTAGTTAGCTAGATTCCTCACCGACCCACCCATCCTCCCCGTTCTGCGAACCGACATCTAGGGTTAAGGCTATCCTTTTCAGGGCCCTAGATTTTTTGGCACCAGTGTCGGTCTCTTGCATGGCTCTGCGTTCCTGGTGCGGAAAGCTATGTACAAGAACTGATGTCAGCGCGCCAGGGCGGCGTCTAAGTACTCTGATGACGTCATTCCGGCGCACGACGCCAACGACGGACGCGGAGCCGCAGACAACGCCTAGCGACGCGCAAGGGGTATTGCTACAAAAATCTTCCGGATCCAAGCTGACGCCTGGGGATATTCTAAGGTGAGGAATCTAACTAACTAATGTTTCTTACAGATACATCGTTACCGAAGGTAAGTAACTTGTTCTTCTGTCCTCTGGTGCCTCCCTAGATGACTGTATTGCTTGGAGTAGGGTGGCCGTATCCGGCAGCAGTGTCTCTCAATCTCATGGGCGTTTATAACCTTAGTGTAGCGGTTCATTTTCCCATGTCTTGGGGTTTGGGTCTTTGTCCTTTCCCGTAATTATAAAACTATGGTTGAGCAGGATGCGGCAGGGTATAATTTTATTTTTCTCCTCCTCCCCCTTCCCAGCAAGAATGGGCGACTCCGACTGGATGTCTGTCCAGAGGGGATAACGAGCAGCACATTGATTTCCCCTTTGTATTAATGGGCCATTTGTTTCTTTAGTGCCCAGCATCAGGTGCGTGGTCTCATGGATGGTGTATTTGTCCAGGGCCCACCGCTATACTTGCCGGATCTCCAGAGGGTGCTATACTATATTTGTGGGCCCCCTTGCTGCATGGCCCCATCCAGTGGCGAGGGTGGGAATCGCAGAGCAGGATCAATACTCAGTTCGCCAATTTTAGGCCCCCCTACCCATCAATGTCATTCTGAGCCCAGTTTCTTACTTGGAGCGTGGCATGAACATCAGTCTTAGCTTTTAAACTTCTTTTCCTGTGGGTCTCAGGACTCTAAAAGCCTTCTGCCTGTGCCCCACACGCAGTTCAATTTCTCCAGATCTAGGCCTCTACCTCATAGGCCCAGTCCTCATGGGGGGGGTGAGCAGTAATGGGATGAATCATTCACCGCGGGGTTCCAGGACGTACAGGGTCAACCTCTATATCCTCCACTGCACAGCCTCAGTCACTCGCCCTCCCCGATGGGCCAGTGCAGCTTCCCAGCCGGGGCCCAGGATCCAGGACAAGCGGGCAAAGACAGCGTTCCAATAATCCCAGAGTGCTCTAGGCCGGCGCAGGCCCCTCTGCTCAGGAATTAGCCAAGAATTGCAGGATCAGGAGGCCGTCTGAATTCAGTTTCTTAGCCCTTCCCCCCCCCCAAACCCCCCCCCCCCCCCCCATCCGTACCGCTGTCCCAACCGCCGGTCTCACCCCTAGCTGCATGGCGACTCTTACCCATATGGCCTTTGCTCTCTCTGCGGGACTTACTTCAGGAGGAGGGTGGGGGTAACACAGCTTCAGGTCTCCGGGGGGGGGGGGGTCTACAGTTGTTCCGGACGTATTCACCCTGTGATTCTCTATCCGCCAGCCAGCCTCATGGCCTATTGTCCAAGTCAGTATTCTGCCCGGAGGTACTCCGGCGGCGTAGGCCTCTTCCCTTCCGGACAACAGTCGTGGCAGATAGCCCTTTTTCCCTTCACGAAGCAGTTTGTTGCTAGTGGATCGGAGGTCCGCAGGTATCCCCAACGCCTGGGCTATGCAGAGGGCTGTATGCTAGTTCTGTATCAGCAGGATTTAGGTTGGATTTTTTTTACGCCAGCTGGACATCTTGAGTAGTGAGTTTTAGTCAGCCATGTTGTTGGCCACCCTTGGAGTGCATCCTTGACCCTAGGGGAACCCTTGTTCTATCCCCAGAACCCCAAAACCAGGCACTTACCTGTTAACCAATAAGTTCATTTCCTCCTGTAGGATTGCATTAACTGCTTTTCTGTTAAAAAAGTTCCAAGTGTGGAGTTGGAAATTGTAAGAAAAATCAAGTGTGTTTTGATAACAAATTGCATTACCTACTTCCATCCAGGAAATGCTCCAGTGTGGTATCTAGGCATACAACAATGAGTAAGAAAAGTAACCTGAAAAGTAATACAAGTCCTCGCAAAGTAATTGTAAAGTAACTGTAAAGTAATTACAGCTGTTTCTGAACAATTGATATACCTATAACCAAACCAATTGCATTCAACTGCATTAAACTGCATTATTCTTGCAAAGTACTATTCCACTTACCTGTACCAGTCCTTGCGTGCTTCTAGAAATAAAATACAACTAAAGAAATATTTTTATACAAAACAAATTGGTCAGAGTTTAGTCTTTGACTGTGTGAAATGATTTCTTGCCTGAGTGTTTACAATAAAATGCTTAACACTACCCTCTGATAAAACCTTACTGCTCGCCCACACTACCACAAATAGAGAGTAAGGTATTATATATTTTTACCTCTGTAAGCCTTTGGGGATCCGCTGGATTCTGTGCACACTATACCTTACTATGGTATAGTATATACAGAGCCAGCTTCCTACATGGCCTCAATGATAATGTAGACCGATGCTTCGAAAGTGAAGAAACAGTCGACATCGACGTCTGTCAACAGCTCAAACATCAGGACCTTAGAGCGAGCCAGTACGTTTTTTCACACATCAAAAACCTCCATCAATGATACCACCGGCTGACCTGTCAACGAAGGAGAAAAAAGTCATGCTAATTACTGAGAAAGGGATTCCAATTACTATAATCACATCTGCCCCAGTAAGGTCTTGCTGTTGTCACCCGCTTCTTTGCTGGATGTGGAGGAATCAATAGATGAGGGTCCTTTTGGACCTGCTTACAGTCCCACTCAGCTACATATAAAGTGCCAGGACCTGGATGAGGAGGAAAACACATATTTGGAGGAGGCTTTTTTCTTCCGAGAGAGATATGAAAACCTAGATCCATTGAGGCTTTTCCAGATAATTATGAATATGACAGTTACAATGATAAAGAGCAGATAATGCAGGTACTCACAGCTTTTGTAACAAATCTATGGCAAATGAAAGAGATTTCTAAAGCTCTGTCAAAGCCTCCCCAGGTAATGCCTGCTCCCATTACCACAGTGTCACCATATACTCCGAATGTTTTATACCTTTTCTTAGTTCTAGCTTACGTGCTGATAATCCTCCATCATCAAGAAGACACACACCAAATACCATACATGACAATTATACTGATAACGAAGAACCAGAAGAGGGCGATATTACTCAGGACCCTCCAATAAATGCTGGTTCTGAATGAGACTACTATGTAGCACCAACATCAGCACCACCAATTCCACCAACAGCCAGTTCACCCTTATATGACATAGGAGGAATCCAAGCTCTTACTGAGAGAGCTACAAGAGGTTTGACCTCCCAATCTCAGTTAAACAGATAGGCTGCTTTTTTAAGAGCTAGCTCACAAATAGTTTAGATCCATACCATCACACTGAACGCATATAAGCGGAGGGTTTAAAGCAGATAAAGCAATTGTGACAGCTATTGTCCCTCATCTGGACAACAAATATAAAGCCCTAAACGATCCACCCGCTTGCCTCATAGGACACCCAACACCAGATTTGGTGGTTATGCAGGCTGCCCAAAGACGTTCGAAGTACCCATACACACCATGCTGAGCACAACCAGACAAAGAAGGAAGACTCCTTGACAATATAAGCAATCGTTTTTCCTGCAATGGTCAGGCGTCCAATGCCGAGGCTATATTGGGGAAATATGATAGGCAAATTTCGTCAGATCTTGAATCCTGTCTTGAATATTTTCCTATCCAAAAAACATAAGGTGAGAGCAGTAATCTAGCTCAGTGACGTGGCATCTGCCAAGATAATAATCAGTACAACAAACAAATGATGGACGGAATGCTGACAATGCAGACATTCTCCCCCAGTCAAGAGATCTGGGTTAAATTCATCGTTCTTTTGCCCACTACGCCACCCCAGTTTAGACATGGCCATATGCAAATCAGTCTTGACCCTGTGCCTCATGGGAACAGTCCAGCCCGAACTGCCAAGCCATGTCTTCCCTGGACCGGAATCAAGCATCCTAGGACCGGTTTCTGGCTATCAGCCGTCATCAGCCAGGATAGCTTGACTCCAGTGGCGTAGTGAGCACGGGTCCCACGTCTGGGAATGGACTGGACTGTTCCCATGAGGCACAGGGTCAAGACTGATTTGCATATGGCCATGTCTAAACTGGGGTGGTGTAGTGGGCAAAAGAACGATGGATTTAACCCAGATCTCTTGACTGGGGGAGAATGTCTGCAGTGTCAGCATTCCGTCCATCAATTGTTTGTTGTAACGCTTTTCGCCCTAAGTGGGATGGGTATTCCCAGACGTGGGACCCGTGCTCACTACGCCACTGGAGTCAAGCTATCCTGGCTGATGACGGCTGATAGCCAGAAACCGGTCCTAGGATGCTTGATTCCGGTCCAGTGAAGACATGGCTTGGCAGTTCGGGCTGGACTGTTCCCATGAGGCACAGGGTCAAGACTGATTTGCATATGGCCATGTCTAAACTGGGGTGGTGTAGTGGGCAAAAGAACGATGGATTTAACCCAGATCTCTTGACTGGGGGAGAATGTCTGCATTGTCAGCATTCCGTCCATCAATTGTTTGTTGTAACGCTTTTCGCCCTAAGTGGGATGGGTATTCCCAGACGTGGGACCCGTGCTCACTACGCCACTGGAGTCAAGCTATCCTGGCTGATGACGGCTGATAGCCAGAAACCGGTCCTAGGATGCTTGATTCCGGTCCAGTGAAGACATGGCTTGGCAGTTCGGGCTGGACTGTTCCCATGAGGCACAGGGTCAAGACTGATTTGCATATGGCCATGTCTAAACTGGGGTGGGGTAGTGGGCAAAAGAACAATGGATTTAACCCAGATCTCTTGACTGGGGGAGAATGTCTGCATTGTCAGCATTCCGTTAATCAATTATTTGTTGTACCGCTTTTCGCCCTAAGTGGGATGGGTATTCCCAGACGTGGGACCCATGCTCACTACGCCACTGGAGTCAAGCTATCCTGGCTGATGACGGCTGATAGCCAGAAACCGGTCCTAGGATGCTTGATTCCGGTCCAGTGAAGACATGGCTTGGCAGTTCGGGCTGGACTGTTCCCATGAGGCACAGGGTCAAGACTGATTTGCATATGGCCATGTCTAAACTGGGGTGGGGTAGTGGGCAAAAGAACGATGGATTTAACCCAGATCTCTTGACTGGGGGAGAATGTCTGCATTGTCAGCATTCCGTCCATCAATTGTTTGTTGTAACAAGATAATAATCACAGCTGTGGATGCAGCTACTACAGGTTTATGTCAGATTGTCAGAGCAGCAGTCCTAAGCATGCAAGGCTGGCTGAGGGCAACCGCCCTTTGGTCTGAGGTCCAAGTAAAAATTATGGATATACCCTTAGAATACGGAGGCATTATTTGGTAAACTTGTTTACAATGGATCTAGTCGTACACAGAGACCACAACATCCCTGGGAATTCTGTGGCAACACTGATTTCAACACGTTCGAGGTGCAAGAGGTCAACGGTTGTTTTCAACTCAAGGTTATTACCAGACACATAGACATTAGCCATAATTGGGATATCAACAACAATACACACAGCTGCCAAACAGATGAACACAGTCTGCGGATTATTCAAAACAACCTCCAAGAAAAAAGCCTCCACACTCGGAGGGCCGTACTCCTCCAGATGTCATTGACACCTGTTAGGCACTGGTCACCATTTTCCCCTAGAACGGGTGGGCAGGAGGCTTTCCAATAACTTAAAACAGCTGGATATCTATCACAATAGATCAGTGGGTGCTAGATGTTATTTATCATGGGCACACTTTTGAATTCATTCAGAAGCCTCCTCAAAATCTTTCTTAGAAGAGGTCACATTAACATCTTTGTGTGTTACAATTGGAGAGTTTTTTTCACTCCTCCAAAAAGAAGGCATGGAGGAGGTCCCCCACATTTGAAGAAACAGCGGTTTCTATTCAGGGTTCTTCTTGCTCAAGAAAATATCAGGCCAATAGAGACAGGAGACTGGTATTATACCTTCGAAAGTTAAATAAATTCCTGAAAAAACAGTCCTGCAAGAAATTCTCAGATTTCTAAACAATTCATGATATTGCTGGATCTCTAGGATGCTTATTTTCATATTCCAATCCATCCAAAACGTAAACCATTCTTTAGGCAAGAAATGGCCGGTTGCCATTACCAATTCAATGTTCCACCCTATGGTTCCAAATCTGCTCCACATATTTTCACGAAATGCATGTCTCCTGTCAAGACTTCTCTAAGGAGAAACTGTCATCAGGTTTTTCCATACCTGGAAGACTGGCTTCTGAAAGGACCTTCACTTTGTGCTGTAAAAAGACCTCCATGAAGGCGTGCCTACAGTTGTTTGAAGATCTAGGTTCAACTTTAAACGTACAGAAATCTTACTTTTAACCCAGCAGGAAGACAACTTTTCTAGGGGAAATGTAGACACTCATGCAGAGCATTCCTTGTGGAAGAGAGGATGCAGAAGAAATTAAAGTTGACTGCATTTCTATTGGAAAGAAAGTCAGTTTCTGCTTAAGTGTTCAAGTCATTCCTGGGAATGATGTCCTTCTGCATTCCCAACTGCTGGCTGCACATGAGATAGTTTCAGGAAGAAATAGACAAGCAATGACCCCCAAAGTCAAGGATCTTCTGACAGTATCAGTCTGACCACTTCCAGAATGAGAACCATCATACCATGGTGTGCAAACAGATGGAATATATCCGTAGGCCTAAAGTTCCTAAATCATCCTCCCAATTTATAATGACCACAGACGCATGCCTGGCTGGATGGGGGTGTGCTGGCGCTTTTGCAAGAGGTAGAGGTATGTGGGAAATGGTAACTTCAGGAATCCAAGTTCCACATAAACCTGTTGAGCTAAGAGCAGTTTTCCTGGCACTTCAATACTTCATCCCAAGGATAAAGAGTTCATTAGTACTTGTTTTTGCGGACAATACGAGAACAATTTTTTATCTGAACAAGCCAGGTGGCAAAAGTTTGTTGGTTATTAACAGAAGCCCAGAAAATATGGCTATAGTTTTACAATATCAGACAACATTGAAATTGGAACATGTTCCCTGAGTGAACAATCATTGAGCAGACTCGCTAAGTAGAACAACCAAGGACTGCCCTGAATGGGAACTAGACCAAGGTCCGCTAAATGTTGTTTTTCAGTCCTGGGGAAGTCCAGGTATGAACTTGTTTGAGACGCAACTCAATCACAAGTGCCAATTCTGTGCCAGCAGAAATCACTCAGAGAGTGTCATTGGGAAATGCTTTCCCAATAGCCTTGGCGGGGATATGCGCCTATGCATTTCTATTTCCTCTTCTCCAGACTCCCAGATTGTTGATAAAGATGAAAGGATTAAATGTTGCATCATTCCTATAGTTCCAGCTTGGCTTAAACAATATTGGTATACAGAACAACTTCTCCTGTCAGAACGAAAACACATTCTGTTTAGACTACCACCAAATCTATTGACAGTGAGCAAAGACCAAGTTGGTTATCCTGCACCGAGGTCTTTCGAATTAGCAGCCAGGCTCCTGAATACAATAATTTCAGCCAACTAGATTTTTTAGAAGATTGAAGATACCTTTAACTAAAGCAAGGGTTGAGATGACAAATGCTAATTACAAAGTCAAATGGACTTGATTCTGTATGTGGTGCTCTAGAAATGGTATACTTCCCCCGAGCTAATTTTCTTTTTTTTAAAAAACATTTTTATTAATTTTCTTGTAAGCAAACCAACAAGACACTTGGAACAGCACACTTCCCATCATGTCCGTCAATAACATACACCATTTGGCAATACATAAGCGGATCCCAGACCAGCACAGTGCTGCATAGCCGGCAACAGTCTCTGACCCCTTCATCCCCGGAGCCTCCCCCTCAGTCCGAGTCCGAAGATTCATCTTGTGACAGTGGTGGAGGGTTGCATATTTCCCCTCTGAATTTGTTCCAAGCCCCCCAAACCTTGTCCCACTTTCGGGGGCACCCCCGCCTGATAAACACAGAGCGTTCCGCAAACATTGCTGCATCCATGTCCCTACTCCATGCGGTCAGTGTTGGTCCCCTCTCCGCCCCCCATTTTTGGGCCATGTTCCTTTTAGCCGTGATGATCCCCAGTGTCACCCAGTTCTGCGCCTGCCGATTGAGGTCATTGGGCTCCCACACATTTAACAAGCATCGCCGGGGTTCAGGCACCAATGACACTCCGCACACCTGTGACATCGTCCTCATCACTCCCCCCGAGCTAATTTTGACAAATATATCACATCTGGCCAGTTTAGGTCTCCCTCATAGCTCAGTCAAAGTACACCTGTTGCTTGGAAAGTCCATAGGAAAATTGTCACTCTGGTCCAATAGACAAGTGATAGAGTTCCGTAAGGGTCTATTTAGGACCTATCCTCCAATTGGAAACCACCGATTTTTTCGCAGTTGAATACGGTCCTCTCAGTTGATGAGGAGCCCATTTGAGTATAATCATAAATCAGACCTCAAATATCTATCATTGAAAATGGCCTTGTTACTGGCTTTGACTACTTATAGGAGGATTAGTGAAATTCAAGCTCTCGTGATAAAAGGGCCATGCTTGCAATTCAAAGAGGACAGCGTTCTATTGAATACAAATCCTCGATTTGTTCAAAAGTTCCCATCAAACTTTCATTTTCTATTGTTCTTAAAACCTTTTTCTGTAGTCCTTCCGTAGCAGCGAAAAAGCACTTCATACTCTATATGTGAATCGATGTCTCAAATTCTAGCTGCATGGACCTAAATGTTCAGAAAGTCAGATCAGCTTCTCCTAAGGAACATCTTTTTCTTGGAGGCCCATAGGCTATCAAGGAAGAGTATATTTTTATATATTTGTTTTTTAAGGGGTACTTTTAATGTTTACTTCTCACCTCCTCTTAATAAATATGTTGTCATTGTGATCACTGCTTGTTATTCAAATTTGAGCATGTGAATCTATGCAAGATATCAATACAGGAGAACTACAGTGTACTGGTAGTAACTTGTTTTTTCCATGCCCAGGCGTTTCTGCAAGATGTCCTAGGAGGGCTAAATCGATATTAAAAAGTGTAGGACTCAGAACAGAGCCTTGCAGCACTTCCACTGCTAGAGCCTTGGTACCTGATGAAAAATGGGGCATCCTGACCTCTTGGCCTCTATTCTGCTGAAAGGATTTCATCTATCTCAACACTAAGCCATTTAATCCAATGGCCTGTAAGCGGAGGAGGAGCAGAGAGTGTGACACTGTCTCGAATGCTGCCGAAAGATCTAATAGTATCAGTACAGCCTTTCCACCCTTATGTAGTGTGTTTGATGTGTTCTGTGACAGCTAGATGCGTGGTTTCGGCACTCTGATTGGGTGGGAACCCAGACAAACTGGGATGATGGAGTCCATTGGGCTCTAAATAAGAGAGCTGCTAATTTGCTAATTTCTCCAAAATCTTCGAGAACGCAGGTAGTAAAGAAATAACTCTATAATTAGCTAGTGTGCTAGGGTCAACTGAAGGTTTTTTCAAGAGGGAGTCATTTCTCCTGCTTCCAAGCTAAATATACAACAGCTGTGGAAAGCAAATCATTAAGTAACTTGTTCACCCTCCAGGTTGATCACATCCGCCCTATGATCAGCAGATCAGTGGGGCACGGATCGGAACGAGAGACAGATTTAAGGCTGCAGATAGCAGCTTTGGAGTCTTCAAGGGAAATGGGATTGATTGTAGGGAAGGAACATTGCTTATTCTCTTACAATCACAGCTGGCGGAGTCTCTGTCTGGCCATTGATAGAGGCCGTGGAGAAATTAGATTGTATTTTAAGAATCTTGTCTTGAAAGAAAGTGGCTAACTTCTCACACCATTCTTAAGAGTGGCAAACTTCTATCGCAAGTAGTGGGTGCAAGAAATCCTTTTATATTCTTAAATACTTCCAGAGGTTTATTCTCTGTGGCCTTAATTCTCTCACAAAAATAGACTTTTTTGGCTGCCTTAACTAAAGCATGGTATTTTCTTAGAGCTGCCCAATAGGTAGCGTTATCTACCTTACAGTAGAGCTTGCGCCAAAATCTCTCAGTCCATTGTAGAGTTTCTTTTCTACTATTAAGACCTCACCAGACACTGGCCTCCTCTCTCCTCCCATGCAGGCTACAGAGGAAGTGGCGTCCTTTGTGATGGTGGTCCGGAGGGTGGCTGAGGTGCTGGACATGACACTGCCCACTGTACAGGTCAAGATCAACGACTTGACAGAGGTGCTTCAACCTGGTTTGTCCCCCTCAGAGCCCTTACTCTCCTTCAGTGACGTCCTCACTGATGTCCTGCCTAGGGGCTAAGGCCATGCCCTGTACAGGCACTCCTGTGCACAGGACCATCGCCCTTCGCCATCTCCCTGGGACCCAGCTGTCCCAACAGAACATCCCACCCCTGAGAGCGTGATGGTTCAGGTCTCCAGGTCCAAAATTAATCCAAGCACATTCCCTCCCACACAACCAGATAGGAAATCCAAGAGGCTAGATACCTTCAGGAAGAGGATATTCTCTTACACCAGCCTTGCAGTTTGTTCAGTGAACATTGTGCTTAATGGACCGCTATTCCCATACTGCATGGGATACAGTTGCGCAAGTGATACCCATGGTCTCGGAAGAGGCCCGAGCCATACTTTCCTGAGCTATTGCTGACGGGAGAAATGCAGCAAAGTTCACAGTCAGATGCGGATTGGATACAACTGACTCGCTAGGTAGTCATTACTTCCACTGTGGCGATTTGACCTCTTACCTGACTGAGAACTGCCCTTTGATGGCATTCACTTTTTTGGCGACATGGCAGGTTCGGCGTTTGAATGTTTCAAGGATACTAGGGCCACTGCTAGGGTGTTAGGGCTCACCATAGCCCCGCGACAGCCACATTCTGCCTTCGGCTCCTTCCGTGGCTACAGTAGGGGGTATCTGCCACATCCTTTTCCTCCTAGCCACTATGTCCATCAGGCACCTCAGTCTTTTCGCTGCCATAGCTCACACAAGCCTTGTGTGAACCTAGGCCAGAGGACTACCAAATCCACTCTGCCCTTGCAGCCGCAGCTTTAGAGTCCCTTTAATATGCCCTAATACCATCTGAGGCACCCTGTTGGTAGATGGATTCAGCACTACCTTTCCCAATAGCGGGAAATAGTATAGGACAAATGGTCCAGTGGTGTTACGCTCTACCTTTCCAGCAGACCCCGCCACCTTTACCACCGTCCCCTGCTCGGCTGATGGAGGGCTACATTTCACGTTTGCGCCAGCAAGTGCTGGCACTTCTGGCCAATTGAGCCATAGAGAGGGTGCAGGCATCAGAAATAGAATGTGTTTGCTATTCCTGCTACTTTCCGGTGTCAAAAAGGGACTGAGACCTCTGCCTTATACTAGACCTGGGGAGAGAATGTAGCCTAATGGCTAGGGTGGTCGACCTCAAGCTGGGGAACCAAGTTTGAGTCTCGGCAAGGACGCGCAACATCCTGTGATTCTGGGCAAATCACTTCATCTCATTGTGCCTAACAAAAATTAATGTGTCCTCATGTAATGCAACTGGTGGTCGTTTAAAGCGCTCTGATACCTTCAGATCAAGTTTGTGCTATATAAAACTCCATAAAAATAGAAACAATTGCATAGAGAGAGAGAGAGAGAGACACACACACACACAGAGACACACACACACACACAGAGAGAGAGACACACACAGAGAGAGAGACACAGAGAGAGAGAGAGAGAGAGAGAGAGAGAGAGAGAGAGAGAGAGAGAGAGAGAGAGACAGAGAGAGAGAGAGACACACAGAGGGAGACACACACAGAGACCTGGCAAAAATGCCTTTCACTAGGCCTCTTGAGAGCAGGATTGAGTATTGTCTCTAATGTGGGAGAGAACCCATAATTTCACTCGGATAACCTAATGTGTCATTGCTTTTCCTTATAGATTTCTTTTCCAGTCAAATGGTTAAAGCTATAACAAATGTGTTTTACTTGAAACACTAGAATTACTGAAATTAAAGCAATTAGGAACTTGCAAGCCGAGCTCTTCTTTCCTGAGATGAATAGTGTACTGCAGAATGAATTCAGTATTAGTATTGGTCATATTCATTTGCAGTCACTTACTTCTCTATACAGAATAGACTTTTCTCAACACAGTGTAGCCAGCGACAATGTTCTAACTGCTCCAACACGTTACACTTCTTACACGGCTCCTCTGAAGAGAGCTTTCTCTACTTTAGGGAAGATGATTGATATTTCACATGGAAAAATAAGCCCTACTTTTCACATTTTGGTGAGACTCTTAAGAATCCCATAGCTGGTATTTGGGAGAAGCCCACCTCACTTCTCTTCAAAACAAATTTGATCTCAGAAGAAATATAGGCCTTGTTGGGGGCACTTCTTACAGGATAAATCAGACAGTTTGGTGTTTCATGCTGACATCACAGCAAGGGGACCTAATGTATTTATATAAGTTCCTTCTGATACTTTCATAAAAGTTTGATCCAGGGGCAGAGGACTGAAATTCTTGCAGTGGTGTCTTCAATGTCAATTTGATTCATTCAAGGTACCATTGTCTTTGCAACCTAATGAAGGAGTGAAGGGGAAATATGTGTTTATCCTAAAGATCCTAACATGATTCTTTTTGACTTCTTTAGATTCCTTTTGCTGTGATGTTTGATAGCAGAATATTATCTCAGGTGGTTAAGGGATTAACCAAAAGTGTTCATTCGCCAACTGTTGGGGATGTATACTGTACTTTTACAAGGCCATAGGAGGTCTGATGGTTGCTGGCAACTTGAATTCAAGTTGCAGGATCACAGGCCATTCTAGCTGTGTTCCGGGAGAGAGCTTAATGTTGGGTCTCCCTTAAGTTCAAAGCAGTACTCTTTTTGGCATCTTTACTTTTTCCCTGTGGTGTCTGGTGTGTTCGTTGTTTATTTTGGGCCTGACAATGCTAGTGTGACACCCTGGGACGTAGGTTGCACCTGCTGGAGCTATGACAGCATGTAAAGGTTTTTTTGGGTTACAACCTCCATAAGAAGTATATCCAATGAAAAGACTCTGCAGTGGGAATGCAAAACAGAGTATAACAGAGGAATGTAACTATTTAATTTCATTGTGCTCTTCTATGGATATTATAACCTGTAGTGTTTGTTTGCACCAAGGATACATTAGTATGGTAATGTAACTTAATCTTACCTTTCAACAAGTCTAAGAGAAGAATGGGCTAAAGAATAAACTCACCAAAGTTCTTTCTATTTTATGGACCAGCTAACATTGATTTACGCATTATGGAGGAATTCGTTTCACTTCCGTTAGCTTTGATACCACAATTCTTATAATGAAGAAGCGTGATAAATTATTGGGCAGGATGAGGGATGGACTATTCTGTCTCCCTCTTGAGAATGTCTTTGAAATTAATTAAATGAATCAGGAAGCATATAATTTATGACAGGACATAAAATGTATCACATCTAAAACCAAGATAAATGGCACTTGACATAGAGAGCGCATGGACCTATGCATGTTTTCATTGAACACTTAAGTTCTTTTTATTAATGTGCTTAAGTTTATTGTACAGTTGTTGAGTACTGTATTATTGTTTCTTACAGGTTCCCAAGTGATGCCCACTAATATGCCTCCACCTCGCAAACTACCTCAGCGCTCCTGGGCTGCATCTATTCCCACAATCCTCACTCATAGTGCCTTGCATGTTCTTCTGCTGCCCTCACCCACGCCTGGATTAGTGCCAGCATTAGCTGGCAGCTACCTTTGCTCTCCTCTGGAGCGATTCCTTGGGTCAGTTAATATGAGGCGGCATCTCCAACGAATAATCCAGCAGGAATCGGTATGTTCATTTTTCATATGTTCAGTTTTTTAGAAGTTACTTTAGCCATTCTTATGTATAGCTTTTGTTTTCGACTATCATCTTTGCACAGTAGTAATGGTTTCAAAACTCCATATCCAAGCAATTCTGATGTAGACTATTTTAGACCCCACCACAGTAATTATGTAACTGTCATGAATTGTGTATTCATTTAGAGAGTTTTCTAGAGCGCTGCATGTCTTTTTTGTTACTTTCATTTAGTAAAGTCTTCATGAGGAATTGATGTGATTAGTGATTTAGGGCCTTGTGCTCTTTTCATTAGAGGCAGATTTAAGCAGTTCTGTTTTCATTTATTTCTAAACTAATTATAGTTCGGTTATGCCATATCCTTGGTTAAAGAGATGTGCTGTCTTGAAGCGTAGGTTTCAATTAGGTGGGTGGTGGGGGCTTGAGACCGTAAGTATTTTGGGCCTTTCCAAAGAACAGTAAAGAGAACCTTAAACTGAATTCTTACTTCTACTGGAAACAAGCCCCTTTCTATGTCCATTTGTCATTTTGAAATTTTGAAAAGGTCTAGGCATCTTCTTATTGCTTTTCATTAATAAAGATTTTTGATAAAAATATTAGTTTTGGAATCGGTTCTGTATGCGCAACAGATGTCTGTGTGTACATTGTGCATGGTTCTTTTATCATTGCATATGCACTGTATCTGAAAGAAACACGTTAGATTCCTCACCTTATCATATCCCCAGGCATCAGGCGCCGGGATGATGTCGTCGGAGTACTTAGACGCCGCCCTCGCGCGCTGACGTCAGTTCTTCTTTTTTCCGCACCAGACAGCACCGATCTGGGAAGAGCATACCCTTTTAGTCATTATTTGACTAAACTTTTTGACTCTTTTGGTATCTTTTGTCAACTCGACTCTGGTGCCAGTAGGATGCCTGGTTTTAAACCCTGTGACTCCTGTCACCGACTGATGTCGGTTACGGACCACCACCGCCGGTGCCTCTACTGCCTGGGGGCCGACCACAATTCCGAGTCATGCCTCAATTGCCGGGCCCTGACTTCAAAGGCTAGGTGGGAGCGGTCCCGCAAGCTCCTGGAGTTCCGGCAGTCGGCTCCGCGCCGTTCACGGTCCCGGTCGAGGAGGAGGTCGACAGACCAGTCGCGGAGCCGCAGTCATCACCACCGCTCGTCCGGTTCCAAGTCTTTGGGTAAGTCGAAGCATAGTAAGAAGTCCAAGAGGCGACATCGCTCTTCGGGCTCCCCTCGCCAATCACGCGACTCGGCTGAGGGTTCGGGTGGTACCACCCACGCGGCTCCATTAGAGCCGCAGGAGTCTCGTCCGTCCACATACCCGCCGGTCCCTGGGACCGACGCGACTCCGGCAGTCGCCTCTTTGGCGACAAGGCGGATAGTACGCTGGAGCGCTTTAAGGACTCCCGGGCTACGGCCAAGTCCTTGGGCCCCTTGGCCCGCGCCCGCAAACTTCCGCTTTTCGCCCCTTTCGTGGCCAGGGAAGGGGCGCCCCCTCACGTCCACCTAGCCACAGGCCGCAGAACCAACCTCCACTCGGTCGCGGACGTGGATTCCGCCGAGGCGGTACTGGGGGACAACGTGCCGGTCAGTCCACATCTACCCCGGCAGCATCCGCCTCAAAGCCCTCCAAGTCCGTGCTTTCAGGCCCATTCCACACCAGTGGGAGGCAGAGTTCGCCATCACCTGCTCCACTGGCGTTCCATCACGTCGGACAGGTGGGTGCTGCAAATCGTCCGAAGGGGCTACTCCCTCCCCTTCAGGCGACCCCTCCAGCCATGCCACCACAGTACCACCACATGTCGGGGGCTCACTTGGATCTTCTACAGGAGGAAGTTGCGGCCCTCTTTGCCAAGGGGGCCATCGAACGCGTTCCTGGTCCAGAAGTAGGTCGTGGTTGTTATTCCCACTACTTTCTGGTTCCCGAGAAGGGCAAAGGGGGCTTACGCCCTATCTTGGACCTCAGGAGCGTCAACGCCTTCCTCCTGAAGGAGAGGTTCAAGATGCTCACCTTAGCTCAGGTTCTGGCTGCCTTAGACCCTGGAGACTGGATGGTAGCGTTGGACTTGCAGGACACTTACTCCCACATCGCTGTCCTGCCGGGCCACCGGCGTTACCTGCGATTCATGGTAGGCCAGGAGCATTTTCAGTTTACCGTGCTCCCCTTCGGCCACACAAGTGCCCCTCGGGTGTTCACGAAAGTGATGGCGGTTGTCGCAGCTCATCTGCGCAGATTCGGGGTTCCAGTCTAACCGTATCTCGACGACTGGTTGTTGAAGGCGGGTTTGCCCCAGGCAGTCGTCTCCCACCTCCAGACTACGGCCGACCTCCTGCATTCGCTGGGGTTCTCCATCAATGTGTCGAAGTCGCATCTGAGTACCTCCCAGACGCTCCTCTTCATTGGAGCGGTTCTGGACTCTGCGCAGTTCCGGGCTTATCCTCCGGAACAGCGGGTCCGGGATATTAAGGCTCTGATTCCCATCTTTCAGCCTCTATCCCAGGTTTCGGTCAGGTTGGTGCTGCGACTTCTGCGTCTGATGGCCTCCTGCATCCTGATAGTGCATCACGCCAGGTTGCGGATGCGGGCTCTGCAGTGGGACCTGAAGTTTCAGTGGGACCAGCATCGGGGCAACCTGTCTGACCATGTCTTGATCTCAGAGGCCACTGCAAGACAGTTGCAGTGGTGGCTCACGGACTGCGATTGGGTCAGTGGCAGATCCCTCTCTCTACCCCAACCGGAGCACGTAGTAGTGACGGATGCGTCCCTCCTGAGATGGGGAGGCCACATGGGAGAGGCGGAGTTCAGAGGACTCTGGTCTCCGGCGGAGTCTCGGCTCCATATCAACCTTTTGGAGCTGAGAGCGATCGAACTTGCACTGAAGGCATTCCTTCCCTCTGTCCGGGGACGTGTAGTGCAGGTGTTCACAGACAACACCACCGCCATGTGGTATTGCAACAAACAGGGCGGGGTGGGGTCGTTGACCCTCTGTCAGGAGGCTCTGCACCTCTTGACCTGGCGGGAACATCAGGGCATCATCCTGGTGGTTCAACATCTGGCGAGCTCTCTGAACGCCAGAGCAGACGAACTCAGCCGCCGGTGCATGACGGATCATGAATGGCGTCTACACTCGGACAGTGGGGAGAGCCTTGGTTAGATCTATTCGCCACCGAAGAGAACACGCAATGTCAGCAGTTCTGCGCGTTGGAGTTTCCAAGGCGGCACTCGCTCGGAGACGCTTTTCATCGCGAGCGGAGTTGCGGTCTGTTGTACGCCTTTCCGCCTATACCACTTCTGCCCAGAGTGCTGAAGAAGATCAGGCGCGACCGGGCCCAAGTCATCTTGGTGGCTCCAGATTGGGCACGAAGGTACTGGTATCCCGAGCTACTCAGTATGTTGATCGATCCCCCGATACGACTGCCTCTTCGGGAGGACCTTCTGTCGCAGCAGCAGAGGATGATCCTCCACCCGAACCTGTCCAATCTCCACCTCCATGCGTGGAGATTGAGCGGCGACAGTTGATGCCATTTGACTTGCCTCCTGAAGTCTGTGATGTGATTCTGGCAGCCAGGCGTCCCTCCACAAAATCGGTATACGCCTGCAGGTGGAATACATTTGTGGCATGGTGCACAGCATAGGCTGTGGATCCCCTTTCCGCCCCTCTTTCTGAGGTTCTTCTCTTTCTTCTTTCAATGGCCCAGCAGGGCTCTGCTCTGGGCACTGTTAAAGGTTATCTTTCAGCTATCTCTGCTTTCTTACGGCTTCCTGATCAGCCTTCCCTTTTCAAATCCCCGGTTGTTTCTCGATTCTTCAAGGGCATTACTCACATGTTTCCTCCTGTCCCTTTCGTAATGCCTCAGTGTGATTTGAACCTGGTATTGACGTATCTGATGTGCGCTCCCTTTGAGCCACTTCACAATTGTCCCCTTCGTCTGTTGACGCTCAAGACTGCTTTCCTGGTTGCCATCACCTCTGCTAGAAGGGTGAGTGAGCTCCAGGCTCTCTCTTCTAAGTTCTCCTTTTCTTTCTGTCCATCCGGACAAGGTTGTTCTCAGGACTCGTCCTTCCTTTCTCCCTAAGGTGTTAACTGCCTTTCACATCGGGCAGTCTGTTACGTTGCCCACCTTCTTTCCGCATCCTTCGAAAGAGGAAGAGAGGCTCCATCGTCTGGACCCAAAACGGGCGCTGTCCTTTTATTTGGACCGCACCAAGCAGTTCCGGGTGGACGGCCAACTCTTTGTTGGCTACGTGGGCGCTAAGCAGGGACGGGCGGTGCACAAGCGGCCCATCTCTCGGTGGGTCGTTTTGTGTATCAAAGCTTGTTACTTCTTGGCTAAAAAGGAACGTCCTGTAGGGCTGAGGGCCCATTCCACTCGGGCCACAGCGGCGACAACTGCCCTGAGCCGGGGAGTCCCCTTGCAGGACATCTGTCAGGCAGCAACGTGGGCCTCGCTGCACACGTTTGCTAAACATTATTGCCTGGACAGCCAAGTCCGGAGAGACGGCTTCTTTGGCCATTCTGTTCTCCAGGACTTTCTGGTTTGATCTTGATTCGCAGACTCACCACCAGGGTTGGTATTGCTGGGGTATCTATTCTAAGGTGAGGAATCTAACTAACGTGTTTTTTTCAGATGAACAAGTTACTTACCTTCGGTAACAATATATCTGTAAGAATCATTAGTTAGTTAGATCCCTCACCGACCCACCCATCCTCACCATTCTGCAAACCAGTACTGCTGACTAAAACTCTTTCCAGATCCAGCCTGATGCCTGGGGATATTCTAAGGTGAGGAATCTATCTAACTAATGTTTCTTACAGATAACTCGTTACCAAAGGTAAGTAACTTGTTCATTTGGTTGCGCATACAGTAGTAATTTATGGCCACACTTGTATAATCTATTTACTGATTGAATTTTAACATATATTTACATGTTTTCTTATTAGATGGATTTTTCCTTAAAAATATATTTTTTATCCTAGTAGTAGCTGGAAATTGATGCATACGGATGGATTTGAGATTACTGCTCAATGAGGTTTTCCTCTTCTGCTTCTCTTAGTAGTTTGACCCGCTTCCAGGAGCATGACCTAACAAGTAGTTGTTAGTATCTGGAGGCTCACATACTTTAGACAGCACAACCACTGAGCTCCAACATTTCATCCATTTGTTACTGCTCTTTCAACGTAACTTTTTACTCTGATTTCATGAATCTTCACGTAAGTAGCGGAGGAACCTGTGCCCTTACAGGCAAGCATGATTACTAGCCTTACAGCATTAAATGTTACAAAGTACACCAGTTGTAGGAGAAAGGATTTAACTGCAAAGTACGCTCCAAGGATGATCAACTACCCTGTTCGGGAGACAGTAACATAGGTAACTCAGTTGGGGTACATGACAATGTCTCCTCAAACATGTTGCTGCAGTTAGTACTCCCAAAACATATGGCAGAGATCTGCTGTAGCTCCACCATATCGAAGTCGGGTTTAAGATACACTGTTTTTGTGTCCTATTTTATTTAAAGTTTTAGGGATATAGTACTTTAGATGGATATAGCAGCCTTAAGTCCCGACCACCAACTTACATGCCTTCTCTGTATCTTCTTTACTCCGAAGCATCCCTTCTCTTTCCCACTGTTGAATCATAGTCAGCCTCTATAGTGTTCTCTGCATCATTCAAAACTTTCCGCAACTGCACAAATAGGTGTTGAAGTTCTTTGGACTTCTTTGATGCACCTATTGAATGTAATTGTAATATAAGGGACTCTTTCACGTCAACCGCTAGAAAACAAATGTTGTTCAAAAGTAAAGAATGACTATTGGATTCAAAAATTGATCCATTGTGACTGACCAGAGGGTAATATGTTGTCCACGTGTGAGAAAGTGGCTCTGAATATACTGTTCCCAAATAGGTACAGTGTGTACAGATTCCACAGCCCCCAGAGGTTTGGCAGAGGTTAAAGTTAGATATAACCTTACTCTCTAAAGTGGTAGCTTGGTCGAGCAGTAAGGCAGTATCAGAGGACAGTGTTTTTTTTTTTTTGTTGGTTTTTTTTTGTTTTTTTTTTAAAAACCTTTATTGACATTTCAATCAATAACAAGTATGGGCCTACAACCCCCCGGGGCCGGCCGCTAAGCAGTCAGAGCAACAGAGATCAAATGTTAACACAGGTAGCACCTCGGGGAGCAGAATCTTCATACTAATATAGTCAGCGCAGGTAGGACACCAGGATAAAAAGGGTTTTCATTTTATAATGGAAAAAGACAGAAGGATCAGGTGCCGAACAATTTCCCAACAGCGATAAGAGGCAGGCAGAATGATAAACGTAAGCAATAAACAGCAATCTATTGGATCAATGGCGCAGACACAGGAAATTCAGGATGGGGAAGAATATCATGCCCAGCTGCGCCTACAGTCCCCTGCCCTAAATCCCAGAGAACACCCCGGAAATTGTGGCACACATGAAAAGGCAACGATTCACAACAAAGGAGGTGTACCACGCTGATCCCAGAAAAGAGAAAACAAGAAGAATCAGAGAAGAAAAAGGAGGCCATGGAAAAAGAGATTAAAGACTAAAGAATCCCCTCCCCCAACCCCCCACCCTGCACCTCTGCAGATGAGTACGGCCCCCCCCCCCCCAGCAGTGTGCCTGTCGCCCTGGAACCAGACCCGAAATATAGAAGAAACAAGGAAAAAGGAGTAAGAAAAGAACCCCACCAGAAGGGGGGGTAGAGAGAGTATTAATAAACTGGAGGAGGGCCTTCAAAACAAGCCCCCGGCGTCTCCCTCCCGCACCTTATGTTTCCCCCAAAGCAAACAGTAAGCAACACAAAATCGACCATGTCAAAGAAAGATGGGGAGCATTTTACACCTACTATACCGACAGTTATACCATGAGAGCACGCAACCCCGAGCCCGCCCGCCTATTAGCCGACCACCTCTGAAAGATCATTCTTATCCTTGGCCACTCTTGGCAAATCCGCCCATGCATACCCCTCGACCCGGCGCCATGTCCAATGCTACACGGTAAAGGAGCGTCCAAAAACGACCAGGAAGCGATGCACCCCGGTGGGGTGGAAATCTCTGAGTACCAACCCAGTCAGCATTATGGAGGAACGTCTTTCCCAGTGCTGCCCCAGGATCTGCACTGCACACAAGGTCCAGGAAGGCGGAATCAGCCAGAGTAGACAACCGTTGCTTGAGTTTTCCCCGGGTCGCCGGAGGCCGCGCCCCGGACAAGGCCACCCCCCCCCCCCTCAGGTCCAATACCTCCGGGACAGATCAGACCCACAGCCAGCCGATCACACAATAGTAGACTGTCCGGAGTTTCCAGCTGGTCACTAGTCACAGGGGTGGCCCCGACATTGTCATCCTGAGTGCAGTGCAGGAAGTCCCTGTGTATCTGAGGACAGGCAGGCCGCAACTGTCCCAACGCTGATGCCACACCATCAAGCCTACTCCCCAATACCCAAACGCCATGAAGCAAGGTGGAATGAAGGGCACCGAGAGCCTCGAGAAGGTCACAGTACCCCAGCACAGCTCTCTGCGATCGCTCCGCTACGCTCCCCAGAGTCGCACACTCCCGCTCCTGCTGTGACCTGGTGGACAGGATGGTAGACTTCATCGTGACAAGATGGCCGCCGGGTAGGTCCAACCCGTATTGGGACCGGGACCCAGGGGCAAGCGCATCAAGGTCCATGTCGCTGGCAAACAGGGTTCCGGAGGCAGACCAAAAATGTATCCGTTATATAGTCACAGGCAACCGTCGTCCCCACCACGGACCAGCGCCCGCGAAGATCCGGGAGCAGCCCGCAGGAATCAGGGCAAGTTACGGGCGGCGTTCGGGCAGCTCACCGTCGAAGGCAAAGGCAATCACCGGAGAGTCGTGGAACTGTCACCCCGGGCATGCACTTGTTCCGCTCCGCTTAGTGGTAGGAAGCGACCACGGCGAAATGTAGGCCGATAGTCGCACCGATCCGGCAGTCCGACTCCACCCAGTCACCAAAGGCCGCTGTTGTTAAACTGCCACCCGGCCAAGGTGTCCACTCGAGGTCCCGGCTCCAGGGCCGCACAGGCCGCAAATTGCAAATACCCGTTTCTCCGGCGGTACAGCCGCCAGAAACTTCGTAGTCACTCGATCGGTTGCCGCTCTCATTCACAAACACGGGTGCATAGCGCAGGCTGAGGATCTAATGCAGGATATCCGTGCGGGATACGGAGGTTCACAGAGCCGGGAGTCTACGCTGCCGTCCCGGTCGCCATCTTGGCTCCTCCCCCCCAGAGGACAGTGTTAAGCATTTGTTGGGACACACTCATTCAGCAAATGGTCTCACACACTCAAGAATTGAACTCTAGGCCAATGGTTTATATAAAACATATTTGGTTGTTTTATTTTAGAACCAACAATAGGTATCAAAATATACTTTCTCAGAATGAGATGCTTTAGTTAAATACATTTGCAATGTGCAATTAACTTTTGTAGGTAATAGTTACAGTTTGTTGCAATAGGCAACACAATTTCAAACACAATAATACATTGAGCTCAATGGGAACTTTTAAGTTTTATGCAATTAATTACTTTCAGGATTACTTTTCTAATTCCAGGACTGCTTTTCTAATTCCAGGGCTGGATCCTAGATTCAGTCCTGGTACAGTTCTTGGAAACAAGTGAGTAAATTCGGTTTAGTTACTGTTGTGATTTTTAAGCAATATTTAGCTATTTTAAAAGATGACACAAAAACTTTTTCTGATCAAATTACCAATGTTATCCTATGGAAGGAAATTCACTTAGCAGGTAAGTGGGGTTATGGTTACTTTTTCTAGGTCAGTGTTGGATCCTGGATCCAGCACTAGTGTACCACCTGTAAGCAGTTGAGAAACTGCGTTTAGGTTATACAGGCGATTTTTAAGGAATATATATAAGTTTGCAAAATTGACACTTAGAAGAAATTTCATAGAAAAACAGTCAATGGTTCCCTATGGAAGAAAATTCAAGTTACGGGTAAAGTATGTTCTTGTTACTTTTGTAATCCAGGGCTGGGCTCCTAGGCTCAGTGCTGGGACCTCTATCTAAAACAGGTAAGTAATTACGTTTTCACAGTTGGCACGATTTTTAAAGAATATTTGTAGTTTGCAAAAATCGACACTTAGAAGAAGTTTCACAGAAAAACAGTCAATGATTCTTATGGAAGAAAATTGGGTTAGTGGTAAGTACGGTTGTGAGTACTTTTCAGGGTCAGTGCTGGGCACCAAGATCCAGCACTAGGATCTCTCTTAATAGCAGGTGAGGATTTCCGTTTTCGTTACTCGGTGATTTTAGGTGAATATTTTAAGTTTTAGAAACTCCACACTTGGAAGAAATTTCAGAAGAAACCAGTCAATGTTACCCTATGGAAGAAAAGTGAGTTATCGGCTTTTGGGTAAGTACTCCACTGGCAGAGTTAAGGTTCTGGGCACAGACTCAGGGGTCTCCCAGGGTCAGGTTGGTACAGTTGTTACACCCTCAGCGGCGCTGGGGTGGCCGGGTGCCCAAAGTTATCCTATGGGAGGCAAGGGGGCCTTGGTTGGTGGCTGCTGACTAGCAGGCCACGCGGCTGTGGGAGCTGGGCTCCTGGCCACTTGCTCAGGGCAAATGGGGAAGTAGGTAGGAGTAGAAGTTGGACTGCCAGGGCCACTTGGGCGGCTGGGTGCAGGGTGCTTTTGAACCTTCGAGCGCTCAATGGATTTCAATGGGAAAGCTCGAGGACGAACAAAGGCTGCAAGCTCGGGGACGAAGATTCTTCAGGTGCAACCACCACTTCGAGAGGTAAGTTGGGTAGTTGAAGGATAGGTAGGTACCCAGGAGTCGGGCACAGGGGGCCACAGGGCGCTGGGTGGCCTTTTGATGTCTGGAAATGTACCCTCTGTTGATCGCGGTTGGGGGAGTCCCTGGTTCAGAGGATGCAGGCGTCGTCAGGAGCGTCGAGGTGGGTCTTTGGGTGCCGGATTCGCGGTCACAGTCGCCAGGGGGACGTCCTTTGGGTCCACTCCGGCACAGGCCAGGCTTGGCGGGCGCAGAGTGTACAGGGTTAGCGGTTCCGGGCTGATGCCAGGGGTTAGAAACTTGCTTCGAGCAGAGCCACTGCTCATGGGAGTCTCAGATGCTCAGAGTCACAAGATAGCCAGGTCCTCCGGGTTTTGTGAGGTTGCTGGCCACAGGAGTTGCCGGTATTTAGCAGGAGCACGTTCGAGGGTTGACAGTATTTCTTCTTGTTCTTTGCTTTTTCGGAATCGAAGGAAGGAAGGTTCAGAGTGTCCCTAAATACTAGATTTAGGGGCGTTACAGGTAGGTAAAGGGCAGGGACCAATGGGTCCCTGCCCTGGGGTGGGTACACCCCCTATCCTGCCACTCTCCTGTGGGAGGGTGGCAGTAGCCTAGTCCTGATTTGGCAGCGCTTCCCATCTTCAAGATAGCGAGAGCCCGGAGATGTGCTTCACCTCGCCTCCCCCACCTGAGGGGTGGGGTTGGCAGAGACTGGCACATCCCATATCCTTATTTGGGGTTTCCGGCCAGTCTCCCCGCCAGAGTGGGGGCCAATTGCGGAGTACAGCCAGTGGCCTGGAGAAGCTCACAAAGGCGGTATGCCTTTGAATCTTCCCCCTGTCCATCCTGGGGGAGGAGCCCTAGCACCTCGCCCAGGATGTGCATTTTTGCAGGCCCAGGAGAGCAGGGGCTCTCCACCCAGGGGTCCAGCAATATGTCTGCTGTGTGGCAGCCGAGGCAGCCTCTCAGACAAGACGTGGATTGTAGTTTAGGTTTCAGGGGGCATCTCTAAGATGCCCTCTGTAGTGCTTTGTACATTAAATCCCACACTGGCATCAGTGCGGGTTTAATGTGCTGAGAAGTTTGATACCAAACTTCTTAGCCTTCAGTGTTGCCATTATGGTGCTGTGGAGTTCGTGTTTGACGAGCTCTCAGCACCATTTACTCTTAAATGGTAGCACTGCACTTACAGTGCCCAGAAATGGACCTGGGTACTGTAGGGGTTCAGGACTCATGCTCCTGTGCCCACATCACTGGCATAGGGCACCCAGCTAGAGGGTTGGCTGATGTATGCCAGGGCAGTGTAGGTTGTGGGCATGGCACACAGGGATGTGTGCCATGTCGACTCTTTGTTTTGTCTTGTACCCAGACACTCAGCCTGCAAGGGCAGTGTGTTTGTGTTAGGGTACAGGGCCTCTAAGGGTGGCACAATAAGTGCTGCAGCCCTTAGAGGCCTTCCCTGGTCACAGGGCCCTGGGTACCTAGGGTACCATTTACCAGGGGTTGACATGTGGCCAGGGTTTGCCAATTTGGGTTTTGGCTGTTAGGCAGTTTTTAGGGAAGAAACACAGGCCCTGGGCACCTGATTGGTAGGAGCCCAGGGCACAACAAGGAAAAGTGCATCAGCTATTAGGCAAAAAAGGGGGGGGTTACTGCAACATAAACCCACTTTCTCACAGACAAGCCTGCACCAGCTCCACCACCAAAAAGGAGACTTTCCCACCTCCCCTTTGAGGATTCCTTCTCCTCCTCCTCCCCCACCCCATCATTCTCCCACACCATCTCCAGATTAGGATGATGATATTTGCTACGACACAGGGGACGGAGCGGACAACCAACCAACAGGGGACCCTACTCCTACCGGTTCCCCAGACCCATGGGACGACTACAACATCCCAGACATCCCTAACGTCCCGTAGGACGATCTTTACCCCTCCAGACCCTCTCCCCCAGAAGACACAATGGGCTTTAACCAGCTACTCCATAGGGCTGCCCACTACCACGGAGTTGATCTCCACACAGACCCCGTGGAGGAGGATTTCCTCTTGGACACATTTGACACTGCACAGAGGTCCACCTCAATTCTGCCCATGCTTAAGGGGGTTATTAAGCACGCACCAGAGGCCTTTAAAGACCCAGTTAGGGCCCTGGTCATCAACCCTCTCATTGAGAAAAAATATAAGGCCGCCCCAACAGATCCTTCCTACATTAGAGGCCCTGCACCACTAGACTCCCTGGTAGTCTCCAGTGCGAGGAAACGTGCAAATTCACAGGCATGAGGTGAGGCTCCACCACCAGATAAGGAGTCTAAACTCCTGGACGCCTCTAGCAAGCGGACTGCTTCCCAGGCGGCCAACATATGGCGCATTGCTAACACCCAAGCGCTCCTAGCCAGATATGACAGGGCACATTATGATGAACTAGAGGCCATAATGCAACACCTCCCTGACGAATACAAACATAGGGCCAACAAACTAATTCAAGAGGGTAAAACCATCACTAATACCTCCATCTGTTGTGCCCTCAATGCAGCTGATACCGCCTCCAGGGCAATAAATACCAGCGTCCTTCTGCGTAGGCATGGCTGGCTTCGCAATTCAGGGTTCAAACCTGAGGTTCAAAGTTCCATCCTCAACCACCCCTTTGATGAGAAACACCTGTTTGGCCCTAATGTCGACGTAGCCCTAGAAAAAATGGAAAAAAAGACACAGACACGGCAAAATCTATGGGAGCCTTGCAATCGCCACCTCCCAGGCGCTCCTTTCGCCATTCTTTCTTTAGAAGCACCACCAGAGGCTACTCCTCCGACAGCGCCTCCACTTCCTTCAAGGCCCCTACCCAATCCACCTTCACTAGAGGTTACCAAAGAGGCGGCTACAGGGGTAACAACAACAAAGGCAGCGGCAAAACTAACACCTCCCGCTCTGCCTCCACCCCCACCCAGTGACTTCCCCCCCATTTCCCCCAGACTATTCCACTCCAGTCGGGGGCAGACTCCACAATTTCCTTCCTGTATGGGCTACCACCACCTCAGACAAATGGGTGCTGCAGATAATTCAATCAGGCTACTGTCTAGATCTAACATCTAACCCCCCTCCCCCCCCCCAACTATTCCACCCGAACAGTGCCCAATTTCACAGGAACACTTGTCACTTTTAAAGCAGGAGGTGATCTCCCTCCTACAAAAAATGCAATAGAACCAGTTCCGATCCACCAACAATACACTGGAGTTTACTCCCTATATTTTCTCATACCAAAAATGGACGGATCTCTCAGACCCATTCTGGACCTCAGACTCCTAAACCAATACATACACTCAGACCACTTTCACATGGTCACACTCCTGCAGGTGCTTCCTCTGCTCTCCCAGAACGACTTCCTTGCCACCCTAGACCTCAAGGACGCCTATTTCCACATTCCCGTTCACAACGCTCACAGGAAGTTTCTCAGATTCGTAGTGGACGGTCAGCACTACCAGTTCAAAGTACTCCCATTCGGAGTCACCACAGCACCACGTGTGTTTACCAAGTGCCTAGCAGTAGTGGCAGCACACCTAAGAAGACAACACATCCACGTCTTCCCATACCTGGACGACTGGTTCATATCAATCAAAACACTTGTATAGCACGCTACTCACCCGGAAGGGTCTCAAGGCGCTTAGGGGAAGGGGGCCGCTACTGCTCGAACAGCCAGGTCTTGAGTTGTCTCCTGAAGGCGAGGTGGTCCTGGGTCAGCCGAAGGTGGATGGGGAGGGAGTTCCATGTCTTGGCCGCCAGGTAGGAGAAGGATCTGCCTCCGGCGGTGGCTCTTCGGACGCGTGGTACGGCGGCGAGGGCGAGGCTAGCGGACCGTAGCTGGCGGGTGGGCGTGTGGAAGGTCAGGCGATCGTTGAGGTACTTGGGGCCCAGGTTGTGGAGAGACTTGTGTGCGTGGGTGAGGAGCCTGAACGTGATCCTCTTGTTGACGGGGAGCCAGTGCAGGTTCCTCAGGTGGCCGGATATGTGGCTGCGTCGAGGGATGTTAAGGATGAGTCGGGCGGCGGCGTTCTGGATGCGTTGTAGTCTTTTCTGTAGTTTGGCTGTGGTTCCGGCGTAGAGGATGTTTCCGTAGTCCAGCCGGCTGGTGACGAGGGCCTGGGTGACCATCTTCCTGGTTTCGATCGGGATCCATCGGAAGATCTTGCGGAGCATGCGGAGGGTGTGGAAGCATGAGGAGGAGACGGCGTTGACTTGTCTGGTCATCGAGAGGGAGGAGTCCAGGATGAAGCCCAGGTTGCGTGCGTGGTCTGTCTGCTTGGGGGCGGTGCCCAGGGCTGTGGGCCACCAGGAGTCGTTCCAGGCGGAGGGTGATGGTCCGAGGATGAGGACTTCCGTCTTGTCTGAGTTCAGTTTCAGGCGGCTGTTCTTCATCCACTCGGCGACGTCTTTCATCCCTTCGTGGAGGCTGGTTCTGGCGGTGTCGGGGTCTCTGGTGAGGGAGAGGATCAGCTGGGTGTCATCGGCGTAGGAGATGATGTTGTGTTGGTGTGCGATGGTTGCGAGGGGTCTCATGTAGACGTTGAAGAGGGTGGGGCTGAGTGATGATCCTTGTGGGACGCCGCAGATGACTTTGGTGGCCTCGGAGCGAAACGGGGGGAGGCGGACTCTTTGTGTTCTTCCAGCGAGGAACGAGGTGACCCACTTCAATGCCTTCTCTTGGACGCCGGTGTTGCTGAGGCGTTGGACTAGGGTGCGGTGGCAGACAGTGTCGAACGCGGCGGAGAGGTCCAGGAGGATGAGTGCCGCTGTTTCCCCGTTGTCGAGAAGGGCTCGGATGTCGTCGGTGGCTGCGATGAGGGCGGTCTCGGTGCTGTGGTTGGCTCTGAAACCGGACTGCGAGGGGTCGAGGGATCCATTTGTCTCGAGGAAGGCTGCAAGCTGTCTGTTGGCGATCTTCTCGATGACTTTGGCAGGAAAAGGGAGGAGCGAGATTGGGCGCAAGTTTTTGAGGTCGGTGGGGTCCGCTGTGGTTTCTTCAGTAGGGCGCTGAGCTCGGCATGCTTCCAGCTCTCCGGGAAGGTGGCGGTGTCGAAGCAGGTGTTGATGACGTCTCAGAGTTGGGGTGCGATGGTGGAGTCGGCCTTGTTGAAGACATAGTGGGGGCAGGGGTCAGTCGGAGATCCAGAGTGGATGGTGTTCATCGTGCGGGCTGTGTCTTCGGTGGTCACTGCGGTCCAGGTGCGGAGGGTGGCGGTGGGTTGCGTTGGTTCAACGGTTGGGTGTGAGGATGGTGCGCCGAAGCTGTTGTGGATGTCGGCGATCTTGCGGTGGAAGAATGAGGCGAGGGAGTCGCAGAGATCTTGTGAAGGGGTGATGTCGTTGTTGCCGGTACTGGGGTTGGAGAACTCCTTGACGATGGTGAAGAGTTCCTTGCTGTCATGGGCGTTGTTGTCCAGTCGATCCTTCAGTGATTTCTTCTTGGTGGTGCGGATGAGCTGGTGGTGCTTGCGGGTCGCGTGTTTGAGGGCGGTCATGTTGTCAGTGGTCGGGTCGAGGAGCCAGGCTTTCTCGAGGGTGCGGCAGGTCTTCTTGGAGTCCTTGAGTTCGTCGGTGAACCAGGGGGCCTTATTGCTTCTGGGTTTGCTGGGAGGGTTCTTCAGTGGTGCGAGGTCGTCGGTGCGGCGGTCAGCCACTGCCGAGGTTGCGGGCTGCTTCGTTGGGGTCCGGTGTGCTCGCAGGTGGGTTCTGGCTGAGGGAGGAGGTGAGCTGGTCGGCGGTGATCTTGCTCCAGCTTCTGTGAGGAACCTGATGCGGGTGGTGGTGGGTTGTGGTTTTTCTGAAGCTGAAGTGGACGCAGCTGTGGTCTGTCCAGTGAAGTCCGGCGGAGTGGCTGAAGGCGATGTGCTTGCTGGATGAGAAGACGGGGTCAAGCGTGTGGCCGGCGTAGTGGGTGGGGGTGTTGACCAGTTGCTTGAGTCCGAGGTTGTCCAGCAGGGTGATGGTGTTGCGGTCCTTGTTGTTTTCCAGGTGGAAGTTGAGGTCCCCTAGGAGGATGTAGTCGGCGGAGGGGAGGGCGTGCGGGCTGATGAAGTCTGCGATGTCTTCGCTGAATTGTGTGCGTGGTCCCGGGGGTCTGTAGATGAGGGTGCCTCTGAGGGTCGTCTTTGGGTCGGTGTGAATCTGGAAGTGGAGGTGTTCGGCGGCGGCGTAGGTGTCGTCGGCGTTGGTCGTGATGCGGACGGTGCTCTTTTGGACGATGGCGATGCCTCCCCCAGTCTGGATGCCTCCCCCAGTCTGGATGATCTTGTATCCATCCGGGATGGCGATGGCGATGTCAGGGGCAGAGGAGGCGTTCATCCAAGTTTCAGTGAGGAACGCGACGTCTGGTGAAGTAGTGTCGAGCAGGTTCCAGAGTTCGACGGCGTGTCTGTGGATGGAGCGGGTGTTGAGCAGGATGCATTTGAGGTCGCTGCTGGGGTTTGGCTTGGCGGGCGCGGTGCATGTTCGGAGGCAGGAGAACTTGCAGGTTGTGCAGGTGAAGGGTCCGTGGAAGCGTTTCGGGGCGGCCCGGCAGCAGGCGGGGTTCCGGCCGGCCTTGAGTGCGTTGAGGGCGGCGGCGTCGTAGGTCTGTCGGGTTGTCTTGCGTCGGTGGGGGCCAGGGGTCCTGGTGCTGGGCGCGGGTCAGGCGCGTGACCGCTGCGCGTACGCGCGGTCGCCCTTTATGGCCAAGTGGGAGGGAGGGAGGAGCAGCTGGGAGGCGGGAGCGGGGAGGGCACAGAACAGAAAGGGGGCGTGGCCGATGGACGGCAGCGGGAAGCGGGGAGCGGGGCGGGCACAGGGGGCTGAGCAGAAATGAAGCGATATACTCAGAGGCAAAAACACATGCACGAGGAAGGAAACAGTTAAAACAAATCAAGGTTCAATACAGTAATGCAGTGACACGCACGAGTAGGGAAACAGTTAAAAAACAAAATCAGGTTAAATACAGAAGGCAGAAACACATGCACGCAAAATGCGGCGTAGGGGCGGGGAGCACGGAGGCAGTTACAGCGAGGCTACGGGCAGCAGTGAGGCAAGGGGCACACACACAGCTGGTGGCCGTGCGGCGCGGGGGTGTCCTGGGAACATAAAAGCCAGCTCATACAAACAGTGTGTACAACACACTCACGCCACTATCCAACTACTTCACGACCTGGGCTTCACAGTAAACCCCACCAAGTCCCATCTGCATCCGTCCCACATACAACAATACCTCGGTGCCACCATAGACACCTCAACAGCGCTAGCCTAACCCAGTCCTGCCAGGATAGCAAGCATACAAGCTCTTCATGCCAAATTTCAACCACAACACTCTCTTCCTGCCCGGGTGTTCATGCAACTTATAGGGATGATGGCCTCTTGCATATTCATAGTACCTCATGCAAGACTCCAGATGCGTCCTCTCCAAGAATGCTTAGAACGCCATGGAACCAGGCTCAGGGCCAATTATTAGATCTGGTGTTGGTAGACGGTCGTGCACATCACTCTCTGCAGTGGTGGACCACTAAAAACCTTTCCAAAGGGTGCCGTTCCTGGAGCCAGTTCCTCAGATAGTTCTAACTGCGGACGCATCACTCTCCAGCTGGGGAGCTCACCTACTACATCACACCATGCAGGGCAAATGGACACCTCAACAAAAGTTACTCCACATCAACCATCTGGAGTTACTGGCCATATTCCTAGCCCTAAAAGCCTCTCAAACACACGTCTCAGGCAAGGCTGTCTTAGTTCGCACGGACAACATGACAGCCATGTACTACATCGAAAAACAGGGCGGCACACTCTCTGCAGCTCTCTCAGCTAGCACAGAGCATATGGAGGTGGGCCATACCTCAAAACATTTTTCTCCTAGCCCAACAAGTCCCAGGAGTCCAAAACACCATTGCAGATCTGTTGAGCCGTCCAACACAATAGATTCACGAGTGGAAACTTCATCCACAAGTTCTTCAACCATTCTTTCAAATGTGGGGGCAACCACAGATAGACCTTTTCGCCACCCACGAAAACGCCAAATGCCCAAGCTTCGCCGCAAGATGTCCACACCCATTGTCCAAAGGCAATGCGATATGGATGAACTGGTCAGGCAGATTTGCGTACGCTTTTCCACCTCTCCCACTCATTCCATTAGTGGTGCGCAAACTACAGCAACATTCCCTAACTCTCATCCTAGTTGCTCCGACTTGGGCCAGACAACCGTGGTACCATATTGCTGGAACTCTCCGTAGTTCCGCACCAAAAGTTACACCTCTCTCCACGCCTCTTAACCCAGAACCATGGAGAGATCAGACACCCAGACCCAGCTCAGCTCAACCTTGAAATCTGGCTCCTGAAATCCTAGAATTTGGTTACCTTAATCTTCCCCCTGACTGTATGAACGTCATTAAAGAAGCTAGACGACCTACCACTAGAGCTTGCTACGCAGCCAAGTGGAAACGTTTTGTGATCTATTGTCGCAACAATAACGTCAATCCCTTAGATGTGTCTATCCAACACATCATAGGCTACTTACTACACCTCCAAAGATGCAACCTAGCCTACACGTCTATTAGACTACACCTTACTGCCATAGCAGCGTATCTACAAAATAGACAGCATCTATCACTCTTCAGAGTACCTGCGATAAAAGCCTTCATGGAAGGCCTTAAGAGAATAATTCCCCCCAGAGTGCCACCCTTACCAGTGTGGAACCTAAACATCGTTCTCACAAGACTAATGGGGCCTCCATTTGAACCTCTACATAAATGTGAGCTTCAATTTTTAACATGGAAAACTGCTTTCCTTGTAGCCAATACTTCGCTCAGAAAGGTCAGTGAGATACAAGCACTCACCATTCAAGAACCCTTTCTGCAAATGCATCATAATAAGGTTGTTCTCCGCACTAATCCAAAATTCCTTCCTAAAGTCATTTCTCCCTTTCACCTCAATCAATCTGTGGAACTGCCCGTATTCTTCTCGCAGCCACAAACCATTGCAGAAAGAGCTCTACACACCCTAGATGTCAAAAGAGCTTTACTCTACTACATTGAGAGAACACAATCTTTTCGTAAGACCAAACAACTATTCGTGTCTTTCTCACCACCACACAAAGGCAACCCCATCTCCAAATCTGGGATAGCTAGGTGGATTGTTAAATGCATACAGATTTTCTACCACAAAGCAAAACGAACGCTATCTGTTCCCCCTAAAGCCCACTCTACACGTAAGATAGGGGCTTCCATTGCATTTTTAGGGAACATCCCCTTAGATGATATCTGCAGAGCAGCTACATGGTCTACGCCGCACACTTTCACTAAACACTATTGTGTAGATGTGCAAACTAAGCAACAAGCTAGTGTGGGCCAGGCTGTCCTCAAAACATTATTTGAAACAACTGCAACAGATACTGGTGGTCGCCGCTAGGAGCGAGTACTGCTACATAATCTATGCACAGTGTGTAATCTGCAGCTCATATGCCTCGAACGGAATATGCTTCTTAACAGTATGCATCTGTTCTTGGAATGTAGAGCTGCAGATCTACACACGCCCAGCCGCATCTTCGGCTACCTTTATCTGTTCCAGTTTTATCTTATTTAGATACATCACACATGAGCATCTTTCCTGTTTCTTACAAAGCTCCATCATTTCCCCGCTGGCGAAAAACAATCTGAGGATGGAGCGGAAGCTCATGCGCAATAGGATCCAAAGGAGGAGTCACATACCTCGTGACTTCCAAAGACTTTCCAAGAGAAAAACAACTGCAAACATCCGGGCCCAACATCAGATGGCGATCTATGCACAGTGTGTAGATCTGCAGCTCTACATACCAAGAACAGATGCATACTGGTAAGTAGCATATTCCTTTACCCATAGGATAATATTGAACTGCTTCACAAATAGGTTGACTTTCGAATGTGAAAAGTATTTTTATTTAAAAGCGTACTTATCTTATTACAAAGATAAACATTAACAGGTGAAAATAGCCAATGAGATATGCTTGCACATAGTCTTTAAGGTAAAAGTAAACAAGTATGCATAGTAGATGTGTGCTCATTGAAACAAATAATACTATGTCACCCCACTAGTGTAAAGTATATGAGAAAACAAATCCCCAGATACCAAGAATATATAAATACTAATGTCCAGAGCACCACACAAAGGAAAAGTAGATAGTCCGTCAAAAAGACAGGTCCAAATTGGTAAAATAGACTCAAAGTCTGAGCGAGCATAAGCAACGTCAGTCTGAGACAAATTCATCCATTGCTCCAAATGCCCTGATAAGCCAAAGTCGTTGCGTATGTGTAGGAGAGTAGGGTCTGCTATCCTATGGTCACCCCAAATTTCTGCTTTTTGCTTCACTGGTTTTTGACATATTGAGGCTGTGGGCCTGCCAATCAGACCCCCAGCCTGCTGTTCTCTCTACTAAATTAAAACTATGCACCCTAGGTGCATAACCAATTGGAAGTGGATCACCCTGTCAGCCCCTGTACCAGTGTACACTAGGTACCCAGGGCATTGGTGTACCCAAGGCCTGCCAGGGGCTGAAGCATGTATTATGCCACCCCAGGCTTGGCCTAACAATCTGACACAACTGGCTGATCACTCAGTTGGGGTAAGTTGGTGTAATCACCTCTTACTTAGGTGTAGTATACCTATACCTAACCTTAAATGGGACACGTGTTAACCTATAAGTCACTCCTATGGCAGGCCTTAACAATCCTGAAGGCAGAGTGCTTGGTTCCATGTGAGATGGTGCTCTGGCATGAGCTGAGCCTGTCTGCAGTGGTCGGAACAACTTCCTTCTACTGTTTCCAGATATCGTCATACCATATACTCTTAAGTGCATTATGAACCTCGCGGTTAAATGCTATCTTTGGTTTGGCTTTATCAAAACATGTCGAGTAAGGTGTCATACGAATTGGAATACTAACCCCTCGCCAATTCTGGCGACGGGGTTAGCATTCCACCCTTCTAGAGGGACACGACATGTACAGTACCTGAAACCCGGGTGTTAGACGGCGACCTCAGAGGAGCCCGGGAAGGGGTCCTGACTACCCTGAGACCCACCCTCAAAGTATCGTAGCCGGGCACTGGCGGGAGATTCCCCAGGGGGAGGAATCTCGCAACTAGGATCGTACTCCTGGCACCACACGACACAGAGTGACCACACTGGGTATTCTCAGAAAACAAGCTTTATCAAATAGTTATCACTGCAGATATGTACAAGGTGAGCACGGGCTCGAGAGTCTCGGAAAGGTAGGGGGTAGCGGGACAGTCTCTGGTAACGGTTCAAAGCGGGGACGTATCCGGCGCACAGCTCACAATCCTCGAGCTGGGGGATACGTGGACGGAGTCGGGGTCCGGCGGGACCGTGAGAGGCTGGGGGAGCCGCGAGTCACTCAGCGGGCTCAGGTACAAGTTCGGAGGTCTTACGATCTTCAAGGAGCCACGAGTCACTCAGCAGGGCTCAGGTACAAGTTCGGAGGTCTTACGATCTTCAGGGAGCCGCGAGTCACTCAGCAGGGCTCAGGTACAAGTTCGGAGGTCTTACGATCTTCAGGGAGCCGCGAGTCACTCAGCAGGGCTCAGGTACAAGTTCGGAGGTCTTACGATCTTCAGGGAGCCGCGAGTCACTCAGCAGGGCTCAGGTGGGTTCAGGTTCCAGGAGCCGCGACCACGTCGGCAGGCTCTCGTTGTTCCAGCGTCGATTCTCCGGATAGTCCCAGAGCACCCCTTGTTATAGGTCGACCCCTCTTTGATGTCCGGAGTCTGTGCAGGCAGGGGTCTTGTCACCTGGGGGCCGCTCGTCGGGGTTTCCTGCCATTGTCTTTTGATCCTTTCAGGGCCGGGTCGGGAGGAGTCCCAGACACCCAGCAGGCACGGAGCCAGCCCGCAGGGAGGCCGGAGGGCCGATCGAAACCCATCGTCCCAGGGGAGTTCAGAGGTGCGATAGAAACTGCTCTTCCCTCTCACATCCCCTGGAAGCGTGATGTCCTCCAGCCGGAGTGGCGCCTCGAGGCCCGGGTCGCGCTGGGGCCGGCCGGCCATCTTGTTGCATGGAGTGGGCACGCGGGCCCGGGGTGGCCGAAAGGAGGGAGGCCATGGACGGGGATGTCCGGGGTTGGTGCTGGTGTCCGGGTGGGAAGGGTCGGCTGGGCCGTGTGCTTGGGCTGCAGGTACCAGGTTTCGGTGGTGCGGGGGCACGGAGGGCCATTCTACGAGGCCGGGTCCAACACGCTTCCCCCCCAGCTGAAAGCCGGAGAGAACTGCCCATCACCTTGGGGGGTTCTCTTCGCTGAGGCGGAAGAACCGGGAGAGGCCGTCCGCGTTGGCGTGGTCCGTACCAGGGCGGTGTTCTACGGTGAAGTCCATTCCCTGGAGGGAGATTGACCACCGCAGTAGCATGGGGTTTTCTCCTCGCATCTGCATGAGCCATCGCAAGGGCCGATGGTCAGTTTGGACTCTGAAATGAGTGCCGAACAGGTAGGGTCGTAGTTTTTTGAGTGCCCAGACCACGGCAAAGGCTTTGCGCTCTATGGTGCTCCACCTCTGTTCTCGGGGCAGCAGCCGCCGACTGAGGAAGGCGACGGGCTGGTCTAGGCCTTGATCATTCACTTGGGACAAGACGGCCCCAATACCATGCTCGGAGGCATCGGTCTGGACTATGAACTCCTTGACGTAGTCGGGAGCCTGGAGGACGGGGGCAGTGCACATGGCCTTTTTCAGAGCATCGAAAGCTTCCTGGCAGGCAGCCGTCCACTGCACCTTCTTTGGCTGCTTTTTAGACGTGAGTTCAGTGAGAGGGCCGACCAGGCTGCCATACCCCCGAATGAATCGGCGGTAGTAGCCCGTGAGCCCCAGAAAGGCTCGGACCTCCGTTTGGGTGATGGGTGGTTCCCATGCCAGGATGGCGTCGATCTTTGGCTGTAGAGGGGCGACCTGGCCACTCCCGACTTGATGCCCCAGGTAGACTACGGATCCTTGCCCGATCTGGCACTTGCTGGCTTTTACGGTGAGGCCTGCCTGGCGCAGGGCTGTTAGCACCCTCCGGAGGTGCTGGAGGTGCTCACTCCACTCTGAACTGAAGACAGCGATGTCGTCCAGATAGGCCGCGCTGAACTGTTCTAGCCCGGCCAGGACCCTATTCACCAGTCTCTGGAAAGTGGCCGGAGCATTTTTCATCCCGAAGGGCATCACGCGGAAGCGGTAGTGCCCATCGGGGGTGGAGAAAGCAGACCGCTCCTTGGCCCCTTCGGTGAGCGCAATCTGCCAGTATCCGCAGGTGAGGTCGAAAGTGCTGAGGAACCGGGCGGCCCCTAGGCGGTCAATGAGTTCGTCGGCTCGCGGAATGGGGTGGGCATCGGCTCGGGTAATGTCATTGAGCCCCCGGTAATCCACGCAGAACCGGAGCTCGGGGGCGACACCGGGGGCCGCTGCCTTCGGAACTAGGACCACGGGGCTGGCCCAGGGACTGTCAGAGGGCTCGATCACCCCCAGGGTTAACATCTTCGAGACTTCAGCTTGAATGCAGGACCGGACCCGGTCAGGAACCCGGTAGGCTCGGTGTCTCACCGTGGGCTGTCCCCGGTGTCCACATCGTGAACACACCAGTTGGTGACCCGGGGGGTCAGGGAGAAGAGGTCGGAAAATTGTCTGAGGAGCTGGCGGCAGTCCGCTTGTTGCTGGGTAGTGAGGGCTGGGGAGAGGTTCACCCCCTCCACGGAGCCATCCTGCTCCTTGACACACAGGAGGTCCGGGAGGGGATCCGACTCATCTTCGGCCCCGTCATCGGTGGCCAGCAGGAGGCTCAGTTCTGTCCGCACGAAGTGAGGCTTGAGGCGGTTCACGTGCAGGACCCGGAGGGGATCCCGAGGCGACTGGACGTCCACCAAGTAGGTGACTTGACTCTTCCTCTCAACCACTTTGTAGGGCCCAGTCCATCGGTCCTGGAGGGCGCCAGGCTTCACGGGGGCCATGACCCACACCTGCTGGCCCGGCTGGAACTCGACCAGAGTAGCATTCTGGTGGTACCAGCGCTTCATTTCTTCTTGACTCGCCTCCAGGTTGGCCTCGGCCAGTTCTCGGAACCTCCTGGTCTGGTTCCGGAGGGCCAGGACATATTGGAACACATCTCGGGGGGTGGTCTGGGGCGCTGCCTCCCACCCTTCCTTAACCAAACTGAGGGGACCTCGGACGGGGTGCCCATAGAGTAATTCAAAGGGGCTGAACCCTAAGGACTTCTGGGGGACCTCCCGGTAAGCGAACAAGAGGCAGGGGAGCAGGACGTCCCACTTACGCCGGAGGGGCTCTTCTAGGCCAGCGATCATCCCTTTCAAAGTCCTATTAAACCTTTCTACTAGGCCGTTCCCTTGGGGATGGTACGGGGTGGTGAACTTATAGGACACCCCACATTGTTGCCACAGGGACGTCATATACCTTGATATAAAATTAGTGCCGCGATCGCTCACGACCTCGCGGGGGAAACCCACCCTGGAAAAGATCCCCATCAGGGCCCGGCCCACCACGGGGGCCGTAATGGTGCGTAGGGGAATAGCCTCCGGATAGCGGGTGGCGTGGTCTACTAGGACCAAGATGAAACGGTGACCTTGGGAGGTGGGGGGGTCCAGTGGCCCCACGATGTCGATTCCGACTCGTTCGAAGGGGGTACTGACGACCGGGAAGGGTTGGAGGGGAGCCTTGCGCTTCCCCCCACTCTTCCCACTGGCCTGGCACGTGGGGCAGGACTTGCAGTGTGCCTCTACCGCTGCTTTAATCTTAGGCCAATAAAAATGGGTCACGAGACGGCTGTAGGTCTTGTCCTGACCCAGGTGGCCGGCGAGGGGGACGTCGTGGGCTAAGCCCAGGAGGAAATCTCGGAAGCGGAGGGGTACCACCAGTACCCGTCCGGACCCCAGCTCCACCGACTTCTGCTCACTATACAGGATGTTATTCTCCCAATAGATTCGGTGCGTTCCGGTCTGGTCACCTGCGGCTTGGCCCTCGGCCTGGCGCCGCAGCCCGACCAGGGAAGGACAGGTGGCTTGCTCCTGGCAAAATTCTTCCCGGGTGGGCCCGCCCTCGTGGCGCCAATGGGCCAACTCGGGTAGATCTCCCAACTCGGGGACTGGGGCGGGGTCGGGTGGTGCGGGTTCGTCGCTGGCGACGGACCCTTCCGATGGGGGAACGGGAGGACCCTCGGCGGGGACGGTACTGGTTTCTTCGACCGGGGGGCTCTCGACTTCTCTCCGGGGAGTGAGTCGGGCTGTCATAGATCGGGTGGTGGCACACACCCACTCGGGGAGTCCCATCATTCCTAGGTGGGCCTTGCGCTCTACGTGCTTCCAGGGAGAACTCTCCAGGTCGTTCCCTAGGAGGCAGTCGACCGGCTGGGAGGTTCTTACGGCCACCTTGAGTTTACCTATCACCCCTCCCCACTCAAATGGCACCAGGGCTACCTGACACATACTTTCCCTATTGTCTGCGGATATTACGGGGCAAAAGACATTGGGGAGGATCTGCTCCTCGGGGACTAGGTGCCTGAGGACACCGGTGATACTGGCCCCGGTGTCCCGCAGGGCCTCTACCTGGTGGCCATTGATCTTGACGAGCTGCCCATATTTCTGTGTGTTGGAGGGTAGGAGGCTACCAGGGATCATTTCCCTATCTCCCAGGGATACTAGGGCCATCGCGGCGGGTTCCCACTCCTCGGCTTCCCCACCTCCTCCCCCAGGGCTACGTTTGCTATCTGTCTTGCAGGGGGGACTTGGGTGGCCATGGGACACTCTGGGTCATTGGCGTAGTGCCCGGGTTTCTGGCAACGGAAGCATGTGACGGTCACCCGGTGTCCCCGTCTCCCAGGGGGCCCGGTCACTGGTGGAGGGGGCGCCGGGAAAGGTGGAGGTGGTGTCTTCGGGGGGCTAGGCTGGGACTCTCTCGGCCCTCCCTGGTTCCCTCCTCCTCTCTGGCGGGGTGGTCCCTGACTGGCTCGGGGGTACTCTCCTACCATGCCCCGGGAGACCTGGGTGTTGGTCCAGCGGTCGGCCTCCACAGCCAGCTTCCGGGGATCTGTGAGCTTGCTATCCAGCAGATGTTGACGTAGCTCTATGAAGCAGTTCGCAGCCAGATGTTCCCATAACATGAGATCAGTGAGTTCGGCAAGGGTGGTGACTTTGCTGCCCTTGACCCACCCATCGAAGGCCCGACTAAAAAAGTTTACATACTCCACCCAGGTGGTGCCCGGGATCTTCCTGCAGTCCCGGAACCGTTGGCGGTACATTTCTGGGGTGAGGCCGTATCTTGTGAGGAGAGCCTCTTTCATGTGGCTGTAGGAGGTCTGGAGGGAGAGGGGTAGGTCGAGCAGGGTGTCCCTTCCTTCGCTCAGAAACCGCCCCCACAACCCCGCCCCCCAGTCCTTCTGTGGGATCCGATGGGAGGTCATGGCGACCTCGTAGGCCCGAAACCATTGCTGAATGTCATCGTTTTTATAATATTCCTTGACCACATCCTTGGGGATGTGGACCTTCTGTTCCGCTGGGGGGGCCGTCTCTCGGTTTCCCGAGGGCCTCCCGTCCTCATTTCGGGCCTTGAGCTCGAGTTCCTTTAAGCTGCGTTCGTGCTCCAGTTGGAGCTTCCTTCCTTCGTGCTCCCGTTGGAGCTTCTTTTCTTCCAGTTCGCCTTGTACGCGCATTTGCTCTACCGCTAGCTTTTTCTCCGCTAGCTTCAATTCGCCCTCGATTTTGAGTTTGGCTAACTCGAGTTCATGACTGCGGCTTCTCTCTCTGTCCGCGAGTTCTTCCGGGGATAGGCCCCCGTCTGGTACTATGCCTCGCACCTGATTGTCGTTGCTTTCACTTGGAGGGGGTTCGGCTTCGTCGGGGCGCTCTCCCGTGCCTTCCGGGCGGGAGGCCCCGGTCTCCACCCAAGTTTTCAGTGCTTTCTGCAAGTCTTCCTTAGTGTTGAGGCCAGTGGTAGCGATTTTAAGTTCTTTGCAAAATTGCTTTAGCTCTTTGTGTGTGTATTCTTCCAGATGCTCCACCTGGAACACTCTGTTGGCGTTGGTTTCTGCGGAGCTCATGGCACTTCCTTCTGCCATCTTTGTTGGTCGTGCGTCCGTTGTTCACTGTACGATCTCTAGGTGATGGGCCCGAATCCCGTCGCTTGCCACCAATGTTAGACGGCGACCTCAGAGGAGCCCGGGAAGGGGTCCTGACTACCCTGAGACCCACCCTCAAAGTATCGTAGCCGGGCACTGGCGGGAGATTCCCCAGGGGGAGGAATCTCGCAACTAGGATCGTACTCCTGGCACCACACGACACAGAGTGACCACACTGGGTATTCTCAGAAAACAAGCTTTATCAAATAGTTATCACTGCAGATATGTACAAGGTGAGCACGGGCTCGAGAGTCTCGGAAAGGTAGGGGGTAGCGGGACAGTCTCTGGTAACGGTTCAAAGCGGGGACGTATCCGGCGCACAGCTCACAATCCTCGAGCTGGGGGATACGTGGACGGAGTCGGGGTCCGGCGGGACCGTGAGAGGCTGGGGGAGCCGCGAGTCACTCAGCGGGCTCAGGTACAAGTTCGGAGGTCTTACGATCTTCAAGGAGCCGCGAGTCACTCAGCAGGGCTCAGGTACAAGTTCGGAAGTCTTACGATCTTCAGGGAGCCGCGAGTCACTCAGCAGGGCTCAGGTACAAGTTCGGAGGTCTTACGATCTTCAGGGAGCCGCGAGTCACTCAGCAGGGCTCAGGTACAAGTTCGGAGGTCTTACGATCTTCAGGGAGCCGCGAGTCACTCAGCAGGGCTCAGGTGGGTTCAGGTTCCAGGAGCCGCGACCACGTCGGCAGGCTCTCGTTGTTCCAGCGTCGATTCTCCGGATAGTCCCAGAGCACCCCTTGTTATAGGTCGACCCCTCTTTGATGTCCGGAGTCTGTGCAGGCCGGGGTCTTGTCACCTGGGAGCCGCTCGTCGGGGTTTCCTGCCATTGTCTTTTGATCCTTTCAGGGCCGGGTCGGGAGGAGTCCCAGACACCCAGCAGGCACGGAGCCAGCCCGCAGGGAGGCCGGAGGGCCGATCGAAACCCATCGTCCCAGGGGAGTTCAGAGGTGCGATAGAAACTGCTCTTCCCTCTCGCATCCCCTGGAAGCGTGATGTCCTCCAGCCGGAGTGGCGCCTCGAGGCCCGGGTCGCGCTGGGGCCGGCCGGCCATCTTGTTGCATGGAGTGGGCACGCGGGCCCGGGGTGGCCGAAAGGAGGGAGGCCATGGACGGGGATGTCCGGGGTTGGTGCTGGTGTCCGGGTGGGAAGGGTCGGCTGGGCCGTGTGCTTGGGCTGCAGGTACCAGGTTTCGGTGGTGCGGGGGCACGGAGGGCCATTCTACGAGGCCGGGTCCAACACCGGGTAAAATCAGACATAGCCTCAGCTCCACAAAATGGATGCTGCCACCACAGACACAAGTCTGCCCTCCTGCTGATGGGAGTCCTTCCAGCTTGGGAGGTGTGGACAAAGGGTTTCCTGCCAGGGGAGGTGCATGCACCACCCCAGACAGGATTTTGTGTATTGGTCAGGTAGGGCTTGAAAGAAACCAGACATGCCTGTGGCTCACAAGGAGCCTCGGTGCATATGCCAGTTCAAACCGGTCCTGGGGCACACCAGTCCCGGGCCTGGGGCGAGCTGGACAAAGGATTGGGGGTGTAACCACCCCCCTTCCTGGTCCCACCCATAGGGAGGGACCTAGCAGGTAGTCCGGCCCCTAGAATCCGCTTAAAGGTAGGAGCTGTGTCCTAAGACTTCAGACATCCTGGAATCAACTTAAAACTAAGAAGAAGACGGGAACTTCGACGCTCTGCTGCACAGAGGACTGAAGCCAATCTCCCCTGTGGTCAGGGAGTGACCACCTTGCTAACGCAAGCACCATCCAGCGAATCAACGTCTGCTTTGCCGCCGCCTCCCGCCGGAGCCCGAGCCCAGAGACTGACAAGACCTGGACCTCCAGACCTCTCACCGCCCGATCCACAGTCCCTGAAAAGAGGAGACCCGTGGAGGCACCGAGATACGTGGAGCCAGCCATCTTGAAACGACCACAACAAGCTGACAAGTGCAACAACCGAGGCTCCCTCCAAGTTGTGCTTTGGGATCCGAGAAGCCCAACCCTCGAGCAGCATCTGCACCAAAGGTGAGCCCTCCAGCATCTCCACGATCTGCGTGGGGCCCTTCTGCATTTTGCCACTCGACGCGCCTAACCGGTTGCTGGCCCGCTGGCTAGTAGCCATCTTGGCGACGAACTTTACGAAATACACCGCTGGTCTGGTTGCTCCAGACTGGCCCTTGCTCCCCTCCAAAGGAGCAGTTCTTCTGACCTTGCTGGTCAGAACCATCAGCTTATTTCATCTCCTACAACAATTGCTTTTGCCAAGGCTTGTTTGCTTCGATCAAGTCGCCGACACCGCCGACAGCGAGAGCCTGTGTGGGACAGCTCGTGAACCGACTCCTGGACGTCGTCGACCTCCAGGGACCACGTGGCTGCAGAGACAAGCTACACCTTCCTTCCTGTTTGCACCCGACATTGCCTGGTACCCACCTGGTGCCACGCTGGTCACTGGCTAGTGACTGTGAACACTGTCCCCTCTGCTTACAGGTCTTCAACATCTCCGATCCACTCTTGGATCCACTGCATCTCTCCCGGACCGACCGCCTGCAGCATCTTTGTCTTCAAGCTCCACGGAACAGATAGAAGAAACCCGACGCACTTCGAGGCCTATGCACCCGCTTCCTGTGGGTGAGGTAAAGCTGGCACACCTGTGCCCAAGTGTAGTATTACATCTCTAGTGCCTGTGTTCCAAATCTTGAGTTCCTAGTCCATCCGGAAGATCCTCTTTGCAGTAACTTTGTACTTTTTACGCACCCATTGAAACCTATGGGAGCACGCGTGTGACTATTTGCTCTGCACACGCCACCCGTGGACCTCCTGGTCACTAACTGAAGTTAGCTCCTTGTAGGCCCAGCGATTCTAGAGGCCCTAGGCCTTTTCCCTTTTCTGTTCGTGGTACTTATACCACTATTTTAGTATATGGTTTGAGCGGCCACCAGGGCCTATCCATATAAAGTGCAATTTCTGTGTATTCTACTGTAATCTTGTTTGACGATTTGTGCTCCTGTGCTCATAAAGAGACTAGGGGTTACTTTGAGAAATAAATACATATATATTTTGAATATATATCTGTGTGGTGTCCTTTCATTGGTATAAAAGGGGGTTACATTTGGTAAAACAGCTGGCTTAACACGCTTCACGAGTTTAGCCTCAAAGACTGCTTAGCCTACGCTACCACTAGGGCAGCTAGTCCGAAAAGGTTGACTTACAACCACACCATAAGGGTTGCTTGGCATGGTACAAGGTGATCACTTTAACTAGTGAGCATCATATACCAGGCCAACTTCTCACAGTATACAAGAGAGTTTATGATACTATGGCTGACCTTGGCTTATCAGGGCATTTGGAGCAATGGATGAATTTCTCTCAGACTGACGTTGATTATGCTCACTCAGACTTGGAATACGACAGTTTATTGTCGAGTTGTGTGTGATCTTCTACTGGACTAGTTCACGTGAGAAACGTTGCTTCTGCTAATTATACGTATCTTTTGTGGGACCTCGGCCTCCGAGGATCAAGATTTTGAACTCCCCCCCCCCCCCCCCTTGCTTTGTATATTCTACGTTTATATTGATTAACTACTAAAGCCTTGAAAAAGTCATCTTGTACAACGAAACACGTGTTGGCTGTTGTGTAATTTACACTGTACAAGAAACAGAACGATTCATTAAAGTGAATGTAACAGTCAGTGTTAACGTTTGGAGTCTATTTTACCACTTTGGACCTGTCTTTTTGACTATCTACTTTTCCTTTGTGTGGTGCTCTGGACATGTGTATTTATTTATTATAAAGATCTTGGTTTTAAAATAAAACACAAAGTCTATTTTGTTTAATTGGTGTGGATCTCCTTTTTGAGTCGTTTCCATTTTTGGTCAATGTTGTGCAATAAATGTGTTGCACTTCTCTGCGTTAGGCAAACACAAGGAGATGATGGACGGAGCTCTGAAATTTTTCAGACACTTGCCCCAGTCACAGATCTGAGTTGAATCCATCATAGTTATTTAGCTCACTTCGATACCTCGGTTCAGACCACGCTATATGCAAATCAGTCTTGACCCTCTGCCTCATGGGAATAGTCCAGCCCGAACTGCCAAGCCAGGTCTTCTCTGAACCGGAGACAAGCATCCTGGGACTGGTTTTGGGCTAACACGCCTCATCAGCTAGCTTGAATCCAGTGGCAAAGTGAGCAAGGGGCCCACGTCTGGGCATACCCTGCCAATTTAGGGCGAACAAAGCAAACACAAGGAGATGATGGACGGAGAGCTGAAACTTTTCAGACACTAACTCCTCTGTGTTAGGCCTAAGGCTGCTCACCCACACTACCACTACTAGAGCACTTTGGGCTTTACAGTGAGCCCTGCACACTTTTGGGGAACCCCTGAATTCTGTGCATGGTATAACCACCTAGTGGATATACCATATGCAGAGCCAGCTTCCTACAGTCCCCCTTGGGTTTTTGTTTTCCTTTATGATCTGTTTGTTTCTGTCATCCGTATTCCCGGTTAGTTGCGTTGGGGAAAGGCCAGTGCTCGGTTACAGATTCATTTTCTACTTAAGACAACAGTGAGTTCTCCATCTGCCCCATACCCTCCCAAATTTCAGTGGGCACCCTCTCCCCTCATATACCACCCTGTTGTTCTCCATGCATTTATTTATATCCACTCTACGCATTTGTATGGTCGGGGCTTTTATGTTGGTCCACAGTTTAGCCAAGTCTCTCTTTACTAATATGAAATCTATAGCACAGATCAGTTCCATGGACCACAGGAAATCTAAGTCACATGGTATGCCCTTACTGCTAAACTGGGGGATGACTGGTACATCAACATCTAATATTGCCCCGAAAGTTCAATGGCTTTTCCCCTCCAGTTGGCACTGACTATTAGGCATTCCAGGATTGTAGGGATGACTATTAAGTCAGCAAGGTTGCATCTAAAGCAGTACAAGACCTGTATCCTTCCCATTTTGAAGAGTCTGCTCTTATTGTAATAAACCCTGTGAAGGTATTTTAACTGGATGTTCTCAATCTAGCCTTTATGGTGACCTCCCTTGGGTGCATCACCGTTGACTCAATCAGTGTCCTCCAGCAGACCGAGGTCCCCTTCTCATGTTTTTCTACATTTCTGCAGGTGTTCTGGGGTATTATTGATGATGATACTGTATATCTGGGAAACCGTTTTAGTAGGGATCCCTTCTTTGAGGATCCTGATCTCAAGGTGACTCCGGTCTGGTACTTCTGTCCATGCCATCCAAGGTGCGAGTCATCTGTAGGTGTTTGTAGTCCTGAGTGGTTGCTTGTTCACATTCTGCTTACAGTTCAGCAAATTATTTCAGTATTGTGCTGTCCATGACATTGCAGTCCCATTCTCTAAAGCCATCAGTTTTCCGACCTCTTTGAGCGTGGTACATTTCTAGAAGGGTTTCTCCTTGGTTATTTTCCCTTGCCAACTTTTGGCTCTGTTCCAGCTGTGAAGGTTTATTTGTGTGGGCTTTAGCAGTCTATCCTGGGTTGCCTCCCTTAAAGATAATGGGCGTAGATCTGAAACTCCATACAGAGTCTCTCCAGTCGAAGTGTTGCAGTGATAGTTGGGAGCGAAACCCCATTCATTGATTTTTCTAGAGCTGGAAAGCCTAATAATGAACCCTGTCATCTATGAGTAATGTACCGCCGCTGTATACTGACCTGCGCTACGTCTGCAGACAAATTTGAGGGGTGCAACTGTCCCACAGCAGCATGTAAAGCATTTTATCAATCTCATCGAAGTAGTAGAGCGGCATCATAAACATAATGTTTTTCCATATGTAGAGTAGCTTTGGCAAAGTGATCATTTTGAAAATGGAAGCTTTACCCAGCAGTGTTAATGGCCTTTTGTGCGACCTTTCCAGATTATCCTGGATGCTTCTTATGACCCCGTTTTTTTCTTTCTAGGAAGTCATTTTTGTCTATCATGATTGCGAGGCACCGGTATGAAAATCTGTTTTCTAACGCTGCCAATTGTAATCCCACTTCACCCCCAGTTGCCTATTTTGTGTAAAACAAATTTATTCCAGTTTATGCAATCCCTCAAGTACTTCACAAGCATTGGGACATGGGCAGAGTGGCTGGAATTGACATGTTGAGTCTAGTGAGGTAAAGCAGAATATCATCCGCATAAAGCATAATCTTCCACCCATGAACTCTCAGGATCATGTGATATCAGCTCGCACTCTGACTCAGTAGGCAAAGGGTTCTGTGCAGAGAGCAAAAAGTAGTGAGGACAGCAGACACCCCTTTCTGGTACCCCTTCCCTATTTAAACAACTGTGAAAGCCCCCTGTTGGCCTGTGAAGCTGCAGTAGGTGCATTGTAGAGCAGAGGCCACCCAGCTGCACATGTTCATGCGAAACACGTCAAAATCATGCATGACCAGTCTATGGAATCAAATGCCTTTTTTTGCATCCAAGGACTGCATGACCAGTGGTTACTTTTTAGGGTCTAACCTCATGCAAATAAGTGTGTGGTCATCTAAGGTTCTGCCTAGATGCCCCTCCCATCATGAACCCTATATGATCTTTATGTGATAAAATAGAGATGTCTTTGATTGGGCACATTGCAATTATCTTGGCTAGAAATTCGACCTCACTATTCAAAAGAAAAGTGCAACGGTACAAATTGCAAGTAGTTTTTGGTTTGTCTTTGAATTACAATTATTGTTGCATGTCTTAGGTCTAGGGCCAGACTGTGAGAAGGTGGCCTGATATATGCTACGCACTAGTTCTAGTGGGCACCTTGTATCAGTCCAAACAACCCCTTATGGTGATAGGTTAAAGACAACCTTGAAAGCTATCCTAGTGGTAGCTATGGAGAGCAGCCTTCAGGCTAAGTCTTGAAGGAATGTAATGCAGCTTGTTTTACCAGTCTATAATCTCTTGAATGATCAAATGAAAGGTCAACCTCACCAGGTATATATTCAAAATATATGTATTTAGGATAAAACACACCGCTTTAGTCTCTTTATGAGACTGGAGTTCGAAGTACTTTGTTTACAAGTTAGCAATCATCAGTAATAGCACAAATACACGTTTGGGCCCTAGGGGCGTACCAAACCATATACCAAAAAAATGGTATAAGAACCACGACTGAAATAGACACAAGGCCTAGAGCCTTTAGAATCGCTGGGACCCCAAGGAACTACCCAAGGTAGTGACACAGGAGACCCACGGGGACTGTATGCAGTGTGTGAACACAACCGCGGGTTCCCGTTAGCTTCTATGGGCAATGTCACGGTTGGAATTTTAAAGATTAGGGACACTTAGAATCGTGTCAGGACCAAACCCTTTTGGACTTAAGAAGTTATAGGGCTAGCCCCATGGGAGCACCGGAGTACTCGAGTTACCTCACCCAGGGAAGCCGGGTGCATAGGTGTCTTTTGGTGTCGGGTCGCGTCGTCGATTGCAATGGGAGCCTGCAAAGAACTGCTGCTGCCGTGAAGAGGAGAAGTGTCCGAAGAGATCCAAGCCTGGATCTAGGATGCAAGGAACCTGAAAGCAGAGGGGACAGAGTCTGGGTAACTAGCCAGTGACCGAGGGCAGGATGGACCAATGCCCACAGATGTCGGGTGCTTCAGGTGAGTTGATGGGTGTCTTGACTCTTCAGCCACGAGGTCCAGGAGGCGTCGACAAAGTCCACGAGACGGATTCGAGCTGTCCCATGAAGTCTGTCGAGTGCTGCGGTGCCAGCGACCAGAATGGACCCAGCAAGCCTTGGTAAAGGCAAGTCACTGGAATTCAGAGAAAGGACTGCGGTGCAGACCAGCATGGTCAGAGGGGCTCACCCAGCGAGGGTAAGTCAGGGCACGTCTGGAGCAACCAGGAAAGCCCAAGCAGAAGAGGAGTTCCCTTTGTGGGGACCTGCTAGCCAACGGGCTAGTGATCGAGAAGGAGCCTCGAGCGGTCACACTTGAAACTGGCCCACGGGTCACTCGTGGAGTGGAGGCCAGCAATCTTCGGTGCAGGAGGTGCTCAAGGCTGGGGCTACTCGGAGCCCAAAGCACAACTTCGAGGAGGACCAGGAAGATAGTGTTGTTGCAAAAGTTCACGGTGTCCAGGGGTCACGGTTCCATGTCACCCATGATAGCCACGGTCCTCAGCTTTGCTGTGGACTCAGGGTAGCCTCGGGGAAGTCTGGAAAACACCTCTCGTGATGCAAAGACTTAGGTGTCCGGCGGGAGCTTCAGCGACGCAGACCGGTCAGTTCCTTCTTTGGTGCCTGCCAAGCAGGGGTGTCACTCCTTGACCCCAAGGAAAATGTCTTCAGTCAGGATAGAACGTCGAAGGTCCAGGATATATGATGCAGAGTTTCGTTCAGGGTAATCTAAAGTCGCAAGGACTGGGTTCCCATACTTATACTAAGTTTGGGGGTTGGACATACTCTAGGGACCCATCTATGGAAGGGTTTGGAAAGAGGGGTGGTTACACCCATTTCCTTTGTCCAGTTTTGTGCCAGAGCAGGGGCAGGTTGCCCCTGCAACCGGTTTGAACTGGACTATGCACAGGGACACCAAATGTGCCCCCAGTGCAGGACTTCAAAGCACCAGAGAGTGCTCCCGCCCAGCCCCAATACACATCTGCCTCTCTGGGGAGGTGGTTACACCTCCCATCGACAGGAAACCTATTGTCCAGGCCTCACCTGCCGGAGTTTCAGTCAGCAGCAGGAGGCCAGACCCGTGTCTGTGGCAGAGGCATCCATTTTGTGATTCCAGGGCTCAGGAAAGTCCTACCGGGTTAGACCAGTGTGAACATGTCTCTCCCTCTAGAAGGGTGGAATGCTACCCCCGCCGCCAGAATTGGCGGGGGTAGTATTCCAAAGCGTTTTACACCAAACACGACATGTTTTGATGCAGCCATTTCAAAGTTAGCATTTACCGCGAGGTTATAATGCACTTAAGAGTATATGGAATGGCTGTATCACAGAACAGCCATAAGGAAGGATTTCCGAAAGCTGCAGAGGGGCTCAGCTCATGCTTGGGCACCCTCTCACACAAAACCAAGCACTCTGCCTTCAGGATTGTCAAGGCCTGCCATAGGAGTGACTTATAGGTTTATATATGTCCGTATATATATATATATATATATATATATATATATCACAAACGACCTTGTTTTCCGGAATCCGTGTCCCATAGGCAGGTGGCGAGTAAAAACCGAGCAGGTCTCCCGGTAGTTTAATAGGCTTACAGCGTCTTCTTCATAGAAGGACTCGCACTCAGGAGGGAAAATCAACTGTTTATTTAGTCACTCGTGACTAAATAAACAGTTGATTTTCCCTCCTGAGTGCGAGTCCTTCTATGAAGAAGACGCTGTAAGCCTATATATATATATATATTTCACTGAAAAAAACCATAGGCTTCAGGGGCGTTCTAATTAGCTGGACTTTTCACTCGTACAAAACCATAGAAATTCCCCCGTTATAGTTAGTTCAGCAAACTATAACTCGCGCGCCCGCAATGCAATGCTGATGACGTCACATACGACATCACTCATGACATGGTCAGTGGCATCACTGATGACATCTCAAATGACATCTCAAATGACATCATCCAGTGAATGTGTGTTTTTTCTGAAAATTACATATGTTTTATATATGTATATCTCAAGGTCGATGGAAGAATAAATGGGTATATAAGTGTCTAAATGGATGATTTGTTTTTGAAAAATTGATTGTATAACTGACTGATTAAGTGTATCTTAGTGAATACATGGCTTAGTGAGTAATGTTTAAATATGTAAATATCTGTATCAGTCTCTCACTTTGTGTATAAGTGGCTGCATGGGTTGGTGAGTAGCTACATGAGTGTCTATATAGGTTATTAGTTTTTTTTGAGTATCAGTATGAGTGTCTGATGTCTGTATGGTTCGGTGGGGGGTATTACGTAGTGCATAGGTGCATGAATGAGTGACTCACTGTATGTGTTGAAGAGCATGTGTGCAGGACTGTATGGGTGGATGAGTGTGTGCATGGGTGTGTTAGTGAGTGAATGACTGTCTCAATAGTGTGTCTGAGTAAATACATATGTTTTAAACTAGTATATGTGACTATTGGTGTATATAAGTGAGTATATGTGAGAGTGAGAGATTGAAAGAGTTCCTGTATGAATAAGTATTTGTTTCTATAAGTGATTGTTAAAAAGACTAAGTATGTGTAAGTTTCTGTAGAAGTAAGTGTGGTGGTGTGTGTATAACTGTATATGCAGGTAAACGGATGTTTGATTCTTTATTAGCATGAGTGACTGTGTGTGAGTAACTTTATGGATGAGTGGCGTTGTGTAACAGGATGTATAGGTGTATGAGTACATATGATGAGTGAGTACATGTAGGAGTGACTGTATAGGACTGTTGGTGAATGAGTGGATGTGGATCTTACAATTACTGAATAGGTTGTTGTAACTGGTATTGGCATGTCCATTGTTTTGAAAATTTTAATTTCTATTTTTGAATGTGTGTATCAAAGGTTATATTAGGGGGAGAGGAGGTCTGCCACTCTATCACAAGGATGATGTCATTTGAGATGTCATCAGTGATGTCCGATGAGATGTCATCAGTGATGTCATGAGTGATGTCACTGACCATGTCATGAGTGATGTAATATGTGACGTCATCAGCAGTGCATTGCGGGCGCGCGAGTTATAGTTAGCTGAACTAACTATAACGGGGAAATTTCTATGGTTTTGTACGAGTGAAAAGTTCAGCTAACTATAACGCCCCTGAAACCTATGGTTTTTTCAGTGAATTTCTAAGGTTTTTTAAATGCTAATTCCTAGCTATAACGTGCCTGAAACCTATGGGTTTTTTTCAGTGAATTTCAAAGGTTTTTTAAATGCTAATTTCTAGCTATGCCTACAGAGATAGGACATGTGAAGAAAGAAGGAAAAACGCACAGAAAGAAAAAAAAGAGATGCAGAAAGAAGCAACAGAAGTCCTCAAAGACGAAGAAAAGTGCAGGAAGAAGTATAACGTGCAGAAAGAACAAACAGAAGAGCAGAAACAAGCCTTGTTGCAAAATCATCCTGTACCCTCAACTTTTTCAGACGGATACTGGTGGTAACTGAGTCTGACTAACCAGTCCTAGAGCCAGTGCTATGTTAAAAGACACTCGGAATACAGTGAAAACACCTACATACACTAGGGCACACTATGTGTTGGGTTCCCCCTGTGATTAGCATGACCTCCTCTGTAAGCCCCTAGTATATAATAGGGCAGGGGATTAAAACTACCACTTAAAACGCACCACAGGGCGTGTTTGAACACGTCACCTCATGCCCCGTCCCCTCCCTTCCCCACTGTGTAAACACACCCTGTAGCCGTTTTAAGTTGGGAGATTAAGTCCCCTTGAATCCTGAGGGTCCCTAGGGTCCAACTAGACCACTAGGTACCTCCAGTAAGCGCCACAGAGCTGTGTTGCAGAGAGGTGTAAAAAGTGGCACGGCCTGCACCACCTCTCTGCAACGCAGAGCAGTGGTGCTTACTGGAAGCACCTGGTGGGCTAGTTGGACCCCAGGGTCCCTCAGGATTGAAAGGGAATTATTTCCCCAACTTAAAAACGCGCCACAGGGCCTGTGGGCGTTCTGAGTTGAGAGATTAAGTCCCCTTGAATCCTAAGGGTCCCTAGGGTCAAACTAGCCCACTAGGTACCTCCAGTAAGCGCCACAGAGCTGCGTTGCATGGAGGTGTAAAAAGGGGCGTGGCCTCAGAACACCTGTCTGCAACGCAGCTCCCTGGCGCATACTGGAGATACCTGTTGAGCTAGTTGGCCCTCAGGGACCCTCAGTATTGAAGGGGAATTAATTCCTCAACTTACAACTGGCCAGGGGGCGCGTTTGCAGAGTGCTGCAAGGAGGGGGCGTGGCCTCCGGCGCGATGCCGGTCTTTTATTTCAGGGGTGTGGAATTTTCCAAATAATCTAGTTGTCCAAGGGACAAAATGCCACTGAGATCTATATGTCCTGTAAAATCCACTTGTCCCACCTACCCCCGTTCCACATCAAACCTAAGGGCTCCGGCTGACAGAGAAACATTAATATATTTTTGCTTTATTAAAATCAGTAAACCATTGAATGCTGTGCAATAATAATGCTAAAGGAAAACTTGTCAAGCGATATTATCGCGTCCCTGCCCCCCTGCACCCCCTCCCCTTAACCCTGACGGCAATTCTTTTATTTCTATTCCCCTTCTTTTCCATTTTTTTTGGTTGTGTATTTATTCCCACAAAATACGTACATTTCAAACCATACGTAATGTACTAATTTACCGTCACCCTTGGCTGTGTATTTATTCCCACAAAATACATACATTTCAAACCATACGTAATGTACTAATTTACCGTCACCCTTGTAAAAACGTATGGGTGGGATATAAAAGGTGTCAGCCAGTGTGCCTCCTGCCATTTCCCCCTCACTTTTGCAGCTGGCCAGACGTGAGCCCTACGTTCCTTGCGAATCGGTAAGTTGTATCGAAAAAGAAACAGCAAAGTTGGGAGCTTCCTTTAATAATAAGAATCGTTTTTTCGCCAAATGTACCCTCTTTGCAACATTAATCAATTGTGTAATGTATATTTGTCGGTGTATTTACGCAGTTATGGGCTGAAAGTTAATAGTTCACTATTCTATATTAGGACTTTAAGTTATAAATTGCAAGTCACCAACGGATGTCTCTTTTGAAAGCATTAATCTGCAGATCTGTTCCCATCCTATGCACTCTGTAATCGACTTCGTACATGTTCTTTGCAGCAGGCATATTAACCCTCTGCACTAACTTCACCGAGGTCACAACCTCAACTATACAAAACACGGATCTTTTCGCCAAATGTACCCTCTTTGCAACATTAATCAATTTTGTAATGTATATTTGTCGCTGTGTTTATGTAGTTCTGGGCTGAAAGTTAATAGTTCACTATTCTATATTAGGACTTTAAGTTATAAATTGCAAGTCACCAACGGATGTCTCTTTTGAAAGCATTAATCTGCAGATCTGTTTCCATCCTATGCACTCTGTAATCGACTTCGTACATGTTCTTTGCAGCAGGCATATTAACCCTCTGCACTAACTTCACCGAGGTCACAACCTCAACTATACAAAACACGATCTCTTTCCAGGATGGTAATTCATCACACAAGTTTCCTACACATTTCTGTGAGGCCTGATAATTGCCGGCGGAAAGAAACGCTGCAGCAGGTGCTTCGAAAGCTTTTAGTGCTGGCTGCACCCTGTGCGACAATGTGTTTTTTGCCCATAAGCCAAAGGAGTGAAAGTGTAGGAGTCACATGTCACCCATACTGGTAGGCAGTAGTTTAAGAGTGCTTGGTGTGGAGAAGCACAAACGCAGAGTCGAAAAAGAAACCGCAAAGTTGGGAGCTTCCTTTAATAATAAGAATCGTTTTTTCGCCAAATGTACCCTCTTTGCAACATTAATCAATTTTGTAATGTATATTTGTCGGTTTCTTTATGCAGTTCTGGGCTGAAAGTTAATAGTTCACTATTCTATATTAGGACTTTAAGTTATAAATTGCAAGTCACCAACGGATGTCTCTTTTGAAAGCATTAATCTGCAGATCTGTTTCCATCTGCGGTATGAAGGCTCCGGACCCGCGATGTTAAACCCGCGTTGCGATGGCAGCGCGTGAATCTGAATTCGTTGTAATGGGTGTTTTCCCCCATGAAGCGGTGGTAGCGCAGCGCGCCTGCTTGCGATACACTTTTTTGACGTCCTCATCTGAGGCGCCGAGGCGGGCCAGGCCTAGGCTTTTGTACTAATTAATCTACCCACGCACGGTTGCTAAAAATATAAATAAAAGAAAATCGCAGCACCTCCGTCACAATATCACACAATTCAAGCTGGCAAAACTGCTTATTTTACCTGAATGCTTATTGCAAGCCTCGTGGCGGCCACGGACTACTGCTTGCAGAGGCTGAGTGACGTTTCACTCCCCCAGCCAATCACTGGCTAGAGCCCAGTCATGGGCTGCTAGCCAATCAGATGCCGCCAAAGGCTCTCTGCAAGCTTCGGATTGGCTGTGAGCCCCAGAGTGCCCACAGCCTGTTGTTTTAACGTGATTAAAACGTGATTAATGTCTACATGTCCGTCGGACATAAATAGACAATAAATCTTCTTGCCCGTCAATATAAACAACATGGTTCGGGCGTCGGGCGATATGATTCCCCCACCCCTGTTTCTCTCAAACATGGTTCGTGATATCACAGCAGAAGGCTTTTTCACATGGTAAAATCACCTTAGAACACACCACAATTCCTAAAATGAGTATGGTACCATCAACAAATGATTTATAATGTAACTAAAGTCTTAAAACCTTCTATTAACTGCAATGCTTTTTAATGAGGTGCTATCATGTATATTGGTCCCAAGATGGCTGCCAACACTTCTTGGATGAAGTACTGACAGCCAATCAGATCTCACGATGAGATGTGTGGTTAGGCTCCGCCCAGATATGTATATGATTTTACTTTTGATTTTCTCAGGAACTACTGAACAGATTGACACCATATATGCAAAAGGCACATGCCTGACCTGAGGACTACCTCTTTGCCAAATTTCAAGTAATTCTGGTCAGCCGTTCGGGCTGTACCTTGGACTAAAGGTCCCTATGGAAAATTGCATGGGGAAAACGCGTTTTGGGACCCCCTTTTTTTCTCAGCCCCCGCTTGACGAATCCCCCCCGAGACTTTCAGGATAGGAGCTGAGCGGAGCGCCCCACCTATTTTGAAAATTTCACGAGGATTCGACAACCGGCGCCAAAGTTATTCCAAATAGAATGTTGCGGATTTCCTATGGAAACACGGTCCTAACTATGACTATCTACTGGCGACCGCCAGTAGATAATATATATATATATATATTATCTACTGGCGGTATATATATGGATATAGGTAGCCTATACCACTGTAAGGGGTGCAAGCACACCCTTACCCAGGCTGCAGTAGCAGATCTGTTGTGCCATTTTGGAGTGCTTCCCAGGGGTGGCATAATGCTGCTTTAGCCCCTGGTAGGCCTCTGAGGTACCTATGCCCTAGGTACATAGTATGCCATATACTAGGGGCTTATAAGGCACTCCAGAATCCAATTAGATATGTACTGAATGTACATGCAAACCGTTTTTGAGAGGAAGCAGCTAGGATGTGGTCCTGATTAGCAGGGCCACAGCCAGACTAAGGTCGAAAAACAGTGAAACACCAGCAAAAAGTGGGGGTACCCATGTGAAGCAGATCCTACTCTCCTACAGAGACTTCCCACCTCTCTGGCAGCATCAAACATGTTAAAGCGGTGCCCAATCATCACAGGAGGCAATTTCTTATACAACTGCATTGGGAAGCCAGTGGCTCCGGGAGTCTTCCAGATAAGGCATTAATTTCAGGGATTCTTATAATTCATCTAGTCTTCCTCCAATACTTCTCTGTTCTCCACACCCAGCACTCGCAAATCTAGTTTTCCGGATATGTCATTCTCTGGGGCCATTCGTCTGATCACCTACAGGTCTCTGTAGTATTGGGAAAAACACCTGTGCAATGCCCCTGTCCTGTTTGATCCTAGTGCTGCCTGCCTGAATTATTTCCTCCATCCTTCTCAATGCTTCTTCTCTCTTGGCAAACCAATAGGAGGCTTGTCTTGTCCCCTCTTCCAAAAATCCTAAAAGGAAAACGTTTTTAGATCACAGGGATCCCCTTTTACTTGAAAATATTTAAAGAAAGTTCAAAAGTACAAAGATTAAGTCAACAGCAAGTTCCCAAGCTGTATCATCATTACCCTTCTACAGTCTTGCAGAAGGTCCTTGTAGTATCCAAGAACAATTAGATTTGCAACTTCAAAGGCTTTCTTAAGTGTAGCAGTAAACTTTAGAGAGCACCATCCACATCTGATGCTCCATTTAAGTATCAGTACTTTCAAGTTGGCCACCTCAACGGAGCACCGCGAGACTAGATCTTCAATTTACGCTGTGCTGCATTAGTTTAAATTTCTCTGCGTCTTCAGTGGCTCACTCCACCATTTTCGAGATCCTAATTCTCATTCGCCCCCTGCTAGCCCATTAAGTAACACACATGGGTGAGTGCAAATATCTACCACCCAAAAGACTATACGACATGGATCTGCAAAATCACTGGGTATATACTTAAAAAAAAAATGTTTATTTATTTTCCAAATATAGAGCATATCCACAGATCTTCTATAATAACAATACTCTGCATTATAGAAGGGGAGCCAGTTACAGTTTCGTAGCTCAATCTACATGAGACATTGAATAAATGAATCAAAACAACATAATCACGTGTTTGCATAGCTAGCTCTGCTCCGGTTCCTTTCCTCACCCTGTATCCTCCAGATCCCCTTTAGTGTCCCACTCTAAGATCAGTATGATCCTGCACGTGTCACTCCAGCTGGCCCATGCCCTGTCCACCCTCATCCTCCCCAAGTGTTTCCATCCATATATCTGTTTTTTCCTTCCCATGATTGCTTCCATTTAACGTGTTTAATTGTCGGATTTTAAGTCCAAACTCTGTAGTTTTTCCCTCTCATTCCCGGTGACTATGTTTTTCCCACCAAATTTCCCCTTGGCTCTGTGTTAAGACCTATATGTTAAGTAGTGCACCCCCAGCCACCATTTTGTGTTAACAAGTCAGTGAAACCAGTCCCCCCTTCCCCCCCCCCTCAACCAGGATATTCTAATTCAGAGGGTGCTCTGAGGCAGCAGTAATCTGTGAGCTGTTTAAACTGTGTGTAATAGGGACTGTGCACTTCGTTTTTTTTGGCCAGTAAAGTTTTATACAAACACTATTATCAGAGGACAAGTTAGTTAGGCCCTTACCTGCAGAAGTCCAAAGCGTGGATTGAGCCTGTCTGTCTCCTAGGAGTTTTCTGAACAAGAGAAGCAGCTCAACAGTCCCAGCCCCACCCCCAGGCCAGCAGACCTAGGACTGGTGATTGGCTATTCAGCTGTCAGGCAACCCTGAGCCCTCCTCTCACACCTGCCCAGGCCCCTTAAGGCTTTGCTGGGTGCACCCCAAATTATTCTCCTCCATTTTGTGAGTTGCAGCCCACCTCGACCCCAGATTGCAGTGAGCAGAGTCCAGGAAGTAGTAAGGAGGCAGACTAGTGCTGTCTCTTTCCTGAAAAAGGTAAAAAACGATTTTCCCTATCTGTGATTATGGTCTTTGGCTGTTGTTACAGTTTAAAATTGTAGTTTTAACCTGCCCGTGATTGCATATTTTATCAACTGTTTTGTGTTCAAACTTGTGTTTTTTCCTGCCCATGATTGCTTCCATTTAACGTGTTAAATTGTGGGATTTGCAGCCCAAACTCTGTAGTTTTTCCCTCTCATTCCCATTGACTATCAGTTTTTCCCTCCAAATTTCCCCTTGGCTCTGTGCTAAGATCTGTTATCTGAAAGAGACACGTTAGTGATAGATTCCTTACCTTAGAATATCCCCAGGCGTCAGACTGGATCCGGAAAGTTTTCGTCAGCAGTACCCTCTGCGGAGCCGCTACTGCCCTTTAATAATGCACTTACAGACATTCTGTTAAACCGCTGGACTAAGCCTAACACAGGGGTTCCTGTGGATAACAGTTTTCTCACGCACACCCCAGGGCAGAGAGTCTGGTTGTCCAGGCCACTGCCTCTACGAGCACGCTCCCTTCCGCACCTCCGGACAAAGAATCTAAAAAACTGGAGCAGTTTGGGAAAACGATTTTCCCCTCTGCCAGTTCCGGGTTGCAGGCGGTAAATACTGCGTGCCTGTTGGGCTGCTATTCCCACTCTGTGTGGTACGCAGTCGCACAGATGCTGCCTCAGTGTCCAGTGGAGACTCGGGCGGTGCTCTCCCAAGCCATTACCGAAGGGAGAGATGCTGCGAAATTCACTATCCGTTGTGGTCTTGACACAGCCTCGGCAGGGCAATTTCCACAACGGTGGCGCTACGCCATTACGCCTGGCTCAGAACTATTAGCTTCTCAGGGGATGTCCAGAACACTTTGTTGGGCATGCCCTTTGATGGCACACGCCTCTTTGGTGACAAGGCGGATAGCACTTTGGAGCGCTTCCAGGACTCCCGGGCTACGGCCCAGTCCTTGGGTCTTGCCACCACGCGCGCTCCCTTAGGGTCTGCTTTTCGTTCCTTTCGAGGTCCGGGTCGAGGCGCCCAAACTCGTTCCTTTCAGAGCCGCCGGTCTGCGCAGCCGCAGTCTCCACCCAGCCGGGGTCAGGGTGCCGGCCAAGGTGCGTCACGGGGCCAGCGGGCGGGTCAGTCCACCACCGCCTCTGCCGCCGCTGCCTCAAAACCTTCCTAGTCCGGTGTTTCAGGCCGACCAGATGCCAGTGGGCGGCAGGATTCGCCATCACCTCCCCCACTGGTGCACCATCACTTCGGACAGGTGGGTTCTGCAGATAGTCCGACGGGGCTACTCCCTCCCATTCGAGACTACCCCTCCAGCCATGCCCCCTCAGTACCACCGCATGACGGAGGATCACTTGGCACTTCTCCAGCAGGAAGTTGCGGCCCTCTTGGCCAAGGGGGCCATCAAGCGCGTTCCGACATCAGAAGTAGGTCTTGGTTGTTATTCCCACTACTTCTTGATACCAAAGAAGGACATGGCCCTGTGTCCTATCTTAGACCTCCGGAACGTCAATCTCTTCCTCCGGAAGGAGAAGTTCAAGATGCTCACGCTTGCTCAGGTCTTGTCTGCCCTAGACCTTCAAGACTGGATGGTAGCATTGGACTTGCAGGATGCTTATTTTCATATCCCCATCCTGCCGGTCCACCAGCGTTACCTGCGGTTCATGGTACACCACGAGCACTTTAATTCACCGTGCTCCCTTTCAGCCTTACCAGCGCTCCTCGGGTGTTCACGAAAGTGATCACGGTGGTCGCAGCTCATCTGCGCAGATCAGGGGTTTCAGTCTTCCCCTATCTCGACGACTGGCTGTTGAAGGTGGGCTCGCCCCAGGCAGTCGTCTCCCACCTCCAGACTACGGCCGACCTCCTGCATTCGCTGGGGTTTTCCATCAACGTGCCGAAGTCGCATCTGATTCCCTCTCAGAAACTCCTCTTCATTGGAGCAGTTCTGGTTACGGCACAATTTCGGGTTTATCCTTCCGAAAAGAAAGTCTGGGACATATGGGCTATGATTCCGATCTTTCAGCCCTGGTCCTGGGTTTTGGTCAGGAAGACCCTGAGACTGCTGGGTCTCATGGCCTCCTGCATCCTGTTGATCAATCATGCCAGGTGGCATATGCGGGCTCTGCAGTTGGACCTGAAGATCCAATGGACGCAGCATCGGTGAAACATGTCTGACTACGTCCAGATCTCGGAGGGCACTGCACAGGACTTGCAGTGGTGGCTCACGGACCAGCGTTGGGTCAGCGGCAGATCTCTCTCACTTCCCCAACCGGAGCACACAGTGGTGACTTATGCGTCCCTCTTGGGATGGGGCGGCCACATGGGAGAGGGGGAGATGGTCTCAGGCAGAATCCAAGCTCTATATCATCCTTTTGAAGCTCAGGGCGATCCTACTTGCACTGAAAGCATTCCTTCCCTCTGTCAAGGAGAGAGTAGTGCAGGTGTTCACGGACACCAACACCGCCCTGTGGTACTGCAACAAGCAAGGCGGGGTGGGGTCGTGGACCCTAGGTCAGGATGCTCTGTGTCCCTGGACATGGCTGGAACGTCGAGGCATTTCCTTGGTGGTTCATCACTTGGCAGGTTCTCTGAACGCCAGGGCGGACGGACTCAGGTGCATGTTGTATCACGAAAGGCGTCTTCGCTTGGACGTGGCGCAGGGTCTCTTTCAGCAGTGGGGAGAACCTTGGTTAGATCGATTCGCCACCGAAGAGAACGCGCAATGTCATCAGTTTTGCGCGTTGGAATTTCCAAGGTGACACTCGCTAGGTGACGATTTTCGGCGCGAGTAGAGTTGCAGTCTGTTGTACGCCTTTCCGCCTATACCACTTCTACCCAGAGTGCTGAAGAAGATCAAGCGCGACCGGGCCCAAGTCATTCTTGTGGCACCGGACTGGGCTCAAAGAGTATGGTATCCCGAGCTACTCACATGGCTATCGATCCCCCGATCTGACTGCCTCTTCGGGAGGATCTTATGTCGCAGCAACAGGGGACAGTCTTCCACCCGAACCTGTTCAGCCTCCACCTCCTTGCGTGGAGATTGAGCAGCAGCAGTTGACGTCTTTTGACCTGCCTCCCAAAGTTTGTGATGTAATCTTGGCAGACAGACGTCCCTCCACTAAGATGGTATACGCCTGTAGGTGGAATAAGTCTGTGGCATGGTGCACAGCAAAGGCTGTGGATCCCCTTTCTGCCCCTCTTTCAGAGGTCCTTCTATTCCTTCTTTCTTTGGCTCAGCAGGGCTCTACTCTGGGCACTATCAAGGGCTATATCTTGGCCATTTCAGCCTTTTTACGGCTTCCAGATCAGCCTTCCCTTTTCAAGTCCCCTGTTGTAAATAGATTCTTAAAAGGCATTTCTCATCTTTTCCCTACTGTTCCCTTCATAATGCCTCAGTGGGACTTGAACCTGGTTCTGACATATCTGATGTGTGCTCCCTTTGAGCCACTTCACTACTGCCCTCTTCGTCTTCTCACTTTAAAGGCAGCTTTCCTGGTGGCCATCACCTCTGCCAGAAGAGTGAGTGAGCTCCAGGCTCTTTCTTCTAAACCTCCTTTTCTCTCTGTCCATCCGGACAAAGTGGTTCTAAGGACCCCTCCATCTTTTCTGCCGAAGGTTGTCACTGCCTTTCACATCGGGCAGACCATCACTTTGTCTACCTTCTTTCCGCCTCCGCATCCCTCGAAAGAGGAAGAGAGGCTCCACCGTCTGGACCCAAAACGTGTGCTAAACCGCACACAACAGTTCTGGGTGGATGACCAGCTCTTTGTTGGCTACGTGGGCACCAAGAAAGGTCGGGTTGCGCACAAGCGGACCATCTCTCGGTGGGTTGTTCTGTGCATAAAGGCTTGTTATTCTTTGGCTAAAAAAGAGCCTCCGGTGGGGCTGCGCGCCCATTCTACCAGGGCGCCGGCAGCCACTACTGCTTTGGGTGTTGCCTTGCATGACATCTGTCAGGCAGCTACGTGGGCCTCGCTGAACCGTTTACCAACCAAGTCTGGAGAGACCGCTTCTTTGGCAGTTCTGTTCTCCAAGACTTTTTGGTGTGATCTTGGTTCGCAGACTCACCACCAGGGTTGGTATTGCTGGGGTATCTATTCTAAGGTAATGAATCTATCACTACGTGTTATTTCAGATGCACAAGTTACTTACTTTCGGTAACGATATATCTGTAAGAAGTGATTACATTAAATTACATTAGTAGTGATAGATTCCTTACTGCCCCACCCATCCTCCCCGTTCTGTGAACTGATTTCTAGGGTTAAGGTCATCCCTTTAAGGGCCTTAGTTTCATGGCACCAGTGGTCAGTTTCTTGCATGGCTCTGCGTTCCTGGCGCGGAAAGTCGTGTATAGAAGTGATGTCAGCGTGCGTGGGTTCGTATAAGTGTCTCCAGCGACATCATCGCTGAGCCGCACGACGACGCCTTCCGACGTGCAGGGATACTGCTGATGAAAACTTTCCAGATCCAGTCTGACGCCTGGGGGTAATTCTAAGGAAAGGAATCTATCACTACTAATGTTTCTTACAGATATATCGTTACCGAAGGTAAGTAACTTGTGCGACGCTGCCACCACATCACAACCTGCTGACTATAAAAGGGGATCACGTATACCAATCCTAAGCAACCACCCTGAGCCCAGCAGCATGGTTGCTGAGTACCTAGGACCATGGTGATACTTAAAGAAGCCAGAAGGGAACCAGATTCATACACTGGTGTAATAGGAAAGACTTAATAGGGGCTGGACACAAGGCACAACAGTGGTCACATACCTGCTGCATTTACAAGACAAGAAACTCTTCTACACCTCACTTAATTTACATTTGATGACTATAATGGCGTATACAAAGGGTATAGTAGAGTGAAGCTTCTTTACCACACCAGTTATAAAGCTATTCATAGATGTAGTAGAAAGAATAGCACCCCTAGGGCAGCGTGAACAACAACATGGATTCTCAACCTGGTGCTTATGCAAGAAAAGTTAATGAACTCAAGGCAGTTACAACATAGGAACCTTATCTGCAAGTACACGAAGATAATGTAGTGATGAGGAAAAATTCACAGTTATTCCCAAAAGCGGATTCACATTTTCATTTAAATCAAACAATACATTTGCCTGCATTCTTCCAGCAACCTAAAAAAGCAAGCAGAGAGAGCCCTATATATGCTTGATGTTAGAAGGACAATTATATAGAACTTAAAAGACAAAACGAGTCAGAAAGGAGGATCAGTTTAATTATCTCCTTTGCGCAAGCAAACAAAGGCTTTCCAGCCACCAAGAGAACTATTGACATTCATCGCGGTATTTCGAGAAGGAATAAATCCGGCTTGGTCCGTGTGGATCAGTTTCGTCATATGGGGCATCAAACGGCTGGCCAGAATTCGGCTTAAGATCTTGTAATCGAGATTAAGCATCGCGAGGGGCCTGTATGAGGAACAATCCCAAGCAGGTTTGCCCGGCTTGAGAAGGGGAACTATGAGGGCTTCGCGCGTGGAGGCAGGGAGGGCACCCTCCCAACGTGCCCTGTTATAGAGCGCCACCAAACAGGGAACCAGTACACCTGTGTAGGCAGCGTAAAATTCTACGGGAAGCCCATGGGTACCCGGTGTTTTGTTTCTGGCCATATGCTTTATGGCGCTGCATACTTCGCCCGCTTCAATGTCCCGACCACGAGCTTCAGCGTCCTCGGCCTCAAGTTGTGGCAGCTCAGCCCTTGGCAGAAACTCCTCATCCCCCGGGAGCCCAGGACCTAGCCTACTCCGGTATAACTCAATATAATACTGTAAGAAATAATCGTTAATACCCCTTTGGGTGTAAAACACCTCGTCTTGCTGGCCTCTCAATTCCAGTATCATTGTCCCTCTACGCGCCGGATTGGCCAGCCATGCTAGTAATGCCCCAGCCTTATCGCGCTCCGTGTGCGCCTTGTCTGTGTAGGCCTTATAATCGAAGCAGCGCAATCTCTAAATTTGAACTGCTAGTTCCTCTCAAGCTTCAAGTAACCCTGCCTGTCTGTCCGGACGCACCCTCTCTGAATCACGTACCTTCTGTTCTGCCTTAAGGACGTCTTGCAGCAACACTTTGCGCACTCCTACTACCTGCACCCCACGTCTTCTAAGATAGGCATGAATCTTTTGACGGCGAGTCATAGTGTGTATCCCCCTGATGTTCCAAGAGAGACATTTAATACCTACGGCGGTAGCCATGGCGCGGTGAAGTAAATGCTGGTCCCCCTACCTCCCATAGCGACATGCTTTGACCCACCCTCCCCTCCTTCCCTGCACCCTAACTTCCACTCCCCCGGATAGGTTCCCTTAAACTAGCCCCCATCCAAACTGAAAGAACCATCAACCTTGCTCAAAATGGGTAGTGAGACGTGCGCTGACCCTATAGGACCCAAAGCCGCCCCCCCCCCCCCGGCTCTCCCCCCGCCTAGTGTTAAAGTACCAGTAACAGCACCCTGGGAGCCCCAATAATAGTGATCAATTGGTGCCAACTCCCCTCTTCCCACAGGGCATGCACCCCTCAAGTCAATCCTGAGTTGCAGTGCAAGTTTATCTTACCCCGCCAACAGGGTCCAGATCAGCCAAACAAGTCCACCGTCTGCGGAGTGACCTCCGGTAGTTCAGGTTCAGAATCACCATTCGTGTTGCCAGCCGGAGAGGACCCAGAGCCCCCCAGCACTCGGTTAAAGGAAGCAGAAGCCGGACTAGTTCCACTCTGGCTGATCGCTGCAACCGCCTGCACAGCTGTCTCGTCCCAGACAACGGTCCGGTAACGTGAGAGCCCTCGTCGGACTTGTGGCATCAGGGGATCGTCTCTCCGCATTGCTGGCTGGCGAACTCCGCCCGACCCCGCCTGACGTGTCTCCAGCCATTGCCACGTGTCCTGCTGAGTGGTGGAAAAAAGCGTGCTGGCACCATCCACCACCCGCAGCCGCGCCGGGAAGAGCATTGCATAAGGAATACGGAGTTGACGCAATTTCCGCTTAAGAGCAACGAAGGAGGCGTGCTGTCTCTGAACCTCCCTGGTGTAGTCCCGAAAGATCATCACCTTGGAGTTTTCTATTTGCAGATGTTGCTTCTTTCGGGCCTGCTGCAGGAGGTGGTCCCTGTCTCTGTAGTGCAGCAACCTTGCTACCATCGGCCTCGGGGGTGCTCCCGGTTTAGGAGGCCTGGCTGGGACCCTTGGGCTCTCTCAAGGGCGAAAAACGGGGACAGCCCCTCCGGCGCAACCTCCAACCTGAGCCAGCCTTCCAAGTACCGGACAGCATCGTCCCCTTCCGCTTGTTCTGGAATCCCCACTATGCTGAGGTTATTCCTGCAAGAGCGCCCTTCACTGTCCTCCGCCCTCAGCTCCAAAATCCGAACCCTGCTCTCCATCTGCCTCAAGGAGTGTTGCAAGTTGGTCATCTTGTCCGGGACCTCCGCCAATGTCCTCTGTCGTTTTCACCCTACCTTCACCTTCAACTTCTTATGGTCATCCTTAAGCAAAGCGAGGTCCACTTACCTCTACATCGGCGTCAGGCCACGCCCCCGCCATTCCAGCATTCTGATGTTAGTTCTTTTCTTTCCATGCCACTCAGCACAGATCCGGAGAGAGCTGCCCCCAATATATTTTCGGCTGACCTTTCTTCGACTTTAGTCAGTCTTTTTTGAGCGATCGTCTCCTGGTGTGGCAGGGATGTCCAATAGGAATGCCGGCTTCAAACCCTGCAGCACCTGTCATCAACAGATGTCTGTGATGGACATGCATATTGTTTGCCTCCGGTACCTGGAGCGCGAAGACCAGCGCCATTTGCCGCACCATGCACCCCAAGACCTTGAGGGAGGGGTCCATCAAGCTCCTTGCTGCCCAATGTGCGATGCCGCACCAATCTCAATCCCGATCAAGAGGAAAATCCTGGGATCTGTCCGGAGCCCAAGATACTCACGGGAGCGCCAGTTCTCACGCTCCACCAGGAAATGACAGCTCTCTTTGCTAAGGGAGCCACAGAGAGGGTGCCGACGCCAGAAGTAGGGCGTGGTTGCTATTCCTGCTATTTTACGGTGCTCAAGAAGGATGGAGGTATTTGTCCTATCCTAGACATGCACCCTCTCAATTTCTTCCTCAAGAAGCAGAAGTTCTAAATTCTCACTCTCTCTCAGGTCTTGTGTGCCCTGGCCCTGGGAGACAGGATGGTAGTATTGGACTTGCAGGACACACATTCCCGTCCACATTCATGAGATTCACAGTGGGCCACAAGCACTTTCAATTTGCTGTGCTCTCTTTTGGCCTCACCAGTGCCCATCGGATGTTCACCAAGGTGATGGCTGTGGTCTCAGATCATCTGTGGAGATCAGGGGTGCCAGTCTTCCCCTATTTCAATGACTGGCTGTTTAAGGGGGGCTCGCCCCAGGCTGTCATCTCCCACCTCCAGCCAAAGGCGGACCATCATCATTCGCTGGAGGTTCACTATCAATGTGCTGAAGTCTCACCTGAGTACCTCTCAGACACTCCCTTTTATCAGAGCTGTTCTGGACAGTGCAGTTTCAGTCCTATCCTCTAGAATGGCGAGTCCAGGATATTCAGACTATGATACCAGTGTTTCAACCTCTATCCTTGAATTGGGTGAGACTAATCCTGAGGCTTCTAGGACCCACGGCCTCGTGCATCCTGCTTGTAACACTTGCCTGCTAGTATATGTGGGCTTTACAGTGAGACCTGAAGTTCCAGTGGGCGCAACATCATGGTCCAGATATGGGCGGAGACTGCAAAAGATCTGCATTGGTGGATAACAAACTGCGATTGGGTCAGCGACACACCCCTCTCCCTTCCTCAGCCAGAGCGGACAGTAGTGACAGATGTGTCACTCCTGGGAAGTGGTTGCCATCTGTAAGAGGTGGAGATCAGAGGTCTCTGGCAGAATCCAAACTCTGCATCAACCTACTGGAGCTCTGGGTGATACATTTCACATTAAGAGCTTTTCTACCTTCCATCAAGGAAAGACTGGTACAGGTGTACACGTACAACACCATTGCCATATGGTACTGCAACAAACAGGGTCCCATGGAGTTGTGGACTCTTTGTCAAGAGGCCCTGCGTCTCTGGGCAGACGAAACGCAGCCAGAGATGCCTAGCTGATCACAAATGGCATCTCCATCCAGAGGTGGTGCATGGTCTCTTTCAGCAGTGGAGAGAGCCTAGGTTAGATCTGTTCCCCACTGCCGTGAATATGTAATGTCAGCAGTTTGGCACACTGGAGTTTCCTATGCTGCACAAACAAATGATGGGCGGAATGCTGAACAAATCAAACATTCACCCTCAGTCTAGAGATCTGGGTTGAATCCATCGTTATTTTGCTCACCATGCCACCCCGGTTTGGACCTAGCCATATGCAAATCAGTCTTGACCCTGCTCCTCATGGGAACAGTCCAGCCCGATCCTCCAAACCAGGTCCTCCCTGCACCGGAAACAAGCATTCTGGGACCAGTTTCGGGGTATCACCCCTCATCTGTCCGGCTCGCTTGAATCCAGTGGCACATCGAGGAAGGGAACCACGCCTGGGCATACCCATCCATCTTGGGGCAAAAAAGATTTTCCAAGGTGGCTTTCGCTCGGCGAGGCTTTGCGTCTTGGGTGGAGTTTGCGCCAGGGACGACCAGGCCAAGTCATCCCTGTGGCTCTGGACTAAGCTCGGAGGGTTTAGTATCCTAAGCTGTTGAGTATGGCCATCGGTACGCCAATCAGGCTGCCCTTTTGGGAGTGTCTCCTGTTGCTGCAGCAGGGGAGGGTTCACCACCCGAACCTGTAAAAGCTTCGCCTTAATGCATGGAGATTGAGCAGCAACAGTTGACAGCTTTCAACCTTCCGCCTGAATTCTGCAATGCTATCTTGACAGTTAGGCATCCCTCTACCAAGACTGTTTACGCCTGCCATTGGGGCTAGTTTGTGGCATGGTGTGTAGAAAAACAGTTTAACCCTTTATCTGCTTCCCTTTCTCGGGTCCTTCTTTTTATCCTTTCTGTTGCCCAGCAGTGTTCTGCTCTGGGCACTTTAAAGGGCTATCTTTCTAACATCTCAGCTTTTCTGCAGTTGTCTGATCAAACATCCCTCTTCAAATCCCCTATTGCACTGCACATAGGTTCTTGAAAGGTTTGCAACACGTTTCCTCCTTCACCCTTCATCATGCCTCAGTGGGACCTTAATCTAGTCTTAAAGTTTCTGATGCACGCTCCCTTTGAACCCTTGCACAACTGTCTTCTCAGGCTCCTTACTATCAAGACAGCCTTTCTGGTGGCGATAACATCTGCCCCGATGGTCAGTGAGCTTCAAGCTTTATCATCCAAGCCTCCATACCTTAACATAGACCCAGAACAGCTTGTTATTTACACTAGAGCTTCCTTTCTTCATGTTGGTCAGTCCATCACCCTGCCTACTTTTTACGCTATGCCACATCCATCTAAAGAAGAGGAGCAATAAGCAACTTCACCGACTGGACCCAAAAAGAGCATTGTCGTTCTACCTTGACCGCACTAAAGTTTTCCGGGTGGACAACCAACTCTAATTGGGATATATCTGAGCAAAGAAAGGAAAGTGTGTGCAGAAACAGACAATCTCCTAACGGATCATGCTGTGCATTAAGATCTGCTACTCTCTGACTGAGAAGCATCCCCTTGAGGGTTTGTGTGCTCATTTCACCAGAGCTAAGGCTGCGAACAGTGTGTTAGCATGTTTAGCTTTGGTCCTACATTTCTGCCAGGCAGCAACATGAGCTTCTCTGCACACATTCATGAAGCACTACTGCCTGGGTAGTCAGGTCTGTTAGGATGGGCACGTTGCTTGTTCAGTCCTGCAGGACTTTCTAGTGTGAATCAATTTGCAGACCCATCTCCGAGAGGTATTGCTTGGATGCTTGGGGAGAGGAGGCAGTCTTACGGCTAGAGCGGTCAACCTCGAAGCTGGGGAACCGGGTTCGAGTCTCAGCAGGGACGCTCAACATCCTGTGATTCTGTGCAAATCACTTAATCTCCCTGCAGCCTAACAAAAAAATGAATGTGTATCTGTAACGAAACTGGTGCTCATGTAAAGCGCTCTGATACCAGATATCTTCGGGTCGAGTTTCCGCTTTAAAAAAAGTTAAAAAAAAATAAAATAATCTATTCTAAGGTAAGGAATCTGCAGCTAGAAGTCTCTATCAGATGAACAAGTTACTTACCTTTGGTAATGCCTTATCTGGTAGAGACTCTTATCTAGTTGCGTATTACTTACCTACCCACTCTGTGAACGGAATTCTAGGGACAGAGCTGTTTCCCGTGCAGGGCCCTAGTTTTCCACTCCAGTGGTAAGTGTTCCTCATAGATCCGTGCTCTGGCATGAAAAGTCGTAAAAAGAAACTGACTTCAACGGGCTGGGGTGGCCCCTATATAGGCACTGTGCATGTCACTTCAGATGCAAATGACGCAATGCGGAGCTGAACGACACCATCTACCGGCGCGCCGGGTACTGCTCACAAAACATTTCCGCATCCAGTTTGACGCCTGGGGATAATTCTGCGGCTATATAGTCTCTCCACCAGATCAGGCGCTAACTTGTTCAGTATGTCAAACGAAGAAGCCAACAAATCCCACAGATGTCAGCAAAAGCGAAAAATGAAACAGGTACTGCCCTGGACGAGGGCATCTCCATTACAGGCATCTTAAGAGTCACATTTAACAAGTCCACCTGCTCAGTTTCCTGATTTGCGTTGTCATAAGTTTTATTGTACCACTTTAACTCAACTGAGGCAGCTGGTGCAAGGTTTTTCTGAGAACCTGCTGTGAGAAAGTGCCATCTTTCTTGCATGGTATGACCCCACTTTTTTCTGAATTGCTGATGTACTTTGACTGAGTGTGCCTTGGGCTCCTACCAATCAGATGCCCAGGGCCTGTGTTTTTTCCCTAAAACTGTATTGAAGCCTAAACCCAATTGGCATCTCTGGCCACATGTCAGCCCCTGGTAAATGGTACCACAGGTACCCAGGTAACGTGAGTCCAGAGAAGGCCCCTAAGGGCTGCAGCACTTATTGTGCCACCCTTGGAGGCCCTGTACCCTGACACACTCACACTGCCTTTGCAGGCTGAGTGTCTGGGTGCAGAACAAAACACAAAGACAATATGGCCCACATCCCTGTGTGCCATGCCCACAAACCACTGCCCTAGCATACATCAGTCACCCCTCTAGTTGCGTGCCCTATGCCAGTGGTGATGGTACAGGTGCATGAGCCATGTACTCCTACAGTGCCCAGGTCCATTCCTGTGCCCTGTAAGTGCAGTGTTGTCATTAAGAGTATATGGTGCTGGGAGGTCGACATTACGAACTCCACAGCACCATAATGGCTACACTGAAGACTGATAAGTTTGGTATCAAACTTCTCAGCACATTAAACCCACACTGATGGCAGTGTTGGATTTAATGTAATATGCACATCTGATAGAGACTACTAGCCACAGATTCCTTCACGTAGAATTATCCCCAGGCGTGAGACTGGATCTGGAATCTTTGTTCCCACAGCATCCCTGCGCGCCGGGGGCGGGGCGACATCACGCGACTCCGCCCAGGCGTCGTCCGCGTACGTGACGTCAGTGAGGTCACATAAGACCCGCCCGGGCGCGCCTATGTCAGTTTTTTCCATTTCCGCGTGCGACGCGGATCCGATCCTTGCAACGGGCCTGTTTAGGCCCCTTTTTCTTCCATTTCTTTTTGGTGGAACAGTGTGCGAATACCTTCGGGCTTCAAAACTTGCACATTTTGTGGGCGTCTTATGTCGGCGACGGACCCTCACCTCATTTGTATGTGGTGTTTGGGGGAGGATCACGGCACCACAGATGGTGCGGCGTGCCAACAGTTGAAGCCGAAGTCACGGTGGGAGCGCCGGATGAAACTTCTCTCGGCGCGTCTCTCCAGGTCGACGTCCTCCCCTCGGTCTGCTTCGGCAGTCGGCTTCAGATACGGCTGTGGTCATCGTCCTCGCCCTTCTCCGATGTCACGTGAGCGCCGCTCCCCGGTGGGCAAGTGTCGCAGTTTGTCCCCAGGGGCTGGTTTCCGGCCTACCGTGGGCATGGACTCTCCACTGGCGATGCGGCCCCGCGTGTCATCCTATCCACCGTTTCTCGGTGTTGGGGCATCGATAGTCGAAATGGAGACATACGCGGCGGCTTTGCAGGCCTCGCTGGCGTCGTCTCCTCCTCCTTTCCCTCCTGGGGCGTCGGTGGATCCCTCGCCCTGTGCAGGGCCACCAGTGGCTCCGGCCCTGGCGCCGACTGGTTCGGATCCAGAGTTGGAGGATGTGGTACTGTTGGAGTGCGGCTCCTCTGGGGCACCTCCTTCAGGCCACGGCATCTCTGCCTTACCGCAAACTCCCACTGGGGTCTCTGTGGTGTCGCGGGAGGTCGCCGGGGCTCGGGTCTCATCCCCAAGTCCCTCTCGGTCCTTTGACAAGGTGATCCTGTCTAAAGCCGAGCTGACGCCGCTACGGCGCCGGCAGCAGCTGGACCGTGCAGAGCCACAGGGGTCGGTGGACCCTCTCGTCCCTCCCCACAGGCAGCTGCCTCGTCGGAGGGCGAGTCGGAGGTTAAATCGTCCCTGGTGCCGCCACATGGGTTGCCGAGCGATCTTCGCCTCATTCTGGTCCGTGGAGGGCTTCGTGCCACTCCCCAGGCCTGTCTCGTTCCCCCACGCAGGGGGCTGCCTCGGCGGGGGTTGGGTCGGCGTCATTCCGGCGCCAACCCGGGGCCAGTGTGGCTCCATCTCAACTCCAGTCTCCGCTCCGGTCTCAGGTGCGGGGGGACTTGGAGGTACCTTGTCCGGTGACGCCGGATGGTGCCGACATGCTGTCTCAAGCAGCAGACTCTACAGGGGTCGTACCGTGGATTCGTCTTCGGACGCTCCTTCTCCGGAGGCACGCTGTATCTTGGTGTCGTCCTCCCCGGAGACTGGTCGCCATGTGGTGTCTTTTTCACCGGCATCGAAGGGCGGCTCCCCGCCCTTTCTGAGGCAGAGGTGATCGTCGGAAGAGCGGCAGGTCCCTCATTCTTCGGCTCCTTCTGACTTCCAGGTCTGGCCCTTGCCCGTACCGCTTGGCCTCTGGGACGGCCGCCTTAGTTTGCAGCCGTCACCCACAGAGGGGTTGCTTTCTCCACCGCGGTGCCCTACGGAAGCAGGTGCGGCCTTCGCTCACGTGGTGTCCACGGCTGTGAGCATCCTGCGCATGGGTGACCCGGTGGCTCACTTTCTGGCGGACCATCTATTGGAGGTCCTCCACCAGGGCTCTGGTGGGAGGGAAGTCTTGCTTCCCTTTGAAGGTGCACTCCTTTCTTCCTTGACGGGTGCTTGGAGCCGTCCTGCCTCAGGCGACCCGCTGCCTCCGCATCTTCTGCACCGGCGCCGCGTGACCCAGCGTGTCTTTCCCTTCACCCCTCAGCCGCAAGCCCCCTTTTGCGGACTGCTTTTCCCTCCCTGCCGCCACTGTTGACTCTGCCGTCCCGAGAGGCCCGTTGGCTGGACTCTTGGGGGTGCAGCATGTTCACCTCGACCAGCACGGCCCTGCGGGCCCTTAACACCTTGTGTGTGCTGGCTAGGGCCTCCTCCTGTTTGTGGGACTCGGCTGAGTCTCTGGGATCTGCAGCGTCCCAGGAGTCTGGTCAGGTGAACTTACGGCTTCATGCATTGGATGGCCCGGGAGCTTGTGGCGTTTATTCTCCGCTCAGGACTTCTCAGAGATGCTGGGCCGGGCCATGGCTTCCTCAGTCGCTCTCCGTCGCCATGCTTGGCTTCGGGACAGAGTATTACCTGAGAATATTCAGGAGCAACTCATCAACCTTCCGTTTGATGGCAGCCTGTTGTTCTATGCCACGGCCGACTCCGCCATCCAAAGACTCTTGACGGGGCTCCGTCCTCCTCCTCCTCCTCCTCCTCCTCCTCCTGCTCCTCCTCCTCCTCCTCCTCCTCCACCTCCTCCTCCTCCTCCTCCTCCTTCTCCTCCTCCTCCTCCGCCCTATCCTCCTCCGTCCCCTCCTCAGTGACTTCTGAGTTGGGTTGATTCTGGGCCTTCTTAGGCCAGTTGTTCTGGCTGTGGGGTGCGTTTTCTGGCCGTTCATGTCCTTCCTTGAGACTTTGGCATTGTTGGCTGCTGGACGGCCCTTGTGGTGATTGTGTGTGCTGCAGGAGTTGTTGCGAGCCTTGGCCCTGAGATTGGGCCTTCTGCTTTGCTTGGGCTGCTTGTCACGCCTTTAGCGGGGGTGTTTTTTTCCCTTGGCTCTTTTGTTTTTTCCTCTGCTGCGGAAGTTCTTCCAAAGAGGATTCCCATATCTATGTGGGGTAGTGGTAGCTGTCATATAGCTTGCGCTCTGCTAGAGGGTCTGGTCGCCTTTGGGTGCCTGTTCTCCGTGGAGTTTAGGTAGGTTGCATTGCTTCCTGAGGTTGTGTGCGCGGCCCCTCGTAGTGATGTGTCCGGGAATCTCCTCCTCTCCCTGCTCCTGTCCTGGAGTCTGGGATGATCCTGTGTTCTCACTCGCCAGGCGTCGCCTACTTGGCCTTCCTGGGGCCTCGGGCTGTTCTTCTTGCTTTTGGCGGCTTTGACTGCCGGCGCTGGTCTGGCTGGCAGGCTGATCTCTATCTGGAGTGGGTTTGCCTTGTTTTCCCTCGTTTCCTTGGGCTCTCTAGGCTTCTTCTTCCGCTTTACCTGTCTTGGCATTGGGCGGAAGCTATGTTGCCTTGTGGGGGAGTTGGGTGCTTCGGCCTCTCTGTCCTTGCCTCCTCTGCTGTGAGTGTACGAGCTTCTTCAGCCTTCTTTCCCTCCTACATTCCCTTGGGGTCGGTGGGGTTCTGCTTGTGGGGGTTCCCTTGGCCTGGCAGGGGCTAGGTTCTACCTGGTCCACAGATCTGGTCATCTGTGGGGCCCTCTGTTCTGCATAGGCTGGTGTGGTCCTTTTCGCAGACCCTCCTTCCCAGAGGGTATGGCTAGGGTATCTATTCTACTTGGAGGAATCTGCGGCTAGTAGTATCTATCAGATGTATGAGTTACTTACCTTCGGTAACGATGTATCTGGTAGAGAAGATTCTAGCCGCAGATTCCTTCACGGCCCGCCCTTCCTCCCCTATTCTGCGGAGACCCTGGGGTTGGTCTTCGGTACTCGCCTCCCGGTGGGGGGCTGTGTCACCTGTGAGTGCCTTTCCTTGTACTTGACGGGTGGCTCCGTCTGTGGGTGGTTCATTCCGCCTTTGGTTCTTTGGAGGATGGGGTTCCGGTACTCCGGTGCCCTGCTGCTCTGGCTACTCCGGGTTTGGAGGGGATTGCTTTCTATCCCTGTCCTCCCTCCCCCTCCCTTCCTTCCATTGTTATCCTCTGCTTAAGGGTCCTCTGGCCTTGTCTTGCCCTTGTCCCTTGTGGGTGGTTGCCCTCCAGGTTGGGGTGACTTGGAAGTTTGTTGTCCCTGTCTGTCTTGGGACTGGTCCCATTCCTTGCTCAGGATGGGGGGGGGGGGTATTACTACATTTGCCATGACTTTTATGCATGTTCTTTGCCTCCGGGGCACAGGGATGGGAGATTGTCTATGTGATGGCAGGGTGACTGCGCAGGTTTCTGCCTGTTGTTGTTGTTTTTGTTGTTGTTCTTCTTCTTCTTCTTTCCCTGCCCTTGGGTTCTGCGGTGATGGTACTACTCTGGTGGTCGTGTTAGTCACTGTTTCTTTCCAATTTGTCTGCTCTTCGCACACTGTTCCCATGCTTCCACAGTTTTTTATCTGGTGGTTCCGCGTTGTGGTGTGGGAAAGTTCCCCGAAGAAAACTGACGTAGGTGTTCCGAGGCGGGTCTTATGTGACTCCGCCGACTTCACGTACGCGAACGACGCCTGGGTAGAGTCGCGTGATGTCGCCCCACCCCCGGCGCGCAGGGATCCTGTGGCAAAAAAGTTTCCGGATCCAGTCTCACGCCTGGGGATAATTCCACGTGAAGGAATCTGCGGCTAGAATCGTCTCTACCAGATACATCGTTACCGAAGGTAAGTAACTCGTACAACAGAGGGCATCTTAGAGATGCCCCCTGAAACGAACTGACAACCAGTCTCCTGACTGAGGGGCTGCCTAGGCTGCCACCCAGCAGACATGTTGCTGGACCCCTGGGTAGAGACCACTCCGCTCTCGTGGGCCTGCAATAATGCACATCCTGGGCGAGGTGCTAGGCCTCCTCCCCCAGGATGGGCAGGGGAAGCTTCAAAGGCATTCTGCCTTTGTGAGCCTCCCCAGACCCCTTGCTGTACTCAGCAACTGGTCCCCACCGGTTCTGGCCCCCACTCTGGCGGGAAAACCCAAGTGAGGAAAGGGGGTGTGCCATCCTCTGCCAACCCCACCCCTCAGGTGGGGGAGGCGAGGTGAAGCACATCTCCGGGCTCTCGCCATTTTGAGGACGGGGTGCCCTGTCTAATCAGGACTAGGCTTCTGCCTCCCTCCCACTGGAGAGTGGCAGGATAGGGGGTGTACCCACCCCAGGGAAGGGACCCATTGGTCCCTGCCCTTTACCTACCTGTAACGTCCCTAAATTTAGTGTTTAGGGGCACCCTTCCTTCCTCAGATCCAGATTCCTAAACAAGAAGAACAAGAAAAAGAAAGAAGACCTGCCGTGCAGCTGCTAACAAGAGGACGACACCAACTGACTTGGCCCCAGCCCTACAGGCCTGTCGACCCTCGAACCTGCTCCTGCTAATCCCCGGCGTCTCCAGTGGTCAGCAACCCCGGAGGACCTGACTTCCTTGCTCATCTAAAGACTGGGACTCCCACAAGTAGTGGTTCTGCTCAAACAGCAACAACCCCTGTTGCCAGCCAGGAACTGCAAATCCAGCACACTCTGCTCCCGCCGAGCCTGGCCTGTGCCTGAGTGAACAAAGACCAAGAGGACGTCCCCCCGGCGACTGTGACCAATAATCCAGCACCCAAGGACCCTCCTTGACGCTCCTGACGACGCCTGCAGCCTCCACTCCATTGACCGCCCCCAACTGCGACCAGCAGAGGGTAAGATTTCCCGACGCCAAAAGACACCCCTGCACCCGGCGATCTGCGGCCCCCTGTGCCCAACTCCTGGGTGCCTACCTAACCTACAGCTTCCCAACTTACCTCTCGAAGTGGTGGTCGCACCTGAAGAATCTCCGTCCCCGAGTTTGCAGCCTTTGTTCGTCTTGCAGCTTTCCCATTGAAAACCATTGAGCGCCCGACGGCTCAAAAGCACCCTACACCCAGCCGCCCCAGTGCCCCTGGAAGTGCAGTATCTGTCCTATCCTACTTCCCCACTTGCCCTGTGTAAGTAACTAAGAGCCCAGTTCACACAGCCGCGTGGCCTGCCTGCTAGCAGCCACCAACCAAAGGCCCCCTGCCCGCCATAGGCTAACATTGGGCCTAACTCTCTCTGCACCCGGCTGCCCCTGTGCCGCTGAGGGTGTAACAACTGTACCTACCTGACCCTGGGAAACCCCTGAGTCTACGCCCAGAACCTTAACTCTGCCAGTCGAGTACTTACCTGAAAGCCGATAACCTACATTTTCTTTATAGGGTAACATTGACTGGTTTCGCTTGGAAATTCTTCTAAGTGTCGAGTTTTGAAACTTTAAAATAGTCACTAAAAATCACCCGATCAACGAAAACGAAATTACTCACCTGTTACCAGGAGAGATCCCAGTGCTGGATCTTGGTGCCCAGCACTGACCCTGAAAGGTCATTATAACCAAACTTTTCTCCATAGGATAACATTGCCCGTTTTTTACCAGAAATTATTTTAAGTGTCGATTTTTGAAACATTCCTTAAAAATCGCCTGTGTAACAAAAACGATTTCTTTCAACTGTTTACAGGAGATGCACCAGGGCTGAATCCAGGATCCAGCCCTGAGTAAGAAAGACCTATGCAAAGTAATTGATATTGCCTTTACTTAAACATTCCCATTGAGCTCAATGTTATAATTGTGTTTAACTTGTGTTGCCTATTGCAACAACTGTAATTATTGCATTTAAAAGTCTATTGCTTATTGAAAGTATACAACTAGAGCATTTCATTCTGAGAAAGTATTTTGATACCTACTTGTGGTTCTAAAATAAAACAACTATATATTTTAATATACAAAACAATTGGCCTAGAGTTCAGTTCTTGAGTGTGTGAGAACATTTGCTGACTGAGTGTGTACAACATATGCTTTACACTGTCCTCTGATACTGCCTTAGTGCTCGACCAAGCTACCACTTTAGAGAGTAAGGTTATATCTAACTTTAACCACTGCCAAACATCTGGGGACTGTTGGACTCTGTACACACTGTACCTTACCTTGGTGCAGTATATACAGAGTCACTTTCTTTCACCTGCTGTCAGCAAACCGCAATAATCTTAAAGATTCCAACATGAAATGACTAGAGAAATGTGCTTTAACGGACTGACTGCCTGCCACTAAGAAATTGTCTAAGCTTGTGAATCTGATAAGGAGGTGCTTGTGGAGAAATTTCGTTAGAGTTAACCAATTTTTTTCATTTATTTTTACAATGCTTCAAATATAACATAGTTTGCAAATGAAAATGCTTGCCCTGTCTTTTGCATTTATACGTGATCGCTCTGTTTTGTGGTTTATTTCTTAGCATTGCAGTCAAAGATCTAGTTGTCATCCGCTATTGCCAACAAACATTCTTTATCTTCATAGTTACAGCTGATCAATTCCAATGAACCGGGTGTTATAATGTTCAAGACTGATGTGCTGAAATGCAGAGTTGCTCTTAACCCTAACACGAATCAGACGTTGCAGCTAAAAGTTACACCTGAAAATGCAGGGCAGTGGAAGCCGGAGGAGCTGCAAGTTTTGGAGAAATTCTTTGAAACAAGGGTATGTAATGGTGTAGTGTACTTACATTTTGAATGTAAAGTTGCATTAAATTTTCCTTTGCAAAACTAACAATATTATGTTTTTTAGGTTGCTGGGCCACCGTTTAAGGCAAATACGTTAATAGCTTTTACAAAGTTATTAGGGGCCCCAACGCACATCCTCAGAGATTGTGTACACATTATGAAACTAGAATTGGTAAGTCTTTTCATTTCCACATACAAGATAGCCATAGATCTCATATTTCAGTGTATTTGATTTTCTGTATATTTCGCCAAAGCACCACAACTTAAAGTATTTTGTCAAATGAATTCTGCACAGCTCATTCAGTGTGTGCTATGTTTAGTGCAGAATGGATTACCACCTGACATTGGAAAGTGAGCCCCAGCAAGTGTGTGGATAGCTGTGCTCACCCCGACACCATAAACAACAATAATCAGGACAAATATGCCCACTGACACCTTATATGTGGCATTGGCAGACGTCTATGTCACTCACGCAAGTACCAAGTGTGTTTCATGCCAGCTCAGTTTACTATAATGTATAGTTTCTGTGTAAACAGTGTGCATACCAAGTACACAATGTACAGCAAGGGCTTTCTTCTAGGGGTATATCTAATTTAAAAGGTATCTGCCGTGTATGTGTGCAAGATTGGTTAAAAGTAGGCCATAGCCCTTTGAAGGGGCTAGCCTAAAGCTTATGAAAATTATTTAAAATTTGTGGTGTTTCTGGATACACAGTACTAAATGTCCCAAAATGCTTAATGCATGACTGTTCTATACTTTAGCATATAATGTAACAGATTTGTAAGCCGTCTGAAAGTAGGTGCACACTTTAGAAGTCAAATGGAAACAGCAGTGGCAGCATGATGTGGTAACAGCTTTGGTTAAATCAAGGATTACAATTCTTTAAGTGGATCCTCCAAAGAGGGAAAACACTGAAAAGAAGCAATACAATACAGAAACAGCCTGTTGATAGTAGGCCTTATACTGTATGCTATCAGAATTTGCTCTCCTGTCTGGCCAGAAGCTCGATCAAGGATGCTGTAATTAGGCAGCAAGCTACTGTGGCAAGGTGTTTGCATTGGTAGATCAGTCTGGGGAAAAACAGCCTTTTGTGGGTAACCCACATTGATATCAGAAATCTGCATGTACCTGTAGGATTTCTCATTGAGAATGAAGCTTGTCCTTCTCCTTCTACACTGTACTTCTAGGGAATAGATAAAAGGAAAAACAGGAACAAATTGCACAAGTGGTTGGGTTGGGATAGGGGCTGGCGTACAAGAGTTTGTTGCAAATGGCCTGCATCTACGATTCATCTTGCTCATCTAAGGCCTTGCGCAGCTGCTGTCAAAGGGATGGAGTTGGTTACATCAAAAGTCACTGAAAAACAGTAAAAGGTAACTTAAGGTTCTCTTAGCTCAGTTAAATCTAATGTGTATATGAAAAGATGTTTAGAGGTTATATGCAGAAGAGCTATGCCTTTCAAAGATAAGACAGGATAGTATGTGCTAGCTATCTCCCAACAGGCAACCTATCCATTTGGCAACAGTCAGAATATATTACTTTGTGCTCCATTACACTACTAGACTCTAGAGAGGATAAGTAGGCAAACTGTAACTCAGTGTGGCCATGAGTGGCTCTTAACTCGGTACATGTGAATACGAGGAGCAGTGAGCCTGTGCAGAAAGATAATACTGTTTAAAGTCTAGCATCATACAGACCGGATCACTTATTCCATTCAAAACAGACTTGCCCGCTAGCTCAGACAAATTTTGTTAACAAAGATTGCGAGTTGCTGAAGAAGGTCTTAGGAAGTAGGATATGAATATATATATAAATAGGTTAAAAAAAAAACTGGGGAAGAACAACCATTTTAAATAATGAGATCCAGACTATGAGAAGGAACATTTTATTCTTTCTATTAAATTGTCCCTCTGTTGTTCAACTGATACTCCATATTTGGCTAGAGAAATCTGAAGGGTCCCTACTAATAGTCATACCTAAATAATAACCACATCACAATTGAATACAAAGTTTAGATCCCACCTCAGTTACAGCTTATGTCTGTGGCGACATTTCATATTACGACCAGTTTATATAAAATCCTGAGTAGTTTCCAAGCGACACAGTATCATCTATGAGTGTTTTCACATTGTTTTAACGGTTACCTCATATGATGAGAAGAAAATACTGTTGTCCGAGTGTTTTTAGCATATAAGACAAATTAAAGGTTATTTCATAGGGCAAAAAGAAGAGTGGCTAGCGGAGAATCTTCCTTGGTCCCTCTTTTGTGTTTAATTGCATCTAGACAATATCATTTGTTTGAACTGGACCAATAGTGCTATTTATAAGAGCGAGTTACATGACAACAAATTTTCACCAGTGCCCATGCGCCTCACATTTGGCAGAGGAATGAGCATTCAATAGAATCAAACGCCTTTTCTGTATCCAAAACAGAAACTGTCATACGGTGTTGGAGCAAAATCTGGTGCTTTACTACCATCAACCTATGCAAATTATTGGTGCCAGGCGTGAGGCTGTCTAGATTAGGCAGACCCAATTACGGCATTATGGCAAGTAATCTGTTAGTAATCAATTTAGCTGAGATCTTATTCTCAAGATTTAGCAATGATAATAGATCTTATTTTCAAAGTTAAGCAATGATAATGGTCCCGGAGGATTAACAGGAAGCTTACAGCTTCCCTGACTTTAATAAAAGTGTAAAGAGCACTTCCTACGTTTTTGATGTGGCACTCCTTGTCAAAAAGCCCCTCTGCAGACCCCAAATAATTGTGGAGCTCATATGTCTGCAAATGCCATATAGACTCAACACGTCGCTTGTCATAATGTTGGTGGCCAGGTGAACTTAATGCAGAAGTGATAAACCCTTGAGCTCGAGGCATGTGTTGGTGTGGATACACATGCTTTGCACAAGTCCGCCATGTAGTGTTGGACTTGGATGATTGCAAGATTTTTATTTTTTTTCGAATACGTTTTTAGAGTCACTAGGCTGTGTGACTCCTCCTTTAGGTAATACTGCGCATGGACATCGACTCCATTGTTAGATTGTTTCCTAACGCAGACTGGTTCGGATGTACTCTCTCATGCTCTCGGGTTCGAGATCCTTTTGGACTCCCTTTGGTGCACCAGTAGATCCCCTAACTCAACAAAATTGTCTTGATCGATAGTTACTCCTGTGTTCCAAGCAAAATGACAATTTGTGCGCCGGATTTGCCACACCTGGCCTGGGCCTGCCCATTCAAGTTTGACAGATCTTATCTGAAAAAGCGCTGCTAATGGAATGCATTCCATTCCTGTCCAAATTGCCATTCCAAATACCCTCACACTGACCATCATTTGATTTGCAATCTATGCCTCTTGCCCGACCATTGGGAAGACATCTGTGTGGACTATAGGTCATACAGATGTAAAAAAGACCTTTCGGGACCGACCTGCGCATCGTCAAGAAATGCTGCACAGACAAGCAGACGCCAAACCCATCTTTGGTCAACAAGAGGAGGAATCCGCAGCAGCCCAAGAAGAATCCTTCTCCATCTAAGATTCCGATTCAGAGTCGGAGACCGAACAAGACCCAGTCATCCTTGAGTCTGCCCAGAAACGTCAGACCGTGAGTACAACTGCCCTGAAAAAGACCCAGTCATCCTTGATTCTGCCCAGAAACGTCAGACCGTGAGTAAAACTGCCCTTGATCCAAAGCCAAAGAATCTGCTCCGTCCGAAATAACTGCTCACTTCATAAAAGCCATGGCGTGCACTGACATACAGAGTCTGAAGCGCCACACTCTGGCTCGGCACCAGAATTTCGTTCTACAGCAGGGGCTATAATACAAAGCACAGCAATCAGTTATAATCATTTCCTCAACCCTTCTTATACACTCAACTTATTTTTTTTCTACTAAATGACCCAAAATAATGCTAAGTAATAACACAAAATCCACTGTTGCTGTGGAAGTTGTAGACATTTCCAAACAGTTTTTAAAACAAATCACCATTCTTTTACAAGTGACTTTACTTCATGATCTAATCCTGGCTGCCAAAAATCATACCTTATTCTGCATTTGATGGTTGTCTCAGCCCCTGCATGTGCTATTTCTAAAATTCTTCGTCAGGAGGAATTAATTGGTCTTACCTAGTTAATAAATTATTCTCTATAGACCATCCATCTTCTGTTTTGCAATATGGTTGGAGAGAACAATCTAACATTTTTTTTTTTGGCTAACTAGTTGTCACTGTTTGTATAACTTCGCTCAAAATTCTGTCTCCTTTGAGTGCACTTCGCCATGTGTCCGTGTCATTACAAACAGCACAATCTTAAACACTAGCTGTAATGCATTCCTCAACTTCATCCATCACATCCTTTTCTTCTGACTCCTCAACAACTGGCATCCTTGACAAAAATCTCCTTTCACATTTTTCTCTCCAGCAATGTGAATTACAGTGAATTGAAATTCCAACAGTTTTGTTGCTAGCCTTGCTAGTCTTACAGTAGTTTCCTTTATCTTAAGCAAAATGTTCTTCCCCACAAGTAAGATTTGAATTTTTCTACACCCCACACACAGGCTAACATTCCTATTTCTATCACTGAGTTTCTTGTTCCTACATCTCTCATTCTTCTAGATGCACAGCCAACTGTAAATTCATTTCCACCCTCTACTTGTGATAACACCGCATCCATACCATAAGCACTAGCAACTATTGTAACAATTGTCTCACAACCTTAAACATAAGCTTGTAATGCAGGTGCTTCTATAATACATTGCTTAATAGGTTCAAAGTCATACTGGCATGTAGAAGTCCATACAAACTCTGATCTTTTTTTCCCTTTTTTTATAGTAACAATCTGAAACATTCCGAGATTTTAAAAGTTTTTGATGAGTCTAGAATAAAACTCACATAACCTTATTAAAGGACATAATTTGTCTTTGTAAAATGAGATGCTTTGATAATCCCTTCTACAATACTAGGCTTGGGTTTGACTCCTTCACTTGATACTACACGGCCTAGATTCTAAACTTCATTTTCCGAAAATATGCATTTGTCCTCTATAAAAGTGACTGCATTGTTTTAGTTTTTCAATATCCTTTTCATGCCTTTAACATGTGTCAGAATGAATCAATAGATCATCCTGAAATATCACTATATGCTTCATGTCAGCAAACATTCTAGACATAACTTTTTGAAACAGTGATGCTGCTGAAGCCAGTCCAAATGGCATAAAACAAAACTGAAACGTTCCATTGGGTATTACAAAAGCATTAGGTGCTGTGATTTCTTTATTTTTTTTGGGGGGGGGGGGGTGATTCAGATATTAGAAACAAAGGCAAGTATTGCCAACTATGCAATATCTGGTTGTTAGATAAATCCGGTGCATCATGCCAACATCTATTTCACATCTTTATACATGGTTGTAATATTTAATCATAGAAAATCAAACCTATGGAGATATGAGGATACACAAGCACATGTGTCCCTTCCAGTATTACACTATGCCCGTTAAAGAACAAGGGGGCACTCAATCGCCAGCCATCTTAAACTCGCAGTCGTAGCGTCTCCGCGGCAGCCATGTGTTAATGTATGCAAAACCAGTGCAATTGGTACTGATAGGTATATTATCTAAGCAGTGTCATGTGTTGCGACAGTGTAAGCTTATCTACCTCATCCGTAGCATCTAATGTTTAGTTAGTAGGTAGGCCTGCAATGGGTCCCATATGTCCCTGGGGCGAGATCTCGGGGGCAACAACTCTGCATTTGTATTCATTTGGCCTTGACAGTAAATTAGGTTGTTTAGCCAGTCTTCAAATTTGGGTGCCCATCCCCATCTACAGGCGACTCTTTATTAGCTAACAGTAGACTCAGTGCTACATTATTTCGGTTGCCTTGTTCTACCCCAGCGACATTAACCAGGTGAGCTATGAGCGGGCTAAGTGTGGCACTTTGCCCCATCATAATAGAGAGTGCTGCTTCCCTCTCCTTCCACTATACTTGAATTGGGGCACAGGACCAAGCCAGATGGAGGAAATCAGCTTGCCGCTCCGCATCTTGTACAGTGATCATCGGCGCATAGGTGAAATCAGTACAATCTTACAGCTGTATACTAGATTCTATATAAAAATGTATTATGCGTAGTCTGCAACTAGGGGCAATCCGTTCTGTCTGTATACAACAGTATTTCCACTGTTCATTCGCACTGGATGTTTCTAGTTCCATTTCCAATTGTTAATGTGCACGCCCCTTTGCATGTTTGCCTCTTGTTGTGCAGTGTGGTATAATATGGAATCAAGGTGTTTTGGACTTGCAGCTTTAAATATAGATATAGTGTGTCTATAGAAGGGGGTTCTAGTGGGAAGTCTGGTGTGGCAGCTTTTACATTGTCGCATGCGTATATATCTATAGAAATATTGCCAGAGGAGTTGGGGTCTTTCCCTTCGAATAATGCCTCCCGGGAGATAAAAGTCCCTTTTCGGTAGAGATCGCCCCATGTGCTGACCACTGTTTTTCTGTAGCATCTGTCTGCATGCTGCTTCATGTGTAACTGTGAATGATGGGTGGTAAGGCAGGGGTACAAGTGGAGTGTAAATTAGTGGTTTATCGAGTTTTTGGTACGTTTGTACCACGCTTGAGAGGTTCACGTGACTGAAGCTCCTGCGGAATGGCAAGCGGTCATCATTGACCCTTGATAGGAGTAGGGAGGTGTAGGAGCCAAACATCCTTTTTCAATTGCCGGGTGCTGTAGGTATGGTGTAGGTTTATACCAATGGATGGCATAATGCGCTTGAGCACATAAGTAATATAGCTATATCTGGAGCTTTGAAGCCACGTTTTGAAAAAGGACTTGTGAAGCGTCCCAATGCAGGCGAGGCTGTTTACCCGCCCATGCCATACAGATCATTTGTGTTTTAATTGATTGACAAAAATGATGGTCGGGGGAGAAAGGAATGTTGAGAAATAAATACAGGAATTTGGGTAGAATGATCATTCCAAAGATGTGTTGTGCCAAGGATAGGGGCAGCGAAATACAGCGAGTAATGCTGTCCATAATTGTAGACCGAGTGTAGGAAGCTGGTTCTGTATATACTATACCAAACTGAGGTATAGTGTGCACAGAGTCCAGTGGAACCCCAAAGGTAGGCAGAGGTACTCTCTATTTGTGATAGTGTGGTCGAGCAGTAAGGCTTTATCAGAGGGTAGTGTTAAGCATTTGTTGAACACACTCAATCAGCAAATGATGTCACACACTATTCCCAATTTACACATTACACCATCCAATTCACCTCCTCCAATGTCACCTGACTCACAGGAGGACGATTTTGGGTGTTAGAGTTTTTCAGGTTTCCATACAAGTCAACTCCACACAGAACATTTTTCAAGGGAAAACAGTCAATGTATTCCTTCGGAGAGACACGTGGTTATCGGGTAACAGGTAAGTACTTGATCTTTGGGGTTGAGTTTCTGGGGTTAGAACAAGGGTTCCCACAGGGTCACACACCTGTACCCTCACCACTGGTATAGTGCACCCAGCTAGAGGAGAGGCTGATGTATTCCAGGGCAGTGGGTTGTAGTGGGCAGTGAGTTGTAGTCATGGCACTTGACTCTTCACTTTGTTCTGCACCAAACCACGCAGCCTGCAATATGTGTGTGTGTGTGTGTGTGTGTGTGTGTGTGTGTGTGTGTGTGTGTGTGTGTGTGTGTGTGTGTGTGTGTGTGTGTGTGTGTGTGTGTGTGTGTGTGTGTGTGTGTGTGTGTGTGTGTGTGTGTGTGTGTGTGTGTGTGTGTGTGTGTGTGTGTGTGTGTGTGTGTGTGTGTGTGTGTGTGTGTGTGTGTGTGTGTGTGTGTGTGTGTGTGTGTGTGTGTGTGTGTGTGTGTGTGTGTGTGTAAATGTATAGGGCCTCTAAGGGTGGCACAATAAGTGTTGCAGCCCTTAGAGGCCTTCCCTGGCCACAGTGCCCTTGGTACCTGTGGTTCAATTTTCAAGGGGCTGATCTGTGGCCAGAGTGTGCCAATTGGGTTTTGTTTTCAATGCAGATTTAGAGAAAGAACATAGGCCCTGGGTACCTGTTTGGCCGGAGCCCAGGTCACACTCAGTCAAAGTACATCACCAGTTTAGCAAAAAGGGGGGGCAACCATGCAAAAAGAGGGCACTTTCTTATACAGAGCGACACCATAATTTGCTCGTATTGTTACTTCCTGGTCTCTGGACACTAGCACTTCTAGATACTGCAGTTCTGAGTTGCACCGTTGTGAAAAGAAAAATCGGGGGCGAACCTTTCAGTGCCCGGTGTTAGAGGGAACAACTGGGATTTGCCCCAATTGATCTGGACACAAGACCACCCCCCCCCCCCCCCCCCCCCCCCAAATGAACAAACTCGCGCAGTATCTCATTTAGACAATTCGCGGGTCCCTCAGATAAAGTGTTATATCATCTGCATATAAGGAAACTATTGGATGTCGAGAGGGATATCTGCGTGCATATTCTCGGTGGTGTTGACAGAGCTTTGCGACCAGTGGCAAAGAGCAACAACGATAGCGGGCAACCCTTTCAGGTGCCCCTGGAAATTGTGAACGGTCTTGAGTCTGCGCCGCTAATTGTAACTTTCGCCAACTGTTTTGAATAAAGTAGAGCTATCCATATCAGGAACGTAATGGGGAACCCCATCCGCCGGAGCACCACTATTAAATAATCCCACTCCGAGTCAAAAGCTATGGCGATGTCAAAAAAGCCACCACCGCAGCTAGATCCAGTTTAGTATCCATTAGGAGCTCGAAGAGTGCCCTTAAGTTATGCAATGTTGATCGCCCTGAAATAAAGCTAGATTGATCCGAGCGAACCAGGAATGTCATGAGTAGGGAGAGGTGATTAGCTAGTATTTTTGCAAGAATCTTAATGTCACAATTTATTGAGTGATAGGGGTCTGTAACACTGACATTGGTCAGGGGATTTTTTCAGGGGTTAAGCAAAGCAATAATCATAGCCTCTCACATGGATGTCAGGAGGAGGCCCATTGCCCATGCCTCCTGATATACAGATTTCAGGTTTGGGAGTAATGTGGCAATGTATGTTTTATAAAACTCGTCTGGTAGCTAGTCTGGTCATGGGGCTTTGCCAGCCTGAAGTTGCATTATGGCCTGTCTGATCTCATCCTCCTTAAAATCTGTAGCCAGGTATTGTCTCTGTGTGTCACTTAACCATCCCAGTGCAATATCTTCAAGGTAGGCATCATTGTTGTGGCCTGCTAGAGGTGTAAAGGGTCCTACAGAATGTGGCAAATGCATTCAGTATGTCCGGTGTGTCCTGGACCAATGAGCCGTTCACATCTCGAATTTCAAGAATATCATTAGTAAAGCAGGGTTTGCATGACAGGGTTGCCAATGTATGACCTTGGAGGTCGCCTTCGCCTTATGCACAAGCCCATGGATACTTCCCACAATAGAGGGATTCTCTTTCCACCGTCTCTCGATACTCAGATTGGGTGTGTCAGATTTTTTTTAGAGAGTTTAGGGTCCTCCGAGCTGCCCAGCCGGGTTTAGAAGGTTTTCAACTCTGACTCCGGTTTTCTAAACTGTACTTGTATTGACCGCAATATCCCACCACCTTTGGCCAGGCAGGCACCGCATACAGTGAACATGAAGGCTTCCCATATCATTCCTATCTCTGGGACAGAAGCTTTGTTTCGGTCGAAAAAGCAGCAAACTCTTGCCTTAGTTCGTCATGGAACGGAGCATCAAATAATAGAGTGGGAGATAGTCTCCACGACTTTCCTGGGGGGAGCAGCGGTTGGGAGCATAGCTCCAGCAGGACAGGGGAGTGATCAGAGATGCGTGTGCTAAATACGTGACGCTTTGCATCCAGCTGCTTAGGCCATTGGACACAAGCCAATAGTCCAGTCTCAACCAACTATTATGTACACCGGAGTAAAACATACCCTCCTTAGCCGAAGGGTGAAGTGCCCTCTGAATCCATAAATTTGCGTTCTTCTATAATGTCTCTGACGTATAGCTGCAGTACTGTGATATGTGGTCAGGGTATGCGATCTATCCATTATCTTATCCAGTGTAATATTAAAGTCTTCTCTCCTTAGTACGTGGGAGGAGCCAATGTCCATAATCTGCCCCCAAAGCCTGTCAAAGAAGGTTGGGTTATTAGTATTAGTATTGGGACCATAGCAGTTAACTATGTTAACCAATGTCAAGGCCAGCCTAGCTCACATCAATGTATATCGCCCCTGATCATCATTTAAAGCGCATAGCTTCGTGTATGGTACACCTTTACGATTGAGGATGATAGTTCTCCATGCATAGGAGGAAAGAGTAGGAAAGTGTCCTTGGGATGCCCGGCATGCCGAAAATGTAAAATGGGTTGAATCGTTTAGATGAGATTCTTGCAGTAGGGCAATGTGATTATTACACCTCTCTAGATAGGCAATTAAGTGTATCCATATATGTGGGTCACCCAGGCCCCTAACATTTCAGGATGTTTTAATTACATTTAATGGGCGTGCAGTTGTTCCTACCTGTGGCAGTGGTAAACATCTCAAGGTGGATGAGAAACCATGTGTGGGGCGAGACATTGGTGTAAGCTCAATTTTGTGTGACATGAGTGGTGTGGCAGCACCAGTTGATTATATGTGCATAGTAATAGTTTGAACATCACCCCTTCCCCCCTGCCTCCCACTCCGACAGCCTAAAGCCCTCAGGTATATCCCTCCCTCCCAAAAAGCCCTTAAAAAAATTAAACATCCATAGTAGCGATATAGAGATATCACCTGTGCTTTAGGAAAGAACGGTAATAAAGAACGTAGAGAACGAATAGAAAGAGAAAATAAGGAAGAGAGGTGAAGAATGAGAGGAGTAGGGAGGAGAAAAGCTAGAATGGGAGGGTTAGAGAAATAAGGGAAAAGAAAAGTCATAGTAAATAGAGTGGCAGTGAAAATAAATAAGAACAGATTGTCTGTTACCAATTTTGGACTAATTTTGGGGTACTCTGTAGAGGGATATCCAAAGAGCCAGACGGGGTCATCCTCAAATTGACGAGGGCACCCAGGGGTAGGATATTGCGCACCACATGTGCCCCATCATGAGCCGATTTGTGTGGGGAAAGGATAAAGAAGTGCAGCAATTCAACAGTATAGGATAGAGCATGACAGAGGGCACATCAGCCATTCTCAGTTTCTGTTTAATGGGTGCAAATTTCCTACGTGCTTCTTGGACCGCTGCAGTGAAGTTTGTATATATAGTGACTGTGTTTGCCCTCAAACTGCAGATTCCGCTTTCCCTGGCTAGGCGAAGGGCAGTGTCCCGGTCTTGATAATTTAACCGTCTAGCAAAAATTGGCTGCGCTGGAGCCCTTGGTGGTGGACAGAACATCAGTGCCCGTTGGGCGCATTCGACAATCAGCATTTTTGAGGAGGCCTCTGCATCGAATAGTGCAATAAGCAGTCGCTCTATTTACTCCTTCATTTTCTCAATGTTTGTGGATTCTGGTATTCCCAATATGAGCAGGTTATTTCTGCGAGATCTTGTTCCAGGACTTTGTTTTTCGCAGATATAAGCTTTAGAACCATCTCCATGTTGAGTAGCTGTTTGCTGTGATTAGAGACAGTGTCTTCGATGGTGGAGATTCTTTGTTCTGCTCCAGTTAAGTGTCCATCCGTCTTTTCCAGCTTATGTGTAATAGAGTCCAATCTGGTGTACATGGTATCCACTTTAGCCTCAATGGACGTAAGTCTTTGTTGCATGACAATATGCAGCATTTTCATGCCCACTGCTTCATTGGAGTCTTCGGTTGAATCTTCCTCACCAGTCTGGTCCAAGCAGCTGTTGGGAGTATGTGTAGATCTAAGGGCCTTGAATAGCAATATGGTTTACCATGTAAAGTAATAGATAATAAGCTATTACCAGTAGGAAAGGAACTGAATTAAAAGTAAAAACTATCTGCCCATCATCTTCCACAGAATTCAGTTTTTCTCTATTTTTGTATTCTCCAATAACAAACCGCTCTGAGTGAGTGTCCTGTATGGGAGAGTAGGAAAAATAATTGGGTATGGCAAAGTCCTTGAGAGAAATAGTTAACAGATAGGTAACTGCATTATCTGAAAGAAACACGTTAGTTAGATTCCTCACCTTAGAATATCCCCAGGCGTCAGGCTGGATCCGGAAAGATTTTTGTAGCAATACCCCTTGTGCGTCGGTAGGCGTCGTCTGCGGCTCCGCGTCCGTCATCGGAATGACGTCGTCGGAGTACTTAGACGCCGCCCTCGCGCGCTGACGTCAGTTCTTCTTTTTTCCGCGCCAGTAAGCGCCGATCCGGGAAGAGCTTACCCCTAGTCATTTTTTTACTAACTTTTTTTTACTTCTTTTGGTCTATCGACTCGTCTCTGGTGCCGGTAGGATGCCTGGTTTCAAAGCCTGTGACGCCTGTCATCGGCTGATGTCGGTGACGGATCACCATCGCCGGTGCCTTTATTGCCTGGGGGCCGACCATGACGCGGAGTCGTGCCTCGATTGCCAGGCCTTGACGTCGAAAGCTAGACGGGAGCGGTCCCGTAAGCTTCTCGAGCTTCGGCACACGGTCCAGGAGGAGGTCCAAGGATCGATCGCGGAGCCACAGCCATCATCATCATCGCTCGTCGGGGTCTTCGGGTAAGTCGAAGCACTCCAAGAAACGACATCGCTCTTCGGACTCCCCTCGCCGGTCGCGCGACTCGGCTGAGGGTCAGGGTGGTCCCACCCCTGCGGCTCCGTCGGAGCCGAAGGAGCCGCGTTCGTCCCCATACCCGCCGGTCCCTGGGACTGACGCGACTCCGGCGGAGGTCAGTGCCTTCCTCTCGGCCATGAGGGGCCTGGCTCCGCCGTCGACGCCTGTAGGCGCGCCTTCGGGCCCCGCAGGTTCGACTGGGCGACCTCGCGTGCCAGCGGCTCCGGCCCCAGCGCCGTCGACGGCTCCGGCCCCGACGCCGCAGGTCCCTGAGGGATCCAGGCCGGGATCTCGGTCGGCGCCGGTCGACCTCACGACGCCTCCTCCGCTGGCGCCGACACCGGTTCCACCCCCGACGCCATCCACAGACGACGTCGTTCCCCAATTTAGCCCCGGCGCGGTGCTGCCCGGCGCCGATTGGTGAACGCTTCATCTACTGCCCGGCTCCGATCATTCCTCCTGTTTATCGGGAATCGGATGACTAGGGCAACTGGGAGGGATCTGAAGACCCTATGGCCGCTCAGGCCCAACTTTCTCAGGACTGGGCAGAGGAATTGGGGGATGCCAGCGGTCTGGATACCTCCCCGGACGCTGGCTTCATCTCTCCTCCGACTGTGGCCTCGGAGGAGGGTGCAGCCTTTTCAGTGGTGCTGCGCAAGGCGGCCGAAGCCCTAGGGCTGGAGTTGCCTGCTAACGTCCTCACAGCGGTCCTTCAACCGACAGCAAGCTCCATTGAGCCTCTGCTGCAGTTTAATGAGGCCCTCATTGACATTCTGCAGGGCACTTGGTCCAAGCCCTCCACAGTCCCTCCTGTGGACCGGAACGTTGCCCGGCGCCACCGCCCTGCTCCGGGTGACCCCAGTTTCCTCTCCCAACACCCCACCCCCGAGAGTCTGGTTATCCAGGCCTCAACCTCCCAATCCTCCTTCCCGTCCGCTCCTCCGGATCGGGAATCCAAGAGGTTGGAACAGTTTGGCAAGAAACTGTTCTCGTCCCTGAGTTTGGGGCTGCGGTCTTTAAATACCGCTTGCCTTTTGGACCGTTATTCCCACTCTCTGTGGTATACGGTGGAGGACGTGCTGCCCTTGTGCCCGGTGGAGGCCCGGACACGACTCACTCAAGCACTTGCTGACGGTCGAGATGCAGCACGGCACGCCATACGGTGTGGACTTGACACCACGGACTCGCTGGGTCGGGCGATTTCCACCACGGTGGCGCTTCGGCGTCACGCCTGGCTGAGGTCCACGTCATTTTCAGGGGAAGTCCAGAGTTCCCTCATGGACATGCCCTTTGATGGCACTCGCCTTTTTGGTGAGAAGGCGGACAGCGCGCTGGCTCGGTTCAAGGACTCCCGGGCCACGGCCAAGTCCTTGGGTCTTTCGGCCCCGCGGCCGCAAACTTCCGCCTTTCGTGGCCAAGGAAGGGGCGCCTCCTTACGTCCACCCAGCCACCGGCCGCAGAACCAACGTGCATGCGGTCGCGGATGTGGATTCCGCCGAGGCGGTACTGGAGGTCAACGTGCCGGTCAGTCCACATCCACCCCGGCAGCATCCGCCTCAAAGCCCTCCTAGTCCGAGCTTTCAGGCCCATTCAACGCCAGTGGGTGGCAGAGTTCGCCATCACCTGCTCCACTGGCGCTCCAGCCCGTCGGACAGGTGGGTGCTGCAAATCGTCCGAAGGGGCTACTTTCTCCCCTTCGAGACGACCCCTCCAGCCATGCCACCGCTGAACCACCGTATATCGGGGGATCATTTGCATCTTCTACGGGAGGAAGTTTCGGCCCTCTTGGCCAAAGAGGCCGTTGAGCGCGTTCCTGGTCCAGAAGTAGGTCGTGGTTGTTATTCCCACTACTTTCTGGTTCCCAAGAAGGGCAAAGGGGGCCTATGCCCGATCTTGGACCTCAGGAGCGTCAACGCCTTCCTCCGGAAGGACCGGTTCAAGATGCTCACTTTAGCTCAGGTTCTGGCTGCCCTAGACCCTGGAGACTGGATGGTAGCGTTGGACTTGCAGGACGCTTATTTCCACATCCCCGTCCTGCCGGCCCACCGGCGTTACCTGCGGTTCACGGTGGGTCAGGAGCACTTTCAGTTCACCGTGCTCCCCTTTGGCCTCACCAGTGCCCCTCGGGTGTTCACGAAAGTGATGGCGGTGGTCGCAGCTCATCTGCGCCAATAAGGGGTTCCAGTCTTCCCCTATCTCGACGACTGGCTGTTGAAGGCAGGCTCGCCCCAGCAAGTCGTTTCCCACCTCCAGACTACGGCCGACCTCCTGCACTCGCTGGGGTTCTCCATCAATGTGCCGAAGTCGCACCTGAGTCCCTCCCAAGATCTCCTTTTCATTGGGGCGGTTCTCGATTCGGCGCAGTTCCAGGTCTATCCGCCGGAACAGCGGGTCCGGGACATTCAGGCCCTGATTTCCATCTTCCGGACTCTGTCCTGGGTTTCGGTCAGGTTGGTGCTGCGGCTTCTGGGGCTGATGGCCTCCTGCATCCTGTTGGTACCTCACGCCAGGTGGCGGATGCGGGCTCTGCAGTGGGACCTGAAGTTTCAGTGGGCCCAGCATCGAGGCAACCTGTCCGACCATGTCTTGATCTCGGAGGGCACTGCGTGCAGTGGTGGCTCACGAATCGCGATTGGGTCAGCGGCAGATCCCTCTCCCTACCCCAACCGGAGCATGTCGTAGTGACGGATGCGTCCCTCCTGGGATGGGGGGACCACATGGGAGAGGCGGAGATCAGAGGACTCTGGTCTCCGGCGGAGACTCGGCTCCATATCAACCTCTTGGAGCTGAGGACGATCCGACTTGCACTAAAAGCCTTCCTTCCCTCTGTCCAGGGAAGTGTCGTGCAGGTGTTCACGGACAACACCACCGCCATGTGGTATTGCAACAAACAGGGCGGGGTGTGGGCGTGGACCCTTTGTCAGGAGGCTCTGCGCCTCTGGACATGGCTGGAACATCAGGGCATCACCCTGGTGGTTCAACATCTGGTGGGCTCTCTGAACGCCAGAGCAGACTAACTCAGCCGCCGGTGCATGATGGATCACGAGTGGTGGCTGAACTCGGACGTGGCGCAAGGTCTCTTTCTGCAGTGGGGAGAGCCTTGGTTAGATCTATTCGCCACCGAAGAGAACGCGCAATGTCAGCAGTTCTGCGCGTTGGAATTTCCAAGGCGGCACGCGCTCGGAGACGCTTTTCGTCGCGAGTGGAGTTGCGGTCTGTTGTACGCCTTTCCGCCTATACCACTTCTGCCCAGAGTGCTGAAGAAGATCAGGCGCGACCGGGCCCAAGTCATCTTGGTGGCTCCGTATTGGGCACGAAGGTACTGGTATCCCGAGCTACTCAGTATGTCCATCGATCCCCCGATACGACTGCCTCTTCAGGAGGACCTTCTGTCGCAGCAGCAGGGGACGGTCCTTCACCCAAACCTGTCCAGCCTCCACCTCCATGCGCGGAGATTGAGCGGCGACAGTTGATGCCATTTGACTTGCCTCCTGAAGTCTGTGATGTTATTCTGGCAGCCAGGTGTCCCTCCACAAAGACGGTATACGCCTGCCGGTGGAACAAATTTGTGGCATGGTGCACAGCAAAGGCTGTGGATCCCCTTTCCGCCCCTCTTTATGAGGTTGTCCTCTTTCTTCTTTCTTTGGCCCAGCAGGGCTCTGCTCTGGGCACCTTGAAGTGTTATCTTGCTGCAATCTCTGCTTTCTTAAGGCTTCCTGATCAGCCTTCTCTTTTCAAGTCCCCTAATGTCTCCCGTTTTCTTAAGGGCATTACTCATATATTCCCTCCTGTTCCATTCGTAATGCCTCAGTGGGACTTGAACCTTGTTCTCACTTTTCTGATGTGCGCTCCCTTTGAGCCCCTTCACAACTGTCCAATTCGTCTACTGACTTCCTGGTGGCTATCACCTCCGCTAGGCGGGTGAGTGAGCTCCAGGCTCTGTCAGCTAAGCCTCCCTTCCTTTCGGTTCATCCGGATAAGGTTGTCCTCCGGACACGTCCTTCTTTTCTTCCTAAGGTCGTGACTCCCTTTCACATAGGGCAATCTGTCACGCTGCCCACCTTCGTTCCGCCTCCGCATCCTTCAAAAGATGAAGAGAGGCTCCACCGTCTGGACCCAAAACGTGCGCTGTCCTTTTATTTGGACCGCACTAAACAGTTCCGGGTGGACGACCAACTTTTTGTTTGATATGTAGGTGCTAAGAAGGGTAAAGCTGTGCACAAGCGGACCATCTCGCGATGGGTCGTGTTGTGTATTAAACTCTGCTATTCCTTGGCGAAAAAGGTCCCTCCTGTTGGGCTGAGAGCCCATTCCATCCGGGCCACAGCGGCGACAACTGCCCTGGAACGGGGAGTCCCCTTGCAGGACATCTGTCAGGCGGTGACGTGGGCTTCACTGCACACGTTCGCCAAGCACTATTGCCTGGACAGCCAAGTCCGGAGAGATGGCCCCTTTGGCCGTTCTGTTCTCCAGGACTTTCTGGTGTGATCTTGGTTCGCAGGCCCACCTCCGGGGATGGTATTGCTGGGGTATCTATTCTAAGGTGAGGAATCTAACTAACATGTTTCTTTCAGATGAACAAGTTACTTACCTTCAGTAACGATGTATCTGAAAGAAACATTAGTTAGTTAGATTCCTCACCGACCCACCCAGCCTCCCCGTTCTGCGAACTGACATCTAGGGTTAAGGTTCTCCCTTTCAGGGCCCTAGATTTTTTGGCACCAGTGTCGCTCTCTTGCATGGCTCAGCGTCCCTGGCGCGGAAAGCTATGTATAAAAACTGATGTCAGCGCGCGAGGGCGGCATCTAAGTACTCCCGACGACATCATTCCGGCCGACAACGGACGCGGAGCCGCAGACGACGCCTACCGACGCGCAAGGGGTATTGCTACAAAAATCTTTCCGGATCCAGCCTGACGCCAGGGGATATTCTAAGGTGAGGAATCTAACTAACTAATGTTTCTTACAGATACATCGTTACCGAAGGTAAGTAACTTGTTCATTATGTCTAAAAATAAAGCGTGCCATAACCTTTTATACAGATGGTATGTGGCACTAATATGACTGAAACACATTTGTTTTAGTGACTCTTGACTTGAGGGAGATTTTATAGGGCAAGCGATACAGTTCTGTATACATGTTGAATTTTCACCCTCAAGTGTAGCCCTTTTACGGTTTATTCGAAAATCGTCAATGGGAGAAGAGTTGCATTTCGATCCTGTTGGACTGATATTTGAGGCCCTGGACAAAAGATCCTAAATCTGTGGCTCAATAATTGAAAAACTGATCGCACAATTTTTAACTGTGACAAAGGTAACAAACTTTACACAGTAGCAGAAATGTTGTTGATATTTTGATCAGGCTGTTGAATACTTTTATCCTCAAGCACGTTAAATGCTTTGTCCACTGTTAAGCATATTTATTTACTAACTCAGTCACTAATAATCTATTTTAACAAAACCAAGAATTGACTTATGTATGACTGATTTTTGTCATCTTTAGATTATATTTGAGAGAAAGTAAGTGTTTGTGAACTTGTTTTAACAGATTATATGTGGTATTGGGGATTGGTTGGGGGGCGATGAATTAGAAATGAACAGATTTGAAGATGGTTGAACAAACATTATGTCTTCTTGCTAATTAAAAGAATTCTAATGAATTTATGTGGAAGAAGATATGTTGAACAAGTTATAAACTAATCAAGAAATTCAGTGCACCATTCTTAACTATTCTAATTTTTTATATGAATGTATTTCAAACAGTTCCCTGATCAGGCTACACAATTGAAATGGAATGTGCAATTTTGTTTGACGATTCCTCCCAGCGCCCCACCCATAGCTCCACCGGGAACTCCTGCAGTGGTCTTGAAATCTAAAATGCTCTTTTTCGTAAGTATTTGCTCAAGTTAAGTCTATTATGTAGGGAAATTACAGACTCAAATGACAGTAAAATGTATAATTAAATAGTAAATTGTGCTGTGTTTCCAGTTTAGAAAACGACTTTACAAGAGCAGCATTTTCTGAAATATGTGCTTTTCTCTTGCTCAGCTACTCTGTGTTGATTTTAACAATTTCCCATGAAATGTGATGTAGCGCTGCAGGATGAGTGCAGTTCCACCAATTAATTAACTTCATAGACACTCCTAACAGCTTTGACCAAAAGTGTTACCAATTAACTTATGCCACGGATTTTCCCATCATATGCATTTGTTCTACAACGCATACATGTTGTCTTTGGGCTCTTCATAGAGTTGTCTGTGTTCAGTGGGATAGCGAGCATATACTCTGTGGTTGCTTATTTCATTGGGTTTGATGCCTCTCTGATACGAGTTATTTTGACACCTTATATTACTTCATGGTAACCTCTCTGGAGGTTCTGCATTAGTCTTGATCAGCCACATCTCTTATTAGACTGACCTCTTGATAAGGGATATATTCAGGCATGGCAGCATTGTTGTCATTGTAGCACTATACCTAGGCTTGACTGGTTAAGTAGTTGACATTGAAACTTTCCATTTATTCAGTCATCTTTCTCCTATATTTTATAGTGGATGCCCATGGGTTAGCTCCATTAGCTCAACCAATATGCACTCTGAAACTAACACACAGAAATCAACTAATATGGTCAATCCTTCCTTTATGCAGACTGGAGCCATGGGAGCAGAATGTCTCACTTAAATCTTCAGTGATTCCTCTAGAGTTGTGTTAGTACTTTTTGTGGTGTCTTACCATATAATTTGTCAACTATCCCATTAATCATCTCTTGGAGCTGTTATGTAAGCAGATATGAAGGCAGCTCTATGCAGACGCAACTTCTTTATGGAATCTCTGGCATATGATTATGGCAGCCAGTGCTCTTTTTACTGCCAGAGAGGGGTCCCAAACATTGATAGCACCACCTCTGGGTATCACTGTTGTGATCCATTGGCACTAGGGTGAATAGGATAACAGATGATGTTGAATGATCCATGCTATCAGTAATGTATATGCTCATTTTCTGGAAGAAGGCACCTGCTACCCACAGTGGCACAAGAGATGCTCATGTTTTCTCTCCTGCACTTTACTGGCCTAGTACTTACACCATCGGCAACAGTGTTCCTTTGCTTCCTTGTACTAATGACCTGTTAAAATCAGCATATTATCATATTTTCTATTGTCTTGCTTATGGAATCCATGGGTCGACCTGCGTAAAACTTGAAGTGGTTCTGAGTCACAGCCGCCATTTTTTGGTATGCGTGGTCAGATCCTAACCTCAGTGTAAAGGAGCCCTCCTTACCAGGAGATTTTTAACGTTTCACATTGCCTTGCTGTAGTGTCTCCCTAGAATGGCTTGTGACCAAACTCCATAGTGACCTTGGTCTCTTTAAAGTGTTTAGCCTTGCCTTGCAACTCTCTGTAATCCTTTTACCTGGAGAACATCAACTACTGACTTAATTTAGCAAACTGGTGTCATAGTTTCTAAACGGAAAGAAATGTATGCACTTCTGATATTTCTAGCATGACCCAGATAATGGAGCGGTTAGACAGGACATGATGCAGAGTTGGTACAGCAACTTTTTGGTCTCAGAAACTATGGTAGGTATAGGCCTTGAGGATGCTCACATTTTTTATTTCATTTTTTTGGTTCGATTGTAGAACTAAAATGAACTGCGGCACAGACTCTGAAAGCATTTATTTGGTTATTTTTTGTTATGATTATGAGACTTAAATAAACATGGTCACAGACTCTGAAAGCATTCAGAGTAGGTTATTTTTTTGCAAAGAAACCCAACATCACTGGCAGCAAAGAAGTGCAAATATAGTAAAGTTTATTTCAAGCCTGATTATGCATGCCATTCAGTGTTTTACCAGCACCCAGCTGCTTCATTGAGAACAAAATCAACTTTTAAAGGGCGTTCTTCAAACACAAAATAAGTCACAAAACCTGCATAGTTAACTGAGCGCTACTACAGAAGTAGGTGTGCAGATAGTCACTGAGAAGCGACATGGGAAAATTTTGATAGAAAAACATCATACCTAATTTCGAGCGAAGCACCAGAGAGTTAAAGATGACATACACATGTTCATCTTTAAACTTTATTGGTCACCAAATAAAGTACACAAGCCTGATATGAGAGAAACCAGTAACTGCTGAAAATGACTCACTGACAGGGACCCTGTTACGCATATTTGTTTTGGAAATTTTAATTAAAGAATCATGCTAAGAAGTGACAATGCATTAAAAATTAACTTAATCTGTGACTTGTACACCGTAACACAAAATGGAAAATTTGGTTTCAGAGGTCAAGTGCATGTGCACAACGTAAAGTATTGGCATTGGCAGAACACTTTTTTTTTTTTAATCTTAGTTGGAGATCTAGCAGTACAATTCTGCAGCAAAAAGTGGGGGCTAAACCTGCAAAAAAGCCTGTTTCTTTACACAACATCATTTCACATTTCTGAATTTAAGCAATCCAATCCTCTTCCGTCTGCCTTTGAGATAATACCAGAGATGTTCCAACAAACTAGATCCATCTGAGGTGGAAAACACCTGTCCCTAGAAAAGTTCACATATAAAGCAATTTTGTTGCCTATAAATGAAGCAGTTCCCTCATTTATGCAGATGTCCCTTTGTTGTCAGTCCATTTCATTCATGCCTGTGAGGGAATAAAAACAGTTTCCAGCCAAGGCATTACCCTTTCAGATGGATTAAGATTATATGAGGGAATAGTTCAGGGAGGAGCAGGACCATGTTGTAGATGCCTGTAGAAAACAACTATAGGTAAGAAACTGATACGCTCACCCATGTGTATGCCGAGTGGATTTTGAAAGATAAAGTGGCATGCTAGGTCTGGATATTTACAGTTTATAACAACAAAATCCCATCTCTATTGTTTATCTGCTTTCCCTATCCAATCAACTCTTCTCACAAATAGTATGTTTCTATATTCTGCTATATTATGGTCTATATGTTTTGCAAAGCAGTGGTACATTTAGTTTTTTAGTTGAGCAGTAGATTCCTCTCTAAATGGTGATAGCGGTGGAACATTGCACTTATGGGCAGCTTTTGGAGGAAGGTTAAGACACAGGTTTGGGTCCGTAGGGCACTGCCCAACCTGCAGCTAGGGGTGCTTGGGTTCAGGATTGTACTGACTCCTGCTAGTTGCATGTCTTGATTGTGCACCTCAGTCAGCAGCAATGGTAGTATTATTTACTGCATTTGTTTTTTGGTTTCTTTTCTTCTTTTTTTACGGACTTTTAGATAGTGCAAACTTGACCCGAAGGTATCGGGTATCAGAACGCTTTACAAAAGCTCCAGTTGCGTTACATGAGGACATTATAATTTTTTTTAGGCACAGGTAGATTAAGTGATTTGCCCAAAATCACAGGATGTTAAGCGTCCTTGCCGATGCTCGAACTCGGTTTCCCAGATTTGATGTCAACCGCTCTTGCCGTTAGGCCAACTCCTAATTCCTAATTCAGTGGGGAGAGTTGGAATCACATGTTTGGGAGGGGTTAGCAACATATAGCATACACTCCAGGGAAAGGTTCATATGTGTGGGCCATTTTCTTTGTCTGTTTCAGTGTGGTTAACCAATGTCGACATTTCTTTCTTCAAGACGCTCAATCACACTACCAATAGTGTAATGCAGGATTTGATTACATCCTTAAATTTCTCAAAAAAAGATCTCCGCTAGAAACATACAGCCCTCCATCATGTTCTCTGCCAGGACATCCAAGTTCTGGTTCAGAGGGCGCTAAGCAGTCCCTTCGGCCATTCAAGCGGGATGCTTGGCCTTTTTTTCTTCCTTTTACCTGATGAGCCAAATCAGTCTTTTTGGAAATTACCCCAACATTTCGTGCTTGAAGTGTCTAGAATGGTACTTTTAGATTCAGCAAGTTTTTGAACCAGATAGTTTCCTCTTCCCCCTGACAAACCAGATGGACCCAGGTATGGCAAAGATAAAAAAATGAGTTTTCCAATAGCTCAAATGTGGGAGCGTGGTTAATGCAAAAGAGAGGCACTTTAGTGACACTTAAGTGGCCAATCTCACCAAAGACGGTCTGGGGATTATCTTCCTCACATATCTAGAACTATACGAGTCACTTTAAATAATCAGACAGAAGGAATAAAACATTTTAAAAGTGCCTTTGTATGTGGATAAGGGCAGTAAAAGCCACAAATTAACAGGCAAGTCAAGGGGGACGTTCCTAGCCAAGCCTCCTCTGGGCGAAGACAAGCGTGCCCTGCGGAATGGATCTGCACGAAATAGCGCATGTGACTCTTCCTCCAGGGTCAGCCGGCAGCAGGGTGTTGTGGGACTGGTAGTCCTTGTTCCTTGAGTCTCTCGCACAGTGTTTCCATCCCCCTGGCTAAAGAATATTATTTAGGCAGATCACAGTTTGCGTCCCCCTGCAATTGGCTATCTAAGTAGCACCTACGACGTCATCTCGGCGGCTACGACACCAGCGACGTACGTGGGGCCGTACGACGCCCACCGACGCGCAAGGGTACTGCTGACGAAAACTTTCCAGATCCAGTCTGACGCCTGGGGTTATTCTAAGGTAAGGAATCTATCACTAACTAATGTCTCTTACAGATAGAACGTTACACAAGTAAGTAACTTGTGCAATTGGCTACCAGTGAAAGGATAGATGCCTCCAAGGCACAGCAGACCTCAGTCCCTGCATTTGCTTTCCAATACAAGAAACGGTGTTTTGTCATTTTTAAAGCACCAGCATCCAATAAAGGACAAAGGCAGAGGTGTCTTCCCCTCCCCACCAAGGAGGCCCCAAAGGGTGCACTATCCCCTTTGTGAATCAATTACCACCTCAACTCAGGGGTTCAGTAACTCATCAGTGGTTTAAACCACAGTTGCAGTCACAAATTATTGATATGTTCTTTTCTGATTCAGAAATGTGAGAGGGGAAGCGCTCTTTCACCCTGCTGATATTTACTATTCAGAAAGAATCACAAAAGGCCATTTGTAGATTACAGAAAGGTATTTTGCAGTTACAGACCCTTAATCTCAGGGTTTGCGACCCTTCATTTCATAAATGTATAGGTATGGAAAAGCTCTACCAAAAATATAGAGTATATATAAACAAATCCATATGTTCGAGGCATATGAGCTGCAGATTGTACACTTAGCATAGATCGCCATCTGGTGTTGGGCCCGGATGTTTGCAGTTTGTTTTTCTTCTTGGACAGTCTTTGGAAGTCACGAGTTTGGTGACTCCTCCTTCGGTCCGTACTGCGCATGGGCTTCGGCTCCATCCTCAGATTGTTTTTTTCCGCCATCGGGCTCGGATGTGATACTTCGTGCTCCGGCTTCTAACTTCTACGGTTCCAGCCTCGACGGAAAATCCTCGTATCTTCGAGTTTCTTCATCATCATCTTCATCTCTCGAAGCGGCACTTTTCTCCATCCTGTACATCGGCACCGGCCTTCGGGCCCTCCTCGACTCCGGTCCCGGCCGATGGAAAGGACTCCGTTCAAAAAGTGCCCAAAATGTGGGTCTAAATTTCCCCACACCGACCTCCATCAGGTGTGTAATCTTTGCCTCTCTCCAGAACACGAGGCCAGAGACTGCCCCGCCTGTAAGTCTTTTCGATCGAAGAAAACCATCCGGGATCGAAAAGCTCGACGCACCATGGCGCACTCATCGTCTGCAGCTCCACCGGACATCTTCGGAGACGGCGCCGAAGCTTCGGGGCAAACACACACCGAGCAGGAAGAAGACGTCGTCAGCGCTTCCGAGGCCGACGACTCCGACGTGGAGGACATCACACCGGCGCAGCGGGCCGTGAGTACTGTGCCCCCTCCCACCCCCGCGCCCAAAACCAAAGAGACTCAGGTTACTCCCTCGCCTGCCGGCCTGGGCAAAACCAAGACCAAAGCTTCGATCACCCCACCTTCGGGCTCGGTGTCGAAGCATCCAAAGTCTCACGGCAGCTCGGGATCGAGCCAGCCGACGCCCGGTGCCAAAAAACAGCATCCGGCACCGAAGAAAGCAATATCCAGCTCGACTCCGAAGCCACCGGTGCCGAAGCCTGGACTCTCGGTGCCGACCAAACACAAACATAAATCTGTCGGCACCGACGCTCCGACGCCGAAAACTCCTTCGACGCCGAAAAAACAGGAGGCCCCAAAAAAGCATGGCGCACACAAACCATCGAAGTCCTCGGCTCCGAAATCACCGGTGCCGACGGACGATTCGACGCCACTGGCTCTGTTTACACCAGACCCTCTACAAAAGACTCTGTCCAAAGATCCAAAGACTGGACTATTGACTTTAATTATCAAGAAAAGACGCCTTGATACTCCGGCTCCTCCTCCACCACCCAAACGGAAGGACTCTGCTACTTCTCCCCTCAGAGTACCCTCCCCACTACCACCTCCCCTACCTCCTCCACCTCCTCCACCCCCTCCCAGGTCTCCGCCACCCTTACCTCACTACTCTCCGGCCCCGTCCCCAGATCCGGACGACGGGGACCCGGACAATTATCCGGCGGATGCCCCCATGGATCCCACTCCACCAGGGACCCCAGACCCGTGGGAGGATTACAATAACCCTGATGTACCCGATATTCCTCAGGACGACCTATACCCATCCAGGCCGTCTCCTCCAGAGGACTCCTTAGGGTTCCATCATTTAGTGCAGAGAGCAGCACACTACCATGGGGTGGACATGCACACTGAACCAGTGGAAGACGACTTCTTACTGGATACATTCGACATACAGGACAAATCCACCTCCATCTTACCCATGCTTAAGGGTGTCACCAAGCATGCCGCAGAGGTGTTCAAAGACCCTGTCAGGGCCAGGGTACTAAACCCTAGAATAGAGAAAAAGTATAAGGCGGCACCCACAGACCCTGCATACATTAAGGGCCCTGCTCCCTTAGATTCCCTAGTTGTCTCTACAGCTAGAAAGCGGGCTAACTCCCAGTCCTCAGGAGAAGCCCCACCGCCAGACAAGGAATCCAAACTCCTAGACGCGTCTGGCAAGCGCACCGCCTCTCAAGCTGCAAACATGTGGCGCATTGCAAACACACAAGCGCTACTTGCGCGCTATGACAGAGCACACTACGATGAACTTGAGGCTCTTATGCAGCACCTCCCCGAGAAACACAAGCGTAGGGCTCATGAGCTAATACAGGAGGGTAAACTCATTACAAACACCTCCATTAAGTGTGCCCTCGATGCAGCCGACACTGCTTCTAGAGCCATAAATACCAGTGTCCTGCTTCGTCGCCATGCCTGGCTCAGGATCTCAGGGTTTAAGCCTGAAGTCCAGGCGTCCATACTCAATCACCCCTTTGACCAACAAACGCTCTTTGGGCCCAAGGTAGACGAAGCGTTGGAAAAGATGAAAAAGGACACAGACACAGCAAAGTCTATGGGGGCACTCCAAACACAAGCGTCTAAACGTTCCTTTCGACGCTCCTCCTTTCGTGGCACAGGCAGAGGCTTCTCCACCGATAGCACCTCTACCTCCTACAAATCCCCTCCTCAAAATACCTTTTCAAAGGGCAACCAAAGGGGTGGTTATAGAGGCAACAACAATAAGGGCAGGGGCAAAACTAACAACACCCGTTCTGCCACCCCGCCCACACAATGACTTCCCTCCGCTCCCCCCAGACCATTCCACTCCGGTCGGGGGCAGACTACAAAACTTTATCCACGCATGGGAGTCCATAACATCGGTCAAATGGGTGACCCAAATCATTCGGTCAGGGTACTGTCTCGAGCTAACATCTACCCCACCCAATATCCCACCAAGGCACCGCCCAATGTCTCAAGAACATTCCACACTGCTCAAACAGGAGGTACTCTCCCTCCTCCAAAAACACGCTATAGAGCAGGTCCCCACCAATCAGCAAAATCTAGGGGTTTACTCCCTATATTTCCTAATACCAAAGAAAGACGGGACCCTCAGGCCCATTCTGGACCTCCGGCCTCTAAATGCCTACATACATTCAGACCATTTCCATATGGTCACCCTACAACAAGTCCTCCCACTCCTCTGTCAGGGAGACTTTCTCACAACATTGGATCTGAAAGACGCATACTTTCACATTCCAATACACCCCTCTCACAGGAAATACCTCAGGTTCGTGGTGGACGGGCAACATTACCAATTCACGGTTCTCCCCTTCGGGGTCACCACCGCACCACGGGTGTTTACCAAATGCCTAGCGGTAGTAGCAGCACACCTCAGACGTCAACACATTCACGTCTTCCCTTACTTAGACGACTGGCTGATAAAAGCCGCGTCTTACCACCAATGCGTGCAGCATACAAACAGCACCATCCAACTGCTCCACCAGCTAGGCTTCACGGTGAACTACCAAAAGTCCCACCTCATACCATCTCACACAAAGCAATATCTCGGGGCCACTATAGACACCTCCAAAGGTATTGCGTATCCAAACACAGCCAGAATCACAAGCATTCAAGCCTTACGAAAAACATTCCTTCCCCAACACTCTCTTCCAGCAAGAGTGTTCATGAAGCTCATAGGAATGATGGCGTCTTGCATCTTTATAGTGCCCCATGCAAGACTACACATGCGTCCACTTCAGGAGTGCCTAGCACAACAGTGGAACCAGGCCCAGGGTCAGCTGACGGATCTGGTGTTGGTGGACGGCCGCACACATCACTCTCTGCAGTGGTGGAACACCACAAACCTTTCCAAAGGGCGGCCGTTCCTGGACCCGGTTCCTCAGGTGATTCTAACAGCGGACGCATCGCTCTCCGGCTGGGGAGCGCACCTCCTACACCTCACAATGCAAGGTCTATGGACGCCACAGCAAAAATTGCTCCACATCAACCATCTGGAGCTCTTGGCGATCTTTCTAGCCCTAAAATCTTTCCAAAAACAGATTTCGGGCAAAGCAGTCCTCATTCGCACAGACAACATGACTGCAATGTATTATATCCAAAAACAGGGGGGGACACACTCTCCCCAGCTCTCCCGCTTAGCCCAGAGCATATGGAGATGGGCAATTCCCCAAAACATCTTTCTCCTGGCACAACACGTTCCAGGCGTACAAAACACCATGGCAGATCTGCTCAGCAGACAAACGCAACAACTACACGAATGGGAACTGCATACGCAAGTTCTTCAGCCATTCTTCCAACAGTGGGGGCATCCTCAGATAGACCTCTTCGCCACCCACGAAAACAAAAAATGCCCAAGCTTCGCCGCCAGATACCCACACCCATTGTCCAAGGGCAATGCGATATGGATGAACTGGTCAGGCAGATTTGCATACGCCTTTCCACCTCTCCCACTAATTCCATTAGTGGTCAGGAAGCTACAACAGCACTCCCTCACACTCATTCTGGTAGCTCCGACGTGGGCCAGGCAGCCGTGGTACACCACGCTACTACAACTATCAGTGGTACCACATCAAAAACTGCACCTATCCCCATGCCTCCTAACCCAGAACCATGGAGAAATCAGGCACCCGGACCCAGCTCAGCTCAACCTGGCGATCTGGCTCCTGAAATCCTAGAATTCGGATACCTTAACCTTCCCCCTGATTGCATGAACATCATCATGGAAGCCAGACGTCCTACCACTAGAGCATGTTATGCCGCAAAGTGGAAAAGATTTGTTATTTACTGCCGTAACAATACAATCAACCCTTTAGATGCATCCATACAGCACATCATATGCTATCTGCTCCATCTTCACAGGTGTAACCTGGCATATTCATCCATACGCCTACACCTAGCAGCGATCGCTGCTTATCTACAAAACAGACAGCATTTATCTCTCTTCAGAGTGCCCGCTATTAAAGCCTTCATGGAAGGCCTTAAACGAGTAATTCCTCCCAGGGCACCACCTTCCCCTGTATGGAATCTAAATTTAGTTCTTACACGACTAATGGGTCCGCCCTTCGAACCAATGCATAAATGCGAGCTACAGTTTCTCACCTGGAAAACAGCTTTTCTCGTAGCTATCACTTCCCTTAGAAGGGTTGGTGAAATACAAGCGTTCACTATACAGGAACCCTTCATACAAATACATCACAGCAAGGTCATACTTCGCACAAATCCGAAGTTCCTGCCCAAGGTCATTTCCCCCTTCCATCTCAATCAATCGGTGGAATTACCTGTCTTCTTCTCGCAGCCTCAATCTGTTGCAGAAAGAGCCTTACACACACTCGATGTAAAAAGGGCCTTGCTATACTACATACAAAGAACGCAACCCTTCAGGAAGACTAAACAATTGTTCGTCTCCTTCTCTCCACCACATAAAGGCAACCCCATTTCTAAATCAGGGATAGCTAGGTGGATTGTAAAATGCATACAGATTTGCTACCAAAAGGCTAAAAGAACATTATCTGTTCCGCCTAAAGCCCATTCTACAAGAAAGTTAGGGGCTTCTATGGCCTTTCTAGGGAATATACCCTTAGATGACATCTGCAAAGCAGCCACATGGTCTACACCGCACACCTTCACAAAACATTACTGTGTAGATGTGCATTCCAAGCAGCAAGCTAGAGTGGGCCAGGCTGTACTAAAGACACTATTTCAAACCACTGCAACGGATACCGGTGGTCGCCGCTAGGGTTGGGTACTGCTATATAATCTATGCTAAGTGTACAATCTGCAGCTCATATGCCTCGAACGGAATATGCTACTTACCAGTATGCATCTGTTCTTGGCATGTAGAGCTGCAGAGTTGTACACGCCCACCCGCCTCCCCGGCTACCTGTATCCGTTCCAGTACATCTTATTTAGATACTACACACATGGGTTTCTCACTGTGATTACCAAGCTCCATCATTTCCCTGTTGGCGAAAAACAATCTGAGGATGGAGCCGAAGCCCATGCGCAGTACGGACCGAAGGAGGAGTCACCAAACTCGTGACTTCCAAAGACTGTCCAAGAAGAAAAACAAACTGCAAACATCCGGGCCCAACACCAGATGGCGATCTATGCTAAGTGTACAACTCTGCAGCTCTACATGCCAAGAACAGATGCATACTGGTAAGTAGCATATTCCTTTTAAATTGGAAACTGTGTATTCGTAGCATGTGTTGGCTGCAGATTCACATGCTAGTCACACTCTGCCATCTGGTGTTGATCTCGGACTCTACACCTTGTTTTTCTCGAAGAAGTCTTTTATTGCTGATGTGACTTCGAGTCTTCTCTTCAAGAGAATGCGCTAGGTCAGCGGCTCGATTGTTAAATAAATTTTTTCCGCCATCTGGTTCGGACGGATTGCGCCATTGCTCTGTGTATCTTCAACACCTTTGTGACCTGTGGAAACACAACTGACTTGAAGCGGCTTCTTCTCGAAGAATCCAGCTTTGCCTCATCATCATCAGACCTCGGATCCAAGTTTTTAGTGGCCATTCTGTTAGGTTCTGACTGCAACACGAGTCTCTCTTCCAAGTTCCAACGAGAATGTTTGGCCCTACGTGATGGAAGGTAAAAAAGAAAGACTTTTCAGGAAGTGCACTCGATGTGGAACGAAATACGCATACTCTGACCAGCACAATGTCTACATCCTCTACTTGTCCTCGGAGCACAACGAGCAGAACTACACTGCCTGAGGCCTGTTCAACCTTATGCTCCAGAAGTGACCATCTCCTAGCTCATTCCATGGAGATGGCAGCCGAGGCTGAAATCTCTGCAGATAAAGAGTAGAGATCGAGAATGAGGGGGAAGGGGACATTCCTGTAAGTGGGGGCATCTTGTGCAGTTTGCACTGTCACTTCCTATGTCTCCAGCCATCATGAGGAGGAAGGCTGTGACGATTCAATGATGTTGGCTGTGGAGCTTCTGGAAAAGCAAACAGCACTAGAATCGTGGCCCAGAATGAAGACAACGCCAAGGCTGTGACTACCCATGGTCCCTAGGCCCCCACACATACCAAATGACTACCCCCACAGTCCTCACACCATCACCTTGGTGCACGACAGCCTTCGGGTTCTGGCCGACATCGAGAGCGTGCCTTGGAACCAAGACAGGATCCCCATCGAGCTCCAGGCAACAGGGACAGACATAGAGGGGATGCACAGCCGCCACAGCAGCACTCTGTACCAACAGAGCCATTGGCGCTTGTGCAGCCTATAGCAGAGACAAAACTTTCGATGCCCTGCCCTCCTTCAGGGTCAAAAAAGCTGTCGGAGCCGAACAAACGTATGGCATCGACGCAGCATACCTTGTCGGAGCCGAGCTATATGTCGACTGAAAAACCATCAGAGCAGAGCCATACATCGACTCCGAAGAAACCATTGGCATTGTTATCACAATCTAGTAGAGAAAAGGAAGAAAAAGCTGATAAGGCACCCAAGAAAAGTAAAACAACAACCACTACGGATATGGAGGGAAATGTTTTTGAAAACCTTCAAACACTAATGATTAAAAAACGTTCTGTGGAAGAGGAGCATTTGCCTGAGAGCGCCCACAAAGGGAAAAGGCTGGACATTGAACTACCACATCCTCTTCCAAAGAAGAAGAGAATGGAGCATAAGGTCACAAGTCCTATGCCACTTGACAATACACCACCTCCACAACCTATGTTACCATCAGCCACACATTGACGATGCAGACACAGAGAGCTCTAGTCATTATACTCATGACAGACTCACAGGGAGCCCCTTGCACCCCCCTCCCCAAAGCCTAGACCAGGGGTGCTCAGAAACTTTCTGTCGGGGGCCAAAAATACAGTGTGGTTAGTGGCCGAGGGCCGCACTGGTAGGGGTGGGGGTGGGATCAGTGGGGGGGCGGAGCTAGAGTAAAAAAAAAACCTTTCAAAACATCTGTCTCCCTCCCTCTCTGTCCCCCTCCCCCTCTCTCCCTCTCCCTCCCTCTCTCCCTCTCCTTCCCTCTCCGTCTCCCTCCGTCCTCCGTCTCCCTCTCTCTCTCCCTCTCTCTCCCTCACTCTCTCTGTCTCCCTCTCTCTCTGTCTCCCTCCCTCTCTCCCTCTCCTTCCCTCTCCGTCCTCCTTCTCCCTCCGTCCTCCGTCTCCCTCCCTCTCCGTCTCCCTCTCTCTCTCCCTCTCTCTCTCCGTCTCCCTCTCTGTCTGTCTCCCTCTCTCTCCCTCCCTCTCCGTCTCCCTCTCCCTCTCCGTCTGTCTCTTTGCCTCTGTCTGTCTCTGCCTCTATCTGTCTGTCCCTGCCTATCTGTCTCTGTCTGTCCCTGTGTCTGTTAGTCTCTATCTCTATCTGTCTGTCTGTTTCTGTCTCTCCCTACTGCCCTCTGTCACCCTCTGTCCCCTTACCCGACTCTCACACCCTGCTGTTCTCTTGTAATTCTTTGTCACCTCTCCCCCCCCCCCCCCCCCCCCCCCCCCGCTTGTGTGGCAGCTGAGGCAGCTTCCCTTCCAGGGCACACACACAGCCGCACCCGAGTACTTCACAGGTCTTTAAGAGACCATTTGCATGATAACGAGGCTTTGTTGTATTTCACCTCTTCTTAGCGCCCCAGCAGCTCCACTCGGACTATCGCTTGAATCCCCGGGCCCCCACAGAGCAGAGTCTGTGTTTGCTGACACTGTTAAAAAAAAAAAAACACCGGTACGATGTCTGCAAGGTCCGCGGGCCGCCAAGAAAGGCTTGCCGGGCTGCTGGCGGCCTGCGGGCCGTACTATGAGTACCCCTGGCCTAGACCCTTAGGGTTTATACGAAGTAGTGCTGCCAGACCCAGACATTGAGGTGCCATTCCCAGCTAAAGCATCACCGCCTGATGGTACTTCCTCCTATCATAGTATCATTCAGCGTGCTTCTGAATACCATAAAGTATAGATGCATGCTACAGAGAAAGAAACCCACTTCTTAGTGGAGACACTCTCCAAGACAGCACGCTCCATTCAATACTTACCAATGATAGGGTAAATGTTGACAGTCTCAACGGCGATATTCAGAGACCCATTCAAATCTAGGATAATAACATACCGCATTGAACGGAAATACAAGCTTTTTCCCTACTGACCCTATTTATATCAGGGGGACACCCAACAGTTGACTCCCAGGTTGTAACAACTGCAAGGAGGTGGGCATCCTCCCAAAGTACTGGAGATGCACCTCCTCCCAATAAAGAAAGCAGATGCATAGATGTGGCAGGAATATGGGCTGCAATAGGTCATGCAAATCATTGGCGCATAGATAACTCAGTAGGTTTGCTTTCGCTCTGTAACAGGGCCACTTGGGATGACATGGAAGATTTGCTACAACATCTCCTAGAGCAATACAAAAATAGTGGAGAAGAGTTAGTTATTGATGGTAGGCAAATCCCAAATGCAACTGTACACTGCCCCCTAGACAGCGCGGTCACTGCAGCAGGAGCAATAAACTCCTCATTCCTCCTGCATGGGCATACCTGGGTACGCATCTCCGGGTTCAAACCTGAGGTGCTACGCCACCTGCTTAATGTCACATTTGATAGGGAACATCTTTCTGATGGATACATCTGCTAGTGGATTCCTCACCTTGTGAATATCCCCTTGCGCCAGCAACATTCGGAAACTTTTGTAGCAGTCCACGCCGATGAGGTCGAAGACGACGTCACAGAGACACTGCTCCGCTCGCTACTCCGCTGACGTCACCGGCTCCATAAGAAGACCTCGTCGGCGTGATGACGTTAGTTCCCTTTTTTCCGCTCCGTCGACGCCAACGGATTTCGGGAATCGCTGTTGGTAGCTTTACTGTTACTTTGTGTTTTTCTGGGTTTCTCTGTTTCTCTTTCGAGAAAGATGTCGACAAAGAAGTCGGGCTTCAAGCCCTGTCGTGAATGTGGCAAACACATGTCGATTACGGATCCACATGGCGACTGTGTGTGGTGCTTGTCATCTGACCACGATGTGGATGGTGGTTCTTGCTGTCGCAAGATGAGCTCCAAGGCTCTAAAAGAAAGGGAGGCGAAACTCTTCATCGCTAGGATGAAAAAGGAGAAGAGAGGAAGAAGGAAGTCGATGACTAGGTCGAGGTCGGCATCGAAGTCGACTAAGGGGCATGCTTCACGATCCAAGAAGCACAAGAAGAAGAGGAGGCATTCTTCTCGACATCACTCTGACAAGAGTTCGGCTCCGAAGTCGAAGTCACCAACTCGACGCCGAAAGGACTCTGTGTCTCCTTCACCCGTTCCGGATTCTCCTCTTGGTCCTTCTCCAGTGGCTTCACCGGCTCCGGCTTCGGTTCCATCTCCGACGCCGGTTCCATCTCCGGCTCCGGTTTCATCTCCGGCTCCGTCTCCAGGCCCGGTTGAGGAACTTCAAGTACCGGGTGAGCCTGCGACGCCGCTTATTCCACCGTTGGCGCCGGTTGGCCCGAGTCCGGTGATGCCTGACCAGTACCCTGCGTTCCCTGGACCAGGTCAGGACCCCTCGCATTATTTAAATGCTATGTACGGGGTATTTTCGAGAGCCATGTACACCACTGGTGCACCTGCGGGTCTGATGGGTCCAATGGCATTCAATTTGGGGGTGCCGCAAGTCTATCCGCAGGCCCCTTTCATGCCATTTTTTCCGACGACGCCGTATTGGCATCTACCGACGCCGAGGACGTCGACGCCGCTTCCTTCTTCACCGGGGCCGGCTCGACCTCGTTCGATGCCAGCTGCTCCTGCGGATCCACGTTCGACGCCGGCGCCGTCGGATTCGAACACGGCGCCGCCGACCCCGCTTGTACGGACTCGGTCCAGAAGGGAGGCTCAGAGAGTGGTTCATGAGCGAAGGTACCTTCTGGAAGAAGCAGAAGAAGGAGAGCTGGTGGAGTCTGACGAGGTGTTTGAGGAGCTTAAAGAGGCTAGTGGACTGGATTTGTTTACTGAGTGGGAAATTACTCCACCTTCCGATGAACCCTCGAAGGATGTGGCTCCATATCATGCAGTCATCAGGAAGGCTGCAGAACTGTTGGATCTTCAGTTGCAAACTACTGAGTTCAAATCAAACATTTTGACTGAAGTGTTGCATTCTCCTACTGCAGTTTCAGAACCGTTGTTGCCTTTTAATGAGGCCATTATTGACCCTGTGTTGGAGGTTTGGCGTAAGCCTTTTTCTGCTCCCGCAGTCTCTAAGACAGTTGCTAGGAGGTATAGGGCAGCTCCAGGGGACCCTGAGTTCTTGACATCACATCCATCGCCTGAGAGCCTGGTGATTCAGGCGGCTTGTTCAGGAAAATCCTAGGGTGCTTTTCCTCAGGTTCCGGGGGACAGAGAGGCTAAAAAGCTGGACCAGTCGGCCAAAAAGGTCTTTTCATCGGCCAGCATGGCCCTAAAATCAACAAATGCCACTTGCCTTTTGGGACGCTATGTTCATGCGGTCATGGACTCTGCTAAGAAACTGGCAGCAAAACTATCGGAGGAGGATAGGGTTGGTTTTAATGAGATCTTGACAGATGCCCAGGCAGCAGCACGCCAGGTGATCCAAAGTGGGCTGGACACGGCGGATTCAGTGGCAAGGGTCATGGGGTCTTCTGTTGCCACTAGGAGGGGTGCGTGGCTGAAGTCTTCGGAGTTTTACCCAGGTGTACAGTCGACTCTGTTGGACTTGCCATTTGATGGATCTGGTTTATTTGGCAAAAAGGCAGATGCTGCTCTTGAATGTTTTAAGGAGAGAAAGGCTATGGCTAAGTCTCTGGGCCTTCAATCCCAGTCAAGGGGGTCGTTTAAAAGGTATAGAGGTTTCGGGAGGGCAACCTTTCGTTCCTACAGGCAGACCCAACAGCAGCAGCAAGGCTCTTTGTCTAAAGGATAGAGAGGTAGAATCAGTGGTCGCTCACGTGGCTGTCAACTCTCCTCCTCTTCCTCTTCAGCCCCTCCTTCCACCGCAAAGCAGCCCTAGATCCACCATTCTGGATCATGTTGGTCCTGTGGGGGTCCGGCTTACCCATTTTCTACAAGATTGGGAATCTGTAACTACAGATCTTTGGGTTCTAGATCTTGTAGAAAATGGGTACGCCCTTCCCTTTCGGAAATTCCCTCCAAATTACCCTCCTTGTCAAGGGGCTTGCTCAGAGAACCATCGTCTTCTCCTACAGGAGGAAGTCCTGAAGTTACTACAGAAAGGTGCGATAGAGGTGGTTCCAGAGCAGGAAAGGGGTCAGGGTTGCTACTCACGTTATTTCCTGATTCCAAAAAAGGACGGCAGATTGCGTCCGATATTGGACCTCAGGATCTTGAATCTTTATCTGAAGCAAGAGTAGTTCAAGATGCTCACCCTTGCGCAGGTTCTTCAAGCGCTGAATCAGGAGGACTGGATGGTGTCGATCGACTTGCAGGATGTGTATTTCCACATCCCCATCCTGAAGTCGCACAGGAAGTATCTCCGGTTTACGATAGGGTCGGAACATTATCAGTTTGCGGTCCTTCCGTTTGGTCTTACTACTGCACCCCGAGTCTTCACGAAGGTGATGGCAGTGGTGGCAGCCCATCTCAGAAGGTCGGGATTTCCGTTTTCCCCTATCTGGACGACTGGCTGATCAAAGCGGAGTCGCCAGAGAAGGTGCTACATCATCTGCAGGATACAACTCAGCTGTTGTTCAAATTAGGTTTTTCGATAAACGTGCCCAAATCTCACCTGGTGCCCTCTCAGCGCAACCTGTTCATAGGTGCGGTACTGGACAATACTGTGTGTCGAGCATTCCCTCCTCCTCAAAGGATTCTCGACATACAGGAAATGATTCCTTTATTTTGCAATGGAGTGGTCGTTCCAGTCCTGAAGGTCCTTCGCCTGATCGGTCTGTTTGCTTCCTGTATTCTGTTGGTCAACCAAGCACGCTGGCACATGAGGGCGCTCCAGTGGTGCCTCCGCAGGCAGTGGTATCAGCACAAAGGGGATCTCAGGGAGTATGTGAGGATCTCCAGAGAAGTTGCAGCGGATCTGTCTTGGTGCAGCGTGGAGGGCAATCTGTCCCAAGGAAAGCCCTTCCATCTACCTCCATCGGTGGCCACAGTGATAAACGGATGCATCCACTTTAGGGTGGGGTGCGCATCTGGGCGATCTGGAGATCAAGGGTCTTTGGTCTCCAGAGGAAAGGCTGCTTCACATCAACCTTCTGGAATTGCGGGCGATTCGTTTAGCACTCAAAGCTTTCCTCCCTTCCCTTCGCGGTCAGTCTGTTCAAGTCCTGACGGACAATACTACCGCGATGTGGTATGTCAACAAGCAGGGAGGAGTGGGGTCTCTTTGTATCTGCAGAGAGGCCCTGCGTCTATGGTCCTGGGGGACCATCGGATTTGTCTGATGGCAAATCATCTGGCCGGGGTGCTGAACGTGCGTGCAGACAGTCTCAGTCGGCAGTTCTCCGCCGACCACGATTGGAGGCTCCATCCGGAGGTGGTTCGTCACGTCTTTCGGATGTGGGGGACTCCTCGGGTGGACCTGTTTGCCACTCACGAGAATGCTCACTGCCCGTCATTCTGCAGTCTCCAGTATCCGATGCAGGGAGCGTTGGGGGACGCGTTTCAGTTGAGTTGGGGCTCACGACTCCTTTACGCATTTCCTCCCATACCCTTGATTCCTCGGGTTCTGAGGAAGATTCGCCAAGACCGGGCCCAAGTCATATTGATCGCCCCGGATTGGCCAAGAAGGGTGTGGTATTCAGATCTTCTCCACCTCGCCTCGTGCCCTCCGCTCCGTCTCCCTCTCAGGGCAGACCTCCTCTCGCAATCGGAGGGGCAGGTTCTACACCCCCACCTCCAGAGCTTACACCTTCATGCCTGGAGATTGAACGGGGCAACCTGAACTCTTTTTCTCTCCCATCTGATGTGGTAGATGTAATTTTGTCTGCCAGACGTCATTCCACCAAATCTATCTATTCCTATAGGTGGTCTAAATTTGTTCTTTGGTGTGGAGAGAAGTCAATTGATCCTTTGAAGGCTCGTTTATCTGACATTCTGCAGTTTGCCCTTTCTCTTGCTCAGCAAGACTTTGCTGTGGCTACTGTAAAAGGATACTTATCGGCTTTGTCGGCTTTCCTTTGCTTGCCGGATCAGCCGTCATTATTCAAATCACCTATTGTTCTTCGTTTTCTTAAGGGCCTCACAAACAGGTTTCCTCCTACTCCCTTTATTGTGCCTCAATGGGACTTAAACCTTGTCTTGACTTATCTTATGGGTTCTCTCTTCGAGCCCTTACACAAGTGTTCCTTGAGACTGTTTTTCTCATAGCAATCACCTCGGCAAGGAGAGTAAGTGAGCTTCAAGCTCTAAGTTCAAAACCCCCGTTCTTGACCATTCATGCTGAAAGAATGGTACTCAGGACCAGGGCTGCATTGCTGCCTAAGGTGGTAACTCCCTTCCATCTGGGGCAGTCCATTACCCTTCCTATCGCCTACCCTCCCCCTCACCCTTCCAAGGAGGAGGAGAGACTTCACCGCTTGGACCCTAAGAGGGCGGTGAGCTTCTACCTGGACAGGACAAAAGACTTCAGAGTTGATGACCAGCTCTTCGTGGGCTTTGTTGGCTGCAGGAAAGGTCGAGCGGTGCACAAGCGCACCCTTTCCAGATGGATTGTCTTGTGCATCAAGATATGCTACTCCCTGGCTGGTAAGGAACCTCCAGAGGGTTTAAGGGCTCATTCCACTAGAGCAAAGTCTTCCACTTCTGCTTTGTCTAGGGGTGTTCCTGTGGAGGACATTTGTAGGGTGGCAACTTGGGCCTCCCTCCACACCTTTGCAAAACATTATTGCTTGGACACCGAGGTGAGGAGAGACGGACACTTTGCTCGATCCGTCCTTCAGGACTTTCTGGTATAGAAGAGTGGACACCCTCCGGGAGTGGGGACTGCTGTGGGAATCTATTCACAAGGTGAGGAATCCACTGGCAGATGTATTCATCAGAAGAACAAGTTACTTACCTTCGGTAACGCTTTTTCTGGTGGATACAGTATCTGCCTGTGGATTCCTCACTGACCCACCCGCCTCCCCGTTGTCCATCCTTCTATACCTGCAATTCTATTAATGGTATTTCAAAATGTGTTTTGTTACTGTCAAAAGCATTGTGTTATTTCTTTTGCCTTTCTACTTATTCTCCACACTGTGTGTGTTGCTTTATATATTATGTATTGTGTATACTGTGTATATATTCCTGTCAGTACGTCCGTGTGCCTCGAAGGCACGGAAAAAAGGGCGGAACTGACGTCATCACGCCGACGAGGTCTTCTTATGGAGCCGGTGACGTCAGCGGATCGCGAGCGGAGCCGTGTCTCTGTGATGTCGTCTTCAACCTCATCGGCGTGGACTGCTACAAAAGTTTCCGAATGTTGCTGGTGCAGGGGATATTCACAAGGTGAGGAATCCACAGGCAGATACTGTATCCACCAGAAAAAGCGTTACCTAAGGTAAGTAACTTGTTCATTCGGGCCAGAGGTAGAGTCAGAGTTAGGAAAAATAAAAAAAAGATATAGAGGATGCTAAATCCATGGGGGCAGTGCAGTCCACCCCACCACATCAGCAGTCCTTTTGTAGATATCAGGAGGGCGGGGGGCCTCCAAGACCACCACCTCTGACACCCAGACATATCAAAAGCAGCAGCAAACCTATCACCAGCAAGGGGGTAAATGTTACTACAGAAGAGACTTCAAGGGGGTAACCAGAGAGGCAGAGGTAGGGGAACTCCCAGGAAGGGAGCCTTCACCTCCAAACAATGACTCACCACACATTTCCCCCGGACATACAACACCTGTTGGGGGAAGGCTGCATCATTTTCACCACCTGTATCCAGAGGCAACAGACCAGTGGGTACTATCCATCACCGTCCTCAAATTTTCCCCCCAAAACATTCCTCCACGCAGATAGGCCCTCAACCCATGGCATCTTCACCTTCTCAAAGAGGAGGTAAAAGCTCTCCTGTTGACAAGTGCCATAGAGTCCGTTCCATACTGACATCACGGCAAGGAGGTATACTGACTATACTTAATAATACCAAAAAAGACGGGATGCTCAAGCCAATACTGGAACTATGCCCTCTCACATGTTACATTCTGTCAGAACACTTTCACATGGTGACACTACAGGATGTTATACCACTGCTGCAAGAATGCAACTTCATGATTGTGCTCAAACTGAAGGACGCCTGTTTCATATTCACCTGGCACATCGCTAATACCTCAGATTTGTGGTAAGTGGACGTCATTACCAGTTCAAAGTTCTGCCATTTGGGATGACGACAGCCCCAAAAGTGTTTACCGCATCCCTAGCACCCCTTCTAAGAAGACACAACATTCATGTCTTCCTGTATCTCAATGATTCGCTGATCAGGAGTTCAACAAGATGGAGGTACCTGCAGGATACACTGACCGCCATTAAGCTGATGCACAAATTGGGGTTCACAATAGATGCCACCAAATCACATTTACATCCTCTTCAGAGTCAGCCCTATCTGGAAGAAATCCTCGATTCAGTATCAGCAACAGCATAACCCAATGCCCAGAGGGTTCTCAATTTCCGGAACCAACTGGCTCTTTTTCAGCCACATTGTTGCCTTCCAGTCAGAACAGTGATGCTCCTTTTGGCCATGATGGCCTCCTGCATAGCAATAGCTCCTCATGCAACCTTTAGAGGAGTGTCTAGCATCTCAATGGTCACAAGCGGGGGACAGTTTAGAAGATCTAGTGTTGATTCTGCCCAGGGTTCATCAGTCATTAAACTGGTGGGGCACAGAGAATCTCCTTAAGGGCAGACCTTTTTTGGACCCAATTCTGCAAATGACTATCACCTCAAATGCATCACTCATAGGGTAGGGAGCACATATGGATGACATGACATTCCAGGGATCTTGGATGGTCTTCAGCAAACGTTACACATCAATGTGCTGGAGAATAGCATTTCAGATGGCTCTAAACGCCTTCCTCCAAGTATAACCGGGAAGACGGTTCTTCTCCGAACAGGCTATCGGACGGCAATGTATTACATTAAATAACAAGGAAGAACACACTATATACAGTTGCCTCAGCTGGCACAGGACATTTGGCACTGGGATATCCGCCATCACATCCTCCTCTTGGCAGAGTATCTCCTGGGAGTGGACAATTCGGTGGCAGACCTGCTAAGCAGGACATAGCAACAAGTCCACAAGTGGGAACTGCACCCCCGAGTCCACCACTACTACTTCCAGGGGTGGGGGACACCAGATGTCGATCTGTTGACCACCATTGAAAACGCAAAGTGCCAAAACCTTGCCTCCAGGTACCACCATTCACAGTCTCAAGATGATTGTAGTAGCTCCCACTTGGGTGCAACAACCCTGATTCACGACGTTCTTAGAGTTGTCCCAAGTACCTCACAGAAGACTCACCAACATACTAAACCTTCTCACTCACAGCAAGGGCAGAGTCAGGTATTCAACCCTCAAACAACTCAACCTGACAATCTGGCTCCTAAAGTCATTGAGTTTGGATACTTGCAATTCCCTCCTGAGTGTATTTAACATTCTAAGGGAGCCAAGACACCAACCACGAGAACTTTTTACGCATCTAAATGGAAACGCTTTGTTCACTGCTGTATAGCCCATCACTTAGACAGACCCTTGTGCGCCTAATGTACAACAGATAGTATGCTACTTGTTACACCTAAAAAAAAAGTCTAATTTAGCTTACACTTCCATATGACAGCACCTTGCTGCAATTGCAGCTTAACTGCAGAACCGCAAGCATCAGTCACTTTTTCAGTTAACAGTCAGTAAGGCTTTCATGGAAGAGTTGAAAAGAATAATTCCACCAGGTGTACCACCCTTGTGGAATTTAAATGATGTTCTTACAAGCTCATTGTCCACACCCTTTGAAACTCTGCATTCTTGTGCACTACTGTTCCTGTTTTGGAAGGTTGCTTTCCTTGTAGCTATCATCTCGCTAAGAAGAGTTAGCGAAATTCAGGTTTTTCAAGATAAAGTATGTGTGCGGACAAATACCAGATTTCTTCCGAAGGTCATTGCTCCTTTCCATATAAATCAAACACTTAATTTACCTATTTCTTCCCTACGCCAGAGACCGTGGCAGAGAAAGCACTTCATATACTTGACGTTTAAAGGGCATTAATGTACGCTATTGAGAGGACTAAACCTTTTAGGAAAACACAACATCTGTTATCCAGTATTAGGGTATCTTTCATAGATTCGCATGCCTGAATCATTTCCCGTCGTCGGGATGGGAGTCCCCGGTACATAAATAAAGTAATGTCTCACCAGACATATAGAGTAATAGGCCCAAGGCCTCACCTTAGTAAGATATCCACGTCCTTTTGTAAAAAAGGACCAAACTTTGGAGAGTAGCCAATCAGCTATCACCACCCTCTAGAACCCTCCTTGAAGGAGCTCTAGTCCCTCAGATTTCCTACCGCACGTCGTGCTAAGGAAGTTTCCACTGAGCTCTGCTCAGCATTCCTGTTTCCTGGCTTACCAGTGTTTTTTGCTTCAACTTTCCATCTTCTGGCTGAAGTTCTTCAGTTCTTCATGGCAGATACTCCGAAGAAGGGCTTTTTTAGCTCTTGTGCTTCCTGTGGGAAGAAGAGGCTTCATGTGGACGATCCACACAAAGACTGTCTCTACTGCCTCTATCCCAATCACTCATCGAAGGATTGTAAGGTATGTCATACCTTTTCCTCCAAGACCCTCAAAGATCGTGAGGGGCGTCTCTTAATCTGGCTGCAGAGGCTTAAAGATAAAGACTCAGTATTGTCTTCTGAAGTAAGTGAAGGCTCATCCATTTCTTCACAGTCCTCTCAGAAACGACCAAGGGTGGCCTCTCCAGGCCCTTCGTCGCAGCCGCCTCCAAAGAAGGCGCATAAGAAGTCTTCAGAGGTCCTTCCTAAGACTCTTCCAGCGAAGGTTTCTCCTCAGGAAGCTCTTCATGCCTTCAAAAAGCCTTCTTCCACAACGTCGACAACAGCCTCGTCGACGGTGGCTTCTCGAGGAAATCTCCATCGATGGCATTGAATGTGACCCTATCCACATCGACGACGACAACTCCATCGTCGATGGCCGGTAGGTCTGTCTCGTCGACGCTGAAAATCAAAAAGACATCGTCGACGTCCAAACTGCTGTCGACGCTGTGATCGCCGACGACGGCATCGACGACGACATCGTCGACGAAGACTGTCCTATCGACATCTACATCATCGTCAACGAGGACTCCGTCGACGACGGCTCCGTCGACGAAACCTTCGTCATCATCGACGACGGCTCTGGCAACGGGGCCTCAATCTACTATGGTGCCTGTCGACACTTCACCGTTGATGATTATACCGTCGACAGGACCGTCGACGACTGCAGATTCTGACTTACAAAGTACGAACGTACATCTAAAAATCACGAAACCTACGCTGAAACCGGCCTTGACCTCCCCTAGTTGAGACCAGCTTTTGCCTCCGGCACATCTTTTTGAGGAAGAGGACTCCGATGACGGCAGTATGTTCAGAACGGCGACAAGTCCATCGCAACTGCATGTTAAATACCAAGACAGTTCTGACTATGATGATCAAGGGCAGGAAGATCAGGGGGTGTCCCCTGAGGAATGTCATCTTCCTCCACCCCACATGGTTTGTTTGCCTGCATCCCTGGTCTCGGACCAACAGTTCCTCATTTCGGACTATAAGCAGAGGTTTCCAACATCTGCACCACCTTCGCTCCCGGTTGTGCCTCCAACACCAAGCCCGAGACCTCCTCCGTTGAGCTTACCGTCTGAGCCGGTCACATCACCACCCACCATCTCCACTCTCTACAGACGATGAGGAGGAGGAAGGACACGAAGAAGGAGAACTTAAAGATTCCCAGTCTACTCTGGACGAGTGGGACGATTACCTACTTCCCTGTCCGGCTGCTCCCGTGCCTACCACAGCTGACTCGCCTCTGAAGGACATTGGAGGCTTTCATAACGTAGTAGAAAGAGCGGCGCAGCGCTTTCAAATACCTATGCCCTCACACCAACAGGATTGCTTCCTCTATGATTTTAAAGAAACTTTTAAGACAACCGTTAGGTCTATCCCTATTATAGACTACATATGGGAACAGGGTGTTAAGATCATGCAGAACCCTTCCTCGGTGCCTCCAGTCTTGCCTCGGCTGGATAAGAAATATAGGGCTCCAGATACTGCTCCGGCTTGCCTGACCAGCCATCCTAAACCGGACTCAGTCATTACGCAAGCTGCTCAGCGGAAATCAAAGAATCCTTCCGCTCTGCTGACTGCTCCTCCGGACAAAGAGGGTAGACGGCTGGACAATATTGGCAAACGCTTCTCGTCCATGTCTGCATTAAAAGTGCGTGCATCCAACTCCTTGGCACTGTTAGGACGTTATAATAGGCAGATGTGGGCAGATATTGCTCCATACCTTGCGGCCTTGCCAGAGGACTCAAAGAAAGAGGCGAATAAAATCTTACTGGAGGGCGAGTGCTCTGCATCAGAGATTATAGACTGTGCGATGGATATCGCCTCTACTGGGTTTCGCCAACTCGCGGGCGCAGCTGTACTATGGCGCCATGGTTGGTTGAAGACGACTTCATTCAGACCGGAGGTACAAACCAAAGTCTTAGACATGCCATACGATAGCCAGCTTCTTTTTGGGACACATATTGACGAAGCTCTACAAGGTATTAAAAAGGATACCGACACAGCTAGGGCTTTGCGTACCCTCCAATTCAAAACTCCATCTTTTCGAGGCTCAAGAGGAAGAGGTCATCCGTCTACCAGAGGTGATTATCAGCACCGCTCTTCCTTCTCTTCCACCCAGCAATATCAGCCACAATATCAGCAGCGTCAACAACACACCACCTACACCAAGTCTTCCTTTTGTGGCAAAGGAGGGCGACAGAAAGACGCTGCTCGACGACAATGACTTCCCACTGTCGCTGGTCTCCAACTCCTCTCTGCCCTCCAAAGTTGGAGGGAGAGTTTCCCACTTTCTCAAAAATTGGAAGCAAATAACAACAAACTGTTGGGTCCTACAATTGATTCAATTCGGTCATTCCCTAGAATTCATCCAAATTCATCCCCACACCCCACCCCGCCCTATGCTTCACAAAAATATTCATGCCCTGCTCCTGGAACTGTCACTTATGCTCTTGAAGGGAGCTATAGAAAGAGTTCCCCTACGTCAAAGAGGAAAGGGATTTTACTCCCGATTTTTTTTCTAATCCGCAAAAAGGAGAAAAAATGGAGACCGATATTGGACTGTTACAGCTCCTCAATGTGGGCGACTACATGGTGTCTCTAGACCTTCAGGACGCGTACTTTCACATCCCAATCACCGCAACCACAGAAAATTCCTGAGATTCGCAGTGACGGGCAGGCATTACCAATTTTGTGTCCTGCCATTCGGACTCAAATAGGCGCCACGCATTTTTACAAAATGCCTTCTCCGGTGGCTGCATTTCTTCGACAACAACACCATCAAGTCTTTCCATACCTGGACGATTGGCTCGTCAAAGCACCCTCGCTAGAAGGCGCATCCAGGTCTTCCAACGCCTGTCTCAGGCTTTTCGATTCTTTGGGCCTTACTCTCAATCAGGACAAGTCCGTCCTTCAGCCTTCCCAGCGCATCACTTTTCTGGGTGCTACTCTCGACACGCTCCAAAAGAAAGCGTCTCCTTCGCAAGAGCGGAAAGACAAACTTCTGTCCTTGGTGCTTCGCATACGCTCCAAGAAGACTCTTTCTGTGCGCCTCTTCAAATTCCTTCTTGGGATGATGTATTCCTGCATCCTGCTAGTCCCACACTGTCGCCTTCACATGTGACCTCTTCAAGAAGCGCTTTCAGCTCAATGGGTCCAGTCTACGGGGTCATTCGACGATGTCATCCAGATGACCCCTCTGATGAAAAAGGCTCTATGTGTTGGATTTGCCCTCAGAACCTTTCTCAAGGCTTGCCTTTCTTGCTTCCTGCTTCTCCACATACCATCACAACGGATGCATCCCTAGAGGGCTGGGGAGCCTTCCTCCAAGAACTCCAGATCAGCGGCAAATGGTCCCTTCCCGAAAGCGAACTCCACATAAATCTTCTGGAGCTCCGAGCAGTGTATCTCGCTTTTTTAGCATTCCTTCCGCGAATCAAGAACTCTCTAGTGCTTCTGCGGCCCAAAACACCACGACAATGCACTATTTAAGCAAGCAGGGAGGGACTCGTTCTCTAACACTCTCTCACAAGTCGCAGAAAATCTGGAACTGGTTGCTCCTTCACAACATCTCTCTTCGAGCGGACTATGTTCCAGGAACACACAACGTTCTGGCCGACTCTTTGAGCAGACAACAGACAGCATGTCACGAGTGGGAGTTGAATCAGCGGACCCTCAACCGCATCTTCTCTCGATGGGGCACCCCTCCTCTGGACCTTTTCGCTACCCAGCAGAACGCCAAATGCCAACACTTCGCAAGCTGGCATCCCCAGAAGGGGTCTCTAGGGAATGTGTTTTCGATCGCATGGTGCAACAACTTTGCATACGCTTTTCCACCAATTCCCCTGATTCCCAGGGTGCTCTGGAAATTGAAAGCAGAACCTTGCACTCTCATCCTGATAGCCCCAGCTTGGCCACGCCAACACTGGTTCACAGAGCTTCACCTTCTCTCCCTGGAACCGCCGATCCGGTTGAAACCTTTTCCCTCACTCCTCACTATGAACCACCAACAAGTCCAGCATCTGGATCCAGCATCTCTCAGATTATCAGCCTGGCTCCTGAGTTCAGAGAGTTCCAGGGTCTAGACATCCCTCCGGACTGTAGAGAAGTTCTGGCTCGGGCTCGAGCAGATAGTACTACCAAAACATATTCTTTGAAATGGAAGAGGTTCTGTATCTGGTGCAAGTCAAACAAAATACACCTTTCTTTCCACCTCTCCGGAGCAAATACTGCCTTACCTTCTCCATCTGGCGAAATCTAGTCTCGCTCATGCCTCCATTAAAGTCCACCTGGCAGCAATATCCCGTTTCAGGAGATCCTCTGCAGGCCCTTCTCTGTGGTCTCATCGGTTGATTAAGCAATTCCTTAAAGGCCTGTTTAGGACATTTCCTCCGGTAAAAACCTTACCTCCTGCTTGGCAACTCAACACGGTTCTGGCTCAACTTATGAAACACCCTTTTGAGCCAATACACAGAGCGGATCTCAAGTATCTCTCCTGGATTCAGCACTCCTTCTAGCCCTTACATTGGCAAGGCGAGTGGGTGAACTTCATGCTTTCTCGATTCAAGACCCTTTCCTTCAATTCAAACACGACAGGGTCATGCTTCGTACAAATCCGAAGTTTATCCCTAAGGTTCCGTCAAACTTCCATCTTAATGAGCCTATTGTGTTGCGTTCCTTCTTTCCAAAGCCTCAAACAGTGGCAGAAAAAACTCTGCATTCTTTAGACCTTAAACGCTGCCTCAAATTCTACATTGACAGGACAAAGACATTTCACAAATCCAATCAACTATTTGTGGCCTATAGTCGACCTAGGAAAGGTCTCCCGCTCACTAAACAAAGTGTCTCTCGCTGGATCTCCGCAGCTATTACCTTTTGTCACCAGCAAGCGGGCCAGCCCCTGCTCTCCACAGTTCGAGCCCATTCCACGAGGGCAATCTCTACTTCAGTGGCACTTTTTGCAGGCGTGCCCATTGTGGACATTTGCAGAGCGGCAACATGAAAGACGCTGCATACATTTACCAAGCATTATTGCCTGGATACTGAACTCATGAAAGACGCTGCAGTGGGTCAAGCGGTGCTCCGTCATCTATTTCATTAGAAGTGAGCCTTTCCTTTCATCCCACCATCCTTTCTTCTATACGCACATTTCTCTATTATGTTTTATGCCTCTGCTATGTCATTGCCTTTTGGTACTTTCTATTTTCACATTGATATGTTATCTGGTGAATTTATATATTCTGTACCTTGCGAAATGTGCTTATCATTGCTTACTATTCTGATTCAGGCATGTGAATCTATGAAAGATACCCTAATACTGGATAAGGAACGCGTTACTTACCTGTAACTGCGGTTATCCAGTATTGGCATCTTTCATAGATTCACATGCAACCCACCCACCTTCCCGGGAAGGACTCTCTTGGGTCTCTCAGTGATAAAACTACTTAGCACTGTGCTTACGAAAATCTGAGGGACTAGAGCTCATTCCAGGAAGGTTCGAGAGGGTGGTGATAGCCGATTGGCTACTCTCCAAAGCGTTGTCCTTTTTTACAAAAGGACGTGGATATGTTACTAAGGTGAGGCCTTGGGCCTATTACTCTATATGTCTAGTGAGACATTACTTTATTTATGTACCGGGGACTCCCATCCCGACGACGGGTAATGATTCAGGCATGTGAATCTAAGAAAGATACCAATACTAGATAACCGCAGTTACAGGTAAGCAACGCGTTCCGTATGTGGCTTTCTCAAACCTGAGAAAGGGTAACGCCATTTCTAAAGCAGGTATTGCACGTAGATTGAGAATTGTTTTTAGATTTTAAATTTGCTCCATAAAAGCCAAACATCCCTTTAGCTGATATTTGTAAAGCATTGTCTTGGTCAAATCCACACAAGTTCACTAAATACCCATTGCCTGAATGCCCAGGCAAGGTATCAATCAACCTCTTGTGGGACAAACAGTCCTATGGATTCTATTTCAAACATCTGCACTACGCAAAGTCTAGAGCCGCCACGAGGAGAGTACTGCTTTAGAGTCTATGCATAGCATGTGTGTCTGCACCCAACACATGCTATGAATGAAGTATGTTGCTTACCTTGTAAGCATCTTTCGTAGCGTGTAGTGTTGCTGATTCACATGCGCTCTGCTGCCTCCCCAGCAGGCATAGTTTGGGAGTCAGATTTACATGTATTAAACATTATATATCCAAATATGTACATATTTTTAGTTAATTACACACACATTCAATCTTTTATAATATCTTCACTAGCGCCATCCTCACTAACCATTGTGGTGGGAAAAAATGAACAATAACAATGGAGCAGTTGAAAATGTGCATTCACTCAAAGAGGAGGAGACTCAGACACTTCAGCAATAAAAGACTTCTTCGAGAAACACAAGTTGTTGAGTTCAAGCCCAACACTAGATGGCAGGAGTGTGCATAGCATGTGAATCTACAGCACTACACACTATACATAGTTGCTTACATGGTATGTAAGACTCTGTTTGAGGCATATGAACTGCAAAAGTCATACTTTGTGCATAGATCGCCATCTGGTGTTAGGCGCGGATGCTTGCTCTTTGTTGTTGTCTTGGAAGTAGTCTTTTGTAGGCACAAGATAGGTGACTCCTCCCTTGGACAATAGTGCGCATGGGCATCGACTCCATCCTCAGATTGTTTTTTTCCACCATAGAGTTCGGATGTAATTTCAACGCTTCGGTTCAATACCGTATTATCCAAACCTTTTCGATGCGCAAACCTTCGCAAGCTCGACGGTATTATTTTCGTTTGCCTGCCTTTCGACGCGCTAGCTCAAATACTCTATTCCGGTCGTCGACACGGGCCGCAGGGCCTATCGACGCCTTTCGGGCCTACGGCTAACGGAAAGGACTCCATTAAAAAAATGCCCCCAGTGTGGAGCTAAATTCCCACACAGCGACCAACACAAGGTCTGCAACCTCTGTCTCTCGCCGGAGCACAAGGAGATAACTTGCCAAGCCTGCGCCTCCTTCTGGTCCAAGAAGACTATCCGTGATCACTGGGCCCGACAACACGTTATGGTGCAACAGGCTGCACCGGTGCCAGAAGATATCTTCGATGAAGGCCCCGATGCTCCGGAGGCAGAGGATTCGGAGGATCGGGACATCGTTTCCGAGGCAGACGACTCCGACGACCACATCACTCCAGGTCAACGAGTGAGTACAGCTGTCCCTACCCTGACCCCACCTGAAAAAAAGAAGGCTCCGGTCAAGACTTTGCCTGCAGGCCCCAGTTGCGACCGAAACAAAGCTTCAGAAGCTCTGCCCCCGGGCCCGGCTCCAAAGACAAAGGGAAAGCCTTCCGCCGGCTTGGGACCGAGCAAGCCGCATGTCAGTGCCCCACAGACACCATCGGCACCGAAGTCGGGAGCACATCCTACTCCCGCAGTCTCCAAAAAGGCCTTGGCACCGAACAACTCGGTACCAAAAGAACAAAAGGCCTCGGATCCAAAACCAAAACACTCGGAACCAAAAAAGATTTCCGACTTGACACCGAAGCCGAAGGATGCAAAAACCCCTTCAAAGGCTCCAGAGCAGAAATCTAAATCCCGCTCGGAACCGAAAAAATCAGCGTGGGGGGAGGCAACAATGACCCTTTTACTGACCCTGACACATGGGATGACTATGATGACCCAGTAGATCCTCCAGACCTTCCTGATCCTGATGCATAGCCAACAAAGCCATCTCCCCCAGATGACAATATTGGCTTTAGTCAGCTCATTGATAGGGCTGCCCAGTACCATGGTGTTCAAATGCATATGGACCCCACAGAGGAAGACTTCCTAATAGACACTTTTGCACAGTCACAAAAGACAGTACAAACTTTACCCATGTTAAAAGGCGTCATTAAACATGCCTCAGAGATATTCAAAGACCCTGTAAGGGCTAGAATTCTCAATCCTCGGATTGATAAAATATATAAACCCGCCCCTAATGATCGCGCCTACATTAAGGGCCAACTTCCCTTAGACTCCCTGGTAGTGACCAATGCTAGAAAGCGTGCCAACTCTCAGACCTCCGGTGATGCTCCACCTCCAGACAGAGAGTCTAAATTGCTAGACGCTTCGGACAAACAACTTTTTGACCCAGCTGTGGATACAGCTTTAGAAAAAATTAAAAAAGACACGGAGACTGCTAAATCCATGGGAGCATTAGTCTCCATCTACACGAGGCTCCTTTCGGCGCTCCTTTTATAGAGGAGCATCCAAAAATATCAGAACAGACACTGCTTCTTCCTCCTATAAAAATCCCACACAGTCATCCCCCAACAAGGGATATTTTAGAGGTGGGTACAGGGGAAATAACAACAAAGGTAGAGGCCGAGGTAACAACAACACTTGCGCCTCTCCCACTAATAAACTGTGACTTCCCTCCACTCCCTCCAGACCATTCCACTCCGGTTGGAGGGAGACTCTCACAGTTCCTACCTGTCTGGTATTCCATCACTACAGACAAGTGGGTAAGACAAATTATCCAGTATGGTTACTACCTGGAACTTAATGCAACTCCCCCCAACATACCGCCCAAACAACGTTCAATGTCCACGGATCATCTGACTCTCCTGAAACAGGAAGTTCTCTCACTGCTTCAAAAGCATGCAATAGAACTAGTTCCCTTACAGCATCAAGGAACATGAGTTTACTCCCTGTATTTCCTCATCCCCAAAAAAGACCGTACTCTAAGACCAATACTGGACCGCAGACCTCTCAATCTTTACATACAGTCAGATCATTTTCACATGATCACTCTTCAACAAGTCCTTCCACTGCTTCAACAAGGCGACTTCCTTGCCACACTAGACCTCAAGGACGCCTACTTCCATATTCCCATACACCCTGCTCACAGGAAATATCTAAGGTTCACAGTGGGCGGCCAACACTATCTGTTCAAAGTTCTGCCATTCGGGGTGACCACAGCACTCAGAGTGTTCACAAAGTGCCTCATGGTAGTAGCAGCGCACTTGCGAAGGCAGCAAATCCATGTATTTCCATACCTCGACGACTGGCTGATAAAAGCCAAGTCATACAACCAATGTGTTCTCCACACTTATCAAACTATTCAGCTACTACACAGCTTGGGGTTCCCAGTGAATTACACCAAGTCACACCTTCAACCCTCCTTCCTACATCAGTACCTAGCAGCCACAATAGACACTTGTAAAGCTCTAGCACACCCCAATCTAGCCAGGATAGCCAGTATGCAAACCCTTATCACCAAATTTCAGCCCCAACACTCTCTTCCAGCCCAAGTTTTTATGCAACTCATTGGAATGATGGCCTCTTGCATTTTCATTGTACCTCACGCAAGTCTTCAAATGCGCCCTTTACAGGAATGCTTAGCACATCAGTGGAATCAGGCTCAAGGTGAACTTACAGATCTGGTGTTGGTGGACAGCCGCACATATCGCTCTCTGCAGTGGTGGAACACACAAAACCTTTCCAGAGGGCGGCCGTTCCTAGAGCCAGTTCCATAGTTAGTGCTGACAGGGGACGCATCACTCACAGGCTGGGGAGCCCATCTCCTAAACCACACAATTCAGGGCACGTGGACCACTCAACAAAAACAGCTCCACCTCAATCACCTAGAATTACTAGCAATATTTCTAGCGCTTAAGTCATTCCAAGTACATCTCTTCCACAAAACTGTTCTAGTCCGCACCGACAATATGACAGCAATGTATTACATACAAAAACGAGGAGGAACACACTCGTTGCAGCTTTCTCAACTGGCACAAAGCATATGGAGATGGGCCATTCCACAAAACATATATCTTCTGGCAGAACATCTTCCAGGAGTAAACAAGCAGATTGCGGATCTGTTGAGTCGTCAGACTCAGCAGATACACGAATGGGAACTTCATCCGCAAGTTCTGCAACCCTTTTTCCACATGTGGGGCCAACCAGAGATAGATCTGTTTGCCACACATGCAAACGCAAAATGCCCAACCTTCGTCGCCAGGTACCCACACCTGTTCTCCGAGGGCAATTCGATATGGATGAACTAGTCAGGCAGATTTGTGTACGCTTTTCCGCCACTCCACCTCATTCCGTTAGTAGTACGGAAGCTCAAACAGCAGTCTCTCAAGATGATCCTGGTTTCTCCCACATGGGCACAGCAACCATGGTTCACAACACTACTCAAACTCTCAGTAGTTCCACACCAAAAACTACGTCTCTCCCCAACGCTGCTCACGCAGAACCATGGAGAGATGAGGCACCCAGATCCAGCACAACTGAATCTAGCAATCTGGCTCCTGAAATCCTAGAGTTCGGTTACCTCAACCTTCCACCCGACTGTATGAAGAATATTAAAGAAGCCAGATGCCCCACTACAAGAGCTTGCTAAGATTCGTCATTTACTGCAATAGCAACAAAATTGACCCGCTAGATGCTTCAATTCTAAACATCATTTGCTATTTGCTGTATCTACAAAGATGCAATCTGGCATACTGTTAAAAAGTAGTCTCTTGATGAGAAGAATGAGGTTGAAGCTCAATGAGGGAAGTTATTAGTTTATTCTCAGTGGTTGGTAAATACAGCTCATCCACCCAACTGCCAACAGGTTAATGCTCTCTCCCTCTTACAACATTCTAGATCCAGCTTGGCCCTGATATTCCAGAACACCAAGCATCTCAGAGTGAGATACATAGATATATATTAATACAGAAGAAGAAAGCCATTGCAACATATCTCCCTCCTTTACACTTTTACAGCAAAACACATAACACATAATCTATATACACATCTAACATCATGTGACATTAATTAAGTGACATAATCCTTCAAATGAGAGGGAAGGCAGGAATTTCTCTTGGGCCTCATAATGACCTCCGGAGCTCCTTCTCCCTCCGTGACAGTGTGAGGAAAGCTTGATCCCCCGACAGTATTGCATATAGCAACACGACCCAGATTCCATACCCTGTGATCACTTGTTCTTATAGCATTGTTGAAAACTTTAATGACCTTTAACGGTTTAGTGAATTTAGATCCAGAAACAGCAAAGCCTGGTCTTTTAATCCGAACCCAATCACCCACCTTAACCTTCGTGGACTTAACAGCATGACGAACATCATAGTTTTCTTTACTCTTTGAACATTTCAAATCTTCCTTCTGTTGCCATAATGTAGGATCAACATCTTGAGACCTGTTAGAAAGAAACTTATTTACCCATGGTGGATCTAAAAAAGTATCAGGGTCTCTTCCACGAAACAAAAGAAAAGGAGACTTCCCTGTAGAGGTATGTGGGGTAAAACGATACACACACACCCTTTTCAAAACTTCATCCTGCCAATTAAGACCATTAGATTTTGCTAAAGACACCGTTTCCTTCAAGACCCTGTTGAATCTTTCTACTGTCCCATTGGATTCCGGGTGATACAAAGAACATTTTTTATGAATAATGCCACAATCACCAAGAAAAGTCTCCATTTCTCTCGAAACAAGTTGTACACCATTGTCTGTAAGTAAGGTCTCAGGAATTCCCTCCCTGGCAATAATGTCTTTTAAACATTTAATTACCGTATTTGAATTTACATTCTTCACAAAAGATACTTCTGGCCACCTTGAAAACAAATCCATGACTACTATAACAAACTTGTCTGAACCATCTCCATGAATAGGCCCTAAAATATCAAGAGCAGTATCCTTCCAGGGGCCACATGGACGAACTCTTTTTTCCATGGGCGGTGTCCTAGTTTTCAAAACCTTCTCGCTGAGAGTACATTGGACACATTCCCTGACCAAATGTTCAATCTGTGTGTCCAGACCTGGCCACCAATAGCTAGAACGCACTCTCTCCTTAGTTTTGGAAATACCTAAGTGTGCCTCATGTGCCAAATCCAAGATCTCCTTCCTTAAAGAAACCGGAGGTACTAGCTTGTGACCTCTCAACAACAGCCCCTCACAACTTGAAAGTTGATCCTTGACTAACCAGAAATCTCTCACCGAGTCACCACCTTGACCTTTATGGTGCCATCCATCGCAAATCAATTTGGAGACTTCTTGAATGGTAGTATCATACTTGCAAGCATCTAGCCACCTCTCACGAGAAATTACTTTATAATCCACCCCACAGACAAAGTCCTGTGGAAGACTAAAAGATGGATCTGAATTTGTGTCTAATATGTCTTGTTGTTCATCAGGAACTAACCTCGAAAGAGTATCTGCAACAACGTTATCTGACCCAGGAACATGTTTAACAATGAAATTAAACCCTTGTAAACCAACCACCCATTTTGAGATTCTGGGAGATATAGAGTCAATGCCTTTTTTAGTTAGCACCTCACAAAGAGGCTTGTGATCAGTTCTTATGACAAATGAAGTGCCCCACAAAAACTTTTTCAATTTCTTAATAGCCCAACATACCGCAAGGGCTTCACGTTCAATTACTGAATAACAACATTCAGCCCCTTTCAAACACCTAGATATAAACATGATGGTATTCTCAGGCAGGACGCCCTCTTGATACAGGACCGCACCAATCCCTTTCAGGCTTGCATCAGTAGAAATGATAGAGCTCTTGCTCGGGTCAAAATTCTTAAGATTAGGAGCATTCTGCAATTTCAATTTTATGTCATTAAATTCTCTGTCACACAAACTATTCCAACTAAATTTTTCTCCTTTCTTTATCAAATTTCTTATGTTGAAGGTGACCTCAGCAAAATTCTTTATGAATTTACTATAGTATTCAGCCATTCCTAAAAATCTCATGAGCTCCTCCTTGGAAGAAGGAACGACAAGGTCTTTAATGGTGTTTACAAGATCCGCTTTAGGAACCACACCTTCCGCACATATAGTATGGCCCAGATAGTCAATTTTACTGAGGCCAAATCTACACTTTTACTTTTTTATAGTTAAATTGTGAGAAGTAAGCCTGTCCAGCACTTGCCTAACCCTTCTTTCATGCTCTGCAACAGTAGACCCATGTACCAAGATGTCGTCTTGATACACACAAACCCCAGGGATGTTGACTAAAACTTTATCCATGACACGTTGAAAAACCGAGGCAGCAGATACTAACCCAAATGGGAGTCTAATAAATCTAAATGTTCCAAACGGAGTGATAAAGGCAGTCAGATCCCTTGAGGATTCATAAAGCAAGATTTGATGGTACGCTGATGTTAGATCAATGGTACTAAATATCTTTGCCCCACCCACCATACTCAACAGCTCAGATATGTTAGGGAGGGGATACTTATCTACTTGAACACATTTATTGAGTTGTCTGAGATCAACACAGAGCCTCAAAGAATTGTCAGGTTTCCTTGCTGCCACCACCGGAGCAAGCCATGATGTTCCCTCTACCTCTTCAATAATGCCCTGGGACTTTAGTTTATTTAATTCCTTGAGCATATCCTCCTTGACAGTGAACGGAACATTTCGGATTTTACAGGAAACTGGTGTTGAACCAGGAGAAAGTTTAATCTTATGACAGTAGCCCTTAACCCCTTCTGTGCCCATGACGAGATAGTCTCGTCATGGAGCGCGGTTGCGCTGTGCCCATGACGAGACTATCTCGACATGGACCCCGCCCGCTAATTCAATGCCCGGCACAGGAGGGGGAAAGGGCGGGGCACTCAAGGGGTTAAGACAGCCTAGCTTATCAACAAAATCCAGTGGATATTGACTTATCAAAAGAGCTTGTAGCGAAGAACTCTCCACCACAGACTCAACACTTCCTCTCTCTTTTATAATGATGGGAGGATTGTTGTTCGAGTCCAACATGACACCAAGATCTTTTTGGTGCCACCAGCTGATGATGCTATCACCTTTTTTCGAAACATAAGCTTTCCCAGAAGTGAAACGCTCTCCATATTCAATTAGACCATTAAAATATCCCCTTAATTCAATGGGATCTCCGCCGTATGCTGTAGAACGGATGTCTGGTTTCATTAGTTTGACTTTCCCACACAAATTATCTTCAAAAAATTTGCTACGTATGATAGTAATCTTGGCTCCAGAGTCAAACAATACCTTAGTTCTGTGACCTTCCACCAAAATGAAATCAAGAGGTCCCTCAGCCCCAACCTGGACCACAATTTGTCCACTGTCGAAATCATGTTGATCTGATGTGTTACCATCAGAGACCTCACTCACTTTTTTCTTTAGATTTTTGAACCTGCAGGCACTCACAAAATGGCCCTTCTTTTTACAATGAGAGCATGTAACATTTAGGGCGGGACACGACTTATCATTTGCCCAATGTGAAGTGCTATTGCATCTGTAGCACTTCCCACCCTTGTTAGGATTGTCACGAGGTTTATTTGCACCTATTTCTTTAAATCGTGACTTTGCATGAGAGTCACACTTATCTTCTTCCTTTTTCAAAGCTAAATTGGTATTAATCACTGACACTTCTTTATTAAGATCTTTCTTGATCACCTTTACACATTGTAGAGAGTGTTCTATTCTCTTAGCCACTACTAGAACCTCATCCAAAGAAGGTTCATCCTTCAACCAGAGTTCATCTCGTACTTTCTCAGATACGCAACCAAGCATAAACTGATCTCGTATTCTTTCATCCGTTAGGGCATCAAACTTACAACTGGACGCTAAGCGTCTAAGTTCCGTTATATAATTTTCTATGCTTTCTTCCTCTTTTTGCATACGCTTGCCAAAATGATATCTGTCTAAGATAGTGCTAACCTTTGGCAAGTAATGAGCATCCAACTTATAAATACATTGTTCATACTCATTAAGACTAGAACTAGTTCCACTAGGGGCATCCGTCAAATGGTCAAAAACATCTTGGCACTCTGATCCCAGACAGTGCATCAACAAAGCAGTCTTTCTCTCTACACTTAGAGAAGTACCACATACTCGAGCATAGCGCTCGAAAACTTTCTTCCATTTGGACCATTTAATGGGAGGGTCACCTGGGGATTGTAGAAAGAAAGGAGCTGCTGTGACATTTTGCATGGTAAAGGTTGTTTAGAGAATTTAAACTAGGGAAAAATTAAAAAAAAATGTGAATTTTCAGTGAAAAGAATCAGAATAAAAAATTAATGCTAATGCATGTACTGTACAAAATCATTATGGTGATAAAACACACTAGCAATTGTGAGAATTATCTCTGATAACGTTCAAAGTTTTGGCAGTACTCCGTGCTTGAAAAGCTGCACAATATCAGGTACCCAAAAAAAATCAAACAAAAATTGTGCACGTCCGAGTTGTGATGTAACACTCAATGCACTAAATTTCATACAAAATATAAGTATGAGTCAGTGATGTGACCTGAGAGCACCTGAATTATGAACTTGCACAGAAGTGCTGAACTAAACTAAGATAAAAGAACCAGCTGTGCGTGTCAGCACTGTTAAGCAAATCTGAACGAAATTAAGATTCAAAGAACCAGCTGTGCGTGTCAGCGCTGTTTAGCAAATGGCCCTCGACACGCAGATCATCCAGAAAATTAACTGTGCGTGTCAGTGATATGACCAGATGTGATGAAGCAAAGATTTTACACGCTTTAATTAAGAAGCTCACACAATCCATGCCTTACTTGGATGCGAAGTCTGAATGTCCACCTTGAATTTCCCGTAAGAAAATAATCCTATCGATAGAATCACTCGTCGTTCCGCACTGGAAGTAATGTTCTCTGTCAACGTTCAACTTGTGTTAATTTCTGCAAACGCTATGGCCCTTAAACCAATCAGGATACAGTTCACGAGATGACTAACTGGTTCAACCAATACGGGCAACGCTTTGTGAGTAGCCAATCCAGGGTAAGACGAGCAACGTCAGCGTTGCGTTCCACGTCTTCTCACGATGCGTTTCAGATGCTTTGTATCCTGGCCATGAAGAGAGAAAGAGACTCGGAACGTTGCAGCGTCACTACCATGGAGTAGAAAATTGGGAAGATTACGCGCATGATAGCGCAAGGGCTAACGTAAGTTTTCCTCTTCTTTTTTCCTCTTTTACATTAAAGATCATTGTGAAGGAGTTGTTAAAATAGAAGAAAACTTCATTATGTGCCCAGTCTCTGCATACAACACCAAATGAAACACCCTCAGCACCGGACATTCCTCTAGGTAGAACAAATCGCAAACGGTATATTGAGGCAGAGCGCACTGTCAATAAAGTTTCAGGATAAGCGACGCTGTGTGTGAAAAGTCAGAGATAACAGCCAAAGCCTTTCTTGGGAGAAGATAGCAAATATCTTACTTGAAGTCGTTTTCTTTCTTAAGCATAAAAGATGAATTCTGTTGATAATATCAGGTTAGGAGTTGGAGTTGAGCTGATGATGATCCCAGTCGTCGCCAGTGTTAAAAAGTAGTCTCTTGATGAGAAGAATGAGGTTGAAGCTCAATGAGGGAAGTTATTAGTTTATTCTCAGTTGTAGGTAAATACAGCTCATCCACCCAACTGCCAACAGGTTAATGCTCTCTCCCTCTTACAACATTCTAGATCCAGCTTGGCCCTGACATTCCAGAACACCAAGCATCTCAGAGTGAGATACATAGATATATATTAATACAGAAGAAGAAAGCCATTACAACACATACTCATCTATAAGACTGCATCTGGCCGCCCTTGCCGCCTACCTACAAAACAGACAACCTTTGTCATTGTTTAGAGTACCTGCTATCAAAGCCTTTATGGAAGGCCTTAGAAGGATAATTCCACCCAAAATGCCACCCTCTCCAGTGTGGAACCTAAACATTGTTCTTACAAGACTCATGGGTCCCCCATTTGAGCCATTACACAAATTGCAATTACAATTTCTTACATGGAAAGTAGCTTTCCTTGTCGCAATCACCTCTCTCAGGAGAGTAAGTGAGATCCAGGCTTTAACCATACAAGAGCCATTCTTACAAATACATCGTAACAAGGTGGTTCTTAGAACAAAGCCAAAATTCCTTCCCAAAGTAATCTCTAATTTCCATCTTAATCAATCAGTAGAGTTACCAGTATTTTTCCAAAACCCTGATTCGGTAGCGGAAAGAGCTCTTCACACGCTTGACATCAAAAGAGCTTTGCTTTATTACATAGACAGGTCTAAAGCCTTCAGAAAAACGAAACAACTGTTTGTAGCTTTCTCTCCACCTCATAAGGGCAACCCCATCGCCAAAGCTGGAATTGCGAGGTGGATAATCAAATGCATTAAAATATGCTACCAAAAAGAAAAACTTACATTAACAAATCCCCCTAGGGTGCATTCAACTCGCAAATGTAAATGTAAATGTGCAGATATTTATATAGCGCAAATCACCAACTGGTCTCTAAGCGCTTGCTTAGGGAACCCGTCCTGGTATTCCCTGTGAGATAACCCAGCAGGGAATCCACAAGGTGAAAGCCAGGCATCCCGCCGCGAGGGGCCATTGTGGAGATTAAGCAAGCTATTGCCCAGAGTCGCAGAGTGTGAACCCATGAATCAAGTATGCACTGGAGCGAGAATTATCGAGTCCATGGACAATTTATGGACTCAAGACCCAGCCGAGCCGGGAATTGAACCCTGGTCCCAGGCTGACCTCTGCTTCCAGGTCTGCCTACTCTAACCAGTGAGCCACACTTCTCCGCAAACTAGGGACTTCCATGGCATTCTTAGGGAACATTCCCCTAGAAGACATTTGTAAACAGCAAAATGGTCTACTACACACACCTTCACCAAACACTACTGTGTAGATGTGAAAGTTGCAGCAGCACATTGCCAACTCTGCAGGCCTCCTCACAATGTATGACAGATACCATTGGTAGAAGTCGAAGCATTTGGTCACACATCCTCTGGAGGCAAGCATGGCAAAGAGTTGGTGCAGGAGTGAAAATCATATCTAATGCAAACATCAGCTGTGCATTATGAGGGGCAGAATCAGCCTTTACAGAACTGAATTCCAGTGTCATCTTGAGAAGACACACTTTGTTTTGAGCGTCCGGATTTAATCCTGAAGTGTCTTCAACATCCCTTTTGATAGTGAACATTTGTTTGGACCACAGGTGAACACTGATGGAGAAAATAAAGGAGGGCACGGGCCTAAGTCATGGAGGCAATCAAAACGCAATTTGGTGAAACTGGTTTTCAGTGCCAACAGGCAAGCTGGAGTACTAAGGCTACAACACCACCACAGTGTTCTGGCTCTCAGCAGCATCAACCATTTCCGGAGGGGCAGTCTCAAAAGACCTACATCAGAGGTTGTTTTAGAGGTAAAGGGGAAAGGGTAAAAGGCTCCTTTAGCCTCCAAGCAATGACTTGCCTACTGTTCCCACGTATACAACATCTGCAAGAATTGATTCAGGATATTATTTGCTATCTTTTGCAAGTACAGAAAACTAGGTTAATTTACACATCTGATAGGCCTCATTTAGCAGTGTTAGCTGCTTACATGTAAAACAGACAACAAACATTATTTATGATTCCAGTGGTAAAAGCATTCCTGGAAAGAGTTATTCCCCTCAGGACACCACTGATCCCTATTTGGGAAATTAATGTAGTTCTCTCAAGACTTATGAGGCTTCTGTTTGAGCCATTACATATTGTTAGGTGCAGTATCTTTCTTGGACAGTAGCGGTCCTATTAACAATCACTCACTTATGTTGGGTTAGTGAATTACAGACCTTATCAGTAGAGGGACCTTTTATCCAGATTTATGAGTATCTGGTAGTACTAAGGATGAATACGCATTTCCTGCCTAAGGTAGTCTCGAGACCCAATTCCCATCAGTCAAACCATTGAATTGCTCATTTTCTTTCCACTACCTATAAAACTAGCAGAAAGAGCACTGCAGACATTAGATGTGAAATCGGCTCTAATGTATGCAAATGAATTTGAAAGGGCTGATGTAATCATTGACTTTCTATTTGTAAGATGAAACAACTCTTTGTGCATTTGCAAACCCCATATGAGAAATCCACCCTCAAAGTCGGACTTTGCGAATTGGATTGTCATGTGTATTCAGGTTCAGTATACCAAAGCCAAATATGCTCTTCATACTGTGCCTACATCACATTCTATTCACAAATAAGTAGTTACAGTGTATTTCCTCGGAAGCATAACACTTGCAGACATGTGTAATGCTGCTACTTGGTCCCCGTCAACACACATTCACAAAGAATTACTGTATGGACTTTCATGCCTAACAAAGGCAGAAGTTGTTTAAACTGTCCATAAACATGATCTCACATATCCTCTCGCAAGCCACTGCTTTAGAGGAAAAGTACTGTTTTCCAGTTTCTAAAAAAGCATGTGTACAACTACACATGCTACAAACGAAAAAATATTAACCTGTAGCTGTCTGTCTTTAACTTGTAGAGCTGTAAATTCATGTGTGCCCTCTCACATCCCAAGATGTCAGCTGATTCCTCAGATGCTCATATTACTCACATTATGAATTCTGGGTCAGTGAACCTTTAGACATTTACTTCCCTGCTTTGCAGTACTCCACTTACTTATACTCTCTCTTTGTGGGGAAAAACACAAGTTGAGTCTTCGTCCTGGTGTATTGTGTCTTTTGGGGAGAGAACATGAGTTATCTCCAAACCGAAACGTATACTTCAAAGAAAAACATCTTAAAACATTCATGCGCAACACTGGATGGCAGAAGTGTGCAAAGCATGTGACTAGAGCAGTACACGCTACAAAGTTGCAAGGTAAGTAACATTTTTTTTTATCAATAGGAAGGGTGCCTGCACACTATTTTCTTTCTACAGATAAAGCAGTGTATTCAATACTATCTCTTTTGTATGCATTCTTACAGTCTGTGGGTACAAAATGCCTTAAATCCTCTCTTTTTTGTCTTTTCACATGCATCCAACAGCTTCAACTAACTCAAAAAACAACCGTCCCTCAGGAGGCTGTAAGTATCATTGTACCAATCATCTATGATATGGCCTCAGGAACAACTCAACAAGCAGACATTCCTCGACAGCAGAATTCTTCAGGCGCTGCTCCCATGATGGTTAGCAACATCCTGAAAAGGTTTGCGGAGCTGAACTCACCAAGACCAGGTACAGTAAAGGCGTAGATAGACAATGCTGTAATGAGTAAACCTTTACATCATTGCTAGTTTTACCTGCTCGTAGTACTAGTTTATTAATTTTCATGACATGTAATTTTTTTCTAATGGGTACCCTTAATAAATATTATATATCTAGGGAAAATGCCTACTTGCACCAGTCTAGATCTATGATACTTTTATATGCAGTGAAAATAGGCGTGGTGACACCATGTATCCAGAGTTAGAAGTCATGTTATGTGAATATATTGTGCCAAATACTTCACAAAATTGTTTCCATTTCCCACTAGCCGATGAGATTAAGACACTAAAAATTGAAATTTAATTTTACTATTTGTTTTCACCTCTCTGCTACCTTCACGAATTGCAGATAATTTTACGTTTGAACTCCGAATTTGCTTCTTTATGTTTCTTTGCCTGTAATCTGCCATCTTGTTAAGATCAGGTCAGCCAGGGACAAGGAGGATCGCTAAGCCACTTTTAGATATCTTTGCAGAAACTGCTTAGCAGCTGCAGATGTAAATTATTCCTAGATGACTCCGCACGTTCAGTTAAAAAAAGACTGCTTCATAGTCGTATGTCTGAACGAACACAGCATGTAGCTCTCATCCCATGACAAGCCAGCATCTTCATGACTTCCCTAAATAGAGGTTGACTCCTTGTGCTCCTTTGAGGCAGAATTTAGGGCTGGAACCCTTCAGCAATGGAGTAACCTTCTGTATGAAGGGTTTTATAAATAAATATAAAACATCTTCATATGTACCATTTGCATTGGATAAAGTATGTGACTCCGCCTCCCCCACCGCCTTCATCTAGTTTGGATACTTCTAATAGAGAATATACACTACATTAATATTTATCAACATTTCATGTTATTATTTGTTTATTATTATTTTATTAACACTACCCTAGCTGCAATTATTTCCCTTATCCACAGTCTAACCAAGTCCTAATATCGAACACAGGCCTGTACCCCAATGGTAAAACAATTGTTTTTATTACAATACAGAGACAAAGGTTAAGCATAATCAGGGAGTACCAAAGCAGGTGCAGGAATGAGTGCTTGTTTTATTTGTACAAATGCATTTTCACCCTATGTAAACCACTGCAAGGCTTCAGGGGTGTCTTCTCTGAAGTACTCTTGCAAGGGCTTTGCCACAGCCATACCCTAAAAGGTTCATACCTAAAAGACTGTCACTGGACAGGGCAGTTTACGAATGGCTTCAATGCAGTTAAATGACAGGTGGTGCTTGCTAGCTGAGATTTCATGACCAAGGTAGTTTACTTTGGGAAGGCAAAACTGCAGTTTCTTTCTCTTTCAAAGCCTTGTGCCCTTTTGGCCAATTCAGTGAACAGGTAAAGTAAATCTACCTTCCATTGATGCCAAGAAAAGGTTCATCAGCGTATTGACCCAAAGTAGAACCCTAGGGGAAGACCAGTGTGTTGAGCTCTTTCTTTGGAGCTTGAGAAAAGATTGACAGAAACTCCATATATCCTTGTGGGAGCCGCTGCCACAAAGTTGGGAACCTCCAAATGAGAACGCGATGAAGAACAGACTGTCTTCGTGTGTGGGTAGAGTAGAAGGCAGATCAGAGACAGAGGTCCACCAAGATAAACCATTTGGCATTTGCTGGGATGCTTTAAAGAATTATACCACGGTTAAAGATCACAGTGAAATTATGGATAACCACATTATTTATGATGCACAAATCCTGCACAAACCTTTACATGTTGGCCTTTCCTTCCTTTTTTGAGACTCAAAATTGGGGTATTCCATCTACTGACTTTAGGGCCCAAAACCCTGTGCTTTATCAAATCAGCTATATCTGATAGAGACTACTAGCCGCAGATTCCTTCACGTAGAATTATCCCCAGGGGTGAGACTGGAACCGGAAACCTTTTTGCCACAGCATCCCAGCGCGCCGGGGGCTGGGGACATCACGCGACTCCGCCCAGGCGTCATCCGCGTACTTGACGTAAGCGAGGTCACATAAGACCCGCCCCGGCGGGCCTATGTCAGTTTTTTCCTTTTCCGCGTGCAACGCCGATCCGGTCCTTGCTACGGTCCTGGTTAGGGCCCTTTTTCCTCCATTTCTTTTTGGTGGAACAGTGTGCGGATGCCTTCGGGCTTCAAAACGTGCACGTTTTGTGGGCGTCTTATATCGGCGACGGACCCTCACCTCATTTGTATGTGGTGTTTGGAGAAGGATCACGGCACCACAGATTGTGGGGTGTGCCAACAGTTGAAGCCGAAGAACTTCTCTCAGTGCGTCTCTCCAGGTCGACGTCCTCCCCTCGGCCTGCTTCGGCAGACGGCTTCAGATACGGCCGTGGTCGTCGTCCTCACCCTTCTCCGATGTCACGTGAGCGTCGCTCCCCGGTGGGTAAGTGTTGCAGTTTGTCTCCGGGGGCTGGTTTCCGGCCTACCGGGGGCGTGGACTCTCCGCAGGTGATGCGGTCCCGCGTGTCGTCCTATCCACCGTTTCCCGGTGTTGGGGCGTCGAGAGTCCAAATGGAGACATACGCGGCTGCTTTGCAGGCCTCGCTGGCGTATCCTCCTCCTTCCCCTCCTGGGGTTTCGGCAGATCCCTCGCCTTGCGCAGGGCCCTCCGCGGTGCCGCCGGTGGCTACGGACCCGGCGCCAACTGGTTCAGATCCAGGCTTGGAGGATGTGGTGCTGTTGGGGTGCGGCTCCTCTGGGGCACCTCCTGCAGGCCACGGCGTCTCTGCCTCGCCGCAAACTCCCGCGGGGGTCCCCGTGGTGTCGCAGGAGGTCGCCGGGGCTCGGGTCGCATACCCGAGCCCCCCTCGGTCCTTTGACAAGGTGGTCCTGTCCAAGGCTGAGGTGATGCCGCTCCGGCAGCAGCTGGACTGTGCGTAGCCACAGGGATCGGTGGACCCTCCTCGTCCCACTCCGGGTCGAGGCCGAGGGAGGACCCCTCGTCGGGCCCCTCTCGTCCCTCCCTTCTTGTCCCTCCCCACAGCCGGCTGCCTCGTCGGAGGGACATGAGTTGCCAAGCGATCTTCGCCTCATTCTGGGCCGCGGCTGACAGAGGGCTTCGTGCCACTCCCCAGTCCGGTCTTGTTCCCCCACGCAGGTGACTGCCTCGGCAGGGGTCGGGTCAGCGTCAGTCCGGCGCCTCCCCGGGTCCGGTGCGGCTCCAGCTCTACTCCAGTCTCCGCTCCGATCTCCGGTGCGGGGTGACTTGGAGGTACCTTGTCCGGTGACACCGGCTGGTGCCGACGTCCTGCCTCAAGCAGTGGACTCTACGGCTCCGCGCAGGGGTCGTACCGCGGATTCGTCTTTGGACGCTCCTTCTTCTCTGGAGGCAGACTGTATATTGGTGTCGTCCTCCCTGGAGACTGGTCGCCGTGTGGTGTCTTTTTCACCGGCATCGAAGGGCGCTCCCCGCCCTTCCTGAGGCAGAGATGTTCGTCGGAAGAGCGGCAGGTCCCTCATTCTTCGGCTCCTTCTGACTTCAAGGTCTGGCCCTTGCCCGTCCCGCCTCGGGGACGGCCGCCTTAGTTTGCAGCCGTTGCCCATGGAGGAGCTATTTTCTCCACCACGGGGCCCTACAGAGGCGGGTGCGGCCTTCGCTCACGCAGTGTCCACAACTGTGGGCATCCTGCGCATGTGTGACCCGGTGGCTCACTTTCCGGCGTACCATCTATTGGAGGTCCTGGTGGGAGGGAAATCTTACTTCCCTTTGAAGGTTCGCTCCTTTCTTCCTTGACGGGGGCTTGGAGGCGTCCTGCCTCAGGGGACCCGGTGCCTCAGCATCGTCTGCGCCGGCACTTCCCGGCGCTGCGTGACCCGGCGTGTCTTTCCCTTCACACCTCAGCCACTAACCCCCTTCTGCAGACTCCTTTTCCCTCCCTGCCGCCACTGTTGACTCTGCCATCCCGAGAGACCCGCTGGCTGGACTCTTGGGTACGCAACATGTTCGCCTCGACCAGCGCGGCCCTGCGGGCCATTAACACCTTGTGTGTGCTGGCTAGGGCCTCCTCCTGTTTGTTGGACTCGGCTGAGTCTCTTGGATCTGCAGCGTACCAGGAGTCTGGTTAGGTGGACTTACGGCATCATGCATTGGATGGCCGGGAGCTTGCAGCGTTTATTCTCCACTCCGCTCTGGACGTCTCAGAGGTGCTGTGCCGGGCCATGGCTTCCTCAGTCGCTCTCCGTTGCCATGCTTTGCTTCGGGACGGAGTATTCCCTGAGAATATTCGAGAGCGACCCATCAACCTTCCGTTTGATGGCAGCCTGTTGTTCCATGCCCCGGTCAACTCCGCCATCCAAAGGCTCTTGGCAGGGCTCCGTCCTCCTGCTCCTCCTCCGCCTTATCCGCCTTCTCCTCCGTCCCCTCCTCAGTGACTTCTGAGTGGGGTTGATTCTGGGCCTTCTTAGGCCGGTTGTTGTGGAGTGTGTTTTTCTTTTTCTTTTTTTTTTTCTTTTTTTTTTTTTGCAGAGTTCCCCAGTTCCGAGGTCGAGTGCCCTAGCCGTTAGGCCAACTTCTCTCCCCTAAGGTCGTTTATGTCCCTCCTTGGGACTTTGGCATTGTTGGCTGCTGGACGGCCCTTGTGTTGATTGTGTGTGGGTTCTGCGGAGTTGTTGCGCAGATTAGGCCCTGAGATTGGGCCTTCTGCTTTGCTTGGGCTGCTTGTCAAGCCTTCAGCGGGGGTGTTTTTTTCCACCCGTGTCTCTTTTGTTTATTCCTCTGATGCGGAAGTTCTTCCAAAGAGGGTTCCCATATCTTGGGTCTTGACGTACCCTATGTGGGGTAGTGGTAGCTGTCATATAGCTTGCGCTCTGCTAGAGGGTTCTGGTCTCCTTCGGGTGCCTGTTCTCCATGGCATTTAGGTAGGTTGCTTTTGCTTCTTGAGGTCGTGTGCGCGGCCACTCGTAATGGTGTGCCCGGGCATCTCCTCTCCTCCATGCTCCTGTCCTGAGGTCTGGGATGATCCTGTGTTCTCCCTTACCAGGTGTCGCCTACTCGGCCTTCGTGGGGCCTCGGGCTGTTCTTCTTGCTTTCGGCGGCTGCCGGCGCTGTTCTGGCTGGCAGGCTGCTCTCCGTCTGGAGTAAGTTTGCCTTATTTTCCCTCGTTTCCTTGGGCCCTCTAGGCTTCTTCATCTTCTGCTTTTCCTGCCGTGACATTGGGCAGAAGCTATGTTGCCTTGTGGGGGAGTGGGGTGCTTCGGCCTCTCCGTCCTTGCCCTTGGTTCCTCTGCTGTGAGTGTACGAGCCTCTTCAGCCTTCCTTCCCTCCTACATCCCCTTGGGGTCGGTGGGATTCTGCTTGTGGGGATTCCCTTTACCTGGCAGCGGCGAGGTTCTACCTGGTCCCCAGATCTGGTCCCCTGTGGGGCCCTCTATTCTGCATTGGCTGGTGGGGTCCTTTCGCAGACCCTCCTTCCCAGGGGGTATTGCTAGGGTAACTATTCTACGTGAAGGAATCTGCGGCTAGTAGTCCCTATCAGATGTACGAGCTACTTACCTTCGGTAACAATGTATCTGGTAGAGACGATTCTAGCCGCAGATTCCTTCATGACCTGCCCTTCCTCCCCTATTTTGCAAGGACCCTTGGGTTGGTCTTCGGTACTCGCCTCCTGGTGGGGGCTGTGTCTCTTGTGAGTGCCTTCCTTGTTCTTGACGGGTGGCTCCATCTGGGGGCGGTTCATTCCTCCTTTGGTTCTTTGGAGGATGGGGTTCCAGTGCTCCGGTGCCCTGCTGCTCTGGCTACTGCAGGTTTGGGGGGTGGGATTGCTTTCTATCCCTCCCCTCCCTTCCTTCCATTGCTCTCCTCTGCTTAAGGGTCATCTGGCCTTGTCTTGCCCTTTTCCCTTGTGGGTGGTTGCCCTCTAGGTTGGGGTGGCTTGGAAGTTTGTTGTCCCTGTCTGTCTTGGGACTGGTCCTATTCCTTGCTCAGGATGGGGGGGGAGGGGGGGAGTTTACAACGTGTGCCATGACCTTTACGAATGTTTTTTGCCTCCGGGGCACAGGGATGGGGGGCTGTCTATGTACTGGCAGGGTGACTGCGCAGGTTTCTGCTTGTTCTTCTTTCTTCTTTCCCTGCCCTTGGGTTCTGCGGTGTTGGCACTACTCTGGTGTTGGCACTACTCTGGTGTTGTTGTTGGTCACCGTTTCTTTCCAATTTTTATGCTCTTCGCACACTGTTCCCATGCTTCCACAGTTTTTTATCTGGTGGTTCCGCGTTGTGGTGCGGAAAAGTTCTCCAAAGAAAACTGACGTAGGCGCGCCGGGGTGGGTCTTATGTGACCTCGCAGACGTGACGTACACGGACGATGCCTGGGCAGAGTCGTGTGATGTCCCCCGCCGCGCAGGGATGCTGTGGCAAAAAGGTTTCCGGTTCCAGTCTCACACCAGGGGATAATTCTACGTGAAGGAATCTGCGGCTAGAATCGTCTCTACCAGATACATCGTTACTGAAGGTAAGTAACTCGTACTATAAGACAAATCCCTGTCACTGTCTCAGGTTTGAGGGTAATACTGAGGGATTCAAGGTCTTTTTTTTCTGTGGATTGATCTTGATTTTTTTGGTCAATTGATGCTGTGAAGACCACCTGGTTGGCCCTGTGGATCATCATTTGAAAGGTACCTGGGCAAGCAAATTAGTTAAATCAGGGGCTGTCTCATTATTATCCATAAGTGGTATTCTCGCAAAGAAGGGCTAATACTTCATTCTCTCCTTGCTGGGATATATTGAAGTAGAGCACAGTACTGTTCAAACTATATAAAATATCTAGCCCCAACAGATTATCTGGTGAAGTAGGGCTGAGTAAGAAGGCATGTTTATCAGTGATGGGTTTGAGGGAGATGGGTGCAGAGACGTGATGGGGAAGGTGCTTCCAACCACGCCAATTCCCTCCCAGCCACCGAGCTGTTCATGCTCCACAGCCTCTGTGAGAAAGAGGGTGTCATATTCACAAACCTCATGGGTCAGGTAGCCTGCGGTCTGGTCAGTCCACCATCCCTCCCCCCAGCAGCTGCAGCTGCCAAACCTTCCTAAACTGCTCCTTTACCTCTATGGGCATCCAGTTGGCAGCATGATTTGCTATCACCTGCCCCACTGGCAGTCAGTTACATCGGACAGGTGGGTTTTGCAGATTGTCCGAAGGGGCTACTCTCTCCCCTTCGTGACTACCCCTTCCTCCATGCCTCCATCTTACGACTGGCAGACGGAGGATCACCTGTCCCTTCTCCGCGAGGAAGTCAAAGCTTTCTTGGCCAATGAAAGGGTTCCAGGGCCAGAAGTAGGCTGTGTTTGTTATTCCCGCTACTTTCTGGTCACCAAAAAGGTCAAAGGTCTTCGTCCCATTCTATCTAGATCTGCGAGCACTCAACTTCTTCCTCAAGAAGGAGAAATTCAGAACACTCACATTGGCTCAGGTCTTGTCTGCACTGGACCCAGGAGACTGGATGGTAGCATTGGACTTGCAGGATACCTACTTCCACATTCCCTCCGTTCCTGCCCACCGGCGCTACCTGCAGATTATGTTTGCCATGAATATTTTCAGTTTAGCTTTCTCCCCTTTGGTGTTCATCAAGGTGATGTGGGTCGTTGCAGCTCATCTGCGGAGATCAGGAATGTCAGTCTTCCCCTAACATGATGATTGGCTGTTGAAGGCAGGCTCACCCTAGGCTGTCGTCTCCCACCTCCAGACTATGGCGAGCCTCCTGCACTCGCTGGGGTTCAGTATCAACATCCCAAAGTCACACCTAACAGCCTTTCAGACACTCCCTTTCATTGGAGCGGTTCTGGATGCAGTGCAGTTTCGGGCTTATCCTCCCTAGCGGCGAGTCCAGGATAAGCAGGCTGTGATACCGATGTTTCAGCGTCTATCCTGGATTTCGATTGGTCTGTTGGGACTCCTGGTTTCCTGCATCCTGCTTGTGACACATGCCGGATGACATATGCATGCTTGGACTTGAAGTTTCAATGGTCACAGCATCAGGAGAACCTCTCCGACATAGTCCACATCTTGGAGGGAACTGTGCACAGTCTGCAGTGGTGGCTAATGAATTGTGATTGGGTCAGAGGCAAACCCCTCTTCTTTCCCCAACCAGAACTCACAGTAGTCACAGATGTGTCACTCCCGGGCAGGGGCAGCCATCTGAGAGAGGTGGCAATCACAGGACTCTGGTCTCCGGCGTAATCCAGACTCCACATCAACCCGCTGGAGCTCCGTGCAATCCAACTGGCATTGAAAGCCTTTCTATCCTCCATCAGGGGAAGGCTAGTTCAGGTGTTCATGGACAACACCACCGCCATGTGTTATTGCAACAAGCAGGACGGTGTGGGGTCGTGAACCCTCTGTCAAGAGGCCCTGCATCTCTGGACATGCGTGGAACAGCAGGACATATCCTTGGTTGTTCAATACCTGGAAGGTTCCCTCAACACCAGAGTGGACAAACCCAGCTGTCTATGCCTAGCAGATCACGGATGGTGTATCCATCCAGAAATGGTGCAGGGTCTCTTTCAACAGTGAGTAGAGCAATGGTTAGATCTGTTCGCCTCCGTCTAGAACGCATAATGTCAGCAGTTTTACTCACTGGAGTTTCCAAGTCAGCTCTTGCTCAGAGACGCTTTTCATCTCGAGTAGAGCTCAGGCCTTCTGTACGCCTTTCCACCCATACGACTCCTGCCCAGAGTTCTCAGGAAGATCAGGACCGACCAGGCCCGGGAAATCCTTGTGGCTCCGGACTGGGCACGAAGAGTTTAGTATCCCTAGCTATTAAGCATGGCAATCGATCCTCCAATCAGGCTGCGTCTCCAGGAGCATTTTCTGTCACAGCAGCAGGAAAGGGTTTTTCCCCCAAACCTGTCAACTCTCCGCCTTCTTGCTTTGAGATTGAGCGGCGGCAGTTGACAGCTTTTATCCTTCCTCCCGAAGTCAGTAATGTCATTTTAGCAGCCAGACATCCCTCACCAAGATGGTATACGTTTGCTCTTTGGAAAAAATGTGTGGCATGGTGTACAGAAAAACACATTGATTCCCTTTCTGAAGTGTTACTCTTCATTCCTTCTCTTGCCCAGCGGGGCTCTGCTCTGGGCATTCTTAAAGGCTATCTGTCTGCTCTTTCTGTGGCTGCCTGGTCAACCCTCATTGTTCAAGTACCCTGTTGTCCATTATTTCTTAAAAAGGAATTGTCCATCACTTTCCCGCCTTCATCATTTATTATGCCTCAGTGGGACCTTAATTTGGCTTTGACTTTTTTAATGTATTCTCCTTTCGATCCTATCTATAATATTCCCCTCAGGTTTTTGACAATCAAAACAGCCTTCCTTGTGTCGATTATATCTGCCCGTAGAGTGAGGGAGCTGCAGGCCCTATCATCTAAGCCACCTTACCTCTCGGTCTATCCTGACAGACTGGTGCTTCACACACGGGCTTCCTTTCTACTGAAAGGAGTCACCCCATTTCATGTGGGCCAATCTGTCACTCTGCCCACCTTGTACGCTTCTCCACATCCCTCTAAAGAAGAGCAGCGACTCCATCATCTGGACCCAAAAAGAGCGTTGTCATTCTACCTTGACAGCACACAACAGTTCTAGGTGGACGACCAACTCTTCGAAGGGTATGTTGGTGCAATGAAAGTTTGGGCTGTGCAAAAGCGAAGCAGACCATCTCCAGATGGGTCATGCTCTGCATTAAAATCTGCTACGCATTGGCCAAGAAGCAATCTATGGAAGGTTTGCATGCTCATTGTGCCAGAGTTAAACCTGCGACCACTACGTTAGGTCGTGGAGTTCCTGCCCTGGAGATCTGCCAGGTAGGAACGTGGGCCTTCCTGCACATGTTCACCAAACATTACTGTATGGACAGTCAGGTCTGTAGGGATGGGCACTTTGCCCGTCGGTCCTGCAGGACTTCCTTCTTTGAAATCGGTCCACAGATACACCACTGGGGATGGAACTGCTTGGGTATCTATTCAAAGTTAAGGAATCTGCGGCTAGAAGTCTCTGTCAGATGAACAAATTACTCACCGATGGTAACGCCTTTTCTGGTAGTGACTATTTATGGTCGCAGATTCCTTACCTACCCACCCATCCTCCCCGCTCTGCGAACAGATTTCTAGGGACAGGGCTGATCCTTTTCAGGCCCTATTTTTTCACACCAGTGGTTAGTATTCTTCATGGCACTGCGCTTCTAGTGTGTAAAGTTGTGAAAAGAAACTGGCGTCAGCGCAACTAGGTGGCGCCTATATAGGTACTGCGGATGCCACTTCCGGCACGAATGACAACGCACACTGAACTGATTGACACCACCTACTAGCACGCAGGGGTACTGCTCACAAAAAATCTTCCGTATCCAGTCCGAAAACTGAGAAATTCCAAGGTAAGGAATGTGCGGCTAGATATAGTCTCTACCAGAGTGTTACCAAAGGTTAGTAACTTGTTTAATGGTTATACATTATTATTTATAGTACGTTTATTTGAGGGCAGTTAGCTTCAAAACAGTGTTCTTCCAAACAAGACAATTTTTATTGAAAACAGTAAGTAAAATACTGGATGTATTTAGCTAAAATATTTAATTATGTAATTAAAAAATAGCATTTTGTATACTTTTCTCCTTTCCTCAGTAATATTTTGACTAGAATGGATGCATTTATCTTGTTACTAATTTTGGAAGAAACTTATCTTAAATAATGGACATAATTAGCTGAAACTGTGTAGATGTTCTCATTATCTAAAAGAAAGCTTGTTCTCTTGTGTAATAGTCTTTTGGTTTAAATTGTAACACAGTAATTTAATTTTGCAGGCGATTGCACAATATTTCCAGCAGTGAGAGATTTAATGGCAAATCTAACCTTACCACCTGGAGGCCGTCCATAGACACTACTGTTTTTTGGCATGGATGTGAAAGACTCTGGTTGGAAGAACAGCAAAGATGCAAATACCAGTTTCTTATGAAATGTAGCCTTTTGATTTCCAATGAAAGGACATTCTGACGTTCAAATTTTTGAAGCGCTCAAAGGAAAAAACTGGCAACTACTTTCAGGGATGCACTTCTTTTTCATAAAAAAGTAAATTAATTTAAAAAATGTTTTGTATAGTGCTCTTGTATAGTGTGTTTTACTAGAACACATTTCAATATAGGATATAGGGTCTCCAATCGCCAGTCATAGATTTAATATTCTGTTTTATACTACAGAAATTATGAAAATGCCAAACCCTTTTGTTTATTTAAATGTGTTTTCTTATGTTTTGGTGTAATACTTTTTTTAAAGGTAAGTTTGTCAATTTGGAATACTGTAAAGCTGTGACAAAACTTTATAATGAAGCTGTATTTTAATATGAATGCTTTGAATTCTACCATAAATATGAACCGGACTTGTTGTAAATGTCCTCGGGAAGCAATATTTAATAAACCAGATAAAAAGATGATCAAAAACTGTTTTCTTTCCCTATCTGATGGTATTCTTTTAGTATGAATATTAAACCACATTGGTTACATGAGACTAAGCAGTCATTGGGGAGGAATGTATTACTTTTATATGATTATGGTATCCTTTTGTATATCAGCGCATAATATATATTGTTTAAACCAGGTAATAGTAGTTGGAGTGAAATGCAGAAACTTCATAGTATAATGATAACAACGAGCCTGTGCACACGTCGACAGTATCTGCAGAACAGTTCTCTGAATCATAACTTGTCACTCAGTGGAGAGTTACATAGGTAAAATTAGAATGAAGATGAACAGTCCGGAGTATTTTTTGTTCTTCTTTTTACTTCTGGTCTCCGACACTGCGGTTCTTGGTGAACGCAGCTTATTCGCTGCCACAGATACCTACATTGGTTTCTACTACCACGTACGGGAGCCGGGCACAGCTACTCGGCCCCGTGCCCTAGATTCAGGCACTGCATTACCAGTGGAGCTTCCACTTTCGGCTCCATCTCATGGTCACCACATATGGACCAATTACATTTTAAGAACATTCACTTCCCTAGCTAGCCGGGACGGAAGTACAAATGGCAGAGAGATTATAATCACATTTAATTTGCCACAAGTCCTGAAGAAGTCTTAGGGTACTTCCCCAGACGAAACACGTGTTGGCTGGGCAACCGTTCTGGATTAAAAAGAAGAACCTGAAAATGTGGCCAGCAGATTAGATTCAAAATAGATCTGAGAGACCTAATAACTCTACTACTGTGTTGTTGGTTAGTACTCCTCACTTGAGAGAAAATAGTCCTACTTGTTGAACAATTTTGAAGCCTACTTTAAGGATAATAGTGTATTCCCTGGGAGAAGAGGAGAGGAATAGGAATCTGAACTGAGAACTTGCAGAGAAAGAGGACAGTTTGTGCACAGTACGCTGGTCGCAGACAGCAACATGTGAGACTGTCTAAATAGAACTTATCTAAACTACAGATTTGTTTCATCCGGATACTTTTGTTCTTGGATTCTCAGTTGCTGTCCATCTCCGCTTTAGGTTTGGTTTTGTTTCTCCCAAACATAAAGAGTGATAATAAAACCAATCTTTGCTTTCCCAGGTTTGTTAAATATTGTGTTAATCCGAACAGTTCCTTCACTGGTACCTCAATCAGTGTTTATCTTAGCTTTGAGTATGCTTTTTTTGTCAAATTCTAGCCTTTAAAGTTCTTAAAGAGAAGCCCAAAGGTCCTCATGTCTGCCTGGAGATCAGGTTTTAGCAAAGGTCTCCTCCATTCCGGAAGGCAATAGAAGAAGACTGACCTCTTCTAAAATTAGCTCCCTGCTCATTAGAGTCACCTGTGATATGCTTGTAGATTCACAGAAGAAATCCAAGATATGCTGCAGTGAGGTTGGGAGGAGCGCTTGTCAATGGCTCCATTGTGTGGCTTCTGCTCTCAATAACTGGCAGCTTGGTCTGGGCGAGGCTTCCTTTTATAGGAAGGCCCAGCCCAAGACGGCCGCAGTCTGCAGGAATCTTGTGGGTTCTTGCGAGACTTACCTATTCTCCCTACAGTGACCAGGGAGTTCCAGGCAGCATATTCAGGGTGCAATTGAACCTCCTTATTTTAGGCTACAAGGTGTTTTAGGGCAAAGGAGGGCGCCTAACAGTGAGGCATTCAAAGCAAGGAATGAATGGGTCCTTTAGACTTGAGGCCAAAACTGCTGCGCTATCCATCCTGTTCTGGTGACACAGCATGGGCTGCAACGAGACAGCTTCATCATCTTTGTGATGTAGTTCTTATCACAAAGGTGGCCTAGACCGAAGAATTATGACAATTTCAAACCATAGATAGCATATCTGCCTTAGGCGGAGATGCAACAAAGAAAGCAAACAGAAAAAGTGACCCTCATGGTGATTGTTGTCCTTCTACTATCTCATTCAAAACTTGTTGAGAATGGTCTGTTCTGCTGTAACAGATCCAGACCGGAAGAATCTTTTGTAAACGAAAACTGTTACTTTTGAATATCTGAAAGAGACACGTTGTGAGAAGGTGGCCTGATGTATGCTGTCCACTAGTTCTAGTGGGCATCTTGTATCAGTCCAAACAACCCCTTATGGTGATAGTTTAAAGACGACCTTTATTGAAAGCTATCCTGGTGGTAGCTATGGAGAGCAGCCTTCAGGCTAAGTCTTGAAGGAATGTAAAGCAGCTTGTTTTACCAGTCTATAATCTCTTGAATGATCAAATGAAAGGACAACCACACCAGGTATATATTCAAAATATATGTATTTAGGTTAAAACACAGCCCTCTAGTCTCTTTATGAGACTGGAGTTCGAAGTACTTTGTTTACAAGTTAGCAATTATCATTAATAGCACAAATACACGTTTGGGCCCTAGGGGCGTACCAAACCATATACCAAAAAAGTGGTATAAGAACCACGACTGGAATAGGCACAAGGCCTAGAGCCTGTAGAATCGCTGGGACCCCAAGGAACCACCCAAGGTAGTGACACAGGGGACCCACGGGGACTGTATGCAGTGGGTGAACACAACCGCGGGTTCCCGTTAGCTTCTATGGGCAATGTTGTGGTTGGAATTCTAAAGATTAGAGACACTTAGACTTTGGACTTGAGAAGTTCTAGGGCTGGCACACACGGGAGCACCGGAGTACTCGAGTTACCTGACCCATGGAAGCCGGGTACATAGGTGTCTTTTGGTGTCGGGTCGCGTCGTCGATTGCAATGGGAGCCTGCAAAGAACTGCTGCTGCCGTGAAGAGGAGAAGTGTCCGACGAGATCCAAGCCTGGATCTAGGATGTAGGGAACCTGAAAGCAGAGGGGACAGAGTCTGGGTAACTAGCCAGTGACCGAGGGCAGGATGGACCAATGCCCACAGATGTCGGGTGCTTCAGGTGAGTTGATGGGTGTCTTGACTCTTCAGCCACGAGGTCCAGGAGGCGTCGACAAAGTCCACGAGCCGGATTCGAGCTGTCCCATGAAGTCTGTTGAGTGCTGCTGTGTCGGCGACCAGAATGGACCCAACAAGCCTTGGCAACAGCAAGTCACTGGAATTCAAAGAAAGGACTGCGGTGCAGACCAGCAAGGTCTGAGGGGCTCACCCAGCAAGGGTAAGTCAGGGCACGTCTGGAGCAACCAGGAAAGCCCAAGCAGAAGAGGAGTTGCCTTCGTGGGGACCTGCTAGCCAACGGGCTAGTGATCACGAAGGAGTCTCGAGCGGTCGCACTTGAAACTGGCCCACGGGTCACTCGTGGAGTGGAGGCCAGCAATCTTCGGTGTAGGAGGTGCTCAAGGCTGGGGCTACTCGGAGCCCAAAGCACAACTTCGAGGAGGACCAGGAAGATAGTGTTGCTGCAAAAGTTCACGGTGTCCAGGGGTCACGGTTCGGCGTCACCCACGATAGCCACGGACCTCAGCTTTGCTGTGGACTCAAGGTAGCCTCGGGGAAGTCTGGAAATCTACCTCTGGTGATGCAAAGACTTCGGCGTCCGGCCGGAACTTCAGCGATGCAGACCGGCCAGTTGGTTCTTTGGTGCCTGCCAAGCAGGGGAGTCATTCCTTGACCCCAAGGGAGATTTCTTCAGTCTTCTAGTCAGGATAGAACATCGAAGGTCCAGGATATATGATGCAGAGTTTCGTCCAGGGTAATCTAAAATCTCAAGGACTGGGTTCCCATACTTCTACTAAGATGGGGGGTTGGACATACTCTAGGGACCCACCTATAGGAGGGTTTGGAAAAAGGGGTGGTTACACCCATTTCCTTTGTCCAGTTTTGCGCCAGAGCAGGGGCAGGCAGCCCCTGCAACTGGTTTGAACTGGACTATGCACAAGGACACCAAATGTGCCCCCAGTGCAGGATTTCAAAGCACCAGAGTGCTCCCGCCCAGCCCCAACACACATCTACCTGTCTGGGGAGGTGGTTACACCTCCCTTCGACAGGAAACCTATTGTCCAGGCCTCCCCTGCCGGAGTTTCGGTCAGCAGCAGGAGGCCAGACCTGTGTCTGTGGCAGAGGCATCCATTTTGTGATGCCAGGGCTCAGGAAAGTCCTACCAGGTTAGACCAGTGTGAACATGTCTCTCCCTCCAGAAGGGTGGAATACTACCCCGGCGCCAGAACTGGCGGAGGGCTTGTATTCCAAAGCGTTTGACACCAAACACAACATGTTTTGATGCAGCCATTCCAAAGTTAGCATTTTCCGCGAGGTTATGATGCACTTAAGAGTATATGGTATGGCTGTATTACAGAACAGCCATAAAGAAGGATTTCCGAAAGCTGCAGGGGGCTCAGCTCATGGTTGGGCACCCTCTCACACAAAACAGAGCACTCTGCCTTCAGGATTGTCAAGGCCTGCCATAGGAGTGATTTATAGGTTTATATGTGTCTGTATATATATGTGGATATATGTAGCCTATATCACTGTAAGGGGTGCAAGCACACCCTTACCCAGGCTGCAGTAGCAGACCTGTGGTGCCATTTTGGAGTGATTCCCAGGGGTAGCATAATACATGCTTCAGCCTCTGGTAGGCCTCTGAGGTACCTATGCCCTAGGTACATAGTATACCATATACTAGGGGCTTATAAGGCACTCCAGAATCCAATTAGATATGTACCTAATGTACATGCAAACTATTTTAGAGAGGAAGCAGCTAGGCTGTGGTCCTGATTAGCAGGGCCACAGCCAGACTAAGGTCGAAAAATAGTGAAACACCAGAAAAAAGTGGGGGTACCCATGTGAAGCAGATCCTACTCTCCTACACAACACCTCCCCTCCCCCAAAGGCAGGGACATTAAACTAACCTTGACCAGTTGAGTCTTCATGTTCTTAGTGGAAATACCTAGAGAGTCCATCTGCACTGGCATGGTTACTCCCAGGTCTATGTTCCACTGTAAAGTCCATCCCCTGTAGGGAAATGGACCACCTAAACAGTTTGGGGTTTTCACCCTTCATTTGTTTTAGCCATAAGAGGGGCTTATGGTCTGTCTGAACAAGGAAGTGAGTACCAAACAAGTATGGCCTCAACTTCTTCAGAGCTCAAACCACCACAAAGGCCTCCCTCTCAATGGCTGACCAACGTTTCTCTCCAGGGGTCAGCCTTCTGCTTATGAAAGCTACTGGCTGATCCTGACCTTCATGATTCAATCGTGACAGTACAGCCCCTACCCCCAATTCAGATGCATGTGTTTGGACAATGAACTTCTTGGAGTAGTCAGGACTCTGCAGAATGGGAGCAGTGCACATGGCCTGCTACAGGTCATCAAATACCTTTTGACAGGTAGCTGTCCACTGAACCTTTTTGGGCATCTTTGTAGAAGTTAAGTCATTCAAGGGTGTCACTATTGACCCATACCCTTTGACTATCTCCTATAGTACCCAGTCAGGCCTAAGAAGGCTCTCACCTGAGTCTGGGTAGTTTGAGCAATCCATTCCATTATGGTCTGGATTTTGCTCTGCAATGGTTGAACTGAACCTGGCCTCCACCTACAAGGTGGCCCAGGTACACAACCTGACTCTGCCCTATCTGGCACTTAGTAGCCTTGATAGTTAGGCCTGGTTTTTGCAGGGCCTCCAAAACATGCCCCAGGTGGACCAGGTGATCCTCCCAGGTGGAGCTAAAGACCGCAATATCGTCTAGATATGCTGCACTAAAGTCTTCCAGGCCTGTAAGGACTTGATTCACCAACCTTTGGAAGGTGGCAGGTGCATTCTTCAAACCAAAGGGCAGTACCACAAATTGGTAGTGCCCACTAGGGGTAGAAAATGCTGTCTTTGGCTTTGCATAATCAGCTAGTCTGATCTGCCAGTAGTCAGCTGTCAGGTCAAATGTGCTTAGAAACTTGGCTGAGGCCAAAGTATCTATTAGCTCATCTGCCCTGGGGATGGGATGGGCATCAGTCCTAGTGACTGCATTGAGACCCCTGTAGTCTACACAAAACCTCATCTCTCTTTTTCCACCACTGGTGTGAGATTTAGGTACCAGGTCTACTGGACTAGCCCATGGGCTAACTGAGGGTTCAATCACACCCAGATCCAACATCTTTTGGACTTCTGTCCTTATACAGTCCCTGACATGGTCAGGTTGATGTAGATCTTATTCTTCACAGGTAGACTGTCCCCAGTGACCGCTTCATGAGTGCACCAGGTGGTCTGATTTGGAGTCAGAGAAAACATATGTCTAAACTGGCTGAGAAGGTTTCTGCAGTCAGTTTGCTGCTGGGCAGTGAGGCTGCCTGCCAAGGCTACACCATCACCTGACCCATCATCAGGGTTCTGTGAAAGCAGGTCAGGGAGTGGGTCACACTCTTCCTCCTGTCATTCATCAGTAGCCATGAGCAAGCCCATGTCTGCCCTGTCAACATACGGTTAAAGTCTGTTGACATGAAGTACCCTATGGGGACTCCTAGGGGTTCCAAGGTCTACCAAGTAGGTAACCTCCCTTTTCTGTTCAACAATAGTGTGGGGTCCACTCTACTTGTCCTGGAGAGCTGCTGGGGCCACAGGCTCCAACACCCACACTTTCTGTCCTGGCTGGTAAACAGTCAGTTCACCCTTTTGGTCATGCCAGGCTTTTTGTTGTTCCTGGCTAGCCTCAAGGTTTTTGTTTGCCATTTTCATGTACTCAGCCATCCTGGAGCGGAGACCAAGAACATAGTCCACTATGTCTTGCTTTGGGGGCTTGAAAGGTAACTCCCATCCTTCCTTCATATAACACAATGGACCCTGACAGGGTGACCAAACAAAAGTTCAAATGGCCTGTAACCAACCCCCTTTTGAGGCACCTCCCTGTATGCAAATAAAATGCAGGGCAAGAGTAGGTCGCCTAAGCTTCTCTGGGAGTCCTTTAATCATGCCCTTTAAGGTTTTGTTGAATCTCTCAACTAAACCATCGCATTGTGGGTGATAGGGTGTGGTGAATTTGTAGTTCACTCCACACTCCTTCCACATAGCAGTCAAGTAACTAGACATGAAGTTTGCACCCCTGTCAGATACTACCGCCTTAGAAAAGCCTACTCTTGAGAACACACTCAAGAGAGCTCTTGCCACCACAGGTGATGTAGTGGTCCTTAGAGGAATTGCCTCTGGGTACCTGGTGGCATGATCCACCAATATAAACCTGTGCCCAGATGCTGTTTGGGGATCCATGGGACCAACAATGTCAATCCCTACCCTTTTAAAGGGCACCCCACCACAGGTAGTGTTATCAGGGGGGGGCTTTGTAGTGCTACCTGCTTTGCCACTGGCTTGGCAGGTTACACAGGAGCGACAAAACTCCTTTGTGTCCTCCAATATGTGGGGCCAGTGAAAGTGAGGGACAATTCTGTCCCAAGTCTTGTTCTGGCCTAGGTGTCCTGCTAGGGGAATATCATGGGCTAGTGACAATAGGAAACCCCTAAACTTCAGAGGTATAAACAACCTCCTGGATGCACCAGGCTTGGGGTCTCTACTCTCTGAGTAAAGGAGTCCATCATCCCAATAAACTTTATGGGTGCCACTAGCATTCCCAGCAGTCTCATCAGCAGCTTGCTTTCTGAGGGGTTCAAGAGAGGGGCAGGTTTTCTGCTCCTGGCTGAGATCAGACCTGGAAGAACCCCCTGTCCCCAAGAACTCAGCCTGGTCAGGTTCAAGCTCCTCTGGGACAGTTCCTTCTTCAGGCTCAATATCATCTCCCTGAGGAGACTGATCAGCATTCTGAGTCAGGTGGGAAGGCTCTGCCTTAACCCTGCTGCTCCTCCTCTTGTGAGGCACCTGGTCCATTATTCCAAAATCCAGGGCCTGTCCAGTTTTAGACATTTTGGCCTGTGACCTAGTCACAGCAAAGACATGAGCAGAGATCCCTAACATTTCTGCAAGTGTCCTGAGCTCCACTTCAGCCCAAGCTGAAGTCTCTAGATCATTGTCAAGCAAGCACTTTACTGGTAGGTCTTCACGTACCACAACCTTCTTGAGGCCAGTTACCCCTCCCCAGGAGAAGTTAACAACTGCCAGAGAATGGTCTGTTCTGGCATTGGTCACTTGGTACATTTCACCAAGTATAATCTGCCCAGGATCCACAAGATGTTTTGTCACCATTGTGACACTTGCTCCTGTGTCCCTGAATGCCCAAGCTTCTACTCCATTTATCAAAGGCTGTTGTCTGTATTTGCCCAAGTTACAGGGACTTTCACAGGGGGACATATCCGTGCCCCCATCACAGACAAGCACAGCCTGAGTTGGAACTCTGACTAGGCCAGAGTCCATCTCAGAACCCAGGGTCAACCCTACTACTCCCTTATTCTGTGTATTCCCACCACCAATTGTAACTGCACTAGGGGAAGCAGGTGCCTTAGGTGCATTGGTGGGGGCTGGAGTATTCTCTTTGGCCTTGGTGCAGTCACTGGTCCAGTTTGTTTTCTGCTTACAGATTTTGCACCAAGGTTTCTTTTGGCCTTAACCCTTTCCTGACTGTGACTCCCCATTAGAAGAAGATTTTTGGGGCCCTTGAGAAGACAACTGGTCTTTTCCCTTGTCCCCACCCTTGTCAGAGTTCTTGGAATCTTGCTTCTTTGGGTCACCACCTTGGTTCTGTACCTTCTGCCTCACCCTGGTTCTGACCCATTTGTCTGCCTTCTTTCCCAATTCTTGGGGAGAGGTCAGATCAGAGTCTACCAGTTACTGGTGCAACAGCTGATTTTGACAGTTATTAAGACTCTGCTCCCTCATTATCAGATTGTACAATCCTATGAAGTCACACACTTTACTGCCCAATAACCAACCCTCCAGAGCCTTAGCAGCACAGTCAACAAAGTCAATCCAGTCTTGATTTTGTGCTTTTTGGGTGTCTCTGAACTTTAACCTGTATTGTTCAGTGGTTAGGCCAACCCATCTATTAGTGCCCTTTTCAAGACCTGGTAATCATCAGCATCCTCTTCTCTTACAGTGAGGCGCTTGTCTCTTGTATTGTATTGTATTGTATTGTATTGACACTTGTATAGCGCGCTGTCACCCTACGGGTATCCTGGCGCTCTGACAAAACAATTATTACTTATGCTGAAAGGAGTAGGCAACACGGCGGTAATCAGGCTGCTGGGAAAAGCCAGGTCTTAAGGCTCTTTCTAAATTCCATTAAGGAATCTAGCTGTCTGATCCTCAAAGGGAGCTCATTCCACATCCGAGCACCTACCACACTAAAAGCCCTCCCACCCATCCTGGCACGTTTGAATCTAGGTTGTGCCATCAAATGAGCGTTGAAGGAGCGCAGCTGTCTCGGAGGAAGATAGCGTAAAAATCTTTCCTGCAGAGGAATCGGGCCCACCCCATGTGTTGCTTTATGGATCAGACTCTACCTTTGTCTATAAAGGAGAGCCATAAGATTGCTGCCCACTGACCTTAAGGGACCTTCTGTACTTCACAGGCCCTCTCCAAGGCAGTTATCCATTTGTGGATGTCATCCCCACTCTGGTAGGGAGGGACAATCGTACCTAGGTTTCTATGGTCATAAGACCTTTCCCTATCTCTAGGGGAAACTGCTGCCACCAAGGGACTCTAGTCCCTCCTTTTTACTAGCTCTGTAGAGCTCCCTATCTAAGGCCAACTGCTGCTTTCTGAGGTTGAACTTGTCTTACTCATACTTCAGCAGTCTCTCTCTCCTCTCCTGGGAGGTTTCCCTCCCTCTGTGAGAAGAGACAGAGGTCCCTATAGAGGAGTTAGACTGGACAGATCCCCTTGACAGAGATCTATCCCTTCTAGCCCTATTTTCTGGTCTACCTGGAGGAATAAAGGAAGGAGCATTATTGTCATCCTCCTCATCCAGGAGATCTGGATTCACCAGAGTCTGGTCATTGTCACCTGTCTGGTCAGCATTAGAGGTAGGGTCAGGGGAGTTTCCACCCCTAGGTCCACCCTCACCTGCTGCCCCACCCACACTGTCTATCCCATCAGGCCCACTAGGCCCTGTGATGTCATCCAGCTTAAGTATCTTTGAGATGCTGGGTGGTTGGGCTTTTGCCTGTCTTCAGCTTCCCAATGGAACATAAGGCCCTAAGCTGAGCAAAGGAGAGATCCTCATATTTATAGGGAAGGAGCTCACTGGTTCCTGGTAGGGACCCATTGGTTCCTGGCTGGTTAGACATTACTAATGTGGTGTGGTGTATTGCACTACCTACACTAGTGTGGCCTACTAAACTCTCTTGAGTTGTAGAAAGGGTGTGCTATCCCTTAACACACAACTCTAAGTTCAGTAGAACATACTGTAGCTAAACTTGATACTATATGTACCGTAGGTACCGTTAGTGGTTTTCAGTTGATCAATTCAATTTGAGATTATCTGGTAAAACAATAGCAAACTGGAATCCCACACGCTGCACACCAATGTGAGAAGGTGGCCTGATATATGCTGTCCACTAGTTCATTGAAAGCTATCCTAGTGGTAGCTATGGAGAGCAGCCTTCAGGCTAAGTCTTAAAAGAATGCAAAGCAGCTTGTTTTACCAGTCTATAATCTCTTGAATGATCAAATGAAAGGACAACCACACCAGGTATACATTCAAAATATATGTATTTAGGTTAAAACACACCCCTCTAGTGTCTTTACGAGACTGGAGTTCGAAGTACTTTGTTTACAAGTTAGCAATTATCAGTAATAGCACAAATACACGTTTGGGCCCTAGTGGCGTACCAAACCTTATACCAAAAAAGTGGTATAAGAACCACGACTGAATTAGACACAAGGCCTAGAGCCTGTAGAATCTCTGGGACCCCAAGGAACCACCCAAGGTAGTGACACAGGGAACCCACGGGGACTGTATGCAGTGTGTGATCACAACCGCGGGTTCCCGTTAGCTTCTATGGGCAATGTCGCGGTTGGAATTTTAAAGATTAGGGACACTTAGAGTCAGGACCAAACCCTTTTGGACTTAAGAAGTTCTAGGGCTAGCACCCACGGGAGCACCGGAATACTCGAGTTACCTCACCCAGGGAAGCCAGGTGCATTGGTGTATTTTGGTGTTGGGTCGTGTCGTCATTTGCAATGGGAGCCTGCAAAGAACTGCTGCTGCCGTGAAGAGGAGAAGTGTCCGAAGAGATCCAAGCCTGGATCTAAGATTTAAGGAACCTGAAAGCAGAGGGGACAGAGTCTGGGTCACTTGCCAGTGACCGAGGGCAGGATGGACCAATGCCCACAGATGTCGGGTGCTTCAGGTGAGTTGATGCGTGTCTTGACTCTTCAGCCACGAGGTTCAGGAGGCATCGACAAAGTCCACGAGCCGGATTCGAGCTGTCCCACGAAGTCTGTCGAGTGCTGCAGTGTCGGCGACAAGAATGGACCCAACAAGCCTTGGCAACGGCAAGTCACTGGCATTCAGATAAAGGACTGCGGTGCAGACCAGCAAGGTCTGAGGGACTCACCCAGTGAGGGTAAGTCAGGGCACATCTGGAGCAACCAGGAAAGCCCAAGCAGAAAAGGAGTTGCATTTGTGAGGACCTGCTAGCCAACGTGCTAGTGATCGCGAAGGAGTCTCGATCGGTCGCACTTGAAACTGGCCCACGTGTCACTCGTGGCGTGGAGGTCAGCAATCTTCGGTGCAGGAGGTGCTCAAGGCTGGGGCTACTCAGAGCCCAAAGCACAACTTCGAGGAGGACCAGGAAGATAGTGTTGCTGCAAAAGTTCATGGTGTCCAGGGGTCACAGTTCCGCGTCACCCACGATAGCCACGGGCCTCAGCTTTGCTGTGGACTCAGGGTAACCTCAGGGAAGTCTGGAAATCTCCCTCTGGTGATGCAAAGACTTAGGCTTCCGGCGGGAGCTTCAGCGATGCATACCGGTCAGTTGCTTCTTTGGTGCCTGCCAAGCAGGGGAGTCACTCCTTGACCCCAAGGGAGATTTCTTCAGTCTTCTAATCAGGATAGAACGTCGAAGGTTCAGGATATATGATGCAGAGTTTCGTCCAGGGTAATCTAAAATCTCAGGGACTGGGTTCCCATACTTCTACTAAGTTTGGGAGTTGGACATACTCTAGGGACCCACCTATGGGAGGGTTTGGAAAGAGGAGTGGTTACACCCATTTCCTTTGTCCAGTTTCGCGCCAGAGCAGGGGCAGGTAGCCCCTGCAACCGGTTTGAACTGGACTATGCACAGGGACACCAAATGTGCCCCCAGTGCAGGACTTCAAAGCACCAGAGAGTGCTCCCGCCCAGCCCCAACACACATCTGCCTGTCTAGGTAGGTGGTTACACCTCCCTTCGACAGGAAACCTATTGTCCAGGCCTCCCCTGCCAGAGTTTCGGTCCGCAGCAGGAGGCCAGACCCGTGTCTGTGGCAGAGGCATCCATTTTGTGATGCCAGGGCTCAGGAAAGTCCTACCGGGTTAGACCAGTGTGAACATGTCTCTCTCTCTATAAGGGTAGAATGCTACCCCCGCTGCCAGAACTGGCGGGGGGGGTGGGGTAGTATTCCAAAGCGTTTGACACCAAACACGACATGTTTTGATGCAGCCATTCCAAAGTTAGCATTTACCGCGAGGTTATAATGCACTTAAGAGTATATGGTATGGCTGTATCACAGAACAGCCATAAGGAAGGATTTCCGAATGCTGCAGAGGGGCTCAGCTCATGCTTGGGCACCCTCTCACACAAAACCAAGCACTCTGCCTCCAGGATTGTCAAGGCCTGCCATAGGAGTGACTTATAGGTTTATATGTGTCTGTATATATATGTGGATATAGGTAGCCTATATCACTGTAAGGGGTGCAAGCACACCCATACCCAGGCTGCAGTAGCAGACCTGTGGTGCCATTTTGGAGTGCTTCCCAGGGGTGGCATAATACATGCTTCAGCCCCTGGTAGGCCTCTGAGGTACCTATGCCCTAGATACATAGTATACCATATACTAGGGGCTTATAAGGCACCCCAGAATCCAATTAGATATGTACCTAATGTACATGCAAACCATTTTAGAGAGGAAGCACCTAGGCTGGGGTCCTGATTAGCAGGGCCACAGCCAGACTAAGGTCGAAAAACAGTGAAACACCAGCAAAAAGTGGGGGTACCCATGTGAAGCAAATCCTACTCTCCTACACACGTTAGTGATAGATTCCTTACCTTAGAATATCCCCGGGCGTCAGACTGGATCTGGAAAATTTTCATCAGCAGTACCCTTGCGCGTCGGTAGGCGTCTTCGTGCAGTTCTTTCTTTTTCCGCGCCAGCAAGCGCAGATCCAAGAGTGAACGGAACTCATAGTTAATCTTTTAACTTGGTTTTTGAGACTTGTTTTTCTGGTTTTATTGATTACTCGACTCCTGGTGCAGTAGGGATGCCCGGGTTTAGGTCCTGGAGGAACTGCCGTCGAACGATGTCGGTGGCGGACCCGCATGACGTGCGTCTCTTCTGCGCCTCGGGGTCATGGGCGTGCCCCCATTCTCGGGCCATGGCGCCGAAGGCTTTGAGGGAGCGTTCCCGAAAGTTGTTGGAGGCCCGGCAATCGGCTCCGCACCGCTCAAGGACCCGCTCCTGTGGGAGGTCAAGTGACAGGTCGCGGGGCCGACACCATCGTTCGTCGGAATTGGGGGCAGGTAAGTCGGCGCCATAAGAAGTCAAAGAAGCAACGTCGCTCTTCATCTACCCCTCACCGCTCACGGGACGCAGTGGAGGGGGCGAGTGGTCACTCCCCCGCAGCTCCGGTGGAGCCTCTGTTGTTGCCTGCGGCCTACCTGCCTTTCCCGGGCCCGCATGCAGCTTCAGAAGAAATACAGGTATTCCTGTCAGCCATGCGCCGTTTGTTTTCTACATCGTATCCCCCCCCGGAGCACCTTCGGGACCCGTGGGGTGGTTTTGCCCCCATGTCGCCGCCTTTGGCCCCGTCTACGCTGGCAAGATACACAATGGCCGGACACGATGCCGTTGCCTACGGGACCGGACAACTTCGACCCTGGATTGGTCTACTATCCTCCGATTCCAATTCCAAGTGGTGAGTTTCCCTTTCCCCGGCCCCTCGTCCTTACCGGCCTCTTACACAGCCGGTGGACGAAGGGGAGTACTGGGAGGGGGTCCAAGGACCCTCTCGCAGCTCAATGCGAGGATGAACCGGAGTGGGAATGTGATCTGGAAGGTCCAGGCGATCTGGATTTCTCTCCGCACCCCGGTACACTGTCCCCTGCTTCCTTAGCTACGGAAGAGTTTGGGACTTTTTTTGTGGTGTTGCGCAGGGCGGCTGAGGCTCTTAACCTCGTGCTCCCATCTGTGCCTATAGGTACCAATCTCCTGACCGAGGTGCTGCAGCCAGCGACCTCCTCTGCGGAGCCGCTACTGCCCTTTAATGACGCGCTTACAGACATTCTGTTAAGCACCTGGACCAAGCCTAATACAGGGGTTCCTGTGGGTAAGAGTGTGGCGCGACGTCATAGCCCGGCCCCGGGTGACCCCAGTTTTCTCACACAACACCCAACGCCCGAGAGTCTGGTTGTCCAGGCCTTTGCCTCTCCGAGCGAGTTCTCTTCAGCACCTCCGGACAAGGAATCTAAAAAACTGGAGCAGTTTGGGAAAAAGATTTTCACCTCTGCCAGTTCCGCGTTGCGGGCTGTGAATACTGTGTGCTTGTTGGGCTGCTCTTCCCACTCTGTGTGGGACGCAGTCGCACAGGTGCTGCCTCAGTTTCCAGTGGAGGCTCGGGCGGTGCTCTCCCAAGCCATTACCGAAGGTAGAGATGCTTCGAAATTCACTATCCGTTGTTGTTTTGACACAGCCTCGGCAGGGCAATTTCCACAACGGTGGCGCTACAACTTTGCGCCTGGGTCTGAACTATTGGCTTCTCAGGGGATGTCCAGAACACTTTGTTGCACATGCCCTTTGATGGCGCACGCCTCTATGGTGACAAGGCGGATAGCACTTTGGAGCGCTTTAAGGACTCCCTGGCTACGGCCCAGTCCTTGGGTCTTGCCACCACGCGCGCTCCCTTGGGGGACATCTTGTCGCTCCTTTCGAGGTCGGGGTCGAAGCGCCCAAACGCTTTCTTTTCAGAGCTGCCAGTCTCAGCGCAGCCGGGGTTGGGATGCCTGCCGAGGTGGGTCACGGGGCCAGCGGGCGGGTTAGTCCACCACCGCCCCTGTCGCCGCTGCCTCAAAACCTTCCTAGTCCGGTGTTTCAGGCCCACCAGACACCAGTGGCCGCAGGATTCGCCATCACCTCCCGCACTGGCGCACCATCACTTCGGACAGGTGGGTTCTGTAGATAGTTTGACGGGTCTACTCCCTCTCCTTCGAGACTACCCCTCCAGCCATGTCACCTCAGTACCACCGCATGACGGAGGATCACTTGGCATTTCTCCAGCAGGAAGTTGCGGCCCTCTTGGCCAAGGGGGAAATCGAGCGCCTTCCGACGTCAGAAGTAGGTCGTGGTTGTTATTCCCACTACTTCTTGATTCCAAAGAAGGACAAGGGCTTGCGTCCTAACTTAGACCTCTGGAACGTTAATCGCTTCCTCTGGAAGGAGAAGTTCAAGATGCTCACGCATGCTCAGGTCTTGTCTGCCCTAGACCCACAAGACTGGATGGTAGCGTTGGACTTGCAGGATGCTTATTTTCATATCCCCATCCTGCCGGTCCACCGGCGTTACCTGCGGTTCACGGTAGGCCAAGAGGACTTTCAGTTCACCGTGCTCCCTTTCGGCCTTACCAGCGCTCCTTGGGTGTTCACGAAAGTGATGGTGGTGGTCGCAGCTCATCTGCCCAGATCAGGGGTTTCAGTCTTCCCCTATCAACGACTGGCTGTTGAAGGCAGGCTTGCCCCAGGCAGCCTTCTCCCACCTCCAGACTACGGCCGACCTCCTGCATTCGCTGGGGTTTTGCATCAACGTGCCGAAGTCGCATCTGATTACCTCTCAGAAATAGAAAAGCAATAAGCATAGAAAGAAAGGATGTTCATAATCCATGACACACAGTGCTGGTGTTATCACTTCTGCTGTCAGATGCCAGGATGCAATTCAGAGTCCTCATCAGAACCAGCCTGTTTTTTTAAAAGATTCACAATGTTGGTAAGCTTCCACTCCACATATCATACTCAGCTGTGTAGCTTTTTGGAGGCCTGCGTTTCATGTGTTTGAGATCATTTCTACTGGCACTGCTATTGTCCAGGACTGCAGGAAAAAGAAAGCTGATCCAGCAGCACTACTCCAATGTCCACATTTTCCATTTACCTCTTTGCTGGGATACTGAGCCCATGCAAACTGGTACACACTTTGGATTAGTGTCTTGTTACAATGAATAAAAGAAGGTGCTTAGCCAAGTAGTATGGATTAAAGATGAAGGTTTATTAATCTTGTTCCAAGTTACAGATAACGTCTCACCAGGAGTAGCATCCTTGCAGCTCAGTCCATTCCTTGAGCTGAAACTTAGTCAACCACAAAAACTCTCAACATTCTAATTACCTCACACATAGGCTGAGCAGAAGGGACCTGGAACTCTAGAGAGGAAGCATAGCAACCAAGGCAAGTCACAACAGATCTCTTAGCATAAGTGTTTCTTGCGTTGGGTTTAATGCTGTGTTGGGTGTGATAGGAACAGATTGTGCTTCATCCTCACCAGCACACCAACCGGATATTCCAGTAATGCTGATGATCATTAACAATGCGGATTTTCAATATGGTTTTATTCCATTTTAGGTCGACCAGTCACAATCTTAGACGAATGTATGGATGCCTTGCAAAAGTACATAATATCCAAGAGGCAGCAGCCCAGTTGACTTTTGACACTGAAAAGGCGTTTGATTCGCTAGAGTTGCCCTATCCACAATCTGTCCTTAAGAGTTTAGGACAAGAGTTTCTCTATTGTATAAGGATAGCCAGGGTGCGAGCGAATGGTGCAGTTTTGCGCTCTTACAAAGGACCAGGATAAAAACTAAATCAAATGTAATATTCTCTCCCTTTAAAACAGCGCAGCAAGTAAGACTACACTGGCGATCAGAGACAAATGGGGGGCCGACTGCAGGGAGGAAGTGTCCGATAAGGAATGATTCACGGCATGCTTAAAGATAAATAAGACCTCCAGTAATGCAAGGTTCAGATTGACACAATTCAACTTCTCCCCCTCACGTACATATTGCCAACTCTATATAATTTACATCATATAAAGATTCACACAGAAAACCAGAAAATGCTTCCATGACCCCAAATGATATGTAGCTGCTTAATACTAGTTGCTTGATTTGTTAACATGGGCCCAGTGCTTAGTTTGTTAAAAAGATTTATATAAATATGTTCCAGGGCTGTTGTCCGGAGGCCACTGCTACTTGCACCACCTTGCCCCTGCCAGCGCTGCCAATGACATTAGCTACACACCTACTAACCATCACACTCCTACAAGTGTGATAGTTCAGATCATTTCAGGCCCCAAAAGCTATAAGAATGGCTTGGAAGGCAAGCATTAGTAATTTTTAATATATATTGAATTAAATAAACAACTGTTGTTTTTGCTCATCTCTAAATTAGAGAAACCGCGCCACCATTTGGCAGACCATCATGAGGTCTGTAAACCACCGGCTCAAATTAAGCACTGCGTGGGCCCTATGGCCAATGTTTTCCTATTGGGCTTGGTTTATGTCAACTTTTATATCTGAAAGAGACCTTTAGTGATGGATTCCTTACCTCAGAATTACCCCCAGGCATTAGGCTGGATCCCGAGAATTTTTTCTTAGCAGTACCCCTGCTCGTCGGTGGGTGGCGTCAGTCGACTTTGTGTCCGTCATCTGCGTCGTGGTCGCCGGGATGACGTTGCGGTGTCTACTTAAGATGCCACCCCTGCGTGCTGACGTCAGTTCTTTCTTTTTCTGCACCAGCCTAGCGCAGAACCAGAGAGAGCTACCCTTTAGTCACTTTTTGACTAAACTTTTTCAATGTTTTGTCGACTTCTTTTTTGAGTCTTCGACTCCTGGTGCACAAGGGATGTCCCATTGTCAGACCGGCTTCAAGCCGTGCAAGGCCTGTCACAGACTGATGTTGGTGGTGGACCCGCACCTCATTTGCCATTGGTGTCAGGAGCATGACCATGACCCAAGTCGTGGTCCGACTGCCAGACCATGATTCCAAAGTCTTTTTCGGTAGCGTTCCCGAAAGCTCTTGGAGGCCCAGCAGTCGGCTCCGCGTCGCTACCAGTTTCATTCGAGGGGAAGGTCTTAAGACCACTCACAGAGCCCCCACACCTCTTCGAACTCAGTCTTCGTAGTCTTAGGGTAAGTTGAAGCACAAGAAGAAGGCGAAGAAGCACTGGGGCTCGTCACCTTCTCCCCATCGGTCAGCTGACGCAACGCTGGACCCGTAGCGTCGTCTCTCTAAGGCGCCATCTCTGGTGCCTCCTTCAGGGATGACTCCGCACCTCCCCCACTTCCGGGAGCCGGTGCATCCCCTGCCCCACTTTGTAAGTACTATGAGACCCTCCAACTCGTCTTTGGGCAGCCTGACTCCACTGGCACGCCTTTGGGCCCCGCGGAGCCAGTCAAGGGTCCTGGGCCTTCAATGCCGGTGGCTCCGGCCCATGCACCAGAGGACCCCCGCGGATCCAGGCCTGGATCCAGATCGAAACCGGTCGACCTTCCCCGGCGCCAACGCCCCCGGTGCCTACCTTGCCCCCGATCAACGCCGTCCCCATCCTCACCCCGGAGAAGAACCTAGAGCCGGACCAACGCTAGAGGGTACCTTTGTTCCCCTGTTCATCCCTGGTGTTCCCTATCACCCTGAAGTTGGTGTTGGGGACTTGGAGGAGTCTTTGGACACCCTTTGGCAGACCAGTTAGAAGAACTGGACTGGAGAGAGGAACTGGGCAGCGCCAGTGGTCTTGACACTTCCCCAGTGCTTGGCAGGCTTTCTCTTCCTACTGTGGCTATGGAAGAAGGACCATCTTACGCTGTGGTGATGCGAAAGGCGGCTGAGGTCTTGTGCCTTGAGCTCCCTTCTGTGGTGGTCAGGACTAACCTCCTGCCAGAGGTGCTTCAACATGCGGCTTCCTCTTTGGAACTACTCCTGCCCTTCAATGAAGCCCTCACTGACATCCTTCTGGGCACCTGGTCCAGGGCCAGCACAGGGGCTCCTGTGGAACAGTTGATTGCCCGCCGCCACCGCCTGGCCCCGGGCAACCCAGTTTTCCTCACCCAACACCCCTCCCCCAAGAGCTTGGTGGTCCATGCCTCTTCTTCAAAGGGCACATTCCCTTCTGCTCCTCCAGATAGGCAATCCAAATCACTAGATCACCTTAGGAAGCGTATGTACTTCTCCAGCTTGGTGCTGCGGCTCGTAAATACTGCGTGCCTCTTGGGCCAATACTCCCATACCATTTGGGATACGGTCACGCAGGTGCTGCCTAAGTGCCCGGAGGAGACCCAGGCCATTCTTTCCCAGGCAGTGGCGGATGGGAGAGATGTAGCCAAATTCATGATACGATGTGGACTGGATACCTCTGACTTACTAGACAGAACGATTGCCATGTCGGTAGCCCTTTGGCGCTGTGCCTGGTTGAGGATATCTGGTTTTTCGGAGGATGTCCAGTCAACACTCATGGACATGCCCTTCGATCGCCGTCGCCTATTGGGCGATAAAGCAGACACAGCGCTGGAGCGTTTTAAAGACTTACAGGCTACAGCCAGATCTTTGGGCCTCACTGCGTCTTCCCGTCCACCTCAGTCTGCTTTTCGCCCCTTTCGTGGCTACAGAAGGGGTGCCCAACCACGTCCAGCCCAGCCACCGGTTCACAGAAGCTGCCCCGCCTCTGCGTAACCATGGGCGTGGGACCCAGCGGCCTTGTGGGTCTGGGAACTAGCGGGTGTGCCAGTCCACCATGTCCCCCCCCCCCCCCCGTTTCCCCCTCCCCCGCGCCGCAGGCTCCAAACCCTCCTAATCTGACATCTCAGGCCCATCAATAGCCAGTGGGCAGCAGGATTCGCCCTAACCACCCCCACTGCCACGCCATCACGTCAGACAGATGGGTTTTGCAAATAGTCCAAAAGGGCCAGTCCTCCCCTTCAAGACTGCCCCTCTCTCCATGCCACCGTCATTCGACCACAGGCGCGTCTCCACCTGGAAGTCTCTGCTCTTTTGGCCAATTGAGCAATAGAGAGGGTACTAATGCCAGAAGTAGGTTGTGGTTGCTACTTCCGCTACTTTCTGGTGCCCAAGAAGGACAAAGGCCTGCGTCCTATCTTAGACCTCCGGGCCCTCAACTGCTTCCTCGCAAAGGAGAAGTTCAAAATGCTCACAATGGCTCATATCCTGTCTGCCCACGACCCTGGAGACTGGATGGTGGCGCTGGACTTGCAGGAAGCCTATTTTCATATTCCCAGTCTGCCAGCCCACAGGCGCTACCTGCGGTTCACAGTAGGCCATGAGCATTTTCATTTCACCGTGCTCGGCTTTGGCCTTACCAGTTCCCTGCGGGTGTTCACGAAGGTGATGACGGTGGTTGCAGCTCATCTGCACAGATCAGGGGTTCCAGTCTTCCCCTATCTCGACGACTGGCTGTTGAAGGCGTTCTCACCCCAGGCTGTCGTCTCCCACCTCCAGACTACGGCGAACCTCCTTCACTCGCTGGGGTTCGCTATAAACGTGCCAAGGTCACACCTGACTCCCTCTCAGACGCTCCCTTTTATCTGAGCTGTTCTGGACACAGTGCAGTTTCAGACTTATCCTCCCAAGCAGCGAGTCCTGGATATTCGGGCTATGATTTCGATGTTTCAGCCTCTATCCTGGATTTCTGTGAGAATGGCCCTGAGGCTGCTGGGCCTTTTGGCCTCCTGCATCCTGCTGGTGGATCATGCCAGATAGCATATGCAAAAGACACGCAATTGATGGACGGAATGCAGAACAAATCAAAACATTCACCCCCAGTCAAGAGATCTGGGTTAAATCCATCATTCTTTTGCTCACCATGTCACCCCAGTTTAGACCTGGCTATATGCAAATCTGTCTTGACCCTGTGCCTCATGGGAACAGTCCAGCCCGAACTGCGAAGCCAGGTCCTCCCTGGACCGGAAACAAGTATCCTAGGACCGGTTTCGGGGTTTCACCCCTCTTCAGCCAGGATAGCTTGATTCCAGTGGCACAGTGAGCCCAGGACTCACGTCTGAGCATGCCTGGCGCACTTAGGGCGAGAAAGCAGAAGACACACAATTGATGGACGGAATGCAGAACAAATCAAAACATTCACCCCCAGTCAAGAGATCTGGGTTAAATTCATCATTCTTTTGCTCACCATGTCACCCCAGTTTAGACCTGGCTATATGCAAATCGATCTTGACCCTGTGCCTCATGGGAACAGTCCAGCCCGAACTGCGAAGCCAGGTCTTCCCTGGACCGGAAACAAGCATCCTAGGACCGGTTTCGGGGTTTCAGCCCTCTTCAGCCAGGATAGCTTGATTCCAGTGGCACAGTGAGCCCAGGACTCACGTCTGAGCATATGCAGGCTCTGCAGTGGGACCTGAAGTTTCAGTGGGCGCACCATCAGGGGAATCTCTCCAACTGCGTTCAGATCTCGGAGGGGACTGCACACCAATTGCAGTGGTGGCTAACGAGCCAAGATTAGATCAGAGGCAGACCCCTCTCCCTTCCCCAACCAGATTTGACAATGGTGACAGATGCGTCACTTCTGGGCTGGGGCGGCCATCCGGGAGAGGCGGAGATCAGAGGCGTCTGGTCTCCGGCGGTGTCCGGGCTCCATATCAACCTGTTGGAGCTCCGGGCGAGCTGCTTGGCACTGAAAGCGTGTGGAGAAGTGTGGCTCAATGATTAGAGCGGCAGACCCTGATGCAGAGGTCTAGCCTGGGACCAGGGTTCAATTCCCCGCCTCGGCAGGTCTTGGGCTCAAAAATTCTACGGACCTGATAATTCTCGCCTCGGTGCCTATTCCAATCATGGAGTCCCACTCTGCAACTCTGGGCAATAGCTTGCTTAATCTCCACAACGGCCCCCACAACGCTAAGGATGCCTGGCCTCCACCTTGGGGGTGCCCAGGAGTGGACGCCTCACAGGGAAAGCCAGGATGGGTTCCACAGCGGTATTCGTACAAGCGCCTTGAGACCCTTGCGGGTGAGTAGTGTGCTATACAAGTATCAAATTTAAATTTTTTACATTTAAAGCGTTCCTTGCCTCTCTCAAAAGGAAAGTGATGCAGGTGTTCACCGACAACATCACCGCCATGTTGTACTGCAACAAGCAGGGTGGGGTGTGGTCGTGGACCCTGTGTCAGGAGGCTCTTCGCCTCAGGACGTGGCTCGAACACTAGGGCCACCAGGGGTTCAACACCTGGCAGGCTCTCTGAATGCCAGGGTGGATTAACTCAGCCGCCAGTGCCTGGTGGGTCACGAATGGCGTCTCCACACAGAGGTTGTGCAAGGTCTTTTTCAGCGGTGGGGAGAGCCTTGGTTAGATCTGTTTGCCACCGAAGAGAATGCGCACTGTCAGTAGTTCTGCGCGTTGGAGATTCCAAGGCATACTCGCTCTGTGACGCTTTTTACCGCAAGTGGAGTTGCGGACCACTGTACGCCTTTCCGCCTGTACCACTTCTACCCAGAGCCCTGAAGAAGATCAAGCGCAACCGGACCCAAGGTATTCTTGTGACCCCGGACTGAGCATGTAGAGTATGGTACCCAGAGCTTCTGAGCATGGCCATCGATCCTCCGATCAGCCTGCCTCTTCGGGGGATCTTCGGTTACAGCAGCAGGGGATGGTTCTGCACCCAAACCTGTCTAGCCTCCACCTCCTTGCGTGGAGATTGAATGGCAACAGTTGAAAGCTTTTGACCTTCCGCCCAAAGTCTGTAATGTTATCTTGGCAGCCAGGCGTCCCTCCACTAAAACGGTATACGCGTTTAGATGGAACAAGTTTGTGGCATGGTGCACATCAAAGGCTGTGGATCCCCTTTCTGCTCCTCTTTCCAAGGTTCTCTTGGCACTGTTAAAGGTTATCTTGCAGCTATTTCTGCTTTCCTTCAGCTGCCAGATCAGTCGTCTTTATTCAAGTCCCCTATTGTACAAAGATTTTTTAAGGGCATTATTCATCTCTTTTCTCCATCTCCTTTTATAATGTCCCAGTAGGACTTGAACCTTGTCTTAACCTACCTTATGTGTGCTCCCTTTGAGCCTCTTCACAACTGTCCTCTCAGGCTCCTAACTCTGAAAACTGCCTTTCTTGTTGCCATCACCTCAGCTCGCTGGGTAAGTGAACTGCAAGTCCTCTCTTCTAAGCCCCCCTTCTTCTATGTGGATCCAGACATCCATTTCTTCCTAAAGTGGTTACACCTTTTCACATAGGACAAACAATCACTTTGCCTACCTTCTTCCCACCTCCGCACCCTTCCAAAGAGGAGAAGAGACTCCACCGTCTACGCCCTAAACATGTGCTTTCCTTCTACCTTGACCGCACGAAAGATTTCTGGGTGGATGGTCAACTCTTTATTGACTATGTTGGTGCCAGGGTTGGTAGAGCCATTCAGAAGTGTACAACCTCTCTATGGGTTGTCCTTTGTATTGCGTTTAGCTACACTTTAGCGAAAAAGGAACCTACAGTGGGGCTGCATGCTCAATCCACTAGGGCTATGGCAGCAACTACTGCTTTGGCATGTGGAGTCCCACTTCTTGATATCGGTCAGGCAGCCACATGGGCATCCTTGCACACGTTTACCAGACATTACTGCCTGGACAGCCAGGTCCAGAGGGACGGCTATTTTGCCAGTTCAGTCCTCCAGGACTTTCTGGTGTGAACTTAGTTCGCAGACCCTCATCCAAGGTTGGTATTGCTGGGGTATCTATTCTAAGGTAAGGAATCTATAACTAACAGTCTCTTTTTGATGAACAAGTTACTTACCTTCGGTAACAATGTATCTGTAAGAGACACATGTTAGTTATAGATTCCTTACCGCCCCACCCATCCTCCCTGCTCTGCGTACTGACTTGGTCAGTGTCTTGCATGGCTCTGTGCTTCTGGCGTGGAAAGTGTGTCAAAACTGAGTCTAAGTAGACACCGCGACGTCATCGCGGCGACCACGACACCGACGATGGGCGCAGAGTCGACCGCCGCCACCCACCGACACGCAAGAGTACTGCTAAGAAAAAAATCTCCGGGTCCAGTCTGACGCCTGGGGGTAATTCTAAAGTAAGGAGTCTATAACTAACATATGTCTCTTACAGATACATTGTTACCGAAGGTAAGTAACTTGTTCCTTAAGGAGCGTTTTTGTAGCTAGTTCTTAGCACAAGCAAAACCCTGACTAAAGGGCTTGAAAAGTCGGCAGGGAAAACAGGCAGAAACTCTGGACTTCTCTGGACATCACTCTAGCACCAGAGGCGTTGAATAAAATATGTCCCAAAGACCCCAAAAATTAAAAGAGAAAAAATAACCACTCAAACAACTAGGATTCCACCGACAGAAGTCTTAATCTAAACATTTTGGTGCTCATGTTGGGTTTTGTTATGATGATCTGGTCTCCTCTCACTGGAGCCTGGTTGGGGGTAGTGAGGGCATAGACCAATCCACTGAATTTGACTTTGGAGGGCACCCTTACTGAAGTTTGAAGGCGATGGAATAGCTCCTTGACCCAGTTAACCTTGCTTCTTGCTTGCCAAGGTGTGATGTGTATTCAAAGTGGAAAAACAATGACGAGTTCCAACTCAGGGGGTTTAATATCTCTGTAGCACCAGTAAAGTGTAATCTGAACTATCAATTCAAAAACCATTCCAACGTACCATCAGTGTTTTGTGCCTTCAAAAGTGCTGCTATTAAAGAGTACAAATCCTCATCTTACCTATATCCATTTCTTTCTCAAATGTGGTTGACTTAAGGATTCGCAGACCCTTCATGTTGTTGTCCTTGTCTCCCCCTCCTAGCAGACGTTCTCCCACCATCTAACAGCACGCATGCGCAATACGACATACAGATGCTCAACTCCTGTAGAGCAACAAATCTCCACTGAGAGCTTCTTATAGTCTCTCTCGATTGGATTATTGTAGCTGTCTCTACTAGGGGCTTTCAACCTTTGCTCTGGCAAAGCAAAAGGAGGCAAAATACAGTGGTCAAGTTAGTCTGCAATCTAAAAAAACACGATCATCTCCACACTGAAGAAACCTGCATGGGCTGTCCATGGAAAAGAGTGCTGGTGTTAAATGGTTTTGGACAGTGGACAAAGTTTTTTAAAGTCTTGACCAACCTGAGCTCGCCACCTACTTAACCTCCTATGTTCAACGATGTCAATTTGCCAACATGCCAGGGGTAGCATAATTAACAGCACACGCCCCTGAAAATCCTGATGACAGACCTGCAAGAGACATTATAGTTTGTGATATCACATGGTCCTTTGACCTTGCTCGTATCATAGAAAGGAACATAACTCAGCTAGAAATAGAGACAATAAGGGCAATATTAATAAAAAGACAAATATGTTCCCAAAGCAGATAAAAGTAAATATTAGCTTCCACTCATATTTATAAGCTTGGAAGCTGCCATGGTATGCCATTAAGTTAGCATCAAAAGGCCTGTATACTGTAATCATATGCCTAATGTAATCTCATATGCACAATTGAATACACAAATTCCAAGTTGCAGTCTTGAATGCTTAGCAGAGCCATAATTTCTTCTTGAATAATTCCAAATGCCTAGGCCCAGCCACAGTGTCCAAGCCCAACTATCATGTACCCTGGCATAGCTTTGAATCTCACATTACAACTCCACATATCCAGGCACAAGCTGAAGTTTCCAAGCCCAATTACTATGTACTCGGACAAAGCCACGTATCCCGAGGGATAGTCCCCAATACTCCGGCTCAACCATCGAATGTCCAGATAAAGCCTTAAAAGTCTGAAGCAATATGGGTTTAATGCAGAGATCATATGCTCAGGCTTTATAGAACAGAGGAATCTCAGGTAACAGAAATCCTGCTGGTTGAACAGCCTAATATCCCTCAAGTTACATGTATCTTACAGGCTGAGGGCCCGGACGGCAGAGCTTTTCTTAACCTTAAGTAGATCGCACCGACTTTGACTTCTTACAACCGATCTATCTCCTAAGCCAAACTGATGTTACACGTTGAGCTTTGGGAATCAAATCTAGTGTTCAAGTTTTGCAAACCTTATAGTCTTAGATTTATCTCCAGTGTTAAACAGAACACTGAGAGGCGACTGAGAATTGAGACAACTGAGCTGTCCGTGAGATTTGCCAGAGTTTACTAGCTCGAGGTTCGGCCAGCAACGCTAACTTTGGGTTGCATGGATCTTAGGGATTCAAGCTTTAAGCTTGAAGACTTAAGACTCAGACAGTAAAGCAATCCCCAAGTTTACACAGATGTGAGATTCTCATGCTCAAAACAGCAGAGCTATCCATGTGTTTCCCAACCCTTACTGGCCAAAGCTTTAGACAGTAGAGCTATCTCTCTAGTCACGCAGATTCAGGCTCAAGACAGCAGAACTATCCCTCTGGTAGAACAGGTTTTGTAGGCTTGCACGTGCATTCATTTATCAGACGTGAGTAATATCCTCGTTTAAGTAAATCACCAATATTGTTTAAAGGTTTGTGAAGACTACAGTTCAGACGCACACAACATGTGTAGTTATCAACCAGCCTCATATTATGTGTGACGCATTCAGCCAGTTCTTGTTTTTTATCCGACATGATTTGCAATGTAGGACTTTTAAATACTTGCATATATAAAATTAAATTACAACTCCCAGAATGCAAAGTACAGTTAGCTAAAGGGCAAATCTATCTTAAATTTGTCACACACTATAAGGGGTTGGTACAGGTCTGTATAATGGGGTTGGGGTGAGAGGCAACAAAGGATCATTGTTCCCTGGGGTTTTTGGGCGAGTGGAGCAAGCCAAGGGATCCCTGGCCAGCTATTGGTCAGTTTAAGGTGGGGGCGGAGTTTTAAGTACGTTATGAGGGTTGTCAATTAGATGACTCGAGGCAAGATGGCGGCCGAGTAGAGACGGCCGTAGGTAGCTCTCCTGGTGACAGGGTGAAAAATAAACTGACATATTCAAAAAATGAGATTGGAGTTTATGGATGGCGGAGAGCAAGGAAACTACAAATCACGCCGTTAAGGAATTCAGCTTATCCGGGGTGAGGCACTGGATATCGGCATTATTGGCGGTCGCGGAACAGCTGATTGTCGGCTGCCGCGAACTCGAGCGGGATCTTGCTCAGGTGTCTCGCTGGAAGGAAGGCTGCTCCACAGCCCTCGGTGCTGAAAATATGGCACCTAAAGTTGGCGTGAAAAGTAAGGGAGCTATGCAGTCGGTCCCCCTGGAGTCCCCAAAGCAAAAACCGGCAGAAACAGAGGGGGTACCTGCCCTGTAGTGCAAGGACGCCAGCAGAGGACTCGGCCGGAAAATCTCCCTGACGGGAAGGGGAGGGGCCCGGGAGTACAGCCACAGCCCCAGCCGCCTCGGGCCACAATTGCTGACATGTTCCGGGCTGCTGGGACAGGAATAGCTATGGGACCTGCTATGGGCCAGCATAAGGAGCAATTCGGAAAGGAGTTGCAGGAGATTGTACAGATGGCCAAGGAGAATGATCAGGATAATACTAGTAAGCCACTGTCTGAAACGAGAGGGAATGAAGAGCAGGCTGAAGGCGTGGCTGTAGAGCTGCAGGGACAGGGGGAACAATTGGGGGATAATATTCTGGATGCTCAAGTGGGTGAACCCCTGGGGGAGATGGTCACAGGTAATGCTAGCCAGCAGAACGGCTCACCTGGGAGGACTAAAATCCAGCAGGAGGAGGAAACAGGGCAGCATCCCAGAATGCAGAAACAAAAAAGAAGAATGAAAGATATGAAAGGGGCCCTAAGGCCATATGGCGTATTGCAAGAGGGCAGGGAAAAGGATATTGACTCTGAGGCAAACGACTATTACTCTTTCTCGGATGCCACCTGGTCAGGATAGGGTTCGGAACCAGACGCTAACACAGACTCAAGTGAGGAGGAAATTCCCTCTGACGTTGAATTAAGGGGTTTGAAAAGGACTCCTACCACTGGGAATATGATACTCCGATCAGGGCGGAAGACCAACTCTGAGCATACTGATCTTAGGTGGGACTATTCCACGGGGGACCAACTAATGGGAGTCCGCAATCAGCCTAACCGAGAGAAAATAGAAGCGGAGCCTCCCGCGCTCTCCCCCACATTACAATCTATATTACAATGTGTAATGGCACATAGGGAAGAAGCTCGGTTGGAAAGTAAACGCTCCCAGAATGCCACCCGGAAACTCCAGGAGGCAGTGCGAAAAATTGCCAAGACATGCAATGATATAAGTGATCGAATCTCGGAGCTGGAAACCAGGACGGCTGTAGTGGAAGAAGATATCGCAGGGTCAAAGGGCCAAATTGAAGCACATGAGGGGCAACTTTCGGATATCCAATGGAAATTGGAAGAAGGAGAGAATCGGCAGAGAAGAAATAATTTACGCTTTCTTGGGATTCCGGAGGAGAAGGAGGGGCCCGACGCACGCCTGTATATCGTTGAATTCTTGGAGAAATCCTTCCCAGAAGTGACAGGTTGGAACTGGTCGCAGGAGATACAGAGGGCACATCGAGTTCCGTTTAATATGCGACATCCAGTTCACCCGGATGCTAAACCACGGGCATTCTTGGTATATTTTGGCAATTTTTTGCTGAGGCAAATTGTTTTTGAAAACGCAAGACCCGAAGCTCAGCGTACGGCTGATGGATTTTCTTTTTTCACTAGGCCTGATTTCAGCCACACTACGGTGGAACGCAGATGGCGCCTGCGACAGATGATCACATTGTTTCAGGAAAAAGGCGCGCAGGCCTTTCTCCTTAATCCGGCTCGATTGAAAATAATATGGAGAGATCAAACAAGGTTTTTTACATCTGAAATTAAGGCTTAGGAGTTTCTGGACACTGGGGGGAAATGATTTTCACCTTCTACTTTTCTTTTTTTTTTTTTTTTCACTATAGCTAGATAATTTGAAACAATTGCTTTAGATAAATAGGGACAGATAGGGACGATCAATACTTCTGATAATTATTGGAAGGACCTAATGGCTCTCTGCATATTACAGATCTGTACAAAAATGCAGGAAATATTTGTTAAATAGTATTAATATGTGTGGATGTGTCACCAGGACGAGTACCACCATTCATCATACACAGACCCAGTTGGTCTGTTGTCTCACATAGCGGGGTGGGGATGTACAGGGGGGGATGGAGGGGTAGAGGGGAGAGGGGTGGTGGGTCGAGGAAGGGGGAATGAGGGGGGCTTTGGAGGTAGGGGTAGGAGGGATAAAATCCAGGAAAGCAAAGTATAAACACAGGGAAAGAAAGTTAGTGGTAAAACCCTAGGGGAGTAGTCCAAAGGGCAACTTAGGCATCAAGGAAGCTATAAATATGGGTAGGTTGATTGTTTGTACAATTAATATTGGTGGGCTAAATGACAGGGGTAAAAGGATTTAGGGCCGGGGAGGTTTTTACGAGGAATTGGGGCGGATATAATCTGCCAGCAAGAGACGCATATCCCTTGGCAGAAAAGAGGGTTGAATTTTATCCCTGGGTACTCTCAGGTTATCTGCTCATCGCAGTCCAATACAAGAGGGGTGACCATACATGTTTCCAAACGACTACTACCTATTAAGCAAGTCAAATCAGACAAACTGGGTAGGTGGGCTATTGCTTGTATTCCAAATTAGCTCACAATTTGTACAATATATGGTTCAAATATTGATGACTCTGGTCTGCTGTCAGAGCTTGAGGCTGAATTGGCCTCTTGGCCAATGCCCTTAATAATATGCGGGGATTTTAACATCCATTTGGATACAGGGAATTCTGTCAAGAGGCGGGTATAAGGGTAGGAAACCACGAGTTTTTAAAGCTTTAAAGGCACTCATGGACAGCCATGGGCTGGTAGATATGTGGTCATGTAAAAAAGAAGAGGGTCCAGGTTATACCTACTTTACATGCCCACATAGAAAATACGTCAGACTTGATTATTTTTTCGTATCTGCCTCTCTTTTAGAGGGGGGTCAAATTAGGAAGCTCCCCAAGGTATTGTCAGATTATAACCCGCTATTGCTAGATATTGTAGTTCCGTTGTTTTCAAAAGGATTCACAAAGTGGACTTTCGATAAAAAACTGCTGGCTACAGAGGGTTTTATTGATCATATTAGGGGGTGGACACACCAGATACAGCACCACAAGAGAAATTGTCTGTGACTCATTCAAAGCTGGGCTCAAAGGTGAGATAATAAGTTTTGTTGTGTTTAACAGGAAACAACAGAAAAGTGAAATAAACACACTTACAGATGAATTTATTAATTATGAGAAACAACATATGATAGCTATAGGACAAAAACAGTTAGACCTACAAACATATCTAGAGTTCAAAGTAATTAGAACTAAAGCTAAGATAAATGGAATCTTTAATAAAAAAAAGCAGCTGAAAGATTTCAAACTAACACGAGAGAATTATGAGTATGGTGAAATGACGGGGAAACATCTCGCGCTCCGGTTAAAAGAAAGGGGAGCAATAAATAGCATCATTAAATTAAGAGGGAAGGATGGGGGTTAGCCACAGGTCTGCCAGGTATATTAAACATTCTTACGGACTTTTATCAAGATTTGTACAGCTCTAGGGTTCAGGCACCAATAACAACAGCAGTATTTACAGGGAATATACCTCCTCTGCTGGAAGGGCTAGAAGAAGATATCTCTCTGAGTGAGGTGTTAGAAGCGCTGCAGATGATGGCTTATATGAAGTGTTGCAAACAGACTTGGCTCCTTTATTATTAGATTTATTTTTATCTGTCCAGCAGAAGGGGATCCCGGCCCAATCATGGAAAGAAACTAATATAGTGATGTTTCTAAAAAAGGGAAAGAAAGCTGAAGATCCTGCTTCATACCGGCCCATATCACTAATTAATGGCAATGAGAAATTGTATTCTAAAATTCTAGCTATAAGACTCTCAAAGATAATTGGATCCTTAGTGAGCCCATGGCAGCATGGGTTTATTCCAGGTAAGGGTACAACGGACCATGTCCGCAGGGTAATTTCTTTATTTGATGTAGCTGAAACCACAGGGACACAGATGTCTCTGATATTGCTGGACGCCCAAAAGGCATTTGATCAAGTAGAGTGGGCATATCTGTGGCAAAATTTAAGATCTAAGGGCTTCGGCCCACGAATTCTAACTGCCATTCGAGCCATGTATGTTGAGGCTCATGCGAAAATACAATTAATGGGGAAGGAGTCGGGTAGGATTGAGATCACTCGTGGTACGAGACAGGGTTGTCCCTGCTCCCCAATCTTATTTGCGCTCTATATAGATCCCCTAGTTAGAGCTTTATTGAATGATCACTTAATTAAACCAATAGAGATCCATGGCTATAACACCAAGGTGTTAGCCTACGACGATGATATCGCGGTTGTTACTCCCGATCCACGTAGTGCATTAACAAGGATTGAAATGCTGGCTTCAGAATTCGGAAGACAGTCAGGAAACAGCTTAAATACAGACAAAACTCAAACTGTCTGTACTCGTAATACACAATGTCAAGATCTTCGAAGGGCAGAGTCAGCCACTTACTTAGGGATTATTATTACAGCGGAAGTAGGCAAGACTTGGGAAGCAAATTCTGCAACTTTATTAAAAAAAAATGGAGGGGATTTAAAGAAATTGGATAATCTACATCTAAGAGCGAATGTCATAAAAATGACAATGTTCCCTAAATTTTTCTATTTAATCCGGTGCATACCTTTGGAACCAGCAAATTCAGTATTAAAAAAGGCAGATGGGCTGTTCTCACAATTTATATGGGGCTATAAGAAGGTTAGGTGATCATTGAAACTAATGACTTTACCGCAACATTGTGGGGGGCTGGCAGTTCCTAATCTTCTATATTATTACTGGGCTGTAATGCTGCAGCATATGACTATATTATTCAGATTAAAACCCTGGGATCAGGGCAGGACAATTGTCTTGGATAATGATATCCCGCCATCCATCTATGAATTAGCAGCAGGAAAATCAGCACCAGGGCTAATCCTAAAACAGCTAGAGGGCAGCTATTATAAAAAAAAACACGCTTTAAGATCGTACGTGCTGCCTGGAATGTATGGCGGAAAGTTTGTAAAACTCTAAAAAAAAAAATACCAAGAATTCAGAGATATGTGGCTCTATGGCGCTCATCTGCCTTCTTGGTTCCACTGAACGATAATGTAAACAGAGTCTGGGAAAAGGCAGGAATTCAAAATATAGGGGATATTACGGACGTGAATGGGCTACTTTCATTCAAGGAACTACAGGAACGATATGGGCTAGATCCGAACACCTTTTTTAATTTATGCAAGTTAGGGCTGGGATCAAAACATTGGATCTGGAATCTATTAATCTTGCTCAAATCCCGTTATTAGAGTATTTAACGAAAAAACATCCTCGAGTTAAGGACGTATATTCAATATTGGTGGAGGCCAGTCCGGATGATCTTGTTAGAGTAGAAAGCAGCTGGGCAAAGAAATTGAATAACCCGGATATTGATAAATGTAGATCATTGGAATTATCTAAAAAAGCATTTTTATCGGTGAACCTTAAAGCCCGAACGTTTAAAACGGTATTTGGGTTGTATTTCACGCCAGCTAAACTCTGGGCATGGGGCAAAAGGGATAACAACAAGAGCCCAAGATGTGGCCAGGGTCCAGCTGATGTGATCCATATGTTTTCTGACTGCTGTCAATTGGATATATTACAGGAAAAAATTGAGCTGTTTTTACGGCAGACCCTGGGGCGGGTCGTTTCCTTAACTCCAACTATGTTGATATTTGGATATGATGAAGTGCAACAGTTGGAAGGATCTGAACTCTATCTATGCTTTATGGCAGCAGCTGTTTATCGTATAATGATTGCGTCTAAGTGGAAGGATGAGGATCCCTTAACGTACCAGGCTTGGAATGCTAGATTCTTTCACATATATAATTTGGAGATGGCATTGTATAAATGTAAAGGCAGCAGGGGAAAGAGAAGGGGTCAGTTAATTTGGGGGCCTCTGATGGAGCTGTAAGTTGTAATAAGCGGGTAATTGCTTCTCATAGGTTTTGTACGCTTAGACTTGTTTTGTCTAAATGTCTACTTTGTTGGGGATATATCATGGGTAGGTTATGTATGCCCGAACTGCTTAACTGGGATTGGTTCGGTTTTTTTTTATTTTAAAGAAATGTACTTATTGCTTTCTGGAAAGAAAAAGAAAAAAAGGGGGCAGCCGTCCCCTTTCTTGGCTAGGCATGCCGGCCACCAGGTATGTAGGCAGTTGAGCAGAATGTTATAGGTAGTAAGGATTAGATTTTGTGATCTTGAACTTCAGGGGAAATGGCGAATACAGAATTGCTGGAGGTGCTGCACGTGCTAAAAGAGGCATGTCGCACAGACCTCCTCAAGCTGGACATTCTAAAACAAACATGAGTCCCCAGGCACGACCAGCCCATGGCGAGAGCAGCGGTTAGGGTAGTGGCCATGGTGCTCGCCCCCTAAAGCGAAGGCTAGGAGATCTGGTGGGGGAGGTTCCGAGAGTAAGGGTATAGTGGCATAGAGCGGTGTTGAAAGAGGGAAACTGCAGGTGTGTGGGGGAGACCTGGGCTGGTGGTGATACAGGACAGTGTGGTGTGGCTCAATAACCCTGGGAAGAAGTGAAGGCACGGTCTAGTGTGGCAGGCACGAAAGCGACAGGGAAATTTCTCATGTTAGGTCAAGAGCTGCCTCAATGCTGCAAACAACATGGACATCCCAGGATGTGAGTGGTGATGGTGAGATTCTGAGTACTTGTGGTGGGACAGTGGTATTGACACTATGGAGAACACAGGTAGGCAAGGAGCCGCTGTTGGATTATGAAGGGGGAACTGAGAATGTTGAAGGGGAGAGTGTTCGTTATTTGTTTTTTAATTGAGCTTTTCAAACTTTTGCAAACCAACAACCCAGTTAAATAGCAATCCAACATTACATTTTATAATTCAACAATCATATTCACAGTGACCTGGCAGAACATTTTCATTTTGTCAAGAGTGGGTCTTGATGGTTGCTATCGATGAAGAGGAGAGAGTTGAGGAATGGAGTTGTAAGCTGCAGAGGTCCCAGGGACGGCAGTTGGTGTTTTGCCAGCTGGCAGGTCAGCATAAAGAGAGGAGCACAGATGGTTAGAGCACGGCCACGGCTGGACAGCCAGCTTCAGAGCAGGTCCCAATCCTACAGCCAGGGAAGACTGATGAAAAGGATGGAGTACACAGCATTGTATGCTACATTGGTGTAGTTGATGACCCGGATATGGAAGAGGGACTTGCACGTTTGTGTATGTGAGGACAAAGGCATTGGAATAGAGGGAGAGGTGACTGCCAATGATGGTAAAGGTAAGAATGACGGAGACAGCAGAGAAAGCTGCAGAAGACAAGGACAACAAAGAAAGCAAGGAAATTAAGCATGAGTGTAAGAAAGTGGCTCTGTATATACTGTTCCCAAATAGGTACAGTGTGCACAGAATCCACAGTCCCCAGAGGTTTGGCAGAGGCTAAAGTTAGATATAACCTTACTCTCTAAAGTGGTAGCTTGGTCGAGCAGTAAGGCAGTATCAGAGGACAGTGTAAAGCATTTGTTGTACACACTCAGACTGGACCCGGAGTGTCATCGTTCTCCGGCTCCTTCTTTGGAGCCCGCTTCTGGGATGGCTCTGCGCTTCCCTCCCTATCCCGGAGCTGGAGCGTCCCCTGCCCACTTTCAAGCTTTTTACGAAGTGCTTCACAGCACCTTTGGGCAGCCCGACTCCACCGGCGCGCCTTCAGGCCCCGCGGACTTGGCTGTGGGCCCTGGGCCTTGGATGCCAGCAGCTTTGGCTTTGGACCGATGTCGGTACGGTGCCGGAGGGTACTTTTGTAGCTCTGTTCATCCCTGGCGTTCCCTGTCACCCTGAGTGGCAGCCAGAGGAGGATGAGGAGGACTAGGAGGGGTCTGGAGACCCTTTAGCCGACCAGCTTGAGGAGCCGGACTGGCGAGAGGAACTGGGTGATGCCAGTCGTTTGGATACCTCCCCAGACCTCTGCATGCTGTCTCCCCCCCCCTACCGTGGCTATGGAGGCAGGAGCTTCATACGCAGTGGTGTTGCATAGGGCGGCTGAGGCCTTGGGCCTGGAGCTTCCTACTGTGGAAGTCAGGACTAACCTCCTGACAGAGGTCCTTCAACCGGCAGCAGCCTCTTCAGAGCCCCTGCTGTCTTTTAATGAAGCCCTCACTGACGTCCTTCTGGGCACTTGGTCTAAGCCCAGCACAGGCGCTCCTGTGGACAGGATGATTGCCCGACGCCACTGCTGGGTCCCAGGCGACCCACTTTTCCTCTCCCAACACCCTACCTCGGGAGCTTGGTGGGCCAAGCCTCGTCTTCTAAGGGCGCATTCCCTACTGCTCCGCCAGATAGGGAATCCAAGTAGCTGGACCACCTTGGGAAGAATAGGTTTTCTTCCGCCAGCTTAGTGCTGCGGTCGGTGAACCCTGCATGCCTCTTGGGCCGTTATACTCATACAGTGTGGGATACGGTTGCGCAAGTGCTGCCACTGTGCCCGGAGGAGGCCTGGGCCGTTCTCACCTGCGCAGTGGCAGAGGTTCGAGACACAGCTAAATTCACCATTCCGTGTGGGCTGGATACCTCCGAGACTCTGGGCAGAACGTGGGTAGCCTTGAGGCGCTACGCCTGGTTGAGGACATCTGGTTTCTCTGGGGATGTCCAATCCGCCCTTTTGGATATGCCCTTTGATGGCAGTCGCCTTTTCGGTGATCATCTCCTGAGGCTTGAGCCGGGAGAAGCGCTGGCTGCGCCAAGTACTGCGGTATTATTTCTGGTATTTTAAAAAGTTAATCTGGGGCAGCACCTTACTCACCGGCACCTGACACGTTCTGTTGATTGCATAGCCCCTTGCCGATTTGCGAAGACGATATGCCGGGCCGCCATCTTGGGAGGAGAGGTGGTCAGTGTTTCGGTGTTCTAGGGCTCTTCCATACTTAAACTCGCATGGCGCGAGCGCGCAGCGGGCCAGCCGCATGCGCACCGAAGACGCTCCTAAGGCAAGCCCGTCTGCGCCCGTCCGCGCTCCTGCCGCGCCATGCGCCAGAATCCCTGGCCAATATTCTCTTGGTGACCAAACAAACCTTTGTCATTCTAATAGGCAATTACGTGCTTTGAACAGGGCTCCTAGGCGGCCTGACTGTGTTTGTGTCACACCCGGCTCTGGTTCGGGGCTTATACCCCGGCTGTGCCCAGTCTGTCTCACAACTCTGCCAGAGCTTGGTTCTGGCAAAACCCTTAAAGAAGTCCGGGAATTTGGTACTAACTCAATATCGGGACTGCGGAGGTATTTCAATGCCTTTTGGTGAATGCACGCTCATTGGTCAAACACAGTGTTGAGTGTGAAACATTAATGGAGAATAATAACATTAATATAGCCTTCATTTAACAATGCAGTTCGTATGATGCAAAGATGTAAAGTTATTGTTATAACGTGCAAGATGTTTAATACAAAGAATTTACAACAAACAAACAAAATATAGCCTTCATTACGGAAACCTGGCTAGATGAAGCCTCGGGACCCGACCTGGTGAAAGCCACACTCCCGGGTTTTTCCTGTTATACTGTAAACAGACCTTTTAAAAAAGGGGGAGGGCTGGCTGTGATTTATGATAATAACATTAAAGCCACTTTTAATACAGTCGTCTATTCTAGCTTTGAAGCTTTGTCCTTTGCCTTTACTCTCCATCATGACCACATCTTCAGGGGTGTTTTCATTTATAGACCTCCTGGTCTTAGGAGCCAGTTTTTAATAGAGGTGGGAGCTGTTCTTGAGGAAGTTTTTCCATGGAGTCGTTTACCTTCCTGGGCGATTTTAATTTCCATCTAGAGATGGATGGGGATAGAGACACTGGAAAACTGCTTGATCTCATGGGTAGTCTGGAGTTCAAACAATTAGTGCGGGCTCCCACTCACCAGGCAGGGCCCACTTTGGATGGGATTTTCTCTAATTCCACACAACTCTCGGTCACTGATATCTTACCTCTTGCCTGGTCTGATCATCATGCAATCAGTTTCGAGATAATGGGCCTGAAAGGCCAGGGTAGGGCTCCTATGGGGAGGAAGCCTAAGGAAATTAGATCCTGGAATAAGGTTGAAGGAAATGATCTTAGGAACCTTTTACTCTCCACACAGAAACCCCTCCCCTCAGAAGTTGAAGAAGCTGTCTCGGTATATACAGCTTGGATTGAGGAGGTTTGCCTTACTCTTGCTCCTAAAAAAACTATTGTCCCTAAAAGGCTACAACCCACAGCCCCCTGGTACTCACCAGAATTGAAATCCCAAAAACTAAAATGTAAACGGTTGGAACGGGCTTGGAGAAAGAGTTATCTTCCTTCTGCTAAAGAAACCTACAAACAAAGTATTATGTGCTACAAACATCTGCTGTTGGAAACTAAGAGAGAGTTTTTCTCACACCAGATTAATCAGGCGAGTAATTCCCCAAAGGAACTCTACAAAATAGTAACCAGGCTAGCGCATCCATTGCCTGTCCTTCTTACACCGACTAGGGATTTCTGTGAGGAAATTGCTATTTTTTCCCAGACTAAAGGGGCCATAATTTTCAATACATTTAAGAACCCGGCTAGCTTAGGTCCTGGCCCGATGGTCTGTCTGGAGTCAAAGTCCACCCTGGATATCTTTCCTCCTATAACATATCCTGAGACCCTCAATCTGTTGGTAACGGCGAAATCTGGATCACCTTATGATCCGTGTCCAGTAGCAATAGCTAAGCTGGCCCCTGAACCCATAGCTTTGACACTGACGGTTCTTTACAAAGCTATGTTTTCCTCTGGGCAGTTTCCAATTCGATGGAAGGTAGCCTCGGATCTTCCTCTGTTGAAGAAACCCAACTTGGATACTAATGATCCCAACAATTTTCGCCCCATTTCGCGCCTCTCCCTACCGGCGAAATTGGTGGAAAAACATTTGAATATCAAGCTCAGTGCTTTTCTGCGGGACGCCAATGTCCTGGATCCCACCCAGTTTGGCTTCAGAGAAGGGCACAGCACCGAGACCGCGCTTCTCAAATCTACGGACGAGATTAGGAGAGGGCTGGATCAAGGTGGTAAGGCAGTATTGATCCTTCTTTACCTTTCCGCAGCCTTCGATACGGTCCATCATGGAGTTTTGATGGACCGGCTGTCGGCTTGCGGAATACGGAACAAAGCTTGGTCTCTATTAAAGTCATTCCTGTCTGACAGACGACAGTCAGTGGCTTTGGGTGACTTCGTCTCGAACCCCTTTTCACTCCCCTGTGGGGTTCCACAGGGCTCCTCCCTTAGCCCTACGCTTTTTAATGTGTATGTATCTCCTCTTGCCCCTTTGATTGAATCGTTCGGCTTTTGTCTTACATCTTATGCTGACGACACTCAAATTGTAATCTCCATGCGACCAGGCCAGGAGAAGGCGTCAGGGAAAAGACTACATGACTGCATGGGGGCAGTAGGAGGTTGGATGTCCCAAAACTGTCTAAAGCTCAATGCAAGTAAGACTGAGGTGACGGTTTTTGGCAATAACGCCAACATCTGGACTCCTAGTTGGTGGCCCGAGACCATGGGCACCCTTCCAGTTCCCTCGAGAAAAGTAAAATATTTGGGTGTAGTGCTGGATGATTGTCTCTTCATGCAAGCTCAGGTGAATGCCGTAGTCTCCACTACCTCTTACATTCTTAGGAGCCTGAGGAAAGTGCTTCCGCTCTTGCCGGCGAATTGCAAATTCACAGTGGTTACAGCTTTGATTTTGTCTCGCCTTGACTACTGTAATGGTCTTTATTTGAATATGCAGGAGGGCAATCTTCGTAAATTCCAGATGCTCCAGAACTCAGCAGCCAGGCTGCTCACGGAAACATCAAGGTCTACCCCGATTTCTGGCGCAATAAGAAAACTCCACTGACTGCCTGTAAAAAAGCGTATTCAATTTAAAGCCCTTTGTTTAGTCTTCTGCGCTTTGCAGAATACAGGCTCTTTACATTTGAGACAACAATTTCGCTGGTATGTACCAGCAAGATCACTGCGCTCATTGGGAGCAAAACGTATTATCCTTCCTACTATAAGGAAAGCCAGATGGGGTGGGAGAAGTTTTGTAGCAGGGGCGGCCAGGGCCTGGAATGAGCTTCCTTTTGATCTGAGGAACTCGAAGGATCTTCTTTCCTTTAGGAAAGAGCTCAAAACATGGTTGTTTTGATTCTCTTGTTGTTTGGGTTTTGGGAGAACTACAGCAAGCGCCGGGACACCCTAGGGTCGCTGTGCGCTATAAAAGTTCAAATAACATAACAAGGCAGACTCAGCGCTCAAGCGCTTCAAGGACTCTAGGGCTACGACCAGATCCTTGGGCCTCGCGGCAACCACTTACCCCACGGAGTCCGCTTTTCACCCCTTTCATAACTACGGAAGGGGTGCCCCACCACGTTCCACCCAATCTCGCCGCAGGGCCGCTCAAGTTACCCAGCCTATGCGTGGCCGCGGATTTGGGACCCAGCGACGCTAGTCTGGGGGCCAGCGGGCGAGCCAGTCCACCCATGCCCCCCCCCCCCCCCCTTCAGCAGCCTCCAAAACCTCCTAGTCTGACCTTTCAGGGCAACCAGAGGGCGGCAAGATTCGCCATCACCACCTCCACTGGCAAACCATCACGTCGGACAGGTGGGTTTTGCAGATAGTCCAAAAAGGCTACTCCCTCCCTCCATGCCACCAGCACTCCATTGCATGTTGGAGGATCAGTTGGCCCTAATCCGGCAAGAAGTTGCAGCTCTCTTGGCCAAGGGAGCTATTGAAAGGGTCCCTGTGCCAGAAGTAGGTTGTGGTTATTACTCTCACTACTTTCTAGTACCCAAGAAGGACAAAGGCCTGCATCCTATCTTAGACCTCAGGGCCCTCAACTGCTTCCTCCAGAAAGAGAAGTTCAAAATGCTCATGTTTGTTCAGGTCCTGTCTGCCCTCAATTCTGGAGACTGGATGGTAGCGTTAGACTTGCAGGATGCCTATTTCCACATCCCCATCCTGCCAGCCCACAGGTGTTACTTACAGTTCACGGTAGGCGACGAGCATTTGAATTTACCGTGCTCCCTTTTGGCCTTACCAGTGCCCCTCAGGTGTTCATGAAAGTAATGGCGGTGGTCGCGGCTCATCTGCGCAGATCAGTGGTTCCAGTCTTTCCCCATCTCTACGACTGGCTGTTGAAGCCGAGCCCGGCCACTGTCAACGTGCAGGAGTCGCACCTGATTCCCTCTCTGAAGCTCCTTTTCATCAGAGCAGTTCTGGATACAGCGCAGTTTCAGGGTTATCCTCCCGAGCAGCAAGTATGTGATATTCGGGCTATGATACCGATGTTTCAGCGTCTGTCCCGGATTTCGGTGAGAGTGACCCTGAGGCTGCTGGGCCTCATGGCCTCCTGCATCCTGCTGGTGGATTATGCCAGGTGGCATATGCAGGCTCTGGTGTGGCACCTACAGTTCCAGTCGGCACAGCATCAGAGGAACCTTTCCAATGTCATCCAGATCTCGGAGGGAGCTGCACATCAATTGCAGCAGTGGCTCACGAACCACAATTGGGTCAGAGGCGGATCCCTCTCCCTTCCCCAACCAGAGTTCACAGTAGTGACCGTTGCGTCACTCCTGGGATGGGGTGGCCACCTGTGAGAGGCGGAGATCAGGGGTCTCTGGTCTCTGGCAGAGTCCGGTCTCCACTTCAACCTTTTGGAGCTCCGGGCGATCTGTCTTACACTGAAGGCATTCCTTCCTTCTGTCAAAGGAAGAGTATTGCAGGTGTTCACAGGCAACACCACCGCCATCTGGCACTGCAACAAACAGGGCGGGTGGGGTCGTGGACCCTATTTTAAGAGGCTGTTCGCCTTTGGACATGGCTGGAACATCAGGGCGTATCTCTGGTAGTTCAACACCTGGCAGGTTCCCTAAACGCCAGTGTGGACGAACACAGCCGCCGGTGCATGATGGATCACAAATGATGTCTTCACTCGGAGGTAGTGCAAGGTCTCTCTCAGCAGTGGGGAGAGCCTTGGTTAGATCTGTTCGCCACCGAAGAGAACGCACAATGTCAGCAGTTCTGCGCGTTGGAGTTTCCAAGGCGGCACTCGCTCTGCATTGCTTTTTGTCGCAGGTGGAATTGCGGCCTCCTGTATTCCTTTCCGCCTGTACCACTTCTGCCCAGAGTGCTGAAGAAGATCAAGCGCGAATGGGCCCAAGTCATTCATGTGGCTCCAGACTGGGCATCAAGAGACTGATACCCCGAGCTCTTGAGCATGGCCATCGATCCTCTGATCAGACTGCCTCGTCAGGAGGATATTCTGTCGCAGCAGCAGGGGGGGTCCTCCACCCAAACCTTTCCAGCCTCCACCTCCTTGCATGGAGATTGACTGGAGACAGTTGACAGCTTTTGACCTTCCTCCCGAAGTCTGTAATGTCATCTTGGCAGCCAGGCTTCCCCCCACTAAAACGGTATATGCCTGTAGATGGAACAAATGTGTGGCATGGTGCACAGCAAAGGCTGTGGATCCCCTTTCTGCCCCTCTTTCAGAGGTGCTCCTCTTCATTCTATCTTTGGCCCAGCAGGGCTCAGCTCTGTGTACTCTTAAAGGCTACCTTTCGGCCATCTCTGCCTTTCTGCGCCTTTCTGATCAGCCTTCTCTTTTTAAGTCTCCGATTGTAAATAGATTTCTAACGGGCATTACTCATCTCTTTCCTCCCTCTTCTTTTGTAATGCCCCAGTGGGACCTGAATCTTGTTCTTACTTTCCTTATGTGTGCTCCCTTCAAGCCACTACATAATTGTCTTCTTAGTCTTACCTTGAACATCGCTTTCCTGCTTGCCATCACATCTGCTCGCAGGGTGAGTGAGCTTCAGGCTCTTTCCTCCAAGCCTCCTTTTCTTGCGGTTCATCAAAGTGGTCCTTCGCGCTAGGCCCTCTTTCTGGCCAAAGTGGTTACCTCTTTCCACATAGGTAAGACCAGCACATTGCCCACCTTCTTCCCACCTCCGCACCCTTCCAGAGAGGAGGAGAGACTCCACCGTCTGGACCCAAAACGTGCGCTGTCCTTCTACCTTGACCGCACTAAAGATTTCTGGGTGGACTATCAACTCTTTGTGGGCACCAAGAAAGGTCGGGCCGTGCACAAACTTACCATCTCTTGATGGGTTGCCCTATGCATCAAAATCTGCTATTCTTTGGTGAAAAAGGAACCTCCAGTAGGACTGCATGCCCACTCCACCAGGGTGACTGCACCCTCTACTGCTTTAGGGCGTGGAGTGCCGTTGATTGACATCTGTCAGGCAGCCACGTAGGCATCCCTGCACACATTCACAAAACATTCCTGCCTGGATAGCCAAGTCTGGAGAGATCGCTTTTTTGGCCGTTCTGTTTTCCAGGACTATCTGGTGTGAACTTAGTTCGCAGTCCCACCTCCGGGGTTAGCATTGCTATCTATTCTAAGGTAAGGAATCTATAACTAAGGGTCTCTTTTGGATGAACAAGTTACTTACCTTCGGTAACGATGTATCTGTAAGAGACATACATTAGTTATAGATTCCTTATAGCCCCACTCATCCTCCCCGTTCTGCGAACTGACTTCTAGAGACAGGATATCCCTTCCAGGGCCGTAGTTTTGTGCACCAGTGGTCAGTGTCTTGCATGGCTCTGCGCTTGAGGCGTGGAAGGTCGTGTCAGAACTGATGTCAGCGCGCAGGGGTGGCATCTAAGTAGACACCGCAAGGTCATCCCGGGGACCGCGACACCGATGACGGACGCAGAGTCAACCGATGCCACCTACCGACGCAAAGGGGTACTGCTACAGAAAAATTCTCCGGATCCAGTCTGACGCCTGGGGGTAATTCTAAGGGAAGGAATCTATAACTAATGTATGTCTCTTACAGATACATAGTTACCGAAGGTAAGTAAGTTGTTCCTTAGGTTTAGGGTACCAGCAGAGGGGAGGGGGTCAGCTGGTCCTGTAAGGGCCACTACCGGGTTAGTAGGAAAGGGCGCAAATACCAGTTAAGCTGGAGCACTTACAGTTCTGGCTTCAGGGTTACACGAGTAGGCAGAATGCAGAGTTGTGAGCTTTTTTTTTCTTTTGGTTTCAAGTTGGGTTATGAATGTCCTCAGGTGACGCTGTGGAGCTAAGGGACTGGCATGCGGCTGATGTCCACACCTTGGAGGACCTATACCATGAGGGAGGTCTTCTGCCGTTCACGACCCTTGCGGAGGAGACGGGGCTAGCGCGGGGCCAGTTTCTCCGCCATCGGGATTTGGTGGAGACGCTAGCAGACCACTGGAGAGACCTACGGGAGGAGCCGGAACAGCACTTAGTGGTGCAATATCTTCATGTCATGGGACGAGGGGGGCACCTGATTAAATGGTTTGCCGCGGCCTTGCGAGCGCATTCGGCGCTGAGCCTAGGGGCATTACGCGAGAAATGGGAAGTGGACCTTGCCCGCCCTATGGCGGATAAAGAATGGGAGAGGGCACTACAGGGGCCGAGGAGGGTGCCTAGAAATATGAGATTCCGCCAAATACAGTTCTTTGTCTTACATAGGGCCTACCTTACGCCGGCTGCCATTAATAGATATTTCCATCGCGTGGATGCATGCTGTCCCCGTTGTACGGAGGTTGATGCTGATCTGCTTCACATGCTGTGGGGTTGTCCGTCCGGAGCTGAGCACATACTGGCAGACAATACAAGGGGTGCTCCGCAGGTGCATGGGACGGGAGCTCCCCTCTGAGTGGCCTACTTACCTGTTGCACCTCTTTCATAGGCCACCCCAGGCTAAGGTTGCCTCTCGTTTTATAGATCTGGGGATCATAGTGGCGAAGCGCCTTATCACTAAGCGCTGGAAGGCAGACGCTGCGCCGCATGTGCGGGCGTGGCGCGGCACTTTTTTGGTCTGGGCAAAGGCGGAGGAAGTGGCACTTCGGCGGGAGGAAACACTGGGCCTTAGGGTAACGCCAATCGCATCCCAATGGGGGGAGATGCTGCAGGTCCTGCTACAATCGGATGGGGTGACCCTGGCAGGGGACAGTGGCGAGCTGCAGGAGCTGCGTTAGAGCCTAGGGGGCTGTCTGGCCTGACGGGGTGTCACGACGCTGGGTATGACTACTTTGACACAGATGATAATGCATGACGCTGCACGGATAATAGTAAACGTCACACTCCTGGAGGCGAGGGCTGGAGGGAGGAACCCGACAGGTGAGGGGTATGAGGGGAGGGGCATCTAGAATCAAGTGGAGAGCTGCTGTTGGATGTTGTTTTAGTTGCTAAGCTGTGGAGGAGACAGCTTCCCAGTTGCAGAATGGGGCGTTTAGCAATGTTTGATTATCTGTTTAGGGGTGCACTGGGATAAGTACGTATTTGGCAACAGAGACGGCGGTATGACAATCTTCACAGGTGATGCGACCGCAAAACCGCGTGTGGGATAGCTTTACTTATAGCCTTACAGGCTATGGCCTAGGGCAATGCTACATGCCACCCATTTGGTACAAAATGTTAAGATTATATGTGATGTGTCCTAAGCCTTTACCATGCAATAGATGTAACTATGCTCTCTGCCAATATGAGATGTATTGTATGATTATGGTTGCAAACTCAATAAACAGATTTCTAAATAAATAAAATAATGAATGTCCTCAGGTGACATGCTGGGTGGAGAATTTGAGATCATCAAAGGCTTTACAGGTGGTTGTATGGTCCAAACTGATAATCTACTGAATTTGCAGATATCACAGGTTCGGGTGGTACCTAAGAAGAAACCAGGTGAGTTTTGTCAGATTCAGTACTCATTTTAGCCGTGGATGACTGTTCTTAGTTGAGTTGGCAGACCCAGCTGTGTTTGTTGACTTCTTGGCCTCTTTTCCTGGAGGTTGTGGAGGACTTGGGGGTTCCACTGGCACCTGAAAAAACAGTTGGCCCACAAAAAACTATCTGTAAAAAAAATTGACCCTGACAAGATGGAAGGGCGGTTTCCAGAGGAAAAACGTAGGGTTCTTTTACAAATGTTGGATGAGATGCTGGAGAAGAAGGCAGCAATGGTGAGAGACATTTGTACTTTGTTGAGCCATCTTAATTTTGCCTGCAGGGTTATAAAAGCTGGTGTTTGGCTTTGCCAGAACAGCAAATGCCACATCACAGGCAACGATTGACTGTGAGAATTAAAGCAGACTTACTTGCTTGGAGAGTGTTTCTGCAGCATTTTAATGACATTCCACTGGAAAGCATTGGGGAGAAAGTGGAGTGGTCATTACAATTTTCTTTGATGTCACGACTAAGGCAGTTTGTTTTTTTAAGGGAGGAAGTGGTGTGTACAGGAATGGCCGAAAGCTTGGAAATACGTGGCATGCATATTACACTTTGGGAATTATTTCCTTTGGTGGTAGCCTTGGCATTGCGGTAAAACAATTTCAGGAATAAGAGTGTCTTTTAGTGTGGATACAATGGCAGTAGTGAGCTAGGTCAACGGCCAGTCTGCCAAAAGATGTTAAGGTTCTTCAGTTACTTTGGGTTTTCGTGCTGGGCTGTTTGATTTTCAGTGTTGCTTTTTGGGAAAGGCATGTTCCAGGCGTGGATAATGACACTGCGGATGCTCTGTCTCATTCACAGTGGCAGAAATGTTATGGCCTAGTGACAAATTGGCAGTTTTCGTATATAGGAACTGATTGAGGGAAGATGAGTGAGGGTTTGTACAAGGAGGACATGCAAGTGAAGGACAAAGAGATTGAACTGTGGCTTATGAGCAGTAAGACTGACTAGATGGGGAAAGGCAAGAAGATTGTTCTCAGGAGATACCTAGTGGAGGTGGTTTTCTCCATTGGCTTGGTAGAGCAGGTTTCAAGGGATGGTGGTTAGTGAGGTTACGGTTTTCAGTCATGCATATAGGTCAAGATTATTGGGGTGTCAAGTTTTGGCGGTTTTAAGGAAGTAACTGAGAATGTTGAATTTACCTGTGGAGGAGTTTGGAACATACTCGTTCCAGACTGGAGTGGCCACAGAGGCAGATTTACAGGGATGTCCTGAGGAGAGAATGAAAGGGCTTGTATAGTGGAAGTCTGATTTCTTTCGTAGGTATGTGGAATTTGAATTGGTGATGTGTTGAGAGTTGAGGGGCTGATTGGTTTGGGACCTTAATGGGTTTTCTATTTTATTTCCTTGTAGGGTGCTTGGCAGGAATATAGAGGGGTTATGTTTCAGTCTGGATCTGTAGACACTTTTTCATAAGGTGGGTGGCATAGCGTCAACGCCAGGATACCCTCATGGGTGAAAGTGTACTTTACAAATACACATAATATAGCGGCAGGCATCACAGAAGAATATGGCTGTTAGTTGGGTTTCAGTGATCTGAAAATTCAAGTCAAATGGTTTGGGAAAGGGGGGGAAGGGGTTGTGGGGAATTGTTGGTAAATAGTCAAGTTGCAGAGGTGTTAGGGTGCCCAGCAGTTATTTTGATACACCTGGGTGAGAATAAATTTAGCAAACACAAGGAGATGATAGACGGAGTGCTGAAACTTTTCAGACACTCACCCCCAACACAGATCTGGGTTGAACCCATCATCGTTCTTTAGATCACTTTGCCACCCCAGTTCAGACACAGCTATATGCAAATCAGCCTTGACCCTGTTCCTCATGGGAACAGTCCAGCCCAAATTGCCAAGACAGGTCTTCCCTGGACCAAAACCAAACATCCTGGGACCAGTTTCAGGGTAACACCCCTCATCAGCCAGGCTAGCTTGATTCCAGTGGCAAAGTGAGCAAGGGACCCACGTATGGGCATGCCCTGCCCACTTAAGGCGAACAAAGCAAACACAAGAGATGATGGACGGAGTGCCGAAACTTTTCAGACACGCCCAGTCACAGATCTGGGTTGAATCCACCATCGTTCTTTAGCTCACTTCGCCACCCCAGGTCAGACCCAGCCATGTGCAAATCAGTCTTGACCTTGAGAATACATTTTTGTCAAAATGAAAGGCTTGGCACTGTTAAGAGCTGAAGTAAAATCTGACAATTTCATTTCTGATGGATACATCTGCCAGTGGATTCCTCACCTTGTGAATATCCCCTGCGCCAGCAACATTCGGAAACTTTTGTAGCAGTCCACGCCGATGGGGTCGAAGATGACGTCACAGAGACACGGCTCCGCTCGCGACTCCACTGACGTCACCGGCTCCATAAGAAGACCTCCTCGGCGTGATGACGTCAGTTCCCTTTTTTCCGCGCCGACGACGCCAACGGATTTCGGGAATCGTTACTGGTAGCTTTACCTGTTACTTTGTGTTTATTCCGAAGTTTCTCTGTCTTTCTTCGAGAATGTCGGCAAGGAAGTCTGGTTTCAAGCCTTGCCATGAATGTGGCAAACACATGTCCATCACTGACCCGCATGACGACTGCGTTTGGTGTTTGTCATCGGACCACGATGTTGAAGGATGTTCGTGTTGCAGGAAGATGAGCTCAAAGGCTCTTAAGGAAAGAGAGGCAAAGCTCTTTATCGCCCGGATGAAGAGAAAGGAGAAAAGAGGTAGAAGAAGATCCAGGTCGAGGTCGGCTTCCAAGTCGACTTCGGGACATGCTTCAAAGAGCAAGAAGCATAAGAAGAAAAGGAGGCATTCGTCTCATCACAAGGCCTCGACGTCGAAGTCTAAATCACCTGCTCGGCGTCGAAGGGAGTCAGTATCTCCTTCTCCTGTTCCGGCTTCGCCTCCCGTTCCATCTTCTCCTGTGTTTTCTCCGGCTCCGGCTGGTTCGCCGGTGCCGGCGTCCTCTCCGGCGCCGATGGCTTCTCCAGGTCCTGCAGGTCCTTCGGCTCCGTCTCCGACTCCGGCCCAGGATGAGGATGATCAGGCTCCGGGTGAGTCTGTGACGCCGCAAGTTCCACCGTCGGCGCCGGCAGGCCCGAGTCCGGTGTTACCTGACCAGTATCCGGCTTTCCCTAATCCAGGTCAGGACCCCTCGCAGTATCTCAATGCGATGTATGGGGTGTTTTCACGGGCCATGTATTCCTCTGGTGCACCTATGGGTCCGATGGCTTTTAATCTGGGAGTGCCGCAGGTTTATCCTCAAGCACCGTTTATGCCTTTCTTCCCAGCGACGCCGTCTTGGCAGATGCCGGCGCCGAAAACATCGACGCCGCTTCCCTCTTCACCGGCGCCGACTCGACCTCGTTCGACGCCGGCTGCTCCAGCTGATCCGCGTTCGACGCCTCTGCCGGCGCCGTCGGATTCGATCACGGCGCCGCCGACGCCGCAGGTGCGGATCCGTTCCAGGAGGGAGGCGCAGAGAGTGCTGGAGGAGAGGAGCTATCTTATGGATGAGGCTGAAGAGGGAGAATTGGTCGAATCCGATGAGGTGTTTGACGAGTTGAAGGAGGCAAGTGGGTTGGATTTGTCTCCGGAGTGGGAGATCACTCCTCCTTCAGATGAACCTTCTAAAGACGCGGCTCCTTATCATGCTGTAATCAGAAAGGCTGCAGAGTTGTTGGACCTTCAATTGCCATCTGTTGAGTTCAAGTCCAATATCTTGACTGAGGTGTTGCACTCTCCAACTGCGGTGTCAGAGCCGCTGTTGCCTTTTAATGAAGCAATATTGGAGCCTGTGTTGGATGTGTGGCGCAAGCCTTTTTCGGCTCCTGCGGTATCCAAGGTGGTTGCAAGGAGATATAGGGTGGCTCCGGGGGATCCTGAGTTTTTGTCATCACACCCTTCACCTGAAAGTCTGGTCGTTCAGGCTGCTTGTTCTGGACGTTCAAAAGGTGCGTTTCCTCAGGTCCCAGGGGACAGAGAGGCCAAGAAGGTGGACCAATCAGCCAAGAAAGTCTTTTCTTCAGCCAGTATGGCATTAAAGTCTTCTAATGCGACTTGTTTATTGGGGCGCTATATCCATGCGCTTATGGATTCGGCTAAAAAGTTGGCACCGAAGCTGTCGGAGGTGGATAGGGCAGGCTTCAGTGAAGTACTGTCGGATGCCCAGGCGGCGGCTCGCCAGGTTATACAGAGTGGCTTGGATACAGCTGACTCAGTTGCCAGGGTCATGGGGTCTTCAGTTGCCACCAGGAGGGGTGCATGGCTTAAGTCCTCCGAATTTTCTTCGGATGTCCAGTCGACCTTGTTGGACTTACCTTTTGATGGGTCTGGTCTGTTCGGGAAGAAGGCTGATGCTGCTCTCGAGCGCTTCAAAGAGAGTAAGGCTACGGCTAGGTCGTTGGGCCTTCAATCCCAGCCGAGAGGTACTTTCAAGAGGTACAGAGGTTTTGGAAGGGCGAGTTTTCGTTCTTATAGACCAGCCCAGCAGCAGCAGCAGCAGCAGCAGCAGCAAAGCTCCAAGGGATATAGAGGAAGACTTAGAGGTCGCTCACGTGGCCGTCAACTCTCCTCCTCCTCTTCCTCTTCCTCAGCCCCTCCCACCACCGCAAAACAGCCCTAGATTCGACATTCCGGATCATGCTGGTCCTGTGGGGGGCCGGCTTACCCATTTTCTACAAGATTGGGAATCGGTTACTACAGACCTTTGGGTTCTGGATCTTGTAGAAAATGGGTACGCCCTTCCCTTTCGGGAATTCCCTCCAGTTTACCCTCCTTGCCAAGGTGCTTGCTCGGAGGACCACCGTCTTCTCCTGCAGGAAGAAGTCCTGAAGTTGTTTCAGAAAGGGGCGATAGAGGTGGTTCCGGAGCAGGAGAGGGGTCAGGGATGCTACTCCCGGTATTTTCTGATCCCGAAGAAGGACGGCAGATTGCGTCCGATACTAGACCTCAGAATCCTGAACTTTTACCTGAAACAGGAGAAGTTCAAGATGCTCACCCTTGCGCAGGTTCTTCAGGCGCTGAATCAGGAGGACTGGATGGTGTCGCTCGACTTGCAGGATGCGTATTTTCACATCCCCATCCTGAAGTCGCACAGGAAGTATCTCCGTTTCACGGTAGGATCGCAACATTATCAGTTTGCGGTCCTCCCGTTTGGTCTTACTTCGGCACCTCGAGTCTTCACAAAGGTGATGGCAGTGGTGGCAGCCCATCTCAGAAGATCGGGAATTTCGGTTTTCCCTTATTTGGACGACTGGCTGATCAAGGCGGAGTCGTCGGAGAAGGTGCTGTGTCATCTGCAGGATACAACTCGGCTGTTGTACAGATTGGGTTTTTCGATCAACGTGCCCAAATCTCACCTGGTGCCCTCTCAGCGCAACCTGTTCATAGGTGCGGTACTGGACACTACTGTGTGTCGAGCATTCCCTCCTCCTCAAAGGATTCTCGACATACAGGAAATGATTCCTTTGTTTTTCAGCGGAGCGGTTGTTCCAGTTCTGAAGGTCCTTCGCCTGCTCGGTCTGTTCGCTTCCTGCATACTGTTGGTCAACCATGCACGCTGGCACATGAGGGCGCTCCAGTGGTGCCTCCGCAAGCAGTGGTATCAGCACAAAGGGGATCTCAGGGAGTCTGTGAGGATCTCCAGAGAAGCTGCAGCGGATCTATCTTGGTGGAGCGTGGAGGGCAATCTGTCTCAAGGAAGGCCCTTTCATCTACCTCCATCGGTGACCACAGTGATAACGGATGCATCCACCTTAGGGTGGGGTGCGCATCTGGGGGATCTGGAGATCAAGGGTCTTTGGTCTCCAGAGGAAAGGTTGCTTCACATCAACCTTCTGGAGTTACGGGCGATACGCTTGGCGCTCAAGGCCTTCCTCCCTTCCCTTCGCGGTCAGTCTGTTCAGGTTCTGACAGACAACACTACCGCGATGTGGTATATAAACAAGCAGGGAGGAGTGGGGTCTCTTTGTCTATGCAGAGAGGCCCTGCGTCTATGGTCCTGGGCTCAGGACCATCGGATTTGTCTGATGGCGAATCATCTGGCCGGGGTGCTGAACGTACGTGCGGACAGTCTCAGTCGGCAGTTTTCTGCCGACCACGAGTGGAGGCTCCATCCGGAGGTAGTTCGTCACGTCTTTCGGACGTGGGGAACTCCTCGGGTGGATCTGTTTGCCACTTTCGAGAACGCGCACTGCCTGTCATTCTGCAGTCTCCAGTATCCGATGCAGGGGGCGTTGGGAGACGCGTTTCAGTTGAGTTGGAGCTCACGACTCCTTTACGCGTTTCCTCCCATACCCTTGATTCCTCGGGTTCTGAGGAAGGTTCGCCAAGACCGGGCCCAAGTTATATTGATCGCCCCGGATTGGCCAAGAAGGGTGTGGTACACAGATCTTCTCCACCTCTCCTCGTGCCCTCCGCTCCGTCTCCCTCTGAGGGCAGACCTCCTCTCGCAGTCGGAGGGGCAGGTTCTACACCCCCACCTCCAGAGCTTACACCTTCATGCCTGGAGATTGAACGGGGCAACCTGAGTTCCTTCTCTCTCCCACCTGATGTGGTGGATGTTATTTTATCGGCCAGGCGACACTCCACCAAATCCATATACTCCTATAGGTGGTCTAAGTTCGTTCTCTGGTGTGGAGAGAGGTCGATTGATCCCTTGAAGGCTCGTTTGTCTAACATTCTGCAGTTTGCTCTTTCTCTTGCCCAGCAAGGCTTTGCTGTGGCCACTGTAAAGGGATATTTATCGGCTTTGTCTGCTTTCCTATGCCTGCCGGATCAGCCGTCCTTATTTAAATCACCTATTGTGCTTAGGTTTCTTAAGGGCCTCATAAATAAATTTCCTCCTACTCCTTTTATTGTGCCTCAATGGGACTTGAACCTTGTCTTAACCTATCTCATGGGTTCTCCCTTCGAGCCCTTACACAAGTGTCCCCTGAGGCTCTTGTCTTTCAAGACGGTTTTCCTCGTTGCTATCACCTCGGCAAGGAGGGTAAGTGAGCTACAAGCTCTTAGTTCAAAACCCCCATTCTTGACTGTGCATGCTGAACGAATGGTTCTCCGGACCAGGGCTGCGTTTTTGCCTAAGGTGGTAACTCCCTTCCATCTGGGGCAGTCCATTACCCTTCCTACCTTTTATCCTCCCCCTCACCCTTCCAAGGAGGAGGAGAGACTTCACCGTTTGGACCCTAAGAGGGCGGTGAGCTTTTACCTGGACAGGACTAAGGACTACAGGATTGATGACCAGCTCTTTGTGGGCTTTGCTGGCTGCAGAAAGGGTCGTGCGGTGCACAAGCGCACCCTTTCAAGATGGATTGTGCTATGCATCAAGATCTGCTACTCCCTAGCTGGTAAGGAGCCTCCGGAGGGTTTAAGAGCTCATTCCACTAGAGCAAAGTCTTCTACCTCTGCTTTGTCTAGGGGTGTTCCTGTGGAGGACATTTGTAGGGCGGCAACTTGGGCCTCCCTTCACACCTTTGCAAAACATTATTGTTTAGACTCTGAGGTGAGGAGGGACGGACATTTTGCCCGTTCCGTCCTTCAGGATTTTCTGGTATAGGGGGATGGACACCCTCCTCCGGGAGCGGGGACTGCTGTGGAATCTATTCACAAGGTGAGGAATCCACTGGCAGATGTATCCATCAGAAGAACAAGTTACTTACCTTCGGTAACGCTTTTTCTGGTGGATACAGTATCTGCCTGTGGATTCCTCACTGACCCACCCGCCTCCCCGTTGTCCATCCTTCTATTCCAGTGACTCTATGATGGTAATTCTATTGATGATTTCAAATGTATTTATGACTGTCAAGGACATTGGGTTATTTCTAGTGCTTTGATGTTTCTTTTCCACACTGTGTGTGTTAATATGCATATTGTGTACTGTGTATGCTGTTTATGTACATATTGTTGTCAGTCCGTCCGTGTGCCTCGAAGGCACGGAAAAAAGGGGCGGAACTGACGTCATCACGCCGAGGAGGTCTTCTTATGGAGCCGGTGACGTCAGTGGAGTCGCGAGCGGAGCCGTGTCTCTGTGACGTCATCTTCGACCCCATCGGCGTGGACTGCTACAAAAGTTTCCGAATGTTGCTGGCGCAGGGGATATTCACAAGGTGAGGAATCCACAGGCAGATACTGTATCCACCAGAAAAAGCGTTACCGAAGGTAAGTAACTTGTTCATCCCGCCCACCCACAAATAAGCAGGGTTTGGAAGTGGCGTTTATTAAAGATGATGTGTATATGTAACAGGTTTGTGTTTTTTAACAAACGAATTGCTGTTTGGGGGGGAAGAGTTACTTATGAGCAGGTGCAGGCAGAGATTAGGACATTAGTTGAAGACAGAAACCAGGCTGGTAATGCTGTGATATGAACTGATCACCTCTGGGGTAGATGGGGTTACAGAGCTCAGTTTTGTGTATAGTTTATCAGGTTAAGTGGGGGACAGCTAGTTGCTTGGAGGGGATAGCTGATGAAATCCAAGAGATGTTCTTAGGGGAGTTGGAGGGAGAAGTTGAATGGTCAGTTTAATTGATGTATCAGTGAAGCTGATATTAGTAGTATGCATGGCGTTGGCCAAGGTTTTGAGTTTATGATGCGCATCATATCATTAAAGTGGCCTTTTTTACACAGTCATGTTTCTACTGTTCATGGCATTCGACGTGTTGCACGAGGATACATTCTCTCATGCAGTGAAGACTCCAGTGGAGACGACAGTGAAAAACGTTGCGTATTTGAAGCAGCACTAAATGAAACTTCCTAGGGGTAACTTTTTTGTTGGCTGCATAACCCTCAAAAGTAGATGTCTTCTAACTGCTGGTTGCCACTGATTTCCAGCATGCAGAGGTCCTGGCAAGGTATCCAATCTTCCTGGCATTAAAGGTTCTTGCAGGGGTTCAGTGCAAGTGTACTGCAAGGATCCGTACCGGAGGCTATACAATGAGGGTTGGCCATCAATAATGTAGGTAGTGAGATGAAATTAAGGGGTCTGTTGTATGTCCTCATTAGTACATGCAAACAATATTAATAGTACAACCATAACCAGAGGTAAAGGAGTTTGCCAAAGAAAGGCGTTATGCTGAATTGCAATGAGCGAGCTAGTTAAACTTTATTTTATAGTATGCCCTTTCATAGGACTCGAGGCCGTCACTCACCAAATTGGCGGATGTCTTGTGAACCCGCATGTATACAGTGCTAGTAAGTGGTGGATTTCTTACTGCTGACTGTTTTGATGGGAGATTGGAGTTGGCAAAAGGCAAGGCATAAGTGTGGCATATTTCTCAGCGGTTTTCAGTGTCAAGAGATTATGTGAGATTACACCTAAGCCCTCGTGGCAATATTTTGTGTTTTATTGCACAGGCAGGACAAAAATTAATTGAGAGAGTTAGTAACCCACTCTGTGAATGTAAACATACTGAGGCACATGGCTGACAGGTGTGGAATTGTCATTGATGGCCTTGGACACACGCGTGGTCACCATCAACGATTCATTCTGCATTGCCACCTCCCTGCAAAAACAAAGATGCAAACAAGGGGATCATTAAACACAACACAAGCAAAGTTTTATTTTATTTATCAAATATATTTTATTGATTTTAAAGCTCACCACAATGAACATGACAGTCCTACCAAATCCAGCAGCCATAAATAGAGCAACCACCACTTGGTCTCCTCCCACCCCGCCTACCCCCTCCCCACTCTGAGGCGAGACCATGACTATGCATCCCCTCTCCCCACAGAATACCAAACCACCCCAGTAGTGTAACTCCCCCTGACCCCACCTCCTGGCCAATACCTAGGTCTCTACCTGCCCATGTCCCCCATATTTTCTCGTATTTGCACATGCAACCCCGGCCCTAATATGCCATTCTTTCCTTCACTCTACACAATTGAATTAATTAATGAAATAAAACTTATAGAGCGCTATCTAAGCCCAAGGGCATCAAGGCGCTGAATACAGAAACAATATGCAAATAGACGAGGAAACGTTCAAACCAGCCCCACAGGGAACAACCAGGTCTTTAAAGACTTTCGGAAAAGAGTATGTGATCTTTGGCCTGAGAGTTCATCCGGAAGAGAGTTCCATAAGCTGGCTGCGGCAGTTGAAAAAGCTCTCCCACCCCATCTCAACCCTTTAAACCTCGAGACAATGAGGAGATTCTTACTTGCAGATCCGAGATTCCTCAAGGGGACATAATGCTGGGATATGGTCTTAATACCCATTGGGCCAATGCCATAATAGGCATTATGAGTGAGGCAAAGAGTTTAAACATGATTCTGCGCTCCATAGGGAGCCAATGTAGCGAAAGAAGGGAAGCTGAGACAGTGTGGTGTTTAGGCAGGTCCATCACCAGCCTTGCAGAGGCGTTTTGCACCATCTGTAGGCGCTGCAGCTGTCCTTTGTTAATGCCCAGATACAGGGCGTTTCAATAATCCAATCTGGACAGTATTAATGCAACTACAACATGTTTACGAGCTGCAACAGAGAGGAATCGTGAGATTTTCCTAATAATCCTGATTAGCCCAAAACAGGTAGCCACTGTCCAGGAGTCCTGCAGGTTCGAGGAAAGGGAGTTATCGACCACCACTCCCAGGTTTTTGCCATGAGAAACGGGAGTAGGACAAGTACCCAGCGGGTCGGGCCACCACTCCCCTGACCAGGTGTCAGTCTGATCACCAAAGATCAGAACCTCTGTCTTCCTGCTGTTCAATTTTAGATAGTTTTGTACCATCCATGACGAGACTGCTTGCATGGAGTTTTTAAAATTTCGAGCAGAGTCACTGACATTGTGAATGATGGACACCATACTTTGAGTGTCGTCCGCATAGGACAACACCTCCAGCCCAAACGATTTCACCACCCTTGCCAGCGTGGCCACATAGATATTAAATAACGTAGGGCTCAAGGAAGAGCCCTGAGGCACTCAACAAGCAAGGGAGGCAGAAGCCGAGTAGAAGCTTCCCAGTTTTACCGTTTGGGAACGGTCCCTAAGAAAGGAGGCAAGAAGATCCAAGGCCAAGACCCCTATACCTATCTCCCTGAGACGTTCCACAAGTCTCAAGGGGAACAGAGTATCGAACGCTGCAATAAGATCAAGTAAAAGTGGTGTGTCCAACATCCACCTGTGACCTGATGTTATCAAATACCACAGTGAGGGCAGTTTCTGTGCTGTGGCAGCTTCTAAACCCATGTTGAGAGCCATCCAAAATTTGGTGGTCCCTCAAATGCGCACTTAGATGGACGTTCAGGTGGGAAATAGGACGAAAGTTTTTAAGTTCCATCGGATCCAATGAGGGGTTTTTCAACAGTGGCCTAACCACTGCCGCCTTCCATGCCAGGGGATATTGTCCCTCTGAGATCGCTTAATTGAGGACCGTGGTAAGGTGCGGAATAATCACGGATTTAGCAATTTTAAGAACCTTCAAAGGACAGGGATCCATGGGTGAACCTGACTTAACTCCTTCTAAAAGGTGCTCTACAGTTTCAGGAGATAGCTTACGGAAGGCAAGTAAGCTAGGAGGCCCCACCTTATTGAGGCTATCCATAGCAAGGATTTCAGGTAGGGTGCCCAAAGTCTTATTCCATCCCTTCCCACCACTCCGCTCTTGGGCAGTGCAGGCTGCTCCCGTGCCTTGCAATATCTGTCTTTGCTACAACGTAGCCTAAGTTGATCAATAACTTATTGTGAGAAGAAGCCCCTGAGTCTGTCCAGATCCCCAACAACACCCGCGATGCTGTCAGCGGCAAAGACACCCCTGTGACCTCCCCCACTGTATCATCACGCCTTCCCAAAAGGGTCGAAGGTTCGGGCAGTCTCAGCGTGTGAAACAAAATGCCTCTGATGTAAAGTTTTTTTTAGACCGTAGTAAGCATCTGTTGCACATTAAATACTTATGATTGCATGTTAATTCAATGAAGTGAAGAAACATGTTTCGATAGACGTACATGTCAAATAAATAAGCTTACTAACTACAATAAATTATAACAAAGTAACAAACAACTGCATGACCAATTTCTAATCCAGATGATGAAAAAGGGGTTACAAATTCTAGCTCACAACATTCAAATGACCCTAAGAAAGTTCTGGTGGATCCTGTACCTTAATCAAGAGTAAGGTCAATGCTGGTCCACTCCTGCCAAAGCGAAGTCCTTTAGTGGCAAGTCATCCTCTAATAAAGAATTTGCAGATTAACAAATCCAATTGATACTTTTCCAGTGGTAAGTAGTGGAAATACTTTGACGTTTCGGTCTCTCATTTATTAATGTTAGACCATCATAAGGACTATACTAAGATGGTAGTTAAACAACTCTGTAGAATATTGTCCACATAAAACTTCGTGAATCAGTATTAAGAAATCCGACAAATAGTGGTTCTCCACAGTCACCAGCCAATGCTGATGTGAAAGGCAATGGAACCGGTGAGTGAGTGTATGCCATTGAAGGAAGCCCATTCCTTTTCCCCTGTCCGTTGGCATTGCGGCAGACACAGGGAGAGATGGGGCAGGGAGGCAGCCAAAGCAGTAGTGACGGACGCTACTTAACGGGGCTGGCGGGGGGAGGGGGAGTAAATAAAAAAACACTTACCTGCAGGCTGGCTGCCTCTTCTCGGTCCACTTCGGCTCTTTGGAGGACTCCAGGAAGCACCAGGCTCACTTAGCCATTCATGACGCTGCATTACAGCAGCGTGGTGATTGGCCTGAGCGCAGTGGTTTGGTGCTCATAGAAGTCCTGGGAGGCTGTGCATGTTCTCCACCCAGGCCCTGTGCAATACAGAGAGAGATGCAAACTGCACATGACTGTTGGCCGGCCCAACCGTCATGCGCTCTATAGGTAGGTTATCAGACATCACCTGACCATGAATATCTACCTAGCTATTCTTATTAATATTATTTTAACACCTTCTTAAGAGGATGTATGTGGTGGAATCCGCTCTGTAGCCCTCTTGCAACTTGGAAAAAGAGTTTGTGCGAGATCCCTGCCATCACTGCAGCAAAGACGGGTCAATGTTGGTGGAAGATCCGGATCATTTGAAGATTACTGAGCCGCAGCCTTGTTCGAAGGTTGCTTTACACTATAGCACTGTGCCTTGAGGAGCTGGGGTACTTACTGAAGTTTCAAGGAAGGAAGAAAACATCCCTTTGGAGATATTTGTTTTCATATATTATTTAAATTGAACCGTTTTTGAGTCTCATTAGAGACCTTTAGAATCTTATTCAAATGTTCCCCTTCTTATCGTCTCCTGTTCATTGTCAACAGTTGCCTTTCCTTCCTTTTCACCATCTACTCCTAAGCATCACACACCTGTATTCTCTCTTCCTGCAATACGAATAGGCCAGCAGCTCTCTATAGGTTATTTGTAACGAATTCTGTTTAGGACAGGACATTGTAGAGTCCCTACTTCTGCCTGATCCAGATGTTGCCTACTGAGCAGAACTCTGTGCCTCCCCTGTGCTGCAGAAGAGATTGTAGGAGTGGGGGGGGCACGTAGATACGGGTGACCAGAAAAGGAGCCCGTGCCAATGTAGGACCCCCATCATCCATAGGACGAGCAAACAAGGGGATTTTGCAAGGAGCTACAAACAAAATGTGCGATTTCACAGTGCTAGAACGTATGCTTAAAAATGTTGTTTTGTAGGTTGTTCTAAAAAGAAACATTTAGTACCTTTGTACCTTATGTAGAATTTACTTTGAGGTAGGATGTTGAACAGAGCTATGCGGTTTAGCACATTATATAGAGCAGCACGTGGTAAAAGTCCTCCACTCTTTACCTACCATGTAGGTTGTGTGTTCTCTAAGTCCCAATAGCTTGCTCGGACCCAAAGAGCCAACAATGATCAAAACATTATTCAACTGTGGGTGCTGGCCTTGGGCTGTTTGCACTGGCAGGCTTTTTTTTAATAGCCACACATGACGTTGCAAGTGTGCAATGTGCTATAAATCCAGCAAGGAAATGGGGCCCCATATTGGTCTGCTGGCCAGTAAAAGACAGCCAAAATTAGGGTGCAGTGGGTCCTTGTAGTCCTTGTTCCCAGTGCCACTGCAGCAGTTGCAAGAATGACAGCTATGCCCCAGAGAGCTGCATGACGTAACCATTTGGGCCCAATCCCACCTCCACTGCCCCCCCCCCTCTCCCCACCCTAAGCTCTGAAAATCTGTGGGCAGCAGGTAAGAGTGCCCTTTGGTAGAGCTGGTTGTGTCCTTGTCTGACCTTGGCCCGGGAGAGCACACAAAAATGGCCGCGTGCAGTGCCTCGCTACCTGGACAGTTCACAAACGCAGTTTTCCCGCCGTTGGGAAAGTGTGTGTGGTTTTCTTTTCACCTTCAACCTTCATGTTGGTGAATCTAGAATGCGCCAACAACACAGATAAAAAGTGCACCTTTTTATATTTCCCTGAAATTCATTTTTTTTAAACACGACCTCGATAATGCTATCTCACTGCCATAAAAAAAACATTTAGCTAGCGTCTGCTGCAGTAACCAACTGGTCCGTGTGCCCACCAGCTGCCGGAGCATCATAAGACACCACCTGATGGCACAGGGGAGGCAATAGAGCTACCTTGTGCACAAATACAAATTCTGCCCAATTAAATGCTGTCCAGGAAACCATCCTATGAGCAAATAGCAAAGCCCCTCTTTCAGTAGTGCTTTTTAAAGTCCTTTTTCTGGTGTTCATAAGATCTGTAGGCAGATGCGCTGTCAAGTCAAACCTTAAAAAGAACAAGCGTTGGCAAAGCCAATAGGTTTCACGTATGTGAGAGCTATTGGCTTCACCAATGTCTTTTAGCCATGTTGTACAGCAGTGTGGCTGCTGTTCAGCATGGCTAAACGTTAGTGGCATGGCATAGAGAAGAGTGGAGTAGAATGGTGCAGAGTGGAGTGGCATAGAGTGCTGTAGAGTGGTATTGTGTGGAGTGGTGTAAAGAGGCATAGATTAAAGTGGAGTGGCGTAGAGTGGAGGCACATAGAGTACTATGGAGTGGTGCAAAGTAGAATGGAGTGGTGTAGAGTAGCATATAATTGAGTGGAGTGGCGTAGAATATAGGGGCATTGAGTAGAATGTAGAGCCGTAGAGTGGCATAGAGTAGAGTGGCATAAGGTGTAGCAGCATAGTGTGGAGTGGAGTAGAGTAGCATAGGGTAGTACAGTTGTGGGTGTAAGTAAAGAGTCAACAGAGATGGAGTGAAAGCAGCAAAATAAGAAATCGTTTGCCTATGTTACAAGTAAGAAAGCTACATTTCACACCCAGGAATAATACGGAAAGGATTAATAAATAAATAAAGACTGCGTTACGAAAAGATGAGGAAGAATATATATACTTGGTTCATGCAACCGGGAGGAGCTAACTCAATGAAGAAAGGAAGGGAAGCCTATGGGAACTAAACAATCGACAGATTGCAAATGAGTGACAATGAAAACAACCAATGGTATGCTGTAGACAGATTATATTGTAAGCCCACTGAATTGTAAATATAAGTTCTCAAAGCACAGCGCATGCGCTGTGTAGGTGAGTTCTAGAAATGCTATGTAGTGGGCATGTGCTTGCAATTAACAATAAGTAAAGAATTTCACATAGCAGTGAGTGTCCATCTTTGTCGGGGAGCGAAGGCAGGAATAGGTGATTCTAGAGGTGATAGTTAGCAAGGTGACCAGGCAAGGTAATTACCAGGCTACTTAAAGAAATAAACTGTAGTCACAGAACTACAGAGGGCAGGACATGGCCGAAATTGGCAGCCAGGAGAGATACAGGAGAAAAGCAAGAGCAAAGGATAAAAAGGTTTGATCACAGTAAGAGAAGCACTGGTATATGGCTAGTGGTCTCCTGCTAGCTTATGGAAAGCCCTTCGGATTGATACCTGGAGATTGCTCTTAGCAACAGTCCTACACCAAAGTCATAGTTTGGAACTGCTGTCATAAAGACTCTTTTACTCGGGGAAACGTATCATCCCAAGTACCGCGACGTCGCAGCTCAAGGCCAGGTCCAGTTTTCCGGCTCTCCTGCTGAACAGGAAGCAGGCAGCCTCCCTCTCCTCCCCTAAGCCTATTACAACGCTGGCAGCGTTGTGATTGGTGGGGACGGCGCACAGCCAGGCACCTATGGGGAGACCATTTTCTCTATGCAGGCTGCATCAGCCTTTTCTCCATGTAGGCTGCATCAGCCTACATGGAGAAAAGGGAGAGTGCGCATGACTGGTTTGGTCGGCCTCATTGGGCCGACCACACAGTTGGGGCCTGCAACATTGGGCAAGCCACTCCTCCCCGAACTCCCAAACAGAAAAATACAGAAATACAGGATAGAGTAAAAAAATTAAGGCAGAAAAGTGGTGAAACTGTGACGCAATTAAGAAACAGAAAAGGCATGATGGGTAAGCTGTACCAGGAAACAGGATTCTTTTCAGGTTTTCAAAGATCCACTGGTGTGGGTGACTGCAGTACATTTCTGCTAAGTTTCCCATATCCATGTTTGATGTGCTGCTCCAGTCAAGGTTTTTCTTTGAATTCTAGGACTTGTATTCCTGTTTTATAATGAAATAAACAAGACTATAAGCCCCCAGAATTCAAAGAAAACACCTAGGCTGGAGCCGCACTTCACACAAGGACCTGAAAACTTCAAAGTCTTGTAGAAGCAGGAGCTCCCAGTAACGGCGATTGAAGCACATTTTGTGAATGTAGAAGTTATTCTTAAATCTCTCCTTCCAACATGTTCACACTGGATGATTGGAACAGAAAGCAGGTGTGAGCTAGCTGCAGCACAGTGCACTTAACACCAGTTATTGCCCCTCCTCTCTGCCTGATGGAGTGCATGAAAATTCTAGGAAGCAACAAGTGTATAGAACAAAACTTTCATATGGAATTTTTATAGGATCTTGTTTCTGAAAATGGTGAGTATTCATGCAAGGGGGTACAGGGGCATGCCAGAGGCGGTAGCACAGTGTACACAATGTAAATAGATTCACTGAAAAGCTCCTCTCTAGCTCTCCGCATTGAGTAAGGCATACAAGTATCATAATGCATCAGTAGTTGGTAAGTAAATGTAATCTGGAATGGATCTAGTTTCCAAGAGGATAAGGAGCTTTTGTGAATGAACATTGGAATGTGGCATATTTTAGATCGTAGGTCCCCCTGCCAGCTCCCCCTCCAACAGTAATCCTGCCCAGCTTGCCCGCAGTCCGCTACCCTCTGCTGCATTCGGTTTGCGCCTCGTTTACTGCTTGTTTTTCTGCCTTCTTTTCTGCTCACTTTCTGCTCACTTCTAACATTTATTTTGCCTCTTTCTGCTCAGTTCTAACCTTTATTTTGCCTCTGTCTGCTAGTTTCTGACCTATATTTTGCCTTTCTCTGCTCTTTTCCAACTCTTATTTTGTTTCTTTCTGCTTGTTTCCGACTTTTATTTGGCCCGTTTCTGCACGTTTCTTCCCTCCTCCTGCCATTTTCCTCCTCCCACCACCCAGTACACTGCCCTCCCTCTAGGTCCTAGAGGGAGGGCAGTGTACTGGGTGGTGGGAGGAGGAAAATCGATGTGTCTAGGACATACTTAATGGAGGCTTCAGCTTGACCCATTGAGCAGGTCCTCCAGCTCCCTCTGCGACAGTTCTCCTGTTAAGCTTGCCTGCAATCCGCTACCCTCTGCTGCCTTCAGGTTTGTGCCTCCTATGCTCATTTTCGGATTATTTTTCTGCCTTCTTTCCTACTTTTTTTCTGCCTCTTTGTGCTCACTTCTGACCTTTATTTCGTCTCTTTTTGCTTGTTCCTGATCTCTATTAGGCCCATTCTGCTCGTTTCTGAACTTTATTTGGCTTCTTTCTGCTTGTTTCTTCCCTCTTCCTGCCGTTTCCCTACTCCCACTACACAGGACACCGAAAACTCAAGACCTGGCTCTTCAATAGAGATATTGCATCCACAGCGCCCAGATACCTATAGGGGTGACAGTGCTGCGCTATAAAATGCTGATTGATTGCTTGCTCTAGAAACACAGAGTTTTGTTTTCTAGACTTCCTGGTACCAAGGACTCAGTAAACAAGCATTTACAATGCAATGGTCTCGGCATTGGTAAAGTTAGAGCTATTGGCATTGCTCATGACATTATTTATGTTTATGTTTTTGTTTTTAAAACATTTAAAGAAACGGCATTGTCATGAACAATGCCAATAGCTCTAACTTTAACAATGCCGAGACCGTTGCATTGTAAATGCTTGTTGTGCCCTGGCACAGGGGACCGTTTCTTTCTGGGCTGCAGTGACAGCACATCGATGTGAGCTGCTCACTTCTTACTAGAGGAGAAGTTACGGCAGGACGTCATGCCAGGTGAGGTCCTAGGGGAGGGAAATCCTTTAAAGAGTCATTTTCTCTCTGGATTTTTCCCTTCTCTTTTTGAAACTCAGGAGCAGCAGCGTTGCCGTGGTGTCACCAGAGCTTTAAGTGGAAGCTTTTTCAATATTCTATACAAGCCATGCTACTTATTTATCTCATGCAACTAACAAAAGCCAATAGTCCTGCCTTGTTGTAGGTATGATGCTACGTGTTGTTTCATATCTGGATGCAACGACAGAAACAGCAAAATACAAGTTGGGGGGCACACTATGCGAAACACAGACTTTTAGCTTGTGTTTTAAGCCACGCCCTTAATTACATTAGCCACACCCCTTTGAGAGACCCCTCCCCCTTTTTCATCCCACGTAAAGCCCCGAGTATACCTGTGAGTGCGAGCTGAGAGTTCCCTGTAGGAAAGGAGAACGTTAATGAGCGTGAGCATATCCTGTAGGTCCGGAGTACTTTAAAGAGTGTGAGCATATCCTGTAGGAAAGGACAAACTGCATGTGCTGCCGCTGCGTACAGGATACGGAGCGTGGGCCGTAAATATGTTGTGGGAGAAACCACAACGAGCTGACATGGGAAACATCACTTTGTTAAATCTGCGCATATAAACAGCGCGAGGACGTTATAAACAAAGAGGGGAGAATGTGGCGTAACGGCCAGAGCTACCACAGTTGGAACCGGATTCGATGCTCTGCAACATCCTGCGTTTTTGGGCAGATCACTTCATCTACCTTTGCCTACCAATAAAACAACTTGCCCTTGTGTAATCTAACTGTTGCTAATTTAAAGCGCTTCAATAACTTTAGGTCGAGTTCGCGCTATAAAAAGAGCAAGCATAAATAAACACAGACAATCAGCAACACACTCACACGCTTGTAAACCTGGCACACGCTTTGAGTGAAAGGACACACCCAGGGCTCTGTGCCACGCCCACAGGCGTGTGACTGATTTGTCAAACACACAAGAACCAATGGAGCACAGGAGGAGCCAGGCCCAGTCACAAACATAATAAACTGAAGTGACACGCCCCCAGCCGAGAAAACACAAGCACACCTACGCCTCACAATATACAAGATTCAGAACTCAGAGGCGCCTACAGGGCTGCAGACAGAAATCACACCCGGGATCTCCGACACCCCAACAGGATAGGCCCACGCAGATCTACAGGGGGCGCCCACAAACAGACACGGATGCTTAGAGAGGCGCACACAGACCGCTCGCTGCCAGAGAGGTGTGACGCGCCCACCTATGTGTGTGTACAAGCGAATGCACAATCTAAGCAAGAACAGCCATGCACAATACCAGCTGCTCTAATGGGGTCATTCGAGGACAGGCGCAGGGTGAGCAGGCGCCACGGACCCGCCGCTCACGGATGACCCAGATCCAATGGTATTATTGGTTGTATGTGCCCGCCCCCTCTTTGGAGACCTGGCTCACCAGCCCAGCCGGGTCTAGAAGGTTCTCGGCAATATTTGTATTTCCCGCCCACCTGTCGCGCTGCCCCTGGCACCCTCGGATCTCCGCCCTTTCCAGAAAGCTCGAGTTGTTGCATGTCAACAATAAACACACGGTTCAGGGCTGCCAGCCCGACCAACGCTTCGCCCCTGGACAACTTCACATCTATATGTATGCATCAACAGGCCACAGCGTGGCGTCGTTGCACGAGCCCTCACTGAAGCGGACCCTCGGCGCGGGGAGCAGATTCTGCGTCACTGCGTGTGGCCCGCAGTGCCGCACTTTTATCCACCTCGGAAGGATGAAAGGCTGCGCTGCGACTGGAATCTATGTCCACAAGCTCGACGAGTGGGCACCCTACTGCACTAAGACACCAGGCTGACGTGAGCAGACATAGGCACCCAGACCCTTCTTAAAATGCATGTATTTATTATAAGAAGGAAGGCAACCATTCTTTAAGCCCTTAAAATGTCAGCGAATTAATATAGTACAATACGCCAGAGCCGTTGAAAATATCGCAGGGCTGGGGCAGAGTCAGTGTAATGGGCAGGTCCCAGTTTCCTATGTTAGTGTGGTAGCTCAGCGGGTTAACGCGGCTCCTTCTCGTAACTGCATAAGGTCGCATGTTCACACCCTGTTTTAGATTGGTCTTACTACTGCAGTACACGAGGGACTATACTAGTTGCCCCCGCATTAGAAAAATGTTACCGCAAACCGAGTATCCTACCAACATTTAAAGGTAGCGTCGTCCAATGACTGCAGCTTCAAAGAGCCTAGAAACGATGTTATTTAAAGTGTTTGGCCATATAGCATCCCGTACACACAGATAGCACAGTGAGCTGCACACATTTCATGAGATCAGTGAGTTGCTGAAGAACTCTGAACTTGCTGCACCGGACTGGGAATAAATAACCCGCAAACAGGTAAATAAATCCAGCCACAGCAGTTCACTGTGCCTAACACCCCAGACAATGAATACTCCGATGCAGAGCTATGCGGGGCCGGGGTATAAACTCTCATTAGCTATCTCGGTTGGTTAATGCCCTTGCCACGGCTGCCTGCCTCTACGCAGCGACAGGTTCTGCGGTACTTTGCGCTCTTATTCCCCACAAGTCACTTACCTCGGAGAGGCCGGTCTCCAGCGGGAGGTGCACGCTGGGGGTCCGGGCATAGGGGAAGACGCTGCCCGAAAAGCCAGGGAGGAGGTCGGTGTCAAAGAGCCCCTCGCCGAAGCGCTGGTCGAAAAGGCGGCTGGGAAAGAGGGGGCCCGGGAACCAGGGGCGCCTCATCCAGGGGTGGCTGATGGTGATGTCCATGGCGTCTGGTGCGAGGGTCACGGAGGTATTCCGGTATCAGAGCGGGAGCTTCTCTAGCGCTGCCTGCAGTCCTTGTCCGCCAGGCGCCTCCGCTCTTCCTTATATACCCGCGCCGCGGCGCCCTGGAAGGAGCCAGAAGTTTACAGAAGAGGACCGATGCCAGCGGAGGGCAGATCATTCCAGGCGTGGAGCCCCGGGCTAATCCGTCACCAGGGAGAAGAGGTGGGCGGGGACAGGAGGGCCACCAGGAGAGGGGGGGAAGAGAAGCAGCGACAGAGGGAACGAGGGAGAAGCAGCGAGAGAAGGGAAAGAGGGAGAAGCAGCGAGAGAGGGAACGAGGAGATCAGGTGAGGGAGCAACGCCGGGACACCACCGCCTTTCTCCGAGGCACAGCAGAAAATGCCTCGGAGAAACGCCACGTCCTTTTCGGATTTGGGGGCGTGTTTTGCTGTTGTCTCCTCCCTGAGACTTCTCGCAAAAAACACGCCCCCCGATCCGAAAAGGACGGGGCTTCAACGGAGTGACTGGACCTCTTCTCCAGTGGCTGGCCAGCATTTTAGAGGCCAGCCAATGGAGAACAGGAGAGAAGAGGGGCGGGTGCAAGCCCCTCTTCTCAAAGTCATTAAATCTCGGAGCGAGACTGCGCAAGCGCAGCCTTCGCAGCCGAGACCTAAAAAGCGAAACCTGGGATGCAAAACCAGTTGTACTGCAACCACCCCACCACCTGAGCAATATTTGAGTGAGATGTGTTTTAGGTAACAAGGACAAATAAAATCAGAGCAACATTTACAAACATGAATAAAAGGAAAAACTCCACATGAATGCTGTTATACATTTATAGCAATTCCACCTCCATTTTGGTACTTGTAAGCACTAAGCTAATTCTAGCACAGTGTAAAATAAAAAACGGTTTTGAGTTTCAGAGATCGTTCACAATCACATACCGGTTTGAACAATGAGGTTGGTGTTCAATATTATACCAAGGCCTGCTATTCTTGTTATGCAAGGCCAGCTGCACGGATAAGTTCAAATAGTAAAGCCTGAGTGCCTCCCTTCATGGTTGCCTACAGTTGGAATTGGTGATATGATTCTTCACAGTTGGTCCCTTTAATGCCTAGCATGAAGATTCCCATCTAAACCCTTACCTTTTCTGCTCAATCAATTTTTATTACATTATTTCATTGTTGTTGAAAATCAAAGAGTAAACAATTCGCTCTATGCTGGCATTGGCAGAAACAGGATGAGAATTGCACTCAAACAGACAGATGCCTGTCCCAACACCCCTCTGTAGATGTGTCTGATTTTAGTTTTCATTAAAAGGGATTGGCAGCCAGCTAAAGGTGTCAGGTGGGATCTAAAAATAACTCAATACACCCTGCTAAATTCTACACATAAAATGGCAAAAATATATAATCAAAGTTGTCAAAAAAATATGCAACCCTTCATAAGATTCTCAAGTGCACAACTTCTATCCTGATGGCTTGTCATAGGGGTGTAACAAACACCAAAACCCTAAAAACTACAATGATCTATCAGATTCCAGGTAACAAAATTCCTGTGTACAGGTTTTAACACAGTTTAATTAATAACACTTCTATAAAGGCATATTGAATTACATACGACAACTACCAGGCATACATGCGGAAACATTACATACATGTCTAAATTACAGTTGGCAAAACAATATAAAAACCCTCCTTACAAGGAGCCTAACAAAGATTCAAACAGTGCAAATCTTCAACTATGAGGGTTTGTCTGAGGGGGATAACTAACAGCAAAACCCTTGCCTCCCATGGTAATCTAAGATCAAAATAACAAAATGCCTGTGTACAGGCTGTATCACAGTATGATCCACCCTAAAAGGCATATGTTTTTCTCAATGTATAAATTAGGCCTGCTGCCTTTTTCCTAACTTTCACAAGAAGCAAACCAGGCCTATGGCGTCTGACATTTGTTTCCCAATGAACCAATCAGGCCTACATACTTTTTCATTGGCTTGCCACCATAACTAATTTAAGCCTACTGTATTGAGCATAAACTTTCCCACAAGGCAACCATCAGGGGCACAGTCATAAAATTACGTTAAAAAATATATATATATATTCATGCCCTACAAAGAGGGCCTAACAAGGAATATCAGATTGCAAATCGTCTTCTTCCATGGTTTGTTAGAGAGGGTAACCAACACTAAAAGCCATGCCTACTACGGTAAGCTGTGAGATTTCATGTAACAAAATTCATGTCTACAGAACATAGTGAAAAAATCAACCCTTAAAGCACTTTTGGCTTTGACATATGCTTCCCACAATAAATAGCCTAGGCCTACTGCCCTTTTCGTAGATTTGCTTAATAAACAGATCTGATCTGTGGTATCTGACTTAATATAACCCAATAAACCAATCGGGCCTTTAGCCTTTATCATTGTCTTGTCACTCTTTAAAGAAATCAGTTACTGTATTGATCCTAAGTTTCCCAAAAAAGCAGCCGTCAGGATTATATAGATATAATATTACAGTCGCATATAAAATTGCAATTAGCAAAACATATACAACCTCTCCTAAACGGGCCTAACACATTATCACTGTGAAAATCAAGCTATTCCTGGGGAAAAGCAACACAAAATCTCTTGCTTTCTACAGTAATCTCTATTCCCTGTGACAAAATATATACATGCTTTCAAATGTTTAATATCTATCACTCTTAAGGACCTATTGTCTTTTACACATGATTTTCACAAATGATAAGATGGGCCTACGGTCATTCTCTTTCATAATAAACAAATAAGACCTATTGCATCGAATATCTTTCCCTTCCCAATAATCAAATCATAATAGCCGTTGTCATTGGCTTGTCAAAATAACCAACTCAGACCTACTCAATTGAGCACAAGCTTTCCCACAAGGCAACAGTCATAAAATTACAAATATGTACAACATTTCAGCCGGCAAAAGAATGTGCAAGTCCTTCTAATACAGTCTAACAGGGATTACCACAATCCAAATATTCTACCTTCAGGATTTTTTAGAGTGGGCAGCCAACATCAAAATCTTTGCCTACTACAGTAAACTGTGATATCCTGTCTAACAAAATACCTATCTACGGCTTTAACATGGTGTAGTAGCAATCCTCCCTTTAAGGCCCATTGGCTTCAACATGTATTTTTTCCCTATAAATAGTCTTCCCTATAACCTTGGTCATAACTTTTCATAAAAACATATCAGGCCTATGGCATCTGACAAATGACCTCATTGTCTTGTCGCAGTAAACAATTCAGGCCTAATGTACAGAAAATAGGTTTTCATGTTTTACCACAAGGTAACCATTTGCATGTAGTCATAAAATTACAAATATGTAGAAAATTAAAGTTGGCAAGACAATATAAACCTTCTCCTAGGGGCCCAAACGAGGATTACCTATATACAGGGTAGGACTGTGAGACAAAAATAGGCCCGGTCACCAAAATAAAAGTGGCCCCCATTAGCGCAGCAGATAGCTAAAAAAGTGTTAATACCATGAACATCAACAGTAAAGAAACTGCCCAACTGGCCATTTACCGGGCCCACAACTGCTACAAAACCGTTCCACACACTGATCTGTCAGATCAGCCCATGGGGCACTGCCCGATCGCCCCATAGGACAGTCGGACCCTGCCTATATGCTAGCATACATGTTTTACCACAGTTTAGTTACATTTAGGGCTCACGATTTTATGTTTCTTTTTTTTTTTTTTTACTTTTCCATCTGTATTTATCCATTTTTATCTTTTGCTAATTTTATCTGTAATATCTATATTTATTTTAGGTTTGTGAAAGAAAAGGAGCTTAAACTAGTATATTTCTACATTTTTTTAACTGATAAATGTGCACTCATGCTTAAATGCCTGAGAGGTTTAAATAATATGAAAACCCACAGATGATAAATCAATCCACTTATATGAAAATATACACATTTTAGTTTCAAACTTGTGCATATCTACTGCTGTTTAAGCCTCTTTACTAAAATCCCTTTCTTTTTTTAACCCCCTTGCGTGTCAATCCACATAGCTATTTGCTTGTCTGCCATGACTGACAGCATTTAGAATAACTCAAAATACAACCCAATTTTCCTTTTTATCCACATTTAAAAAAAAATACAAACAGGAAAATAAATGGGTTTCTGTCTGTATTTAGCTGTAAAAATCAGCAAAAATTGAAAACAGGGAGCCTTAATTACAATCCATCCTTACAGACCTATCGACTTTAACATATGCTTTTCAAAATACAGAAGTCTGGCTTACTGCTTTTGTTGTAACTTTTCTAATAGCAGATCAGACCTGTGGTATTTGACTAATTACATAATTGGTTTCTCATCGCAATCAGTTCAGGCCTAATGTACTGAGCACAAACTTTCCAACAAGGCACAAAGTGTAAAAGAAGCACCCTTTTTCATTGGAAGCGCACAACTTCTGCCCAATCAAAAGCTGTAGATAAGAAAGGTATGTAGGGATCATTGGGGCTGCAGCTGCAGAATTAGGTCTGTTTTATGATCCTTCCATTCTTACATCAGGGGACCAGTGAATACTTGCTTTGCCAGTGTTGCTTTGGGCCTGGAGCAAAGCCCAATGGTGGGGAAAATTACAGCAGAGGAGACACCTTGGTTTGGGCATCAGAGAGATAGGAATGAGAGGGATGGAGGAGATAGCCTGCTTTGCAAGATGGTAGCTATCATTAGTAAAGCAGGTGCAGTGGCACTGGGGCGCAGGGGTCTGAGGGATCCATTGCATCACAGTTAAGAATGTCTTACTGTTGTAATGAAAAGTCAGGTAGCTGATGTGTATATTATAAAATATGATTTATTAGTCTCAGTTGCAGATAGATATATGCATGGTAGGTTCTCATCTTAGTCCTTTGGACAGCCCAACCATGAGCAGCCTCCCTGCTACTTAACCCATTCTCCAACTGCCCCCCACCTCACAGGCACCTAGGCATTCCATTGCATCACAACACACTCCAACATTCCACACAGCACATTCACAATGGCTGAACAGCAAGGACCAGAGCACCAGGGAATATGCATAGTAAAGTATACAACATATTTAACACTAACTTTAAAAAGCGGCATGGGGTCTAATTTTCCTTGCTAGCATTACGGCAGAGGGCACCCTTGCCGCAAAGGGGGGCGCAAATGCGGGAACTCATTTCTTTTCAGGCAGGGACACACACATACATGTAAATAGACCCGGTTCAGGTGGGAGACTCCTGATTTTTAAAGCCAAAATGGCTATATTTTGGCTGTCTCCCACCTGAAATCGCCTTTGTTTCAATAGAATTAATTGGGGGTAATACATTCTCCTGATTATTTGTTAAAAACTCCCACTTTCCTCTTCTAAAATGTTGGCATGTATGTAGAAAGCCGGTTTCAAGATTGAAGTGATGGTGTGGCGTGGTGTGAAAGAAGGAGAGGAGATAGCCTGCATCTCAGGGACAGGGTCACATCGATCATTAATGCAGCAGCTGAAGTAACATTCGGGCCCAGGAGTGCAAGGGGCTCACGGCTCTCCAATTATGAGGAGTAGTATTTTTGGTCAATTCTGTGTATTTTGTTTTTTAATGTTCATAATACCTAATTGCATTTCAAAGTCTTTACATTTCTGTAACCTTTCTTGTCATTATGTAGGTTTGGTTTGTTTTGGGTTTATTTTATTTTCGATTGGGCTTTTTCATAGGTGCCCAATTACAGTAAAGACAGGAAGTTATTTGGACGTTTCTGCTGTCTATAGGGGCATTTAACAAGGAGTCGTATAAACTCGATTTGTTACCTTTTATTGTGGAGACTCTAACCTCGGGGCTGCGGCCAGTTACAGCTGCAGTTTGTTGATTTTTTCCCACCTGCGCCTGCTGCTTTCTACGCCTGGTTGTAATCGGTGCACACCGGGAAGGCGCCGCTGGTTATGGTGCTGTCTGAGCTGGCCCTGCGGCTGAACAATGCCGACTACAAGAACTGGGTGAAGGCCGGCCACTGCCTGTTGCTGCTCAAGAGCTCCCTGGAGGGGTTCGTAGGCTCCCAGATGAAAAGCTTTCACCAGCGCCTCCTCACCGAGAGCCCCGTGCTTGGCCGTGGGAGGCAGCGCTGCACGGGGCACTGCCGGGCACAGGGCAGGCAGGTGAGTGTAGCCCGAGGACTGGGTGTTCACGTCACACACAGGTGCGGGACCCACGCCATTCCTCAGGGATAATAGCGATAGATACAGCGCCTAGACGCACTAAGGTCTGGCATCTGGGACCCTTCTCGGTCGCCCCCTGCGGGCAAATTACTTCTCAGACATTTAGTGTTAATAACCGGGTGACCGCCTGACATGGAAGCACATTCTGGGCAGGACTGTAAAATTCAGGAGAAAGAGTCAATAATCGGAATAAATTATGACTTTTAAGGACACAACAGAGGCGATGAACATTCCCTAACCTTTATCAGTGTATTTATTTGTTATTTTTTATATTGTATTATTTATTCACTCTGCTACGTATGTAATTTCGTCTAGGCACGTTATATTCATGTGCTGCATTATGTTGTTGTTCAATAGTTAAATTGATGCCCTTGAGCACAATGTCAAGGGCATAAATGCCGAATATTTTTGAAGAGGAAAGTGGGAGATTTCAAAAATAAGAATGTATTTCTGCCGTTCACGTCTATTGAAGCAGAGGCAGTTTCAGGCTAGAGACAGCCAACATGAAGTCATTTTTAGCATCAAAAGCCAGGAGTCTCCCTCCTGAATTGGGTCTATTGGCATGTGTGCAAGGGCACAACCTCTACCATAATCTACCCAAACTTGAAAAGAAAGTCCAAGTAACATTTTGATTACGTTTGTAAACATTTTAAACCCCATGGTAAACAGTTTTGGAAATATTAGGGGAAAGTGACTTTATTACCATTTGTTAGTTAAGACAAGTTGAATAAAAAAGATTTGGTTCACCTCACCCTCCATCAGACATCAACCCCCCCCCAAAAAACACTGGAGGATAGAAAAGACTCATATTCATCAATTTGAAAAATCCCTTGAGTATTCCATGATCATGGTACCCGGCATATATATACTAAAGAATGCACCACCATGTACTGCACAGTCTTCAGCTGGGCGCACAGAACTGTCTGCATTAAAGTCATAAAAAACAACAGCGACCCTCTCATTCGCTCCCGTAATTAAAAAAGTACTTTTAATCATTTTTAACATGCTGCATTGTTATGCCCCACTGCTATAACACCACATCAGCCCCACTTACCCTCCCATCTCCCTCTAACCTTCTGCCCCACACACAAACCCATCTCCCTCAACACGCAATTTAGCATCAGCCTGACCGAGCTAATCTGTGGGTGATTCAGGTGAGTTGGGGGGCGGGGGAGTGAAGGTGTTTATGTTCGGAAACCCCCCTCCCGCCCCCTGCAGGATGTACCCAGAAGATGTTGTCAGAAAATGGCAATAGCTTAAAGGTTATAAATGTGCCAAACGCATTGCTCTGAACTGTCTCCTTCAAAGAGCAGTAGCTAGCTCCCGTTGTCAACTGTGTAAATACAGCATATATTTAAAAAAAGTAGAGAGCAGCAAAGTAAAGACATTTGAAACAAGTCCTTCTGTTCAGGGTGGTAGACAGAGTGTGTGACAAGTGAGGTAGAGAAAGGCCTGTGTAGGTCTTTGTAACCGGTATAAAACTAGACAGACAAACTGCAAGCTTCAATCCATGGCTGCGATATCAGGTGTCAGGACCTTTTGAGGTGGCCAAGGGAGTGACTAGAGGTTTGCACCTGTGTGCCAGCCTCAGTGATACTTGCATCCAAAGGTTACCAAAGGGCTCCGGCACCCTTCTTTATGATTCTCTTATCAGCGCCATCTCCTTGCTCAGATGGGCCCAGGCCGCTTTGACGAATGACCTTTCAGAATCAAAGAGGCCCTATTGATGTGCACCAAAGAGTCTGTCTCTTCTTTTTATTGTGTGTCCTACCACCTTTCAAGACTGTAGTACTTGTTGCCTGACTATATGGATTCAAATGGACCAACACGGTCTATTCCCACCTGCTCAAATGGAACACCTACAACTATTGGAGACACTACTAGTGTCTTTCTTCTCCCTCCTGACTTACTACTTACCTGGCCAGTGAGAAAGGTTATGCAGAACTGCGGTGTGGCTCTGCGCATCACTGGCCAGTAGAACAGAGGGTCAAAACTATCTTGGGTTTTTCAAAAGCCAAGGTGTCTTGCCAAGGTGTCTTGCCAAGGGCACTTCATGGGGCAGTGACAACAGGAAATTCCTATGCACCAACAGAACCTCTTGCTAGGTCCTAGCTCAGGATTCACTGGTTCACTGTACAGTAGGCCATCCTCCAAGCCAACATAGTGTTTCACAACCACTCCTTTGCTGTCCTGTTCCGAGGCTTCCTTCCATAGTCCCACTAGTATAGGGTGCTCTTTCTGTACCTTGTGGAAATCATCCCATAATAGGCCTCTCAGCAGCTAGCAAACCCTGCAGGACTGGATGTGACCCGGACTACAGCACCTGGACCTCCACGACCAGTGCCTTCTCGGAGTCTGCCTTTTCCTTCAAGCTACCTTGTCCCAGTCCCTGCAAAACAGGATAGTTCCAGTCTCCTCCAGAATCTGTCATGGAGTATGTACTCTTGTCAACACAGCTGACATGATCCAAGCCATCAAGGCTGCTGGTCCTGGGACCAAGGCAGGCACAATCCTATCATTGCCCCAGAGACACCATGCACCTTGCTTCTCCCTTACCCCAACAATGACAATGGCCTGTATTGCCGTTGAGCTCAGTCTGAACCCTTTCAAGTGGTTACTCCATGCCCTCTTCTCTGGCTACCAAACCTGTATCCTTGGTATCATGAAAAATCCACTCGGGCTTAAGGTACGTTCTCTTAACTATTGTGCGGAGGGCTCCAGTATCCCTCAGGACAGGTACTTTCCTCCTATTGATTCTAACTTTCTGCACAACCTCCATCTTGTTAGGATGAATGTGCTTCAGAGCATCTAGGTCCCTCTCCCAGATGTCCATAGCCACGAGTTTGAGAGCAACTGGACCCCTCGCCCATGTAAAGCATATTCACAATCATGGCTAGTACAGGATCTTTCACCTAACAGTCTCTTTTAAGATGTCCCACCTGGTGGCACTTGTAGCAAGTGGACTAGGACTTGGGAGAAGTTCCCTGACCTCTCTTCTCATGATGCTCCTTACTGGACACACCATTGCCATTCTCATGTTTCCTGGTCCCTCCTCGGATGCCATAGGAATTACCCTGGCCCTTACCCTCAGGTTTTGCTCACACCACCTCGGGGAGAGCTCTTGTCCCCCTTTGGCTTAAAACTGTGCTGTTCCAGCATCTAGTGCACCTTGTTAGCCAGCCACTTGTCAGACAACGCTGCAAGCTTCCCTGGATTCTTCTCTGTCTGTCTGATCTGACCGGTATTGCCTAAGCCTGTGGATCACTTCTCCTTGATCCGTTCTGGCACCATCAACTGGTTAAGAGACTGAAAGTCCTTGGCCTCCATCCTTCTCACCCACTCATTCCAATCATGCAATACTCCATGAATCCATGTCTCAAACAGAACACTATCCACTTCTCTTGTGTTCCTTGAACCTTTAACTGTACTCAGCTTGCCTCAGCGCACACAACCAAATCAGAGCTTCCTTTATTCGCTCATAGACCACTTGCTCTGCCACTGGCATCCTTCCAGTGATGGCTGTCTCTTCTAATAGTAAGTACCCCTTTAAGGCAGCTGGCATAGATACCTCATTCAAAGTCTTCGCCTTTCAAGCGACTTCAAAGCTCATGCTGTAGGAAACCTCTACCTCTTCCTGTTCTTGCAACAAGCCCTGGGTCTCCCAAAATGGAACATGGTGTATTCCATGTGTTGTGTCCATTGTAAGCACACACACACCTCTGAACACACACATGCGTATGCACACACCCTATATGCGCGCACCCTCCTATGTACTGTACCCTCAACTTATATGTGTATCAATATGTTACCAAAGGCCTCAGCCCTCCTCTTTAAGATTCTCTTATCTTATCAGACCTATCTCCTTCCTCAAATGTGCCAGGTCCCTTTGACCAGTGACATCCTTTCAGAATCAAAGTGTTTCTTTTAACATGCACTGAAGAACCTGGCTCCTCCTTCCTCCACTCTGTTTGCCACACAGCTTTCAGGAATGCAGTGTTACACAAATCGGTCTGGGGGAAACCTCTACCTGTTCTTGCAACAAGCCCTGGGTCTCCCAAAATGGAACATAGTGTATTCCATGTGTTGTGTCCATTGTAAGCACACACACACACCTCTGAACACACATATGCATATGCACACCCTATATCTGTGCACCCTCTTATGTATTGTACCCTCAAATGGGTATCCACCCAGCCCGGCACACTCATGCAACGCTGCGCTAGCTCCTACGTGAGGTGTCAGCTTACAGGCCCACAGGTATCCCTGCATGTGCACTTAACCCCATGCACTATATCCTGATGCACTGTACCTTCCCAGGGGCACACCTGTATCCCAATGAACTCACATAAGCTATTTATTTTCTGATGCACTGTAACTTCTCGCAGGCACACATGTATACCAGCATGCACATGCAACCAGAAGCGCTATTACCTGATGCACTGTACCTTTCCACAGGCAGTCATATATTCCAGCACGCACGCACATGCGTATATACGCACTGTTTCCTGATGCACTGTACCCTCCAACAGGCTCACATAAATCCCAGCCCTGCACACAATCTATTGCAGGCCAATGGTGAGTTAAGCACACAGCAGCAGAACTTTACCAGAGTGGGGCAGGAGGCGCCATTCTCATGAAACAGGTAAAAAGGAACTGTTCACTCGACTGATCACTAAAACTTAAGACACAGCACGCTGTCATTGCTGCTCTTGTGCTACTTAACTCCTGGTGAAGGTTGTAGATTTTACACCACCTCATGGTAGCGTTTTGGGTGCCCTTCCCAAACTAAGGAGACCCCAGTCCATGAGACAGGCCTAGGTTATAGCGCACATGCATGATCCAGGTTTGCTCATGACTAAAAATCATTACCAAAGAGACAAAAATCACTGCAGTAGAGGCAGTTAGGCTGGCAGTACACATGCATTACCATGCCAGGGACCTTTCTCTCCCAACATTAGGCAACGAACAAAGCTTTGGAAATGTACTTCCATACTATTCTACTGTGGACAGTGATGTTCTGGAGGTGTAATGTTGCTATGTGACACAGTGGGTCTGGTAATGTTGGGTGACCAGTAACTTTGCTAAGGGGATTTAGCTCTCATATAGAATAAAATATTGTACTCTGAACTTTTGTCTAATTTTCAGCAAGACGCATAGGTCTATTTGTACCGTGCAGGTCAAAGAACCAAATCTTGGCAGGATCACCTTAGCCTTTTATTCTCTCCATAATGCTAAAATCTGTGATGCTGAGTTTTTTTTAAACAGTTAGTGGTTTGTGTGTCAGATAAAAGGGCAGTATGATGTGAATGCATTATTTTCTTCTCTGACATTTTCGTGACAAACACAATTTGCTTGGGATGGATATGCTTCTTGCATACTATACAGGAGTGTCCCCCTGCCCTGAGTGCCCTACTGTCTGTATCTGGTATCCTGGCTTTTTGTTTTTTGCCCTGGCATCAAGTTAATTAAACATGTGTGCAGAGGCCTTGGTCTGGCACTCCCCATGAGAGTTCAAGACAGAGCACGTTTCAACTGTAGTTTAAATGTGTTTTTATTGATTTTGTAATTTTTGCATTTTTCCAATACACTCCAATCAATACAACTACAGTTCATTTGCAATTCGTCATTAGTATTTCACCTAGATCAGGTTTCTACTACAACAAATCGAAATTTGACATCAACACATCATAATCAGGCCTGGTATTTTTTGTACGAATTTGCCAACCTGATGGGCGTATCATTATACTGTTTGCAACACAACATTGATATACCCAAGTGAAACCTCACATTTACTCCTATGTTTGAAATTATAACGTTTAAACATGTCAACACAATGCTCTTCTTATATCTTCTGATTACAAGTTCTGTTCGCTCGCCTGCACGCAGGGCTTAAATATGGTTCAGTTGCTCTGTATCCTATCCCACAAGATGCTTACTGCACAGTGATTGCATTTTATAAACTGCGTTAACTGGTTTGGACAATGGTCAGTGAAGGGTTTTTGCTTCCGCTTCCGTACACGTGTTTCTGGAGAAGGCACTATTATGGGCCAAGCGGTCTAGTCGTGTCTTCCTTATCTAGTACCCATTTCGTTCAGGTGAACAGGTAGGTTCTCCAGTCTGGTTCTACCATATTGCGCGGAAATTTGCCAGGATCGCATCCCAGTTTCCTGCGAGTGGCTGTTTACGAGCACCTATCCCATCTTCACGACGCAGCGCTATACTCTCCGCCTGGGCCCAACAGAGTAGCGATTGGAACCAGGCCCTCACTGCAGGGGGCTCAGGGGACTTCCAGCGGCTCGTTATAAGACTCTTGGCCACTATGAGCCCCAGGTCTATGTAGCGGGATGTCACTTTGTGTTTACTGGACCTGTGGTATAGTCCCATTATGCATACCTCCCAAGTCCAACTCAGTGTTCGCTCTGTACATTGTGCTAGGGTTGGGGTGACTGCTCTCCAGTACGTCTGTATGAAGCACATTTCAACTGTAGGTACGAAATCACTGCACTTGAACCTGATTCAACTTTATTGTGTCTGTTGGTTGATTGTTGAGTGGTGATTCCTGAGAAGCCTGTGACTGCTAGCCCTCACAACCCAGAGAGTCAAGTACAGAAGGTATTGTAGAGTATAGAAGAATGGACGCTGGGACATCAGCGACTAACGATCTCAACCCCCACGGCAGAGGCCTAGTGGTTCTTGTCCGCCATGTGGCCCTCTGAAAGGAGTCTGAAAGCAGGGTTGTCAGGCAAGCTGTGTGATAATCTTGCAATGGCAGCTTTTACCACTGTGTATTTCATAGCTGGGGGCAACGCATGCAACAAGTGGCAGTCACTGATGAAGCTGTCTATATGTGCCTCCGGATGTGTGCCACCTTCCCTAATCAAGATAATGCAGAAAATACATCCATGAGGAGGCTTGGGAAAGCACAGAATCCTTAAAGGGATAGATTTATAATGCCATTCTCTGACACTAGACTGTACAATCCCTGCATGTGTAGAAACAAGGCAGAGCAAACGGTGTGGGTGACAGATTCACGCCTCATCAAGATGTGAAGGAGAAGAAGGGTGTTGTCCTCTTCCACCAAAATGGTCAATGAAGAAGCCTATTAGTGTTTGCACATGCGCAGCACAAGTAAGGTGGCCCAAAAGATGGGCCATGAACTGGGCCCTCTGTTATGCGGACGGGTTTGACTGACATCAGTGTAACTACCAAGAGGCACCCACCCCTGCGGAGTGGGTCAGAGACCCAAACCCAGAGTGTGTGTGCCTGTGTCTTCTATTACCCCACTACTCACACACTGTCAGGGGTCTGCACCCAGTCTAACAACTGGCAATGCAGGGACCTGCCTGCAGAGTGCAGCACAACCTCAGCACACCGACACGTCCACTGGACCCTGCGCTGCTGCTGCTCTGCGGAAGCACAGCGCTCTGCACCAGTCATGGAATGCGCGGCAAGCCATGTGACATCCCTCTACCGTGGTACCAGCATTCTGCCACCAGAGGGTGCTCTGCACTAGTAGACCGTGTGGCTCTGGTAGTGGTAATAGCAGCCTGCCACCAAGACACACTTACCAGGCCAGCACAGTAATGGCATCCTAGCAAGAAGAACTACACCAGCCTAATGCAGTAGCAAAAGTTCCTTCACACTGAAGTGTTGGGTGGCCGACCCATGCTGGCTTTCTGCACTGGTACCTGTATTCAGCACTAAAGGCGACCACACTAAACCCAGGAGGCTGCTCAGGGACTTGAAAACCCAAGTGGGGAGACTGACTACCAATACCCATGCATCCTTTGTGTACCACAGGTCACACCACCATCAGAACTCTGTCTACCCAAGCAGCAAAATGGAAGATGTGAGTTGAGAGACTGGAGCGATACTTTGAAGCCACCGAAGTCAATGAAACCGTACAGCGCCCGCTTCTACTCTATTTGGCCAGGGAAGGCATCTACAGGTTGTCCTGCAACCTGAATTAAATGGGGTTGAGACACACCTACGGTTCCATAATCACAGCATGAAGTCACTACTTTTCCCCAATGACCAACCCAGACTATGAGTTATTCCTAATGTATCAGGCACGATGGAGCTCAGCAGACAGCTTCTATGCCTGACTCAGAGTTGGCAGGCACATGCCCTCTCCATGATGGGACTGAGGAGATACGTGCACAATTCATCTATGGCTCTGCCCCTGCAAAGCTTTGTTAACAGGTCTTCCAAGATCCCGGGAAGCCCCTCCAGGACATCTTCATGCTTGGATGGTCCAAAGAGTTGTCCAAAGTTAGGGTCTTGCACATGGAAGCAACAGTGCAGAAGCCAGTCTGACAATAACCTGTAAACCAAATTGTCAAGGGGATGACCCCGAAGGACGAGATGCGACGCACGCAGCCACTTTGTCTCTGGTAGTATTGCGCAGCAGCATTCCCAGACACTGATGAGTGTCCGGCGAAGGAGAGAAAGTATGCAGTGTGTGGTAAGCTCAACCATCTTTTGCCAAGGAGCGCTGATTGAAAAACACTTCCGAAATCGAATCCTAAGATGGTAGTGAACACCATATCCCTAAAAGGGGAAAACGGGCACTAAAGATGATACCAAAGACATGGACGATGATCACTGCAGGGAGAAGGTGTAAATGGCGTATGCGGTAAAACAGATCACGACTACCACCCGCTCACCACCAAAATGTCAGGCGCTGGTAAGGGAATGGACCTATTACAGCCATCATCGACACCGAGGTTTCCATATACATGATGGCCAAAGACAAATAGGAACTGTTGCATCATCAGTCTCCAGTGAAACCCATGAAAGTGCAAGTATTTGCATAAGGACACTCTTAACCATCTCTGATAGAGACTGCAGCACCACAGCAAAGGTATACATCACCCAGGGGAGGAGTGGCAGTATGCTACTGTGCTGTCAGACAGTTGACAATCTACATATCAGCAAACTAACATACAGCATATACACCAATAACATTGTCAGACTCCTGGATGCGTCATCCAGCCTTTTTTGTAAGCATCGGACGGCAGAAGGAAAAGACAGTACAACTACATTTTGAGCAATAGGTACAACTGGTGGCTCTGAGGCATCACAAGATAGCTTTTCATCTCCGACCGAAGGTTTAAGAAGAGCTATTCGAGCTGGAAAAAACAATATCTTTGAAGCTTCTGAAGAACCCACACCCTGGATGTGTCACCCCTTTGGTGTCCCAGGGAAGCCAAAGGCAATCGGTCGAGGTGAGGTTATGTATGTACTTGCACTTCCCAAATATGACATCAAACATGAGTCATCTCACTTACTCATGGGAGAAATAGTGGATTTTGTTGGTACTTGAAAATGGATCTCAGGTTTGGATGCTATCCGCTGTCGTTGGAGCCCTTGTCCCAATGCATCAAGATGTTTTCCACTCACGTCGGCCTATGTGATTACACGAGACTCAACTGCAGCACCTCGAGTGCCACTGAGGTATTCCAAAATACCATAAGGCAGGTAGTGTCGGGACTGACGGGTTGTTAACGTTAGTCACAACATACAGGTGTACGCCAAGACCCAGAAAGAACACAACACCCTCCTCCGGAGGTGCTCCAGAGACTCCAAGATAGTGATCTGATGCTTTACAGGGGAAAGTGTGAATTTCTTTAGAAGCAAGTGACATTTTTCAAGTACCATTTCTCTGGAGACAAAGTCGCACCGGATCCTGACAAAGTTGAGGACATCCAAGTAGCCTCCCCACCTACTTTGGTGATTGAGGTGAGAAGTCATCTGGGGGTGGTTACCTATTATGGCCATTTTATCAAAATCTGACTACTGCCAGAGCTCCACTATGTGTACTTATCAAACCATCTGCCACATGGGAGTCGTGAGAAGCCCAGGAGGCGGAGTTCTGTGACACTACCAAGAGAGCCTTGTCAGTAGAGACCACCCTGGCCTATTTTGATCTACAGAAGAAGTTAGAGGTGGCCTTTGACGCCATCCCTATGGGACTAGAGGCTGTCCTGTCACAGACACTGCTGTGATGAGAGGTTGCACCAGTAGCATGCACAAGAAGTGCGCTCACTCCTACAGAACAGCGGGGTTCACGAATTGAGAAGGAAGTAATCACGATTCACTAAGGGTGCTGACACTTGCACATATATACCTGTACGGGCACACTCTTGTTTTCCACACCGACCACAAACCACTCTTTAAAACCACCTCCTTGAATAAAGAAATGGATCTTTAAACTGCAAAAGTACTCGTCCACTGTAGAGTACAAACTGGGGTCTCACAACCCAGTCAACTACCTCTCACGATATCTGTGGCTGGCCACACCCGAGGAAGAAAATGTGGTGAAATACACTGAGGAGTATGTTTGATTTGTGGTAGAGAGATCTTGCCCCGTTGCCCATCTCCCTGGAAGAAATAGCTCGCGAGCCACAGAATGGGACTTCGCCTACAAATGACAATCGAAGAAACTTCCATCGAAAGAGACAGATAGCTTGACAAACTCCAGAGGCAAAGTGAATTCTGGAATCCCTTCACATGTACAACAAAAATTGGAGGACTTTGAAGTATTGTGCCTACTGAGTGTGTGGACATCAATTAGTGATTCCCCAAAACCTCACCAAGCGAATCATCCAGCTAGCCCATGCCGGGTACCAAGGCATTGTAAAGACCATGAGTCGCCTTTGACGTAAAGTCTGGTTCTACACAATGGATGCAATGGTGCAGCAAGCGGTAAAGGAGTGTCATCTGTGCCAGGCATGAGCGTCCTCTGTGCCAGGTATGAGCATCTAGAGAGGGGTCACTAGCTGCAATGATTGTACTCCGGATGCCCCAGGGTGAGGGGTGAACACCCAAGGTATTACCCTCTCGCAAATCCTGCGCAGTCACGGAAATTCAAAGACTATGGAGTATAATCACAGGTTGTCATGTGTTAGTTATGTGTGTTTTCTATTCACCTGTCCAAGCTAGTGGTCGTATACCCAACACCAGAGAGTGTGTGACTGCGTCTTCTTCCAGACTGCTGCTCACACCCGCTCGGGGGACTGCGCCTGATGCGACAAAGCCCCCCTGCTGAACCTTGATCTCCAGTTATTCTTATCGATGTAGATACCCATTACCGACTTAAGGTCGAGTTCAAATAAAAGTGCGAAGTATGATTTCAACGGGCCACACTTCGCGGGTTGTTACATGGTGGTCTAGATTCAAAATGCAGCTGACTGGTTTCACTGAAGGGAAAACAGTAACTCACAAAGTTCATTGTCTAAACAACAGATGGTGTTTAGGTCAAAATCGAATCTTCCAGCGCAGGCGATACTATTTGACATAAAGTGGACTGTACAACCAAAAATCGGAGAAAAAAATTTAGCTTCCCTTACTGGTAGTGTTAAGACACTAAGACAAGTATGATGCTTTCTTCTCTTGGATTTAATAAAACGGTAGCATAGTTGCAACAAAACTGCACTTCCCAACACTTTGTGTTTAGAACTTTATTAACTTCACATTGAGAACTAAGGCAAGCTCTACAATCAAGGATTTCGAGTAACACACACCAAAAAATAAAATAGAAAAAGACAAGTAAAAAAGAAACTGAGAAAGGAGCTTTCATTAAATATGATCTAGGGAATAAAGGAAGAGTAACACTAGTCCTTAAATCCACAGTAACAATATCACTAATATTCAATTGTACAGGACATTGGTACAAATAAAAATAACTTAATCACAAAGCTTTATCTTTTGAATATATGCATTCAATGTTACCATCAGCTTGTCTGCAGTATCTCTAATTCTTGATAGTAGTTAGAGGAAAGGTTATCATCACATCTAACATGGTTGACCCATGCACACCAGATGTGTACTGGCAATTTATCTCCCTCTTTGCAGCAGCACAGAACTGACTTGGATGCCATTACAATGAAAAGATCCAGAGTGTTTAGCAACAGAGGAAATTTGTCTGCACAGATTCCTAGATATTCCCAGACAGGTTTTTTCAGTTCCTTTGTCAAAAATATTATTTATTTCAGAATCCTTTCCATCGAGCTCCTTCTTTATTGCTGTGCCTGCACAAATTTGACTCTCTGAAACCCTATTCTGACATTTCATGGGGAGTGCAGGGGGATTCTGATAAGGACTACCGGAAGTAATCCGATGTTTCGATCACCCCCTCATACACCGCAGCAGAATACAGGTGCTGCGATAATCAGTAGACAGAAGCAGATAAAAGTGATTACGCGCCAACAATTGCCACATTGCTGGGGACTACAATACCCACAAGCCCTTGCTCCCTGCTGGGAGGAACTGCTGCTGAGCACGCGCTATAAAAGCGCTTACAGACACCGCCGCGCGAAGCCCGGGCCACCCCCCTAACATCGCCATTGGTTACCCTCGATAGCCTGGTTATTTGCTCAAAGGTACTGTTATCTCTGATCATTACATCTTCCTTGGGCTTCATAACTAAGGATTTGCAGGTCAGGACTATCCTTGTCGCCAACCTCCATAATGGGTAAAAACCAAAAGATCGTAGTTTCCCGCCCGTGACGAGACAACAGGCGGCCACGGCCCTACCCCTCCCTTCGCTTACGGCTATCGATAAGATGCTCCAAAAAACCATCGGGGTAGTGGTAAATGCTATTGAAAACACAGAACGAAGGTTGTCAATTACCCCTGTGGCACCTCTGGTAGAGCAGGTTGGGGACTATTCAACAATTGTAACAAACCCTCCAGAAGTAAGTTCCTTCCTTACGTCATCATTTGCTGACTTAACCTGCGTCCAGGTCCCTACAGATACTATAGTTAGCAACGCATCTCCAAGCCTATCTCCACTTTCTCCAAACACTATTATAATAAATAAACCGGGCCCTAGAGGTAAGAAAAGGAGACTTGTAAAGAAGCCAATTAAAAGTATAGGTCATAAGTACGATCCTGTACTAACTACCACTGGCCCTTCCCCAGCAAATATGATAGCTCCGCTGTGGGTTACTAGTTTAGTAGCTGACTTCCAGTCTCTTTTAGAACAGATTATTGGTAAACATATCAAATCCCTGGCAACCAGGATTGATAGATTAGTCTCTACCCTCAATAATAGGGGTTTGCGGAGGAGGAGCCTAGCGCGCAACCAAGATGGCCGCGTAGGTGCGAGGCTCCCGAGGAGTGAGCACCGATTGCAGTTTGCGGCCTTCTTCTCGCCGGACCCCGGATTTGCGTTGGGGGGTGACCCAGTGGCAAAGTGAACAACAACGGTGGGCCGGGCCTGGCGAGTCGCGTACCCCGCACTTTCGCTTTCGCACCGTCTCTGCAAGTGAGATCGCGGAGCTTTTTGTGTTGGTGTGGCCTCGCTGGGGGACCCTGCCTGCCTGCTATGATCCACCCCGCCGATCTGGGGTGGCCCCCCCGGAGCTCGTGGCCCTGATTGCCTGCCCTCTACGGCGTTGCTGGTGCGATTGTGGGACCAGCGGCGATGGCCACGAAACAAGATGGAGATCGGTCAAAGACCAAGTCGACCCGGCGTGGCACCGTCCATCAGGCCAACAGCATGGACCGCTATACCCTCCAGAGGGGATCTCCCGGCGGACCGCACAAGTCCCCTGAGGGCCCTTCTGATGCCCCGGACTTGCCCACGGATCTGACGTCATGGGCGCCATTTCCGAGATGAAGGCCTCGGTGGGCCAGCGGTTCGACACCCTGGCACAGAAGATCGACGCGGTCCTTGTGGATGTTGGCTGGTGAGGGCCGATCTTTTCAAGACCAACGACTGAGTTGATTCTTTGGCCCAAACCGCATCGGGCCTTACGACTGAGGTGGCGGCACTACAAATGGAGGTGCGCCGGCTTAGTCAGGCGAGTGCACTTATGGATCGGCGCCTTGAGGATTCCGAGAGTCGGGCCCGGAGGAATAACATCCGCATCATCGGAGTACCCGAGGGACGGGAGGAAGCGGCGGCGGATCTATTCGTGGAGGACCTGATCGCTACCCATCTCCAGCCTCGGGGACTGAGTAAATTTTTTGCCGTGGAGAGGGCCCACAGGGTTCCCGGGGGAAGGCCGAAGGTCGGAGCCCCTCCGCGACCTCTCATTGCCCGGATTTTTAACTTTCGGGACAGAGACGCGATCCTGCAAGCCTCCAGACTACTTGGGCCGGTTAAGCTGGAAAATATGGAGGTGAACTTTTACCCTGATTTCACCCAAGCGGTCCAGAAGCAGAGACTGAGCTTCCTGGGCGTCAAACGCCGACTTCGGGACCTGAACTTAAAATACGCCATGCTCTTCCCGACCAAGCTGCGAGTGGAGGTGGATGGTCGCACGCACTTTTTTGATCGTCCCGAAGCGGCCGGGGACTGGCTGGACACTCTGTCTGGGGATCGTGATCGAGATGGCGGGGGGGGGGGCGGCGGGAGGAGACGGCCCACTGGATCGGGACTGAGGGGTCAATATTGGGCCTCACTCTGGACGAATACGATGCTACTTTCGATCAAGCGCCTGTCTTTGTACATACCCCTCCCATGGAGGTTGTGTGGGGTCTAGAAGGGGTACTCTTTCCTCCTCTAGGGGGTCTAGCTAGTTTCATTTTATAGGGGCGACAGGCACACTGCAAGTTGGGGGGGCTGTCCGGGCTCATGCAGGGGTGCAGGGAGGGGGGAGTTTTGTTGGAGTGGGTGGGTTGGGGTGGGGTGTTGTTCGTTTATACCACAAGGCAAACGTATCATTGTGTTATCTCTACAGTGCTCTCTGGGGGACGAGTGATGACTTCTGTTTATGATGGGGGGTAGGGGACTGAGTTTGTTGTCCTGGAATGTTAATGGACTGGGGGACAGGATAAAACGAGGTGTGGTCCTGCAGTTCTTGAAGCGAATTTCGCCCGATATAGTTTTTCTGCAGGAGACGCACCTCATTGGCAACTCCTTTTGCGCTATGAATCGACGGGGCTACCGCCTTGTGGCCCATTCGGGCTTCACGTCTGGTTCAAGGGGTGTGGGCATTATGGTTAAAAACTCGCTCCCGTTGGAGATTGATGAGGTGCGCCATGACGATAGGGGACGTTATACGGTTTTGGTGGGCAGAATGGAGGGCAGAGTGGTCGTTTTTGTGTCAGTATATGTCCCGCCGGGGCTGCAGACGACCACCTTTGCGGACCTGGGGCGCCTCCTCCTTGGCCTTCCGGAGGGGATTCTAGTGGTGGGGGGGGATTTTAATGCTGTAGTTTCCGGAACTGTGGATCGTCACCCTCCTAGGGATCTCCCCCGGGCCCAGGCGTGGTTATCTGGCCTCTTGGATACCCTGGGGTAGGTGGATTGTTGGCGTTTAAAACATCCCACGCAGCTACAGTACACCTTCCATTCAGGGGCTCATGGTAGTCTCTCACGGCTAGATTATGTCCTGGTCCCAGCGGCTTATGTGGGGAGGGTGGGAGAGGTGCGCCATTTGGCACGGGGTATTTCGGACCACTCCCCGCTCTTGTTGCACTTTGATATTTGGCCGAGGGGAGAGGGTAGGGTGGTCCCGATCCATCCCTGGTACCTGCGTGACCCCACCATTCGCGCAGAGCTGATTAAATCCCTTAAGCGCTATTTTGACGAGAATGTGGGGTCTGTGTCATCGGCGGTCTCACTGTGGGAGGCGTTCAAGACAGTACTCCGAGGAGAGGCCCTGTCCCTTATTTCCCACTCCCGGAGGCGCGAGCGGGAGGAGGTGACCCGTGTTGAAGCTGAGATAACCGAGTTGGAGGGTGATCTAGAATGTGGGGTGACGGATGACAAATTACATGTTCTCCAACTCAAGCAAGCGGCCTATAAGGCCCTCGTCACGGAGGCGGCCAGGGGCCTCAGTAGAGAGCAACAGGGGAGACTGTATGATGTGGGTGATAAGGCTGGTAAATTGATTGCGTGGCTGGACAAAAAAGAGAGAGCGAGTCGAGTTGTCCCGTTGATTGAGAAAACGAATGGTGTGTGTGTCACTGAACCGGAGGAAATTGTCTCCTGCTTCGCGGACTATTTCCGTGGGGTGTATTCCCCGGTGTCTTCCCGCTCTGAAGAGGATTCCCATGCCCTGCTCAGAGATATCGCGCTGCCTTCCCTTTCGGAGACGGACAGAGTGTCGTTGGACGCCGCTCCAACCTCCGAAGAAATTGCCCTCGCCATACGCTTGGTCGCTTCCGGCAAGGCCATGGGTCCTAATGGTCTTCCCATCGAGTTGTATAAACTGCGACCGGATACGCTGGCGCCGCATCTCCGTGCTATGTTCCTTGCGGCCCACTCGGTGGGTTCCCTCCCGCTAGACCAGCGTCTGGCTACCATCGTGGTTATCCACAAGGAGGGGAGGCCACGGGACCGGGTCACATCCTATCGACCCATTTCGTTATTGAATGCGGAGCCCAAAATTCTCGCCAAGGTGTTGGCCAATCGGCTGGTCGGCGTAGTGTGTGACTTGGTCCACCAGGACCAGTCCGGCTTTATTCCCCATCGCAACACAGCGCTTAACCTGCGGCGTTTGCATGGGGTGCTCGCACGTGTCCCGTTCATACGGGAGCCGGCCATCTTGGCGTCCTTCGACGCCACTATGGCGTTTGACACACTTGAATGGCCATATATTTGGGCGACGCTCGCGAAATTTGGGTTTGGCCCAGGGTTTATCAGCTGGGTTAACTTGTTGTACTCTGGCCCACTGGCGCAGGTGGCTGTGAACGGTAGAGTGTCGGCTCCGTTTGAGTTGGGCAGGGGCACGCGGCAGGGCTGCCCGTTATCGCCGCTCCTTTTTGCGCTTGCCTTGGAGCCCCTGGCGGAGTGGCTGCGGTGGGAACCTTCTATTCGTGGTCTCCGCTGGACCCCCGAGTATGAGGACCGCGTATCTCTATACGCCGACGATATTCTCCTGTACCTGGCTTCCCCACGTAAATCACTGATAGTACTGGTTGATGTATTGCATTCATTTGGTCGTAACTCCGGCCTTCTCATCAACTGGGCTAAATCGTGCGTGTATGTTCTCTCTGGGGAAGCTCCTATCCTTCCGCGGGGCTGTCCTATCCAGATCGCCCCGCAGGGATTTAGGTACCTGGGTGTCTTCATTATCCTGGACGCGGAGGCCCGGTATGATCGGAACTTGCTTCCCCCCCTCCAGCGCCTGAAGGAGGATGTCGCGCGTTGGCGGCGTTTGCCGCTCTCGCCGCTCGGCCGGGCGGCATTGTTTAAGATGATGTCGCTGCCGCGTTTCCTGTACGCTCTGCAGAATACAATGGACCTCGTCCCGGCGCGCTACTTCCGCGAGGTGGAGAGTTTGCAACGCCGCCTGTTCTGGGACGGGAGACCGCGTATCGCCCTGGCAAAGCTGACGCTCCCGTGGTATGACGGGGGGATTGCCCTCCCGGATATTAAACGTTATTATTGGGCCTCCCAGCTGGCTGCGATTAATCACGGCCTATACGGGCCCGCCCTAAACCCGGCCTTTGAAATGGATAAGATGCTACTGCCGGGTGGTGACTATAATCGAGCGCTCTACTCCAGCTCGCTCGACGCACGTCTGACGGGCCCCACGCGTGTCATGGTACGAGTGTGGCACGCGGCTAATGTAGCGATGGGGTGGAAGGATCGTTTGACCCGGGCGTCACCACTATACGCATCTGAGCAGTTGGGCTCCCTGTGGACCTCGAAGGGCTTCCAGAAGTGGGACATGATAGGCATCAGCAGGGTGGGGGATCTCTGGACGAGGGGGGGATTCAAAACGTTCGAGATGCTGCAGACGGAATTCCAGTTTCAGGACAGGGAGTACTTTCGGTATATGCAGATCCGTCATGCACTATGCTCCGCCTTCCCGGACGTCGCCTCCATCCCGGAGTACTCCCCTCTGGAGGATAGAGTGCTGGATGGACATGTACCGGAAAGCACGATCTCATTAATCTATAAAAAACTGATTAATGACCGCTCGGGATTGCTGACTAATCTTCGTGAGGCTTGGGTTGCCGATGGATTGGAGCTGGACGACGAGGACTGGGTGTCTGCGGTGGCCTCCCCGAAAGAGGTGGCCATACCGGCCCGCCTTCGCTTCGTCCAGCTCAAGATACTCCATAGGGTCTACATAACGGGGCCAAGGCTATTGCATATGGGCTATGCTTTGGACGGGTTGTGTAAGCGTGGGTGTGGTTCTTTGGGGACCTTTCTTCATATTTTGTGGGAATGCCCAGAGGTGGAGCGATTCTGGCGTGGTGTGCATGAGGTCCTGCGGGTGGTTACGCGTGTGTCGCTACTGCCCGAAGCGAGGAGATGCCTGTTGAACGTGTGGGAACCAACCGACTACTCGGCGCCACAGACGTGGTGGGTGACTCTGGGATATATGGTGGCCAAGCGCGATATTGCTCAACTGTGGGGTTCCCAGAGGTCCCCGACTGTTTCGGCCTGGAAGGAAAATATGGACTGGTGCATGTTTCGGGAAAATGTGGTGTATGTAGCGAGAGGTAAGCCTGGGACATGGGTGAAAGTATGGGGCCCCTGGAACGCCTACCGCGGGGGAATCTGTGCCCCGCCGTTATTGCCCGATCCATCGCCTGCCCCGTCCCCTTAGCCGGTTTAGCTCTCCGGTACCGGGCACTGAGTCCACCCAGTCCCTGTCCTGACCTTCTCCCCCCCTTGATACTCCTATGGATTGGTAGGGTCCCCCTTCTAGGGGAGCACATGCTGCTGTTTTCGATTGTGGGTTGCCTTGTGGTTTGATTTTTTGTTGTTATTTATGTTAAAAAGAAACCGTTATGTGGGGTCCGGATGGTGTGGCCATCAACGCTGCTAACTCCTGTACGTTTCCCTTTGCCGCAGCATGCGTTCTACTGTGTGTATCATATGCTCCTCTTGTTTGCTAGCGGCCGGCCTGAAGGTTGTAGGCCCATCTTTGTATATTCTTTGAACTTTGTAATAAACGGTTTCAAAATAAATAAATAAATAAATAAATAATAGGGGTTTGGGAAAAACGTCCCCAACGGTCCCACATGGAAAATCTGCCTCTAGTGGAGCAGGTGGCAGTGCTCCTCAAGTTAGGACTGCCTTAGTAGTTGATAGTGTTGCAGGGAACAAAGGTACACGATTGGCCCCCATTAACAATGAAACAGCTATGGAAACAGTTAGCCCTTCTCTAAGTACATCCATAGTCGCTGACGGTTCCCATGTAGCTGCAATCCCGGTCTCGGCTTCTGCAAATGCAAAAGTCACTCCTAGTGAAGAGAAGACAGGATGTGAAAGATATAGACTGGAAAGGGGGTCCTCCGATGTCCTGGTTCCAACAAATTTAAATCCTTCCTCCGTAGCCACCCCATCAGAGTTGCAAACAATTAACCTTCTCCCAGAGTCTTTACCGTACGTTGTAGTTTTAACGGGGGTACCACTTTTAACCCAGGGAAAAAATGAAAGCCATACTGAGTTAAAAAATAAGTGTATACAGTGGCTTAATGTAAACAGACCTCTCCCCTCCTATATTTCTGGGGAAATTCTTTCTGTAAGACGTATAGACTGGATTGGGAAGGGTCCCAAAACTATTGCAGGGAATTGTGTGGTAATAAACTTTAGGGATACTGCTGCCGCTGAGTACATCTGTGGTTTGTCCCCCTCCAGATTAAATACTCAAATCCTCCCCCTCCACTTGTCATACTTTTATTCTGGGCTTCATTTGAGATCAGCTCATTGTAAAAGTGTTAAATATGACGAGGGCCGAAATGGTTGTCCATCTGGAGTGCACCAGGGGCAAACAAGCTGGGTAGATTTCTATGCCTATAATCCCCCTCTGTCTTCCTTTGTACATAGAAATAGGTTTAGTGTACTGAACCAGGTTGATTGACGCCCACACGACAAGGAGCCAGTCCCGAATAACACTAGTGAAACATCTACCCCTTTAACTGCACTGGAGGGAAATACCAAAACCCCTACCTCTGCAGTGGGCACACCTTCTGGTTGTGCGGGCAGGGCGGGTGGGTGTGACTCGGGGGATGCGGGGCTCCCGTGGGGAGTTTCTGTTGTAGGGGGGGAAGCATCTTGTATAGACAAAACAGAGAGGAAAGTTCATCTAGAGTCCCCTATTTGCGATAGTTCTTCCATTATGGCAATAGGAATCCCAAAAGTCACTGGTAAGGTAGTCGATGGTACTATAAAAATCCTTTCGTGGAACGTTGCTGGTTTAAAAAACAAACTATCTAATCCTGACTGGGGCTCCTTTATGGCAGCACATGATATCTGCCTGATCCAGGAAACTTGGTCTCTAGAGGAGAGTGTTAGTCCAGGTTATGCAATTTTTCACATCCGGGCAGTATCCAGTGGCAGAAGCCGCCCATCTGGTGGCCTGTCAATTTGGATAGGCACCCATTTGGGCTTCCAAGCTACCCAAATACCAACTAACTCCTCTGATGTCCAATGCGTGTTATTGACACCCCTGAACACACCAAAAATAGCCATAATAAATATTTATTCTAGGCCAGTTAGGAGTGGGCAGGAGTCAGATACGATTAAAGCATTAGATCTCTTTATCCAGACCCCTCAGTTATAATAATCGTTGGTGGGGATTTTAATTGCCAATTTGAGCCCTTGGTTAACTCTGATTTGGATGAGCAGGACGATGAAGACCTGCTCTGGTGTATACCGGAACCAAAGATCCCTCCTGTCAAGGCATGGACTCGGCTGGTCCTCCAAATAAAATCATTCTCACTTGCTACGTCCCTGCGGGCGTGTAATGGGAGACTGGACCCTGACCGTCCGGGATTTCCTGCATTTAACAGGGTAGCACAAACGTCCACCATTGATTACATTATGATGGAAGTAAGACATTGGGACAGGCTCTTAGAATTTAGAGTGTATCCGAGACATGACAGTGACCACAACGCCCTTGTTCTAACACTTAAGCCAGGGAGCTATGGGGTGAATAACCCTGAAGCCGGTCCTACTACTAATATGAGCATGCCCCTCATGGTCTCGAATAACCGACGTAGGGTTAACTGGCCCCACTTTCAAAACTCCCTGTCTAGGCTGGGTGAAATATACCAGCTTGCTATACCATGGATAGCTGCGATGGCCGACTTGCCATTAATCGGCCATACTGTAAAAATCCATAGGCAGTTGGCCAGTGCGTTGGGGGATGCTCTTTGCCCTCTAAGCAGGCCTAGACGAGGTGGGGCTAACATACACCCCTGGTATAATGTCACCTGCAGGAGAGCTAAGAAGGATCTCATTACTGCAATTAAAGTCAAGGATAGCTTAAAAACTAGATCATCTTGTTTGCTTTATAAAAAGGCAATCGAGGGAGCCAAGAGGGACTGGGAGGAAGCTAGGTGGGAAGAGCTGAGAAATGCGCTCCTGACTAAGGACGCAAAGTCATTTTGAGCCATTGTTAGTACAGGCTCTAAGGGAGGAGGGCAAACTACCATCCCAAATATTGCACCCTCAGTGTGGGAAGCTCATTTTGGGGCTCTATATGCATGTCTGGAGCATGATGACCCACCTTGGCCAGGTTTAAACCTAGCCCTTGGATTTAATCAGAAGGGAACTGCGACACTCGCCCGACCCCCTACCCCAGACCCCCGTCATGAGTATCAACTGATGGGTGCCTCGGGTGGAGGGTCGGGATCGAGCGTGCATCCCTTTGACCTCCCAGAGAGCATCACCCTGAAGGAGGTAGAAACCGCCATAGTTAGATTGCTCCCAAACAAAGCTCCCGGCCTTGACAAATTGCCGGGGGACCTGTTCCGATCCCAGCCTAAAATATGGGCTCCAACACAAAAACTAATGGGCAGAATTATACTGGACAGGATACAAGCCTGGATGGAGGAACGGGAAATATTGTCCACTCTCCAGGCTGGATTCAGATCCGGAATCTCAACCTTGGACCAAATTTTCCGGCTCCAGGTCCTTTTTTGGAAAACCAAAAGGGTCGAGGGTGGCAGCCTCTACCTTGTTTTTGTGGACCTGCGGGCTGCTTTCGACTTAGTCCCTAGGGAAAAATTGTGGGTGGTATTGGCAGACCAGGGCCTTCCGCCCTACCTGCTCAATATCCTGACCCGTTTGCACGTTGGAAATTATGCACAGGTCAGGTGTGGGAGACATTAGGTCCTTTCGGATCGTTTCCCTGTCTCTAGGGGCGTTCGGCAGGGGTGCGTTTTGGCCCCCACCCTTTTTAGCCTATTCATTAATGGTCTTGTCGATACCCTAAATGAAGTAAAGGATAATGATGCCCCCTGGTTGACGTCTGGCCGGGTGCCTGCATTAATGTTCGCGGATGACACCTTGTTGTTATCCCGAACATCTTCGGGCATCCAGCGTGTCCTTGGTGGTTTCGTGAGCTTTTGCGCCTCGAGGGGTTTGGAGATCAATTTGGACAAAACCAAGTTCATGATCTTTAATCCCCCGAGGCGCACGCGCCCGAACCCTCTTTTGAATGGTGTTCCGTTGGAACGAGTTAAAACCTTCGTCTACCTTGGGATTACACTGACGGAGGATTTTGGCTGGGGCCATCAGATTGCCAAATCTGCTCTTAGACTTTCACAAATAGCAGGGGGCATTGGCAAGCTCCAGAGAGCATCGATATGTAAACCGGTTGCGTCCGCCCTCGAGATCTATGGCCTCCAGGCTCGGACTGCATCTCTTTATGGTGCTGAACTTTGGGGCCACAAGAATGTATCAAGCCTCCTGAGGGTTGAACAGCCCTTTATGAGAAATTTGGTGGGCCTACCGACAAGTACACCCCTCATCCCCTTGCGAATGGACTTGGGTTTGGAGTCTATTGAGAATTTGGCAGATGTGCGGCCCTTGCTTTACTGGAGGAGGCTCTGGTCAGTACCTGAGCTGGTATCCTTCAGAGTCGAATTTCGGGAGGCCTGGGAACAGTTAAAAAACAAAAATATTCCCTGGCTTTCCCACATTAAGGCCCTCTCTTTAAAAATAGGTTTGCTCCAGTTGTGGGGGACCCCTGAGCTGAGCTGCCCGAGGATATCTAGGGCCCAGTTGCTAAATCTGGTGAGACAGCACAATCTACGCGCACTACAAAGTTCAACTTCCTATGGTAGGCTTTCTACTGAGTTCCTCACATTTAAATTCGAAATGGGGTGGGAGAAATTTTTGGATGTAGTCCAGCCCCCTCTTGCGAGGAAACTATATGTCCAATTAAGGCATGGCTCTCTACCCATTAGATCATTCACCTCGAAATGGGCAAAAATTGATAACGAAAACTGTCCAGCATGTAACTATATCAGAGAAGATGTTATCCATGTCTTATTTTTTTGCCCAGCTTACAGTAACATACGCAAAACCTGGCTTATTCCAATATGTAGAAACTTGGGTTTTAGACATTGTGTGCAGGCGTGTAGAGTTCTTAAGTGTGACACTTCCCCGCCCATTGTATTTGCTGTCTCCCGTTTCCTTTATGGTATGTGGCGCCATAGGACAAGTTTTAAACCATTTTAAATTATCGAAATAGCTCTGATAACCCACTGTTTAATCTTTTTTTTAAAAGAAATATACTTATATTTATCATTTTATTGGATGTGCTATGTATGTATGTATTTGATCTGCACTTTTATGGCCTTCGACCGAAATAAAGTTATCAAATGAATGATAAGTAATATCTTCTCCGCATGAATATGGATGAGGCCGTCTTTAAAAACATTTATGAATTTATACCCAATGTGCACACCTGCTTAAGATGATATTTCTTCTGTTAGTAGAGAAGCTCACCTTTTTCTGGAATGTTTTCCAATGTGGATTTATGGCCAATCAGTGTCTTATAAAAATGTTATTTAAGTAGCTATTTGGATAACAACGAAAACCCCTGGGTACTCTGATAAGAGCCTTAGTTTGAACAATAAGCCTTTTAGTCTTTGGAACGGATAAATGTCTAAGTTTATTAGGCCATTCTGTGCCTAAATCAGTTCAAATAGCATAAAATCCATTTAATTCATGGGATCCTTAGCCAGTAGAGAAGCCTTCTTATCCATGTCACTCTTTGAACTTGGGTGTGGTCTGGTTTGACTAGCTTATTCTTCCATAAAGTAAGAAAAATGGTATCCTGTATTTCCACCTTAGATTTGCTTTTCATAGATCTAAGACTATACAGAAATTGGTTTCAGATGGAGATTGTCCTGAAACTAATATAGACAGGGATGATCCAGACTTTAATAAGTACTTCTCAACCATGAGCCTTGGTTTATCGATGTTTCGGTCTAAGTTAGCTCAGACCAACGTGGAGGCGATTTGAAAGGTGGATTGATATTTATTGAAATCAGCTAATCGTATATCACGCACATTTTTTTGAAGTTTCGGTTCGGGTAAAAGTATTTGTGGCCTTTGTTGGTTCAAATACTCTTCTAGATAATCTCTTCAGAATTCTTGAAAAAGGATGGTGGAAATCTCCGTCGTAACATTTTTATTGTATAAATAACAATTGGGGTGAGCTATATTTTTGTTGTTCCTATCCATCCCCACTAACTTAAATAAGTAGGCACTCCTTCATTTATGGTACTCTAAATTTCTGCATTATCAATTTAGCATTCAGTTTTGTGATTTCTTCCATAACAAGACCTCAAACCCAAGTATTTTATTGGCTCCTCGTTCCATTTCAACCCTAATTGCTCATTATTGCTCAATAACTGATTTGGAGCATAGAACATTTAGAAGCACACCATCAGATTTTGTCTTATTTACAGAGTATCCCTTTTCAAGCTGGGAATGGTTAGGAAAAAGAACAACTATAAAACATACCTGCGAGGGACACTGTAATGACTGTGGCTGCCACGGTGAGTGGAAAGCAGCCAGGGAACATGGACACCAGTGGAGCACATTTCTATTAATCTCGAGTTTAAATGTATTTAAGTTAATTATTTATACCGATGTTACATTACCCAAAGCTGTAGGACTGATAAGGAAATCCCAAATTCAAGATCTACATAGTTGCCATGCTGTCATGGCATGGTTGGCCAAGTGACATTGATTGCTTTTGCTGAAGCTGCTCCACCTTGTAGTCAAAAAAGGACTGTCGGAGCGAAAGCAAGCTTAGAGTATGACTGCACAGCAGTTGGTAGCGCGTCCACCAAACCTTAAATGAGTCCCATAGTGCTTGAAGAATTTAAATTGTGGCCATTTCTTTCTGTAACATTAAAAAGACAAATGACAGTGGCTTCAATTAGGTTATCCTGCAGATAGGTTTGTGTCTGATGTCTTAATTTCAGGTGTAAAATCTTATCACCGTGGCTTTCCTCTAGAAGAGGGCCAAACCAAGCCAACTTAAGTCTATATCATGGCATCTTGAAAACACTCTAAGCGTGTAGCCAACCTGTGTTCACCAGTCTTCATCAGACATCTTTACCATATCTTTTTATCTTTAGAGATCACATAGTTTAGAAATGATGAGTAGAATTATGAACTCTATCACGAGAACTAAAACAAGAAAGCAAATGTATGTAATGGCACTTATGGCTGAAAGTATTAGGAAATGATTAAAGGTAGCCAGATGGGAGGGGGAAGTTGTGGGTGGAGAGATAATTTATGTATGTTCGGGTTGTTTTCTATTCCTGATCATTTTAATCTTTACAAAAATATGAAAAGTATTTGCCTTAGCTCTATGGGGCAACTGACAGATACCATAATGTGCAGAACTCTTGTGGGCAATGTGATGTAAATGTCAATATAGTTTTCTTAACTAAACAAAGAAATAATTGGTATTACAACTTTTTTTTTAATTTGCATGTCTGTTTATTCCATCCCTGTTTTACTGCCCTGCGTTAGTTTCAGCCTCGATGTTCAGTGTGCGCAGAGTGGAAAAAACAGATATTAAATCATCACATGAACAGGAATGGAGAGGTACACTGGGGGAACTGCAAGCCTTCTAATTTTTCCAACAACTACTGGGAACTAGCAAAGGTAACATCACTTTTTTATACATAGATATATATATTTGTAGTATGCAACTCTACACGCGTAAGCCAAATCCATGTTTTGGGAAGGTTTTGCATTAAACATCCCATCATTTTAATTGTGTACATTGTATCTGTTTGTTCTTATTTAAATGTTTAGCATTCATGCATAACTCGAGTTAATAGACCTGAAGAATAAGATAAAGATTCCTTAAGAATGTAGACACGGAGGAGGAGCCTAGCGCGCAACCAAGATGGCCGCGTAGGTGCGAGGCTCCCGAGGACCTCCGCGACCTCCTACGTTTATCCTGTCTTCATCCTGCATCGGTTGAGGGGACTGTGTCGGTGAGCCTGAGCCGAGGTGGTACCCGTTTCCCGTTCTCGAATCGGACCTCGGGTCCGGAGTGAGCACCGATTGAAGTTTGCGGCCTCCTTCGCTCCTGACCCCGGACTCGCGTTTGGGGGCGACCCGGTGGCAAAGTGAACAACAACGGCGGGCTAGGCCTGGCGAGTCGCGTACCCCGCACTTTCACTTTCACTTTCGCGCCCCCTTGCCGTCTTTGCAAGTGGGATCGCGGCGCTCTTGGTGTTGGGGTGGCCTCGCTGGGTGACCCAGCCTGCCTGCCTGCTGTGGCCCGCTCCGCCGTCCTGGGGTGACCCCCCGGACCCCGTGGCCTTGATTGCTTGCCTTTTACTGCGTGGCTGGTGAGGGGGTGAGACCCGCGACGATGGCCACGAAACAAGATGGCGATCGGTCGAAGGCCAAGTCGACCCGGCGTGGCACCGCACATCAGGCCAACATCATGGACCGCTACACCCTCCCGAAGGGATCTCCCGGTGGACCGCACAAGTCCTCTGAGTGCCCTCCGGATGCCCCGGATTTGCCCACAGAGTTGACTCTGCAAGACGTCATGGGCGCCATTGCTGAGATGAAGGCCTCGGTGGGCCAGCAGTTTGACACCTTAGCCCATAAAATCGACGCGATCCTAGTGGATGTCAACCTGGTGAGGGCTGATCTCTCCAAAACCAACGACCGGGTCGATTCTTTGGCCCACACCGCGTCGGGCCTCACGACTGAGGTGGCGGCCCTCCAAACGGAGGTGCGCCGACTTCGTCAGGCGAGTGTGCTTATGGATCGGCGCCTGGAAGATTCCGAGAGTCGGGCCCGGAGGAATAACATCCGCATCATCGTAGTACCCGAGGGACGGGAGGAAGCGGCGGCGGATCCTTTTGTGGAGGACCTGATCGTTACCCATCTCCAGCCTAGGGGACTGAGTAAATTCTTTGCAGTGGAGAGGGCCCACAGAGTTCCCGGGGGAAGGACCACAAGGCAAAAACATCGTTGTATCATTTCTAAAGTGCTCTCTGGGGGACGAGTGATGGCTTCTGTTTATGATGGGGGGTAGGGGACTGAGCTTGCTGTCCTGGAATGTTAATGGATTGGGGGACAGGATAAAACGAGGTGTGGTCCTGCAGTTCTTTTTTTTTTTTTTTTTTTTTAAAAACCTTTATTCGTGCATCTTAAAAGAACAAATACGGGCCTACAACCGTCAGGCCGGCCACGATACAATGAAGCACTGATACCCACATTAAATCCCCCGTGCGTCAACAGTCAGGATTAACAACAAGTTATGGATCACATACTGGAGATATCTTTGACACCCGGGGAAGGAGAAGTGAAGGTTAATTTTAAGTTTTTTAGATAATTTTATCAAGAAAAAAGTCAATGAAGGATAGGAACAAATGGAGATTCGAGTCCGCAAGATAGCCTCACCACACGGGAGAGCAGCAACAGCAGTAAGAACAACAATTGAAGTAAAAACTCAAACAGTGAGGCGGTGCAGAAATATAAAAGGATAGTCACATGAGCAAGTACGCACCCCTCCGGAGCCGCCCCCACTCGATCCACCCCACACCCGGACCCCGAATCAAAGAAAGTAGAACGCAGAGACATAAAGGAAAAAAGGCCCATAGAACTAATTAAGAACAGAGTATTACCCCCCCACCCTACACCAATGCGGAGGCTACGGCCTACCCCCCCCCCAGCATAGTGCCTGTCGCCCAATGAACCCGAAATATAGAGGAGAAAGAAAGTAGGAATAGAGGAAAGAAAGTAAGAAAACAGAAAAGAAGGCGGGGAGGAGCCCACGGGACACCAGAGCGCCCCAAACCATCAGCCAATCACGGCCCCCACACACTGAGAGCCCACTACGCCAAAAAACGGCATGCGAAGATACCATGGCACCACAGTGTAAGCGAAGGGATACAAGTCGCAACAGTGCGCGCATAACATACATACAGTTCCAGTCCCAGGCCAGCCCGTCCATAAACCATGGCAATAGAAATCAGTCTAGCCCTGGCCCGATCGCGGGCTTGGGATTAAACCAGCCCCTGCATGAAGGCCCCGTGTCCCGAGCAAACAAAAACAAGATGGTCGCTTGTAAAAGGATGGTGAAATAGGATCACGAAATGGCCGCCGCCCATCGATTAAGGTCCCTCTTTGCACCACATAAAGTCCAAACCTGGCAAGTAAGGTACAGGAGTTCCACAAAAAGTCAGCAGTGGGCCACCGCGGACGGTTCCTCGAAGCCGTTAGGCATCTCTCAACAGGATAGTCCAGTGGACGTGGTGAGGCAGGCAACAATGAAGCAGGCAGCCATGACCAGGGGGACAAAGCATCCGCAGTTGAGGTGTAGAGCGGTGTACCCTGGGCGCCGGGAGCGCCAGGTGAAGGCACCAGTGTAACACAGTCACACACCGCCGTTGCGTCCCCGCAAGCGGACAAAAGCACCGGGAGACCCACGCCCTGTAGATGGCACACAGTGCGCTCACGACCCGCGGCCGACAGTATGGGGTCAAACCGCTCACTCAGCGCCTGCAGGCCAGCGCACATCTGTAGTTGGAAGTCCCGCAGGGCAGCCAGAACGGAGCCGCATGTAAGCGGAGGCTGGGCCCCCACAGCAGCAGCAATCCGGGACGGCACCGTGGAGCTGGTGTCCGGAAGAGGGGGGGCGAAGTGGGCAGCGGGCGAGACCGGAGTATCGCCCCCCAGCCGCAAGCAGGCACTAAACGCCATGTTTTGCCGCTATACGGTGCAATGGCCGGGGGGGGGGTCGTAGCAAGGAGTCAATTCCCCTCAGGTCTACGCCGCAACGGGAAAGGCCAACAGTCGCTTCTCTTCTCGCAGGTTCCCTCCGCCGCTGGCTAGGCAATAGGTGAAGGGGGCAGCTGCCTCCCACAGCGCGGTCCTCAGAGCGGGGCAGGGGACCCGCCGCACCGGGGCCCACCCCACAGCTCCAGCCCGTCCGGCACAGGGTGCAGAAGATGTCCGGCCGTCCCTCTCCGGGCTCGTCCGGCAACGATCCGTGGTGCGAGGTGAAATCGGGACCGCGGGGCTCAGGTTAGCGCTAGCTGGTCCGGCAACTGCGGAGCTTCCAGGGGGCCAGCAAAGGCCGTAATGGCGCAGGGTTTCAGTGCAGAGGACAAAAGCACCCAGAACTCGGGCATCCGGGCGGGCTGAGACTCCGGGAAAGCGGCAGCGCGGTCAGCGCGTCTTCGCACACGTTGCACCTCGAAAATCGGCGAGGATGGGCATCAGGATAGTAGTCCGAGGCCACGGACCGACGGAGCCGGGCGCTCAAGCGTCTGCTCCGGTCGCCATCTTGGCTCCTCCCCCGGTCCTGCAGTTCTTGAAGCGAATCTCGCCCGATATAGTTTTTCTGCAGGAGACACACCTCATTGGCAACTCCTTTTGTGCCATGAATAGACGGGGCTACCGCCTTGTGGCCCATTCGGGCTTCACGTCTGGTTCAAGGGGTGTGGGCATTATGGTTAAGAACTCGCTCCCGTTGGAGATTGATGAGGTGCGCCATGACGACAGGGGCCGTTACACGGTTTTGGTGGGTAGGATGGAGGGCAGAGTGGCCGTTTTTGTGTCTGTCTATGTCCCGCCGGGGCTGCAGACGACCACCTTTGCGGATCTGGGGCGCCTCCTCCTTGGCCTTCCGGAGGGGATTCTAGTGGTGGGGGGGGACTTTAATGCTGTGGTTTCCGGAACTGTGGATCGTCACCCCCCTAGGGATCTCCCCCGTGCCCAGGCCTGGTTGTCTGGCCTCTTGGATACCTTGGGGCTGGTGGATTGTTGGCGTTTGAAACATCCCACGCAGCTGCAGTACACCTTCCATTCAGGGGCTCATGGTAGTCTCTCACGGCTAGATTATGTCCTGGTTCCGGCGGCGCACGTTGGGAGGATAGGGGAGGTGCGCCATTTGGCACGGGGTATTTCGGACCACTCTTGTTGCACTTTGATATTCTTTCGAGGGGAGAGGGTAGGGTGGTCCCGATTAATCCCTGGTACCTGCGTGACCCCACCATTCGCGCAGAGCTGGTTAAATCCCTTAAGCGCTACTTTGACGAGAATGTGGGGTCGGTGTCATCAGCGATCTCATTCTGGGAGGTGTTCAAGACGGTACTCAGGGGAGAGGCGTTGTCCCTTATTTCCCATTCCCGGAGGCGCGAGCGGGAGGAGGTGACTCGTATTGATGCGGAGATAACCGAGTTGGAGGGTGATCTAGAATATGGAGTGACGGATGACAAATTACATGTTCTTCGACTCAAGCAATCGGCTTATAAGGCCCTCGTCACGGAGGCGGCCAGGGGCCTCAGTAGAGAGCAACAGGGGAGATTGTATGATGTGGGTGACAAGGCTGGTAAATTGATTGCATGGTTGGACAAAAAGGAGAGAGCGAGTCGAGTTGTCCCGTTGATTGAGAAACAGAATGGTGTGTGTGTCACTGAACCAGAAGAAATTGTCGCCTGCTTTGCAGACTATTTCCGTGGGGTGTATTCCCCGGTGTCCTCCCGCTCTGAAGAGGATTCCCACGCCCTGCTCAGGGATATCGCGCTGCCTTCCCTTTCGGAGGAGGACAGAGTGTCGTTGGACGCTGCTCCAACTTCCGAAGAAATTGCCCTCGCCATACGATCGGTCGCTTCCGGCAAGGCCATGGGCCCTAATGGTCTTCCCATCGAGTTGTATAAGTTGCGACCGGATACGCTGGCGCCACATCTCCGTGCTATGTTCCTCGCGGCCCACTCGGCGGGTTCCCTCCCGCTAGACCAGCGTCTAGCTACTATCGTGGTTATCCATAAGGAGGGGAGGCCACGGGACCGGGTCACATCCTATCGGCCTATTTCGTTATTGAATGCAGAGCCCAAAATCCTCGCCAAGGTGTTGGCCAATCGGCTGGTCGGCGTAGTGTGTGACTTGATTCACCAGGACCAGTCCGGCTTCATCCCTCATCGCAATACAGCGCTTAACTTGCGGCGTTTGCATGGGGTGCTCGCACGTGTCCCGTTCATACGAGAGCCGGCCATTTTGGCGTCCTTGGACGCCACTATGGCGTTTGACACGCTTGAATGGCCCTATATTTGGGCGACACTCGCGAAGTTTGGGTTTGGCCCAGGATTCCTCAGTTGGGTAAAATTGTTGTACTCTGGCCCGCTGGCGCAGGTCGTGGTCAACGGTAGAGTGTCGGCCTCGTTCGAGCTGGGCAGGGGCACGCGGCAGGGCTGCCCGTTATCGCCGCTCCTTTTCGCGCTCGCTTTGGAGCCCCTGGCGGAGTGGCTGCGGTGGGAACCTTCTATTCGTGGTCTCCGCTGGACCCCCGAGTATGAGGACCGCGTATCTCTATATGCTGACGATATCCTCCTGTACCTGGCTTCCCCACGTAAATCACTGATAGTGCTGGTTGATGTATTGCATTCATTTGGCCTTGACTCTGGCCTCATCATCAACTGGGCTAAATCGTGCGTCTATGTTCTCTCTGGGGAGGACCCTATCCTTCCGCGGGGCTGTCCTATCCAGATCGCCCCGCAGGGATTTCGGTACCTGGGTGTCTTCATTACCCTGGACGCGGAGGCCCGATATAGTCAGAACTTGCTTCCCCCCCTTCAGCGCCTGAAGGAGGATGTTGCGCGTTGGAGGCGCTTGCCGCTCTTGCCGCTCGGCCGGGCGGCATTGTTTAAGATGATGTCGCTGCCGCGTTTCCTGTACGCTCTGCAGAACACAATGGATGTCGTCCCGGCGCGCTACTTTCGCGAGGTGGAGAGTTTGCAGCGCCGACTGCTCTGGGAGGGTAGACCGCGTATCGCCTTGGCGAAGCTGACGCTCCCGTGCTATGACGGGGGGATCGCCCTCCCGGATATCAAACGGTATTATTGGGCCTCCCAGCTGGCTGCGATTAATCACGGCCTGTACGGGCCCGCTCTAAACCCGGCTTTTGAAATGGATAAGATTTTACTGCCGGGTGGTGATTATAACCGAGCGCTGTACTCCGGCTCGCTTGACGCACGTCTTACGGGCCCCACTCGTGTCATGGTACGAGTGTGGCACGCGGCTAATGTGGCGATGGGGTGGAAAGGTCGTTTGACCCGGGCGTCGCCACTATACGCATCCGAGCAGTTGGGCTCCCTGTGGACCTCGAAGGGCTTTGAAAAATGGGACATGATAGGCATCAGCAGGGTGGGTGATCTCTGGACGAGGGGGGGATTCAAAACGTTCGAGACGCTACGGACAGAATTCCAGTTGCAGTACAGGGAGTACTTTCGGTATATGCAGATCCATCATGCGCTATGCTCCGTATTCCCAGACGTTGCCTCCATCCCGGAGTATTCCCCTCTGGAGGATAGAGTGCTCGATGGACATGTACCGGACAGCACGATTTCATTGATCTATAAAAAACTTATCAATGACCGCTCGGGACTGCTGACTAACCTTCGTGAGGCATGGGTGGCCGATGGATTGGAGCTGGATGACGAGGACTGGGTATCGGCGGTGGCCTCCCCGAAAGAGGTGGCCATACCGGCCCGCCTTCGCTCCGTCCAGCTCAAGGTACTCCATAGGGTCTATGTCACGGGGCCAAGGCTACTGCGTATGGGATATGATGTGGACGGGCTGTGTAAGCGTGGGTGTGGTTCTTTGGGGACCTTTTTCCATATTTTGTGGGAATGCCCGGAGGTGGAGCGATTCTGGCGTGGTGTGCATGAGGTCCTGCGGGTGGTTACGCGTGTGTCGCTGCTGCCCGAAGCGAGGAGATGCCTGTTGAACGTGTGGGAGCCAACCGATTACTCGGTACCACAGACGCGGTGGGTGACTCTGGGATATATGGTGGCCAAACGCGACATAGCTCAACTGTGGGGTTCCCAGAGGTCCCCGACTGTCTCGGCATGGAAGGATAACATGGATTGGTGCATGTTTCGGGAAAAAGTGGTGTATGTTGCGAGAGGTAATCCTGGGACATGGGTGAACGTATGGGGCCCCTGGAATGCCTACCGCGGGGGAATCTGTACCCCGCCGTTATTGCCCGATCCGTCACCGGCCCCATCCCCTTAGCCAGTCTATCTCCCCGGTCCCGGGCACTGAGTCCACCTAATCCCAGTCTTGCCCTTTTTCCCCCCTTGCTATTCCTATGGATTGGTAGGGTCCCCCCCGCTAGGGGAGCACATGCTGCTGTTTCCGATTGTGGGTTGCCTTGTGGATTTGTTCTTGTGTTGTTATTTATATTAAAATGAAACCGTTATGTGTGCTCGGATGGTGTGGCTACCACCGCTTCTAACTCCTGTGCATTTCCCTTCGCCGCGGCATGGGCGCTATTGTTTGTATCCAATGCTCCTCTTGCTTGCTAGCGGCCGGCCTGAAGGTTGTAGGCCCATCTCTGTATATTTTTTGAATTTTGTAATAAACGGTTTAAAAAAAAAAGAATGTAGACACATCTGGATAGATCAAAGTGTGATGCACCAATACTTAGTGATTGAGAACAGTATGCATGCTCTCCAGTTACTTGCGGTCTTGGCGCAGTGAATATGCAAGTGCGTTGAGGCTGAGAGTACTTGCCCTATTTAGCGTAAAACTGAGAGATCAGCACCATAGGAGTGAGCATCTGCTGGTCCAGACCGACAGTCTTTTCTGTGAATCGCTCTTTCAAACATTTTGTCCATGCCTCCTTATTCTGGCACTTATGTGCATTTCTCTTCTAATACTTTAGGTCTTTCCAAGATTGAAATGTTGTCAAACACCAAACTGCCTGATAACATCAACAGAATATTAATACTGAATGATACTTAACATATTCTGAGATCCTTGCATTGAATCTGTAGCTTAGTGAACTGGTGCTGGGGGGGCTCTTTCTTCTCTTTCTGGTTGTGATTACTACTGCCGTAGTAAAATGATAGTATAGGCCCTATGTTAGCACCAGCTGTATTGGGTCAGAGGTAGACCCGTCCCAAAATTCTCTCAATTTCTTTTACACTCTTTGGCACAGTATGAGAAAACAAAATATGGTATCGCTCTCTCAGCAATGGGCAGAGACTAAATTGGCCTGAATTCTTTAGAAATTCAAAGATGTTTGCTCAGTTGTGCATATATATGTATTTAGATCTGAAACATGTCGCCAAATTTACGATCCTCACAATTCTATAAAAAAAATGTTTTGATAAATTTATTGTTTTACAGAATACAAGCACCAGTGACACGACAATGAATAGCACAAATAGTGACGCAATACTGTTAAAAACACAGACATTGCTTTTAAAACCACACCCTCCAACAGTGAATACAAACATTATGTATAAAGAACAGGTTACTCCACGGCACCCAGCCATTTGCCCCATACCCTCCGGTATTTCTTAGGACACCCCCGTGCCTCATACATGGGTTTTTCTTGTGCCGCGCACCAATCCACCCCCTCCGCCATTTCTCGGAACTTGGTGGTGTAGAAAGTTTCCAGGAGGCGGCTATGTCCCGTTTGGCCACAACCATGGCTGTGTTGTAAAGTAACTTCTCGTTCCTGGACCCGTCTAGGGGAACCTCTCACCCCAGGACCTCACAATTCTATTAATTTAGTGCCTTTACTGTGCCACACCTGAAACCCTGATACAGGTTTCAGCATTTTGTGTGTTAATGGGCAGATTCAAAGACATCATTACAGGAACATAAGGCGCACATTCTGTACTACGCTGGTGGGGGGAGCACATCACACATTTAATCATTACAGCATGATCTTACTTTTTATGTACGAAATACACTTTATTCCTAACGCACACAAGATCTCAAAATAACTTATTAAGTGAAGTTTTTATCTCCATTTCGATTTTGAAAGATCCTCTACACATCCTTTTCTTCAAGGACACTCCTCCAAAGGTCCTTCAAGACTCAGTTTATTGCAAATGATAATCTTTTCTGCCCACAATACGTTTAGCAGGATAATCCCTTCCAAATTAAGGTCTTTACTCCTAACTGAGGCCTTTAGAAAAAGGAAATGAATCAGTCTTACGGCCAAAGCTTTGGTGTGGGCAAACAATCACCAAACAATCGTACCCCAATCGAAGAAGGAGAGAATCCTATAGTCGATATTATGTTTAATGCACAGGAGATCCACACTGGTGATCCACATTGAAGAAGGAGCCAACATAGGTTTTGCTGCATTTTAAGCATCGTATTTGTGAGGATATGAGAATACCCTTATCTTCCATACTTCATGAGATGATTCTTAGTGTGGATGTTATGCACAATAACAATCCTGCCTTCATCAATCAGACACCGATTATTATTTTATTATCTGATGCCATATCTATGTTTGCGTTCAATTGGTAATTAAGTAGTTTGGCACCCTATTCAGCCTTCACAGGGCTTACATATTGTGTGTGCCAGAGTTGCTGCCAGCCTTGTACAGAAATGGGTCTCTTGGAGTATAAATGTCTATTACTGCTGAGTTTGTAAACTGAAGTGGCTCTCCCATGGGGCCTCCATTACTTATTTTTTGCTTGAGGTGTGCTTGAAGTGCTTCCTCAAGGGTCTGCTGGCCTTTTTCATTCTCTGAGGGTAACCTCTTGTATGAGACTTTCTTTGATGCCCAGCGAGGCTGGGCATATGCTGATTCCCTGTACTAGGTTCTGCACCTGGAGCTTCTTGACACTTACACTTAGGAATTACCTACGAGACGTTGATCACCTTTGACATGGGTTGACTCCCTTGAGTGGTCTACCACTAGGATCTGCTTGCTGGGTTTTTCTTTCTTTAAAAAGTGTCATAGATGGTAACCTGGCCTTTTCTTTGATTTTGACCCCTTTATTCCCCTTTGTACTTTATATTGGGTCGACCCTGAGTTCCCTATTGACCCTACGCTTGGAAACAGCTTATGACCTGATGGCACAGCATCAAGGGTTAACGGCCTGGAATGTCCAATTCTGGGGCTTTCAGCTTACATGAAGCCGTGCTGAGATTACCTACTAACGGCTTCCTTTCCCAGATATCGTTGTAGGGGAGTTGCATTCCCAGCACATAAGTGTATGCTCTTCTCATGTGTGACCTTGGGGTTGAATAGACACATTTTCAGTCAGTTAAAACTCAGAAGTGATGGGTGAAATGAATGCTTGCACAACGTCTCAACCACTAGCACTCGATCAAGCCACATAACCTACCTTTGTGTTTTTTTGTCCTATAGTGCCACGCCAGAGACCTACCTTGTGCAAGGTCCTGCTCCAGTAGGAATAGTCCACCTGAAACTGCCAGGTCCCCTCTGGACAGAAACGCAAGCAATCCCAAACCAGTTTCAGCCTTTTCCATCTCATTAGTGTGGTGCAGCTTGATTGCTGTGGCACAGTGAGCATACCAGTCACAGTTAGAGCATCACACATTTGCTTGATGACTTTAGATCCAACAATTACACACCTGAGTTGGCTTTAGCTAAAAAATGGACTCAAGCAATAATCAAGTTTCCAAAACCCTCTCCTTGGTAAGCCATTAACACCAATTGCAAAATCCTGCACGGCTTCGGAGAAAGATATTTTGATATTGCAAAGAAAAGTTCCACCAGTAAGCAGGTAATTTAAGCTCAAACAAGGCACATATACCTGGATAGCTCTAAAGTTCTTCATGTGAGGAATCTTCTGTGTAGCCTCAATCTTTGTTCGTAAGTGAGGATATAGTGCCCCAGCATCTTTACCCACCATAACTTCAACTCTTTCTACACCCCTCAGTGCATGCCTGTACTTGTACACAGACTTTTTAAGGCTAATTCTCATCAGCTATGCTAATGGTGAGGTTGTGGGGTGGTCCTGACCCAAGGTATTCATGATGCTGAGGATTCCGATCTGATCAACTGGGGTTTCCCTGGGGCCGCTCCTCAGTCCATGAACATAGTGGAGTGACATCTGCCATAAAGTTCGATGTCCCTTAAAGTCCAGATGAAGGTCAGCTAAAAACAAGCTGCCACTGGTCTCTGGTAACAGCAAAATCAGCAGTTCACTGATTTTGCGACAAAACTGCCCTTTGACAACTCTCCCGGGTCCAGCAGACTGGTAGTCAGTGGTGATCAAACAACTGTGGCTACCAACTTAGCCAAGCTGTCTTCTTCAGCTTTTATGGCCTAAAAAGTTAGCCAACTGACCCTTGAAGTTCACTTCTTCTGTCTGGTGCTCGAGGACGACTCTGGGACGGGGACAACTTTTCCTAGAGCAGGGCACCACAGGCACAATCCTCCCTTTGCTGGCTCAGGAGCAGCAGTGGCAGTCCAGTCTTTAGTGCAGCATCTCCTTGCCAGATCCAGGGAACAGCAAGGCAGCCCTTCTTCAGTTTTCTCTTCAGTGCAGGTATGATCTGAGGTCTGGATGCCAGAGGTGCCACCTTTATGCCCACAACATGCCCTCTGAAGATTTGGTGACTATTAGTCAAAAGACTACCAGGGCCCCTCCCGCCTGATGATGATTTCCTGCAAAATGTGGCATCTAACTATCCCAGAATGCAACATTCTGCCCACTCCCATGATGGCAGGAACCCCCTCCCAATATGTTGAGCTTGGGTGGAGCTTGGTAGCCCACCCTAGAGGTGTGGCTACCTGAGGGCTACACTCTCATGGGAAAACCGGTTTGGCAACTGTTTTTTCCTCTCGGTCCCTGATGCTAAACATTCTACCAGAGCAAAACCGCAGCCCATCTTGTGTGTGTCCACCATTTGCCCTTCAAAGGCAGCTTTCCCCTTTGAAACTATTCCTTTGGGCTCACGCCCCATGTCGCTTCCTACCAGGCAGAGGTAACACCTTTTTAAATGAGAGGCCTCTTTTGTGTCCTTTGCTTGGAGTCGTTCACACATCTTCCCAGGAGGGCAGAAAGCTGTCTTGTGGCCAGCATCTGCGAATGGTCTCTGAAAAACTTGGGCAACAAGGTGTCAACTTTCTAAAGTTTACTTTTACATAAAAGTTACATTAAATTCGACATGGGCAACAAGTCAGGTTTAATGGAAATATTCTTTTGATACCTTGAAGTACCAGTTTTAGTAGTCCCATTCAGAAGTTAGCACAGCTGAGTTGCCAGTGTGTAACCCTGCACTCGCTAGCGGAGCTACTAGCCTTTCCAAAAACACAAATGACAATTTGGGGTTTTTTACAGTTAGGAAATATGAAAACACATGTCCTACCTTTTCATATACAGCACACTGCCTTCGGACTCAATAAGTCTACCTTAGCAGTGATTTTATATATTAAAAAGAAAAGTGTGGGTTTGGCCATTTTTTTAATTGGCAAAGTCGAGTTAGCAGTTACAAACTGCTCTACCAGTCTGCAGTGTTAGGCTGGGAGTCATGTTTTACTTTGTTGCGCTCATGGTGGCTCAACAAGTGGTGCATTTTATGAGGTACATTTTAACTTATAGGCCCTGTATGCTCTAGGTACCATATACTAAGGACTCATAAGTTAACTTATGACAATTGGGTATAAGCCAATTAAATACACTCTTTTAATGGTCACAGCAGAGTACTTGGCGCACTCGCACAGTCGAAAAAACAGTACCTAATAATCAAAAAGTGGGGTTGAACCCACAAAAAGCCATTTCTTCACACTTATGTCATGCCAGATAGCAAAGAGCACTGCCTCACTACAGCAATCACACCTAAACCTATTTGTTAATTATTGAGGTGATAGTAGTAGGCTGATATAATGGCAGTATAAAGTGTCATTCCATATACTTGAGCGAAACTTTCATATTTAATTCATGTTGTGAATAGCTACGCTTTGTTAGTGAAATCCTAAAGCAGAGAGTATGATTATTACGCTAGTTATATGCATTTGGTTGCGGGTTTATAAAATGCTCAACTAAAATGTATTTTATTTCCGGCAGGCCTATATGCCTCGTGGCCAGACAGAGAAACAAGGACCTGACAAGTGTGATGCCGCTGCTCTCCTCAACCTCATCCAGTGCTGCTCTCAGTTCAAATATGTTGATCGAAAGAAAGTTCAAGAGGTATGATCAAACAGTAAAAAATATCACAAGAGATTTTAAAAGATAGTGCATATGGCTGACAAATAATGTATATCACCTTCTATCTTGAGCTGTATGGTGCCACCACTTGAGTCTTTCCCACAGTGTCAGCTGGGGCGACGGTAGAAAAACTGTATACTTGCGCCCGGCCGCTTCCCCTTTTGAAATTGGAAGTATTCCTGCCTCTTAGTGGCAAATCCAGAAACTAGTTGTGAACCTAATAATACAGAGTTTTGCACTCCAATAGTGTGCCTCTATGTATTCATCACTGTTGTCCACCAAACGGTGTATGGATCAGAACCTTCTTCTCTGAACTAGGCCAGTTCCATATATCAACCCAGTTCTGATACCATTACATCTTTTTGGGATTTTTAAATCCGTGTTTTTGTCCTCTGGTCTCTTTTTCCTTCACCCTGACTCGGTATACTGCTAAGCTATCTTTAAGCTATGTAAATGGCATTTGAGAGAGAGAGTACCATCCTCAGGAAGTAGAGAGCTGTGGTGCAAAATTAAGTGGGCGAGGCAGGACTTTCCCATGGTTGGGACATATTATCAGTCCTCTTGAAAAACAAGAGGCAATCTAAGAAGCAGAAGCACAGAGAGGAAAGGGTTGCCACCAATGTACCCTGTCTGGAATCTCAGCCACTCCGTTCCTGCTGAGAGGTTACCTCAATACCAGTGCTCCATTTACCCAGGAGTATGTGACCCCGCCATCTTCTCTTCTAGTAAGCTTCCAAGGTGAGCATTGATTGGCACTGAGTTACCATAAGGGTTGTGGACTCCATGGTTGACCAATCTGATTCATTTGATCTTTTTGACCAGGAGCAGCTGGATCAAGAGTTGCTGCACCCCTTCCAACTCTACTCAAATATGGCTGCATGTTTGCCTCAGTGCTGCCCTCTATACTCATTTTAAACTCCTTGCTGGATGTCCTGAAAGCAAATAAACCCCACCTGCCAAGTCCTGTGTAGCTCCCTCCAACTCTGATGCAGCTACTGGCATCCCTGTTGCAGCTTCAGCCAACTTCTGTGCAGCTCATTATACCAGAGGTCTAGTCCAAGCAAAATGTTTTTCTGTCACAATCAGCACTGTCGGACACGATCCAGCGATCAGTCACATCCATGCTTTCGACCATTCTAGCTGCGGCATCAGTGACTGATGACTCCTATGTCCATGACCTCCTCTTCTCAAGGGGGGCTTTGTCAAAACAAGACACTGAACAAAAGACAGCAAGGATATACATTCAACCAGGCCCTAACATGCTGTCATGAGCAGAGCCTTGTAAGCTTTATCCATGGAGGTTCCCATATTCCTGCCAAAGAAGGTGGTATTTTATGTCTTTTCTTTTTTTTTTCTAAAACATTTTATTGAGTTTTAACCTTATAACACACCTCATGTCTTGATGCTACAATAACTACCCCATCATAGATTTAGTGAAAGTCTTTCTCAGAGCTTCCAATATCAACGTCAATGTCCATAAATGACAACCACCAGTCTGTGGTGATGATTGAGGCTTCTCTGAAGGGTAAAGCAATATATTCTCTCTGATTTCCTTTTGCAAATTAGTGGCACCTCCATGGATTTTGGGGGGGCTCCATTGTACGCTAATATCTTCATGGTGAAGTTTGAACACAAACACATTTTTACCAGGAAAGAATGGATCGAACATCTGGTTCTTTATTGCAGATGCATTGATGACATTTTCTTGATTTGTAGGAACACAGAGGACATTCTCCCTGAGAACATAGCTGAATTAAACACCAGAAATGATAGGATTAAGTTCACTCATACCATCAGTAGGACCAGTCTTGCATTTTTGGATGTATGGATTGAAAAAAGTGGGACGTAAGTGAACACCAGCGTGTACACGAAACCAACGGACAAACAATGCTTTACATTTCCAAAGCTTTCATCCTCCACAATTATTTGAAAATTTGTCATACTCACAGATGATGAGAGTCAAAATAATATCCTCTAACATAGAAATGGGGGATTCGGCCATCGCCAAGATCAGACAGAAATACTTACATTGAGGATATCCCATGACAACTGTGATTAAAGCAGAAGAACGCATCAGGTTGAAAGAACATGAAGAACTACTAAGCAAACTATTTAAACCTGAGAAGAATTAAATGGTGTCCGTCTTTAAATGTTCTACGAAATCTAAATGCATCAAAAAAGCAATTTTAAGAAGCTGAGAACAGTTACAAACAGAGCCAGAATTCAAGGACATAGTCGATCACCGACCAGTATTTGCATACAACAGAACCAAAAATATTAACAAATTGCTGTCACCAAGCAATCGAAAAGTGACCTTGAGCATGGAGGACATGAGGAAATGCCAGAATTGTGTGCATTGCTACAATGTCACTGTAGGGAATAACATCAAGCATCCTGGAACGGGTGAACTATTGATCCTCAAACATTCCGCTGATTGTAACACCATGAACGCCATTTATTGTATCGAGAGTCCTTGCGACCTGTTCTATATTGGAAAAACAGAAAGGAAAGTGAAGATTAGGATAACCGAACATAAGAGCATGATTCATAACAAGAACATGAACTCTAACTTAGCGGCACACTGGTTAGAACTATGATAAAACATTGCTCAACTACTGTTTCTGGTAGTGGAAACTGTGATGCCTAAAGTGGGGACAGACCCTAATGAGACTCTTCTACAGAGAGAGATTTTCTGGATTAAATAATTCAATACTATGACTCCCTCGAGTCTTAATAATAAATTAGACACAAGTTTTTTTTTTTATAAAACTGAGCTAGCCTTTCACTGGAATTAGCATAAGCATAGCAGCACATTGATGTGCTTGGGTACCTTATACACAGACCGTAGTGCACTCGAATCATATATGTTCCCATTTCACATGCTATAAGTGATGATTTTGTACACATGCATTGAAAAGTGTACATAGCATGCATTCAGGTATGCGGTGGCAGTGGGTATGAAGATTCTTGCTCATGTTAATAAATTGGGCATAGGTTGCTGGTGATAATTTGTTTTTCTAAACTGTGGTGCTTGGGTGCAGTCGGGTAACTTTGACCGTAAAGACGCTCATGTTGAATTTCTCAGACTTGATCAACCAAGGTATGTTAATAATTTTTTAGGAACCTTTGCACGTGATCACTGAGTTGACATTGTGTTATTCTTTTGAATAGCAATATGGTGTTGTCGTTGCAGGACACAGCCATTTATGATTCCACATTCTGTGTGAGTACATTTGAGCATTGTGATGCACTTTTAGAAAGTTGAGAGGTGCGGTGGTAGTGTACTTATGGTGCTATTTCAACCGTTTCTATGTTGGTACAGCAGGCAGCTCTCACCCAGTGAGCACATCATTAGATTACTATGCATGATGCACACAGGATGTTATAGGGAAGTTCACATTTTGGGCTTGGTATTAAGCAGTAGCACGTTGAATTCAATAGTGGCAGTGGGTGTGGTGTTGTTTTGTTTTTGTCCCCTTGGGGCCGCAGTAAGAAGGATGGTTTTGAATAATTTGTCGTTTTGTTTGTTTTGGATATATTTTATTGTAATGTCCCCTGAGGAAGGGCCATGGCTCCCGAAATGTATAGGGCAGCGTAAACAACAATGTGGAATTCACAGATGAAGAAAAATCAAAAAACAAATATAATGTGATGTTGTCATGTTTATTTTTTAAAAATGGATGTCACTAATGTGAATATGATATTTTTTAGCTTGGTTTATGTAATGCAAATAAGAACATTTGTAATATACAAAAAATATAATATTTTCTTTGAAAACATTGTGAATAAGTTGTAAACATTTTTTTCGAGCATACACAGAGACATTGTGGTATGTTAAATACATTCAGCTGTGCACGCAGGTTTTCAGGTAATTCTTGACTTGAAACACTTCTTGCCGATCACTGTGAGAAAGTTATCAATGATGATACAAACGTGGGCAAGCTGGTGAGAACCTACCAGTAGCTCCTCTGGTGTTGCGCACGTGAGATACTTTCTCACACAATTTTTTGCACATATACATTTGAAATTGAGGGTATGAGTCAATTATTTTTTTTATAGTACTGACTGACCACCTTCTCTTTTCCTCTTTGTTTTCCTTGTTTTAATAGATTAGGAGGCACGCATGATTGGGCTACATTAAGCTATTAAATAGGTGACTGAGGTTTTTGATAAAATTGTCTTCCCTCTTCCCAGTCCTGTTTGTATACAATTACATTGAGATAAGTGCCTATGTGTCCCACCTGACATGAAACAAGAGGGATTGCTACTCAAGTGCCTGACATGGAACGTCTCTCCAACTCCTAAAAAGGGCGCCAGGTTCTGGCGTATTTGGCCAGACACGCCATACAGGTGGCTTTTTCTGCAAAAGACTCACTATGCCTTGCTTCCCACACATCACTTTGCAATGACATTGGGGGATAATCTTTTTTTGCCAACTATAGTACCTATTCCTGGTAAGTGTGCGTTTTGTTCTATAAGGAACTTTCTTTCCGAGTCCGGGAAGTGGTGGCTGATATAGAAGGGCGTTACCTCCTGGTGGTGGGTACGATGAGAAATGACCCACTCCTTTTGATTAAAGTATATGCCCCAAATGTAGACTCTGCTGAATTCTTCCCCAGCATAGCCGCACACATCACACGATTAGACATTGATAATATACTAATGGGGGGGAACTTCAGTCTCACCCTGGACCCTGCTATGGACACGACAAGCAGAGGAAAGACCACTAAACCCTACTCGGTGCAGACACTCACCTCTCTATTGCAGTTTTTTTTCTTAAAGACCCCTGGAGGGTGAACCACCATGCGGGTGGGATTAATCATTTTATTATGTCCCTCACGGCTCGTGGTCACAAATAGAGTATTGGTATCTCTCTCCCCACCTTCTGCTAGCTGTTACCACAGTTGATTATCAGTCGTGTACGCTATCAGATCACTCACCTGTACTACTGACATTAACCATATCTAATGTTAGACGTCCCTGTGTGTCCTGGCGATTTCCCTCGGAGGCGCTTCTAGATCAGGACTTTCGTAGTGAGGTCAGGGAAGCCATAATTGAGTATTTCCAATTCAACATAGGAACAGTGGAGTGGCAATCTATGCTCTGGGAGGCGTTCAAAGTATACATCAGGGGAGTGTGTATTGCTAAACAGGCGGGAGTGCTGCAGTCCATATGTAGGGAGCTCGACAGAGTAGAGGGGATTCTCCGTGAGCTAGTCAGTCGTACTAGGATATCAGATCCCCCGACGTTACATGAATGAGCGGCGCTTCTGATGGAATTTCAGGAACTATTGGTGTTGGAGTTAAACTACATGGGCAAGTGTAATGTTTAACATGTTTAAAATGTGGCATGTTTGAGGGAGGAGCCTAGCGCGCATCCAAGATGGTCGCGTGAGCACAGGGCTCCCCGGACCCTCTCTGCTCCTCGGAATTTATCCTGAGAATATCCTGACTTGGCTTATGGAATCTGGGAGATAAAGACCAGCTGAGCGTATATCTCTTTTCAAAACTCAAATCGGACCTGGGAATCCTGAGTTGTCGTCGTCGGAACTTTTGGGACCCGCCCGACGGAGGTGATCGGGGTGAAGGTGACCCGAGGGACCGGGCTGCAATTGAACAACAGCGGCTTCAGCGCGGTGCCAGCTGCCGATCCACCACTTTCGGTTTCGGTTTTGCACTTCAGGAGACCGGCAGGGAGGTGCGCTCGGGGTGGAGAGGTGCTTCCTGGGCCTCTGCATGAGGTTTTCTTTCATCTGCCACTAGAGCGCCTATCGCCTCGGACCCCCTATACCGACATTTTGTGGTCTTCTTGCTGGTGCCTTACACCTCTTGATTGGAGGTCCCCTCGGGTGACCGTGTTCACATGGGGGGCAAAGGGGGTCCCGAGGGCCGCAAGACCAAGGCTTCCCTCCGCGGGGGGGCAGTCCAGAGCAATAACATGGACCGTTACACCCAGGGCAGGGGGCCCTCTGGCGCTGCTGGCCTCCCCTCGGATACTGCGGAAGGAGGCGCGACCGCCACTACGGAACTATCCTTGCAGGACATTATGGGCGCCATTGATGGCATCAGGGAAACCATCGCGACGCAATATGAGGCCCTGGCCCGTAAGATTGACACTGTCGCGATCGATGTCACCCTGATCCGGGCCGACCTCTCCAAAACTAACGAGAAGGTCCAGGCTCTCGACGCACGGACCTCCACCCTCGGTGCGGATGTGTCGGATCTGCGGGCCGCGCTTGGAGACATTAGGGTGGTTAACGACCATATGGCCCGGCGGCTTGAGGACTTCGAGGGACGGGCCCGACGCAACAACATCCGCGTCATAGGTGTACCGGAGTCCTCTGACGGCCGCCCGGTTGACCTCGTGGTCGAGGAACTTATCCTGAAACAGTTGTCCTCGGCTGGCCTAAGTAAGTTCTTTGCCGTGGAGCGGGCCCATCGAGTTCCGGGCGGTCGGCCACGGCCGGGGGCCCCCCCGAGGCCTATCGTGGCCAAACTGTTCTACTACAGGGACCGCAACGCTATTCTTCAGGCCTCACGGACCCACGGCCCGGTTCGCCTTGAGAACTCGACCATCAATTTTTACCCGGACTTCACACAACTGGTCCAGAAACAACGGATGGGATTCCAAGGGGTGAAGCGTCGTCTCCGTGAGCTGGGCCTAAAGTATTCGATGCTCTACCCTGCAAAACTCCGAGTGGAACATGGGGATCGGACAGCCTTTTTTGACTCTCCTGTGGCTGCAAGTGACTGGCTGGACTCTCTGCCGGACGGAGGTGGCCGTCCCGGACCCTCTGCGGGCACCGCAGGTGATGGGTCCTCTTTAGAATGACTTTTGGTCCTTGATTTTGCCTTTTTGCACAGTACAATCGGGTCTTATTTCATTTGCATATTGTGTTTTACCAGGACCAGTGAGGGGGGCGGGCGGGGACGGGTCCCTTACCTCCTCGGGGTTCTTTTCGTAGAATGGGGTTAGTGGGGCGACAGGCACACTGCAAGTTGGGGGGGTTTTTTGGCCCGCAGGGGTGCAGGGTGGGGGGAGTTGGTCCTGGGGTGGGGTTGGGGGGGAGGAGGGTTTGTTTTGCTGTGTGTTTTTTGTTTACAGGGCGAGGTACTGATTTTTGTCCACATTTGGGAACTGTGCTGCAGGCTGGGGGACCCTTGATCTATTGGGGGGGATGGGGGGGGACGGGTTGAGGCTTATGTCATGGAACGTCAATGGGTTGGGGGACCGTATCAAGCGGGGTGTAGTACTGCAATATTTGCGTCGTCTGACTCCTGATGTGGTGTTTCTCCAGGAGACGCATCTGGTGGGTAATGTTTGTCATGCAATGAACAGGGGGGGATACCGCCTCGTGGCCCATTCTGGTTTCACAACTGGTTCCAGGGGGGTGGGCATTCTGCTGCGAACCTCACTTCCGGTGGAGATCACTAAGATAGTCTCGGATGACAGAGGGCGCTATGTGTGTTTGATTGGGAGGTGGGAGGGGCAGCCCCTTGCCCTGGTTTCAGTTTACGTCCCCCCGGGCCTCCAGAACTCCACCTTCACTGACTTGGGTCGAATGCTGCTTGACCTTCCGGACAGCCTCCTGCTCATGGGCGGGGACTTTAATTCTGTGGTTTCGGGTGAACTGGATCGTCACCCACCAAGGACCCTCCCCGCTGCCCAGGCATGGCTGGGTGGGATGCTGGAGACCTTCGGCCTGGTGGATAGTTGGAGATTGATGCATCCGACCCAATGTCAATTCACCTTTCACTCGGGGGCGCATGGGAGTCTCTCTAGGTTAGACTACTTCCTTATGCCCGCGGCGCAGACTGGTCGGATTCGAGAGGTCAGGCACCTGGCGCGGGGTATCTCCGACCATTCTCCGCTGTGGCTTGTTTTTGACACCGGGCCGCGGTCTGCAGGGCGGATCGCTCCCATTAACCCATGGTACCTGCGAGACCCTACGACTCGTGACAGCCTGGTTAAGGCTATGGACCAATACTTCCTGGATAACGAGGGGTCGGTGTCTTCTGCAATGTCCCTGTGGGAAGCCTTTAAAACCGTGGTCCGCGGACACGCCCTTTCCCAGATAGTGGTGGCTAAGAGGGTCAAGAGTGAGGCAGTGGTGAGGCTGGAGACTGACATCTTGGGGCTGGAGTCGGCCTTGGAGGCGAATGTTACTCCGGACGGGCTCCATGCCCTCAGCCTGAAACAGTTTGAATATAGGTCCCTGGTCACTGACGCGGCCAAAACTATGTATAGGGAGCAGCAGGGTCGACTGTACGATGCCGGGGACAAGGCGGGAAAGTTGATCGCGTGGCTGGACAGGAAGGAGAGAGTGAATCGTGTGGTCCCGGAGTTGCGTGCTGCGGATGGTGTGTGTGTGACGGAGCCTGACGAGATTGTGGAATGTTTTGCCGACCACCTCCGGGCTGTGTACTCCCCAGTGACTGACAGGGATGAGGACGACTCTCGCCTTCTACTGAGGGATATCGCCTTGCCCTGCCTGTCCGTTGAGGACCGTGAGCGGCTGGACGCCCCCTTGTCGGTGGATGAAATAGCGACCGCGATCCGCTCCCTTCGCTCGGGCAAGGCTATGGGTCCCAACGGTCTGCCCATTGAGCTATATAAATTGCGCCCTGACAAGCTTGCGCCCTTCCTCAGTCGCATGTTCCGTGAGTCTCTGGCGGCGGGTTCCCTCCCGGCCGATCAGCGTTTGGCCACGATAGTCGTTATCCCCAAGGAGGACAAGCCGCGAGATCGCTGTACTTCTTACCGGCCTATTTCACTGCTAAATGCGGAGCCTAAGATCCTGGCGAAAGTCCTTGCCAATCGTCTGTTGAGCGTCGTGTGCGATCTGATTCATCCGGACCAATGCGGATTCATCCCGCATCGTAACACCGCTCTTAACTTGCGGCGTCTTCATGGCGCCCTTGCCAGGGCGGAGCTCCTCTCCGAACCGGCCGTGCTGGTTTCTTTGGATGCCACGATGGCTTTTGACACCATCGAGTGGCCATTCCTCTGGGCTGTCTTGGCTAAATTTGGCTTTGGGGAAGGGTTTATTGGCTGGGTGAAGCTTCTGTACACGGGGCCCATGGCTCAGGTGGTGGTGAACGGGCGGGTCTCTCGGCCCTTTGCCCTCGGCAGGGGCACGAGGCAGGGATGCCCGTTGTCCCCTTTGCTCTTCGCTCTCGCCCTGGAGCCACTCGCGGCTTGGCTCCGCTGGGAGCCCTCGCTTCAAGGGATCCGGTGGGCCCCGGGCTTTGAAGATCGGGTTTCGCTGTATGCGGACGATATTCTCCTATATCTCACCTCACCGCGGCAGTCGCTCAACGTCCTCTTTGACGTTCTGACTTCCTTTGGGAATAATTCGGGTCTCACGATCAATTGGTCTAAATCCTGCGTCTATCCGATCTCCGGTGGTCCTCCACTCCTACCGCCTCGGCTTCCGATCCAGGTATCACTGAGCGGCTTTAAGTACCTGGGGATATACGTTTCGCTGGACCCGGTGGCTCGCTATGAGCTGAATCTCCTGCGACCGCTTCGGCGATTGCGAGAGGATACGGCCCGGTGGTGCAGGCTGCCCCTGTCCCCGCTGGGTCGGGCCGCGCTGTTCAAAATGATGTCCCTTCCCAGGTTCCTCTATGCACTCCAGAATTCCTTCGACGTCATCCCAGTGGCCTACTTTCGGGAGGTAGAGAGCCTGCAGAGGAGACTGGTGTGGGACGGGCGGGCGCGTATTGCTCTTGCTAAGCTTACTCTCCCCTGGTATGACGGGGGCATCGCGCTTCCCGACATTCGCAGGTATTATTGGGCCGCGCAGCTTTCGGCCATCAACCATGCCACGTATGCGCCTGGCCTGAACCCGGCGTATGAGATGGACAAGTTCCTGCTTCCCGGCGGGGACTATAACAGGGCGCTGTACTCCCGCTCGGCTGGCCGGACCCTTACGGGTCCTACTAAGATTGCTGTGCGGACCTGGAGGGCCGCCACTGCTGCCACGGGCTGGGGTGAGCGACTGACATGTGCTACTCCTTTGTTTGCCTCCGATCGCCTGGGGAGCCTCTGGACTACGAAGGGGTTTGACCAGTGGGACACGATTGGCATCAGCAAAGTGGGAGACCTGTGGCATAAGGGCGCGGTTAAGACTTTCGCGGCTCTTCAGGCCGAATATGAGCTTACGGACAGGGAGTTCTTCCGCTATGCCCAGGTTCGACACGCCCTGCTCTCGGTCTTTGGAGAGGGGACCACGATCCCGGTTTCCTCGCCCCTCGAGGACCGCATACTTGACGGACATGTCCCGGACAGCACTATTTCTTTAATTTATAAGAAACTGATTAATCATCGGGCTGACCTCTTGGTGCGCCTTCGGGAGGCGTGGACGGGGGATGGGGTGGAATTGGACGACGAGGACTGGCAGTCTGCACTGTCGTCCCCCAAAGAGGTCGCCATTCCGGCCCGTCTCCGGTTGGTACAGCTTAAGATTCTTCACCGGGTGTATGTGACGGGTCCTCGCTTGGTCTCGATGGGATATTCCGACGATGGGCGCTGTAAGCGGGGTTGTGGGCTCAGTGCCACCTTTCTCCATATCCTGTGGGAGTGCCGCGAGGTGGCGGACTACTGGCGCCGGGTACATACGGTTATGGGACAGGTCACTGGGGTTGTGCTGCTGCCGGAGGTGCGTCGTTGTGTTCTGAATGTGTGGGAGCCCAATGATTATAGCGCGGCTCAGACTCGGTGGGCGGCCCTGGGGAACATGATTGCCAAGAGAGATATAGCGCAGCTTTGGGGTGCCCAGCGGCCGCCCACCGTGTCAGTATGGAAGGAGAATATGGACTGGTGTATGTTCAGGGAGAAGACTGTGTATGTTGCCCGTGGTAAGCCGGGGGCATGGGGCAGAATCTGGGGGCAATGGAATGCTTATCGCGGGGGTATCTGTACGCCCCCCCTGGTGGACACCGATATCGCCATGTCCCCCTGACCCTTGACGGTTCCGGGCACCTTTTGGAATGACTATATATGGACGTTCAGTTCCCTTGGCTCCCCCCCCCCCCCCACCCCCCTCCCCAGCCTCCCGGTACTCCTTCCTGTCGTGTGCTGCTTAATGGTCTGACCTCCTGGAGTTCCCCGGAGGAAGCCTGCCCTGCGCCGTTTGTCTTTATGCCTCGCCTTTTGTTTTTCTTTTAGTTTTCTGTGTTTGTTTGATCTAAGTCTCCTGTGCCTCTAGAACTATCCGGACTCCCTACGGGGCCGACCCCCGGGAACCGACTGCAGCTTTGATAAATGTATATTTCATTCTGTACTTAGCGGCCGGCCCTGGTGGTTGTAGGCCCGTGCTTGTAATCGACTTATTGTTCAATAAAACTTTTAAAACAAAAAAAAAAAAAAAAAAAAGTGGCATGTTTAAGTGTTTAAGAACAGTTCCATGTACTAATGTTTCAGTCATTGCAGTGTTGGCCAATATTTGCTTAATGGATGCAGGAGTAAATGTTAAAACATGTCATTAGGCCACAGCACTTAATTTACTAGATAATTTACCAGCTACAAAAGCTTTTATAACGGGCTTGATGGCAAAGGAGTCTTTCTTTTTAGTTCTTAGGATTAACATGTTTTAATGTCCTGCAAGTCAGTGGCACTCATGTTATTGACCCTATTGGGATATAGATTGCTTACCTCTGGTTCACGGGCTAGTAGTGTCTGAAGCAGCCTTGTTAACATGCTCTGTTATTTCACCAGTGTGCACCACGTGCTATTCTCAATTATGAGTTTTTTCAGTCCATTTGGTTGGACTGAACTGACAAAAGACTACAGCACCTTTGCACGAGATACTCTATAATTCAGTATTACTTTATATTCAGCAAGGCCACAATGTATTTCTGTCTTTTTAGGTGATAAAGGGACGGAATGAGTTGATGCACTCTTCAGAAATGAAGGTTTCCTCTGAGTGGTTGGAAGATTTTGGGAAGCAAATACAAAATGTCATCAGTGAACTCCATGATGTTCCAGATATCAAGGCAATAGGTACAAGAATAGATAAGGTACACCTTGGAAATTACTGTGCACAAAGCTGGTTTTAAACATGTGTTGATTGATGTACATGTGCTTGATTTTTTTGACTGAAATTTGGTATGGTGTGGCCTAGTATTATTATGCAGATATCTATAATGTCTTCATTGTAATTTCATGGAACATACTTGAGTATCAAAGGACTGGGAAAACCCAGTAGTCAAAATGGGAATTGAGTGTATATTCAAGTAACATGATGGTGTTTCCAAATGAGTTCATTTGCATCGTTACTGTGGGACAACATAAGTAAACTACATAATTCAGTGAAAAAGAAGGACTTTGGGACATTTCCTTTTAGAAGGAAAATGTTATTAATCATCATAATTCTATTTTTTTTATTTTTTTTATTGGTTCACAATATCAGAATGTATAACATAATTTAAGCAGTCATATACTCATGAAAGGTCCCCCAAATATAAATACCCATCTTACGTTTCCTTGAGCAGACGGGCAACAGTCATAGCCAAAAACAATAAATAGCAATGTTTGTACATTGGTTTCCCAAGCTCTAACTCAGGCCCAGTACCTAATAACATCATGGCTGCAGTAATTCTAATAGGCATCCCAACCATTACAGACAAAAACGTTTCAATATTGCTAATATACAGAGACAACTTACTACAAGCATAATACATGTAAACAATCCGCATTATCATTCCCACAACGGAAGCACTTGCCATCATACCCCCGCTTCATTTCAACATCTTTGCAGGTGTATAATATAAATTGAAGGCAGTTTTGAAAAATTGAGCTTTCAGATTTGCTGATAAGAATGTTTCTTGAGCCATAATAATAACCTTCTCCAAAGACACCTCATGCACACCCAGAACATTAGCCCATTTTAAGTTGTGTTTCTCCAAATCATCCGGCTTAGACGATAGCAAAATTTTGTATAGAACCCCGATTCTCTCCTGTCGCTTAATTGATTCAATTAATTTATGACATACCGGTACCAAGTTTTTTTTCCTACTTAAAAAATCCCGTATTTACGGCAATTTAAAAAACTGCGTCCTAGGTACATTATATTGTCTAGCAAAATCTGAAAATGATAAGTAGAGCCCATGCCCCTCATAAAAATCACCAATTTGCCCAATACCTTTGCTTCTCCAATTTCTAACCACCTGATCCCAAAAGATGGAAGGCAGAATCCGTACAGCATTAGTAGGAGTGTAATATGGTATCCCTGTTAAGGAAAATTTAGACCGAATACCTTTCCAAACCTTAAACGGCCTCCATGATCTTAAAGCGCGTGTCCTCTTGTAGTAGCTGCCATCAACTTCCTTAAACAAACAGTTTTTTACTTCCGCCCCGAGTAATACATAAAAAATTGATGGGGATTCTGCCACATTACTGACCTCTGCCCCGGTCAACAGTATACGCATTTTAAGTAGGAAGCACGCATAATAATAAAATGTGAAATCGGGTAATGACCAGCCACCCCCCCCCCCCCCCTTCTCTCGGTAGTGTCATAAACCGCGTAGCCCTTCTAGGTCTACCTGGGGCCCATAAAAATGTAACACATGCAGTTTGCAGTTTATGGAGTTGCTCCTTAGTCACCTCTAAGGGGACTGGTCTAAAAAATATAGTACTTTAGGTAGAATATTTATTTTTAAAATATTGCCTCTACCCACCAGTGTAAGTTAGAGACGGCCCGATCCTGCTAAGGATTCTTTAATCTTAGACAAAATATCCATCCAATTGACTTCCACTAGTTCTTTTAAAGATGCCCGTATTTTTATCCCTAAATATGTCACCTCCTTAACAGATCTTGGATCCTCGGACATCATGTTGTTTGTACATAATATTTGTGTTTTTGTCTTGTTAAGTTTATACCCAGATATTTGTCCAAATTCCTGTGCTAACCGTTTCACTTCTATAATTGCCGTAGCCGGGTCACTGGTAGTAATAGCAATATCATTAGCGTAGGCGAATACAGAATGCTGAATTTCCCGGACAATAAACGGTCTCACTAAGGGGCTACCATCCAACATATTAATGAAAGGATTGATATAGAAAGCAAATAATAAAGGGGAGCAGGGACACCCCTGCCGAGTTCCTCTAGTTATCTTCACGGGTTCCGAAACCCTACCCCAACACATATCCTAGCTACTGGTGATTTATATAGCACCTGTAGCCCCTGCATAAATCCCTGACCAAATCCTGCACAGCCCATGATGTTCCATAGATATTCCCATGCAACGCGATCAAACGCTTTCTCAGCGTCTAACAATATTAATCCCAAATCCCGCCCTTCAGCCTGAGCAATATCAAATAATGTCACAACTTTGCTAACATGGGCCACTGTCCCTCGAGAAGGGATAAAGCCATGCTGATGCAGAGATACCAAGGGAGATATAACTTTTGCCAGTCGACTCGCCAATATTTTGGCATATATTTTGCCATCACAATTAACCAATGAAATTGGTTGATAAGACCCAGGAGTCTCGGGTGGTTTTCCCTTTTTTTTTAAAACCACAATAGTGGCTTCATCCCACGTCTTAGGCGCGTGACCATTTTGAGCAGCACGTATTGTCTGTAATAGCTAGTTCTTAAAATCATGGAAGAATACTCTGTAAAGCTCCACAGGGAGCTTATCCAGGCCAGCAGCCTTCCCAATCGCTAAAGCATTAACGCCCGCCTCTAATTCATCCATATTGATCACGCTATCTAACATCTCTACCATCTAGCTGCGTAAATCCCCCTGCCATCGTTATATTATTGACATCCCCCTGTGAGTTCTGCTGTGTATACAATTCAGTTTAAAACTGATGGAAAATAGCAAGGATTCCCCGAGGCTCATATGAAATTAAACCAGAACTGTCCCCAAGACTAGTAATTCTCTGAGAGGATTCTTTCATCCGCATTCGGAGCGCCAAACCGCGTCCTACCGCCTCACCATACACATGACACTCTCTTTTATGTATCAAATATTTCCTAGCGTTCTCTTTATTCCAAAGTGTGTTAATATTAGCCCAACATCATGCAGTATCAAATTCCAGCCCCGTAATATCTTTGCACTGTGCGATCCCCTGCATTAGTTTTGCCTCAGTAAGCATCAATTTTAAATATAAATCCTTTAATTCTGCCTTAGCCATTTTTTGATAGTGAATGCCGAAACTCGTCACTTCCCCTCTGAAACATGCCTTAAAAGCATCCCAGAGCACTGGAACAGGGACTGTATCTTTATTATTTTCAGAAAATTCCTTAATCCATTTCCTCCTATGTTCCTTAAACCCGTTGTCAAGGAGCAATTTCCTATCAAATGTAAAATTTCTTGGAGCACAATCAACCGAGAATGCAGATATTTCCAACGCTATTGGCGCATGATAAAACGTGATCCTGGGATATATCTGGATCTGGGCCCCACCAAGCAACTCAGTTGATATAAAGAAATAGTCAAGACGGACCAGTTTCTGATGAGGGAAGGAGTAAAATGTATACCCAGGTACTGAAGGTTGTATAGTGTCCCATGCATCTGATAACCCATGGTCTTTCAACATATTAAATAATGCTTGGAACACTTTTGGTTTTCGACCCAAGTATCCTTGTTTTCCCATTTGTAATTCTTTGTTAACTAGACTAATATTAAAATCTCCGCAAAGCACTAAAGGACCTGGCCACAGTGTAAATTCAATATTTAATTCTTCTAAAAGTAGTGGTTCGTCAAGGTTGGACCCATAGACAGTGCAGATTGTAAACTTAGAAGTACCTAGTGCACATTCCACAATCACCCATCTCCCATATTTATCAGCTAAAACGCTCTGTATTGACCGACTTGGGGTTTGTACTGCTTGCAGCGTCACAGCAGACATCAATGACGCGGGGGTGGCAATATTGGCTAAACCTGCTATTCAAAGTACAGGGCATGTTTTAGCTGATAAATCATCATAATTCTATGTAGAATTCCGACTGTTGGAGCTCGAGGGAGTTGAACCCTTCCCCAGCTTGCCCTATTGCTTCCAAGCCTTTGTTTCGCAGCTTTTGCTATGATCGTTTAGCCGCACACAGGGCCACGGCTGTTCGCTATTGAATATTCATAGCATTAGCTGTGAAAGGAGGCTAAGCTAGCTCCTCTTTCTCCCTGGGCTCAACTAAACTGCCTTTCCTCGTCCAGCCGAGCCAGGAAGACCAAGGAGCTAAGCAGCATTTCCCTTTTCCTTCTTGCTAGGTACATGTGACACTCTGGACTACAGGTGGGGTGTGTGGGGGGGGGGGGGGCGATTCATATCCTGTATGACTTGCTGCACAGATTTTATCAATTACACCCCTGACAGCTTGCCACCTTGAGAGTCCCAGGGGATACCCGGGTGCCATTAAGTGGGTCGGCCTTGGAGGACCCTAATGGAATAGACTGGTGCAAAAGAAAACATGTGGTGCGAGCATTGAGGCCTAACAATACGACAGTAAAGTGCGACTTGTTGATAGAAACATAAACAACCCAACAAACCCCCCACCCTATACTTCAAAAACGATGAAGCATCTGTCGCTGCGGGTGCCACCCGCGGACCCCAACAGGGAGTCCCGGTACACCTTGACCAAAACAAATTTACTTTTAATGTTCTTAGTAAATGCATTTAGACAAAGTAGATTCTCCTTTTACATATGATATACATACATGTACTGAGAGACCAACTTTGTGTATGGGGTGAAAAACTCACAATAATGCACACCATCATGGAACTATGGGGAATACAAAATTGTTTACATTTTGGAGAAAAAAACATATTTTATTTATCTGCATGTCAGACTTGAATAGTAGAGAGCAGATCCAGCACACTGCTATTAGCCAGTCGTAATGTTTATCCTAAAAACAAGAACGTTACCAAAAACAAATTTATCATTATTTTGTATACAATTCGTTGTTTTTTCCTTTCAGATTCCACTGGCAAATCTACCTGTAGCTGTAACAAACAAATTAAATTCCTAAATTGGTCATCATCCCTGCTATGCCACATGATGACGTTTAAGTAAAATTTTCACACTTTTTCTACGTTTAAAACTGCATGTAATGATTTTAGCCTCCTATTTTCTAGAATTTCGGTTCCATAAGTAGGAGATAATACTTTGGAAGCTTCCATTATAAACTCTCTGTAAATGTAAGACAAATGTCATTACATTTAGCCCTGCCATAGGAATTCATTAGGTATATTGTGTCATGACTTGAGTTAATGGACTCTCCCAGATGGAAAATGATGGCAACAGTAGTGCACGTTTTCCTATAACTAGATATCTGACCAGCTTTAAATTTGGTAATATCAGTATTTATTTTATTGTCATGTCATCTGCTCTACACCTTTGTAGCATGAGTATAACATGTTTTGAACTCTGTCTTTCAAGTTAGCAGACAGCACTTCTGCTCTACATTCATCCTGCTTGAATGGAACAATGAACACATAAATGATTCCATGAGTCCAGCGGCGTCACTAGGGTTGGTGTCACCCAGTGCGTTAACTTATGGTGTCACCCATGCGGTCCGCACCCCCCGCACCCCCTAGTGACGCCACTGACGCAGCATAACCGATAGGGGTCGACCTTAAAAAACGTAAACATGGCTGTTCAATTTAATAAAGGAAAATTGTAACATAGACAGGCATCTAATTCTGCAAATCAATCCAGTATCCCATTACAAGAGTTCCCCCCCCCCCCACCCTAAAGAGGCCACACCCTGCAGCCCAGGCTCTATCTCCCACGGCAGCAATTTCCGCCTTCCGCGAGAAGTGGACACGTCGCCACTGATAACCGATTCACTGTAAGCGAGAGTTTATTTCTGATTTCCATTTTGCTTTCTGCTGCAGAATACATTCTCTTTAATCCGACATATGTTAGCTGATTAAAATGTTTTTATCCGAAATGCGCCATTTTGGCAGCTCTCCCGAGATGGATTTTGTTTTTTGAGTAATAGCGCGGTCCCACAGCTTTCCCGGGTATTATTATTTTTTACAGTACTTATCCAGCACTTGTATTCGATTTCTTTTACGGACCGAGTGTTCTTTGTAGAGAAAAAAAATAATTAGCTACTTGCAACTTCCTATTTTATCATAGTCAGATGGAACAACGAGAGAGTGCGGGTCTAAGAATGAAGCCTGTAACTGAAACAGGATTTATTATTACTAATAGATGATTGAATAACTTAACCAAATAGCCGCACGAGACTAGAACCAATGCAGGCAGGGCGGTGTCACCCCATGTGATGGTGTCACCCGGTGTGGTCCGCACCCCCCAGCACCCAACCTAGTGACGCCACTGCATGAGTCGCTTATTCCAAAGAATTAATTAATTGGAATTCCTTCATTTTCTAGTACATTCAGCTCTATCATTAAAACATTGCTGAGCATCCTGTTGCGAATTCAAACAGAAGTGTGTAACACTGGTACAGTGGTCAACAATGCCCTGTATAGCAGTAGTTGAAGAACACACATGCTTTTGAGCCTGTATTGAATGGAATACCGTTGTCAGACCTTGGCACAAATCCTTGACTTTTTTTGTTTAATGTTTTCAACTACTCGAGGTAAGTGGAATAGAACATTGACAGTAACAAGAAGCAGCTAAACTGTTTGAAAATTGAAAACCTACCACATCCTGCTTTTCCTTACTTTTCATTCATTTTGAAAGGTCTTTAGACTGTTTACTTACTGCTGGAGCCTTTCCATTATCATAACATTTTACTACATATACCCTTTCTATAAATTCCAAATTTTTTATCAATGGGACTTAGACCCAGATGAAGAACTTGCAGCCGTCTCAAAAGATTGTATGCTTTTACACATGACGTGTCAGCATTCACTTTGCTGTCTTCAAACTGAAGAAGGTAGAACCCTGAATGTGACCTAACCTGTCATAAAGTGACATAAAACATTCCTTGTTTGAATACTGTTTGAAATATATTTATTATAGTTGCATCCATATTTCATCCTTGAGATTTGTGAATAGTGACAACTTAGGCCAAACACATAGGAAACTGTTGTCTTCTGACATATAGGTCCTTTACGAAGAGGAACCTAGCAGTGCCCCTGACATGTTTTTTTGCCCTCTTCAAAATGGTCAAATTTAATCAAACTATTCTCCTACTCTGCTTTATTGGGATATGTGATGAAATCTAGCACATTCCCCGTTGCTCTATTGACTAAACCCTCATTGAATTTTAGATTTCGTCTCAATATTATTCTGCAGAGGGTTAGAGTATTTTTTAAACCAGCAGAATGTGAAACTGTTTTCTCAACTGATTTAAGTTCCTTTACTACTGTTTGATGTAGTGGTACGTTTAAACTTTGTTGTTCCATATTATCTATACTACTAAGATTAACAATCTCCTGTCTTTCCAATTGAAGCACTTCTAAGTTAAACTATGCTCACTCATTCAATGTTAGCATGAGGCACACAATCTGTTTGCAACATTTCAGAAGATGTGTCATTACACGAGCAGGAGGCTCATTGTGTGGGAAAAGAGTGCTCACCAGGCGACTAGAAAGAGCTTCATTCACTTCCTTTCTGATTATTCCTATTCTCATGTCTTTTAATATCTTGCCATACTCCATATCTGCAGCCTGTCTCTTTTTTGATTAACTCTGCCTACTGTAAATTTACCCTTTTATTGCCATTGCTAATACTTCCAAAGGATTTTTTTGTTTCTTCATAAAGCAGTTCGTTAAAAACTGGTTGACTTTTCACAGGTGTCGACTGTAGAAGGTCACCAAAAACTATGATGTGTTCACCACCAAACAAACTTCATAGTCCGCTCTCAGAACCTCTTGCATCCTTAGATGAATGAAAGCCTCTTTTAAGTTTGACACCATGCTAACCTCATCAATAATTAGGACCTTCTTTTTTTCAGAACCCTTGAGACTTCACGACAAGCATCCCCAGATAACTTCAAGTACTCCAGTTTGTTATCATGTCCCACAGGCAACATTTGTAGAAAATGGAATGTGATTCCTTTAATATTGTGAGCAGCTAATCCAGTAGGCACTGTAACAAACGCAGTTAGCACTTTAATAAATAAACGTTTGCCAGTGTCTGCCTGACCACTAACATACAGAAGTGTAGGCTTCAATGTAGTACATGAACATTTAGACTTATCATGTAAAAGTCCATCCTCCACTAATTTGGTTATTTGCTCAAAAACTACTTGCTGTTCTTCATTAAGCTAAGCTACTAAATTTTTCTTAATCAACGCTCCTGTTCTCACTTGGCCTATAGCATTTTTCACCTCATTCATTGCTATGGCTGCCTCATTTTCAATGATGGGCTGGCCAAGCGGATCTGGACTGTTGGTGCCTGAGCTCCCTTGTGAACTGTCCTTTACAACCTCTGCTGCAATTGTTTCCTCCTCACAAATTTGATCATATTATCTTTAGCTGCATTGAAAGCATCTTGGTTGCAGTCATGTACACCTAATGATTAAATCTCGGAACGCCATGGCTTAAAAAGTTGCAAATGAGACATGTAAAAAGATTCTTTTTTTCCAACTGTTTAGCAGCTCAGTTTATGGTGATTAATGCGTCTTGGTATTAAGTATCTCACTAAACATCCATTTACAGCCAGACACTACAAATTTTCCTTCTTCAGTGTTTTGATCTATGTCATTGCTGTATGTATAGTGCTGCAGTTCTTCATAAGAACAAAGATTTTCTAATGAATACTCAGATTTGCATAATAAGTGTCCATCGTGTTGGTTTCAACTATGCCAGTCCTCTCTGGATCAAGTTGTGCAAGATACTCAGGAAATTATTCCAATACCCTTTTTCGTGCTGATGCTACACCTATATTTACCCAAATTATGGATTTGGACCTGGTATATAAACTAGCAGAACTCATCTTATCACAGGCTTCATAAATCCAATTCTCCTGAGGGAAAGCATCTTTAAACTAAAACTGTAAAGACTTTTAGTTAAAGACTGCTCTGCTGCTATCCCTTCCCATATACCATTGTCATTTATTTCTGTCTTTCCAGCCTTTATTTTCGAAGAGATGTATCAAGCAACAGCGATAGAGTTGTTGTCTACAAACTGAATATCCATGTTGGCATTCCACAGAGACAATATTTACAAGAATATATTCATTGATAAGTTTGGATACTTCACTTCTCTTTAGGCTATATGAGTTCTTAGTTGATTTACCAGCAATAGTGTGTCTTACTGCAGACATGAAACTGTTCACTCTTCATTTTGTAGAATACAGGTTTAGGGAATACAAAACAACACTTAGGGTTAATTACGAATCTGGCAGTCCAGGACTGCCAGACTTGTGGGGGCGCAGCGGTCTCCCGACTGCCCTATTACCATTAGGGCGGTTGTACCGCCATTGCCCCGCCGCAGCCGCCAGGGAACCGCCGTTCCCTAGTGGTGTGGTGGTGTTGCGGCGGTCAGGAGGCATCAAAATACTTGGCAGGACTGCCACAATCCCACCAAGCATATTGGGAGTTTTCTCTCCAACATCGTTTTCATGGCGGTTCCACCTCCATGAAAACCCTGGCAGAGAGGAAACAAAGGGGGCCCTACAGGCCCCCCTTGTGCCTCTGCGCCCTGGGGTGCATGCAGGGGGCACAGCATGTGCCCTACTGTGTGCATACACCCCAGTTCCTGCACGGCATGGACTTATTAGTCCATGCCGTGCAGGAACTGTTTTTTGCGTACACATTGTGGTGCCCATTTTCAGTGTAGTATTTCCCTTTCCCTTTTGTTCTGTACCTCCGTCTGCAATATTTCCCACATTTGTGGGGCTGGAATTGTAACACTTGTTGTCTAAGTGTTCTATTCTGAGTTTTTTCTGGAATCTCACTTGTTTACATACTGCTCAATGAATTGTAATTCTAATTCAGTACTATCTTCTTCAAACCTTGGTACATCTTTCACCCACAATAACATATAAATATGTGGTGAACCTCTAGCTTGTTACGTCTTTACTTTTCTCCAGAAAAAGTAAATAACGTCACCTAGTGGTGTTTTTTATATTTATTATTACAAATAAATTGAAGTATTGCTTCAGTTATATGCTTAAAGTATCTGTTAACTTTTGCCAGATCCACACAACTATCCAGGAGTTATAAAATTAATGGCAGCAATGTTTCCATTGGCTTGCCTAAGAACGTCATGTAGATCATCCCAAGCATATTCTGCACAGCTCAGACTGCAAACCATGGGTGTGCGTCTAGATTACGCAACATGCACTTTAGCTTACCATGGTGACAGAACCAGTACTCATTTCTATCATATTGGCAAGACATAATGTTCATGAGATTACTCTCTAAAACATTATCTTTTCCATGGACTTTTTCAACAAACGTCCTGGCAGTCCTATCACAAAACTGTGTCCCTTTTTTCACAACATGGGCTACGCCATAAGATAACACTGAGAGATCACTTTCAGACAGAAGATGGAAAATGTATGGAATGTTTTTCCTAAATCAGGGATTTTCAGAATATAATATAGGTGACCTATAATCTGATGTTGGAATCTGTACTGGACGTTCATCGTAACAACTACCTTCTCTAATTCGGAACAAAATAGGTAAACATTGTGCTTCTAATCTCTTTTCCCACAGACTTATCGGTTCTCCTTTTACTTGCTTCAATTTGGTACACTTCTAAAGCATCACCCTTAATGCCTCTTGAGTGTAGAGAATGAATGCTGTAATGTTCATATTTTTCCTCCGCTTTACTTAACTCAGCTCTTTCAAACTGATATGTCTGTAATGACAGAAGTTAAATATCCCTCAGCATCCACATCTCTGTAAAACACATTTTCGAGTGTAAGATATTGAAAGGCTTTCTTAATCCTATCCATACTTACAAATTCCTACCAATTTTTGGTTATATTTAGGTGTCATCCATTCACAAGAACCCTAGTGGCTCTTCTTCACGAACTACACCTATAGTCTAAATATTCTCTTTCATATTTAAAGGTAAATATACTGTTTTACCTTTTAGACCATTCAATAATTCTGATGGTAGTAATTTCTTATTTTTTGCGTTTATTCTAACAATTGCTTGGAATGGGTGCACTATCTAGATGAGAATACTCTCATAGACATAGAAGTGTTGGGGCTCACGAGGCATTTTATCAATTTCTAAATTATTATGAACACCTATTGCAGGCATTTTGTTATCATCTAGTTTTTGTATACATAATTTGTCTTATGGTCAAATCAAAATGATCTTCTGCTACTATGTAAAGAGCCAGTTTAAACCACTGTAGTAGATCAGCTTCTTCTGGTATCTCACAAATGTAATTTATTTTAGTTTGTGCATTGTAGTGAGTCCACCTATAACAAACGTGATCCGTAATTTCTACAGATGATGCAGCAAATACATAAATTCCCTCTCTAAAAGTTTCTAAAACATTGTTACTATTAGTAATAGCATTGTTAATCTCCACAATCAACTCATTTTCTTTGCTAGGCCTTTCAGGGCCAAAGTATGTCATCTGAATATCCTCTATAATAGAGGTCAGTACAGAAGGACTACCTCTTAACAACATGTGATTTAGTTTTGGTAAATGAAGCACTGGAATTTTAGCAAAAGACAAACTTCTTACTAAGTTACGCATTTTAGTGTGGTGCACAGACCGCATCCGTATATGATGGAAAGTGCTGTCACAAATCTGCTGTGATAAGCAAGCCAGTGAATGCCCTTACAGATCTGAAAGTTTTCTAACTCAACAAGGATCAATACATTGTAAACATTTTATTTTATGTTTTTCAGTTCCTCTGCTGTACTTGCTTAAGAATATTCTAAATTTCACAATAGACTGTTGTCTTATGTTGCAGGTTTTCTGCATTTCCTCTCAAAAACTGGTGCTCGAGGATGTTGTCCTAAGACTTCATGGGTTATATCTTCTTCTATGTTTAATATTTTTTCTTTCTCTATTGGTCTACCTTCACACATTTCAAGTGCACCTGCACCAATTGCAAACAGTAAGGTATTTTGCTGAAAATAAGTCTTTCATTAAAAATGCCTCATTACAGGAAGTGTGTTTTCACTCTCTCTGGAAAGCAGTGCAAATGTTTGCTTAATTAACTTACAGCTTTTGACAACACTTCCTTTTAAGTGAATTAACCAGTGTATATAAACATCTCATTCTGTTTAAAATCAGAATAAAACACTTTCTCTTCAATAGAAATGCCTTGCCTACAAGATAGTCAACAAACTCTTTCTGTTGATATATTGCTTTTCTCCTTTTCGCTGTTTTCATGGTCCTCATAATATTTGTGACTACTCTACAACCAAAGAAATTCTGGCAAAGTAGTTGGAATTGCTTCTTCATTAATCTAGTTTGCTGCTCAGTTTCTTTTGTAGTATTTTTTTTTAAGAATGTGATGTTATCTTAGACATCAATACATCTTCATTAGAAGTGACACCTGCATGAGAAATGTTGCAAGAGGGTATTACTTTTTAAATAAAACGTTGGATACTTATACTAGTTTTCAATGTTTTTTTACCATCTTTACTTTGTCTTTCCTGTTGTGAAACTCTGCACACCTGTCTGTAGTAGGTGTGCCTATTCTTCTGTTATTTAATTGGCAACCTAAATCAATTTGTATGGCCTAGAAGAGAAACCAAAACACATTCCATTAATTTCTTCTTCTGATACAGTTATCACTAGAAAAATTCACAATATCGCACAGTACTGTGTATATAATAATATTCACTGCTGCACCATTATATGAAAATAGTTGGCCAACAGCAAGATGTTTATAGAGGGTATGATTTGTATATGCAAGGAATAAGTCAAACACTAAGCCCTCACCAATCACCTTCAAACAATGTGGTGGCTCCAGATACTAGAGTTTAAACACAAACTGTCTTTTCCTCTTTGATGTCTGAACAGAGTTAACAATGTCTCTCGAAGTTTTTACTAAAAGTGACTGCTTTTATAAGACCATAATCTTCCCTCGCAGAGTGCTCTACAAAGAAAAACTGACTAGAGGGTGAATGCTTGAGTTTTATGAGAACGTACCCTCTCTGCCAAGACCTCTCTACAGGAAAAAAGCAGAGTGTAAAAGACTTTAGTGAGGAACTCAACCCTCTGCAAACACCTTTTCTCTGTGTGAACAGGATGTATGATTGTGTATGCTAAGAACTGCCTCTCTAGTCACACCAGAGTATACAGTAAAGGTTCTGTGTGGAAGGTATAAGAGAAACACTAATTTCTATGTTATCACATTTTAATAGGGTGCAGATTCTGTGCGGTACACTTTGATTCAAGACTGACTTCTTTTCTTTGAACTCTGAACAGGGTGAATGCTTGGGTTTTATAACAATATACCCTCTCTGCTCAGCGCTCTCTACCGGGTGAAGACTCGGTGTGAAACTCACCCCTTTGCAAAGACCTTTTCTCTGGGAGAACAGGGCGTATGATTGGGTTTGCTAACTGGGGCCTCTAGTGTCGCCTCAATACAGAGTAAAGGCTCTGCATAGAAGGTGTTGGAGAACAGTTGGCCCTGTGTTATCACTTTTTAACAGGGTGCAGATTCTAAATGGTACACTTTGATGCAACACTGGCTCCTTATTGTAGCACTCTATACAGGGTGAATGCTTTGGCTTTAGGACAGTATGTCTTCCCTGATGAGACCTCTCTACAGGGTGAAGCCTGGGTATGAAAGGCTTTAGTGAGGAACTAACCCAGGGTGATGGGCATCCACAGTAGAGTATAATGAGGGACTGACCTCCCCGCTGCGACCCCTCTCTTAGACACAGGGTATGCATAATAGGGTGTGGATGGTCTCTCCGCTGAGAGCCCTCCCCAGGTTGTCGGTGATGCAGCGCGGAGGACAGGATTTGCATATTCTCCTTATGTCACAAATTCTTTATTTACAACAGCTCATTTATACACTCATTCATTGGTGGGGCCCATAACACCAACACACTCGTCATTCCGCCATTCGTCAGTCCAGGCTGGACTATGCCAGCTCCCTACTGGTGGGGATAAACCAGTCAGAATCTCTGCGGCTCCAGCGGGTTCAAAACGCTGCGGCCCGATTGGTGACAGGTGCCTAGGCGATGCTCGGTGTCCAATACTCTGCGCTCTCTCCACTGGCTCCCTGTGAAGCAGAGGATTAGCTTTAAGGTTCTCTGCTTTGCATTTAAAATCCTAAAGGGTACTCCCCCACAAATCTTGGAGAAATTGTTGATCCCCTATGTCCCCTCTCGCACTCTTAGATCGCTAGGCCAGAACTTAGCAGTGGTCCCGCGTTTTAAGTTGTGCAGAATTGGTGGCCGCTCCTTTCGAGTCCTGGCAGCGAGTTGGTGGAATTCTCTTCCTCCACAAATTCGGGCCATCGATGAGCTCCTTCAGTTTAGACGGGCTATCAAGACCTTTTTATTTGTTTAGCTCATCTGTTGTGTCTCGTCTCCTTTTGTCCGCTTTTAGTGCTGTGTGGTGTTTACCTTCTCAAAGCGCCAGGACACCCCTTTGCTGGGGCAGCTGTGCGCGGTATAAATAAAAATAACATAACATAACATAACATTCAACCAAACTCACTTGAATCTGTATTCAGGAGAATAAGGCGTTGGACATGTGGGTACCTTATTACCTATCAGGATTAAATTGTATTTACATTATATACACCTTCTATATATACATCTTCTACAGAATCCTGACCTGAACATCAAGGCACTCCACCACTTGGTCGATGGACCAATTAGTTGGACTGGTTGATGGTGAATTAGAACCTGCTAAATCACAATTGAGGCCTAGGAAAACATTTGGTATTTTCTGTAATTAATTAAAGAACCACAAAACTCATTTCTTATTATTTCAATTTGGTTTGTCTAATAATACATTCTTTTAAGTTGCATTTCTTCACTACAGCTCATAATATAATTTTTAGTTTATTTAAAAGAGAAAATCAAGCATTTAGTAAATAAACATAAATTTAGGAGAACGTAGTCAATTAGTTACCAATTTTCAAATGAGGACGGCTTCGGATCAAGAGAGAATTGTCCGCATTCTCTGGTACAACTCCCAGGACAGGCTGTCTGACCCACAGCAAGGAATCAAACCGTCAGACGAAATATAGAATGCACTGCAAGTTTTCTCCCAGAACACCAAATAAACCCAACCCAAACCAACAAATCGGCAACAGCTCAATGCAACCTAACACCATGAACGATCAAAAGCTATAGTTCCACCCCAATGGCGGATGAGGGCATTTTATACCCTTTTACCGTCTTACTTCATACTAACATGCAACATTTGGGGGCAGAGAAAATGTTCTGATTGGACAGTTCGGGGTTATCTGTAGGTTAATAAAGTTTCTTTGCGCAAAATCGGTTCTCCATGATGACTTGGCATGAGAAAGTGTAACTGGTAAAAATTTTATTCTAGCTCCCAGGTGAGAGCCATGAATGTAGCACTTCACGGAAAAGATGTAATCGTTTCACAGGTTCTGTATTGTCTTTTCCGCTGTTCCCACCATGTCATGTATTTGGCTGGCAGTCAATTTCGATTTCTGTCCTTGGTAGGGAACGCGGTGTCAAAAGTTTGTCAGTTGGTGATCTTCAGAGCCGTTCGGCCATGCACATAAATCACTGCTCTCACATGGTGTCCTTTTCTGATGAGGACGCCATCTTAGTTACTGCGGCCTAGTAGGCCCGAAATGACAACTTAAGCAAAAAAATACATAACAGTAATTAGAATATGGAAATGAAGATGCTAATGTTTAAACCCACACTAATACCAATATATATTAGTATTTACCTAGCAGTGGCAACATTTAAAGCAATAATACTTACCATTTAATGTATTTAAAGCACAGACAATCACAAAGCAACATAAATCATGCAGTTCTACTATTTCACCACAATCTAATATTAGTTTGCGTACCATAGTTAATTAATTAATTATTCTGCCATGCAATTAGGAAATTTAGTCCCACGTGTATCTCGTGTTTATCAAGATGCAAAGGTTGATTAATAAAATGTTACTGCAAAAATGTTAATTGAGTTAATTTTTAGAGTAATTACGTAATTAGTCACATGCAAATTAGAGGAGGTATACAAAATGTTGTTTTACCTGCTCTATCAATCCCCCCTTTGGTGATTTTAGATATCACCACTATTTACTAATTTCACTAAATTTATCTACGGAAATGGATTTATTCAATCCCACTTGCATTTGTTAGTTTAAATCATAGTGTTCTCCATACCGTTTTCTTTTGTTTTCTTGTACACATTATCTTGTAACTCTTGTAATTATATTTCTTCTATCTCTCTTTCTCTTATTTCTTTCTCTTCCTTTTTCTTGTTTTCTCTTTTTATCTTCTTTTGTAATTTTCTTCTTTTTATGCACACACATCCTAACCTTAATATTAACACTAAAATAATCACAAAGGTTACAGGTATCAGTATCTTTCCCACAAAAGAGCTACCTAGTTTTGTTAATAGATCTTTAATAGTGGAAAACCACTTACCAAGTTTCTCCCATACACTTTCAACCTCCATTGGAACAATTTCCTCATGCAAATCAGTTATATTCTAATATATTCTTTAGGTTCTTACTTTTGTCAGGAATATAAGTACAGCAATGTTGTACTTTCAGCATTCCACAGACTCCTCCCTTTTTTGCCAATAAAATGTCAAGGGCAAGTCAATTTTGCATTACCATAGCTCTCATGGCAACCATTTCGGTATTTACCATTAAAAACCCTCCAGCTGTGCTTGTTGATAAACGATCCACAACTGTAGCCAATTTTCTAATTTTATGTGCATTCAGAGATATTCCTACTGCTGGTATCAGTGCTCCAAAGATATCTCCAATAATTTCTGACCAACTCTCCCTCCTTCTACGTGTTAGTTGTATACCTATATCATGCAATCCGTCATTTCCCCTTTCCACATGAAATATTTTTGGAAAGACCAGGCCTACATAACATGTCCCGTACCAGTGGTTCGGCAACCTATAATAAGCTCTGTTCCCACAAATGTAATATATTCCAGGGAATACTGGATCTTTTCCTCCTTTAAATCCCCACCCCCTATGATTCTGTATAAATCATGGCACTCACCTGCTCCCACAAAATAATTATCACATACTGTATTATCTCTACTTATGCATAACTTTCCTTTCTGGTGCCAATCTAAAGCTTATGCTGGGTTTGTTTCACCCTTTAAATGATTTCCTTTCCCAACATCCCAAAATGTTGTATCCATCTTTTCCCCAGTCACCTTCTTTTGCATTTTAATTCTTCTTTCCTCTTCCATATTCAGGAAAGTTTTCTCTTCTTTTCTTAAACTACAAGTAAGGTTATTCCTAAACACTTCTTCTAAAGTTAATTCTCTTTTTTCTAGGAAAAATGCACCAAGAGTTTTACCAGGCTTTACCCTACTTAATTCAGGAACTACAGGAATTTGTGAGAAAATGTTATCTATATCAGTGTAATAATATTCTAATTTTCCTGTTTTATAAAACAAACTGGCTAAAACACTACACGTTATTCCATATGTCAAAGGAAGGTGATGATAAGTAACACCTTCTGATACAGATGCAGGTAACTGCATCCATACGTAGCAGTCTCTAACATCCATTGTTTTGACATATTTGTACAATAATTTTGAAAAAACATTGTTAGAGAAATTATTTAGAGACTTATCTTTGTGAAATTCTGTTCTATTTACCATTTTTGTGATATGACTGTCATCTATCCTTGCATTATTAGTTACATTTACTGTGTGTCCACCTATCTCTTCAAATGTTACTTTAAATTAAATTGTTATAGCCAATATAATCCATACAAGCATTAATAATCCTGTACAACAAAAACACATTTTACACCATCTTCGGAGAAATCCACATGTCAGACTTCTATTCTCATTGTTTGCCATTTTTGGTAATGATCAGTGTCTTTTGACTTAGCCTCTTTCTTCAATTATTTACCTTTGTCTAAACCTAAGGCTTCAGTTGCCTACTTGTTTCTTTTCTGGTCATATGTCTTGTCCAGTTTTATTTCTTTTTGATTCCTTTTTTGTCACTCAATTCATGTGTTAATGGTCCTTGTCTTTAGGTTCACAGTCCTTATTCAGAATTTCCTGATCATCTGTTTCTTCTCTAGTGACTGACAAGATAACTCTCAGGATTTCCAAATCATCTTCTTCTTCTTTATCCACCTCTTGCACAGTCACTCTGAGACTTTCTTGGCTATCAGCTTCCTCTTGTATATCAGGAAGAGCCACATATGTCCATTCCGGTGACTTGTACTTTAGGTTTGGCTTCTTTATCCTCTTAGTGCTTTGCAAGTGCTTCTGATCTGTGTCCTTTTGCTTCTCTTGACTAGACACTTCATTCACTTGTTCAGCATTATTAGGCTTTATTCTGGTCAGTCGATATCTCAACCTCTTGATTTTGTTGGGCCAAATATCTTCTTTCAAAGGCCTTTTCAATTTTGTTTCTTTCTCGCTCTGTTTTCCAAGCTCTTTTCCTTAAAATTATTCCACTTTTACTCTGTTTCACTTTCTTCTGATTCTGTCTCCGTCTGGATTTCACTTTCTTTGCATTTTATCCTCAATATTTTAGGTTCACTGTCTGTATCTATCCCTCCTCGTGTTTCTTCCACACAATCTTCCTGCTGACTATCTGTCCCTTTTTCTACCTGTGCGTGTTGTGTCCCTACACCTCCTTGGGGTTCTTCCGCAATTACTTCACCCTCACACTCTGTATCTAATCCTTCACCTTCTATCTCTATGATTTCGGGGAGAATTCCTTTTGTGCGTATACTCAGGATTTCTTTTCCAAAGATTACTTGTTCAGTTCTTCCAGTATCTTGATTTGTTCTTTCTTGTATCCCCACTGATTATGTTTCAGATTCAGAGCTTGTATCAGAAATCTCAAGTCATCTTCTCAGTGGTATATTTTCTTGTCCAACAATTTGACTCGAACCCTCTTCCCCTGTTTCTGGGTTTCGCCTTGTTCTCGTTTCTTCTGATTCAGAACTTGGATCTGATACTTCTCGTTGCTCCTCTTCAGATTGGTCTTCTGATTTGGGACTCGAAGAGTGTGACTGGCATGAATCTAATTCTTCAACCCTGCACACTTCACAGCAGTTGTTGTTGTTGTCAGAATCACTTGTTGTGGTATTCCCCAGCATGGAACCAGACAATTACTTCTTCGGTGTACCTTTGTGCGGACCCAATCTCCAGGACTCAAGTCATGAGCTGGCTTCTTTTCAAGAGTGGTCGCATCTGGTCCAACCTGATGAAACACAGAATGTACCATATCAGCCAATCCTAATAATCCAAGACGAAGTTTGTTGACAGGAATGAAAACATGTCTCATTGCTCTACCCATGATAGTTTCATGGGGGCTCAGACCCGTTTTCTATCAGGAATTGATCTAAGGCTCATTAAAACCAGAGGCAAGCCATCTGGCCATTTTAGACCTGTGGACAAACACATTTTTCCCAATCGGTACTTTATAGTGCCATTCACTTGTTTTACCACCCCCGAAGCCTCTGGTCGGTAGGCACAATGCAATTTTTGTTGTACATTTAATGCTTCACAAATCAATTGTATAATTTCATTCTGAAAATGTGTCCCTCTATCTGTTTCAATCGTTACTGGAAAACCAAATCTAGGAACTCTCTCAGTAAGAGTTTCGCTACAGTAACTCCATCATTCCTTCTGGTCGGGTAAGCCTCAACCCAACAAGAAATCAGACAGACAATCACCAGTACATATCTTAGCCTGTTGCATGAAGGTATTTCAATGAAATCAAGCTGCATACGAGTGAAAGGACCTCCCTCCCGTCCTATGGTTTCCAGACTCACTACAGTTTTTCTTCCTGGATTAAATTGTTGGCATATGAGACATCTTTGACATAGGCTCTCAGCTATAAGCCGAAACTTTGCATTATACCAAGTTTGCTTAAAAAGTCTAATCATGGCATCCCTACCTATGTGAGCTTGCCCATGGTACATCCGTGCCATGGTAGAGATCATGCTATCAGGCATTACTGGTCTTCCATCTCTGTAAACCCACACTTTGTCTGCTTCTCTTTGTGTACATCCTGATTTTATCCACTGTTTCTTCTCCTCTTCCCCTGCCTCTTCCTGCAACTGTCTAACTTCCTCCCATGTACTTATGGTGTTAGTGAAAAGCGAGGGACATAAATCCATTTCGTTTTCCCTGTTACGATTTAAGGAAGTTTGATTTCGTGCACAATATTGCGCTAGATCATTGGCAAATTCATTGCCTGCTGACACATAGTCAGTTCCCTTTCTGTGTTCACTACATTTAATAACAGCAATCTGTTTAGGCAGCTGGATCGCCTCTAATAATTTTCCAACTATTTCTGCATTTCTTATTGGAGTTCCACTCGACGTCAAGAAACCACTTACGGACCAAATCTGCCCAAAGTCATGCACCACTCCAAACCCATACTGACTGTCAGTAACCACAGTGACTCGCAAATTCTTTCACAACTTGCATGCTCTAATCAGTGCAAACAATTCAGCAACTTGAGCAGACCGTACTCCTTTCAAACAGGATGCTTCCAAAACAGTCGCTACAGTGCACACAGCATATGCAGCACTCAAAATCCCTTCTCCAGTTCTTAGGCTTCACCCATCCACAAGCATCACATAGTCACTCTCTTTCAAAGACACATCTTTTATGTCCGGACGCGGTTTGGTACAAAAATCAAGCACTTCCAAACAATCATGATTAACTTCATCTTTCACCTCTGCATTCACAGCATCAGGCAGCAACGTTGATGGGTTCACATTAGTGCATCTTACAAGACTCACATTTGTAGCACCCAGAATCACCTTTTCATATATAGTTAGGCGACTATGAGTCATGAACTGTGTTTTACTTCTTGTCAAAAGGATCGCCACATCATGGGGAACATACACTCTCACAGGGTATCCCATTACAATTCCTTCACTTTGTTCCAAACTCTTGCAAGTGGCAGCCATGGCTTTCAAACATCCAGGCAATGCTACAACTACTGGATCTAGTACAGCTGAAAAATAAGCAATCGGTCTTCTCAATCTTCCATGTCTCTGCACTAATACGGAAAGAGCACATCCATCTCTCTCACTGCAATAAAGTTCAAATTATTTTTCATAGTCAGGCATTCCAAGAGCCGGTGCTTCACACAAGCTGTCTCTCAATTGTTTAAAAGATTACATTTCTTCCTTATTCAGCTCAAGGGGATCTTTCACATCACTCTTTTTCAAGCATACCAATGGTTTTGCGATTATTGAAAAGTTGCTGATCCACTGTAGACAATATCCCACCATTCCAAGAAACATTCTGACTTCTCTCTGTGTCATTGGGGCTCTCATTCCTTTAATTATTTTAATTCTGTCCATTGATACATTTCTCAGGCCTTTTTCAATCTTATGACCTAATTATTGTACGGCTTTCTGACAAAACTTCAATTTTGATGGTGATACTTTAAGTCCTCCATCTGCCAAATGATTTAACAGGGTGACTGTGTCAACCACACATGCTTCTCGCGTTTTCGATGCCAACAATAGGTCATCGATATACTGAACAAGCACTGAACTTTCTGGCATTTTTAAATCTTCCAGTGACTTCTTTAGAATCTGAATAAATATAGAAGGACTCTCTGTATACCCTTGAGGGATACGGCACCATGCCAAAATACGCTCACCGAACCGGAACGCAAAAAATTGTTTGTTGGCTATCTGGGTGCAACAAAATAGAAAAGATAGCATGACACAAGTCAATGACTGTGTACCATTCTGCATCATGAGGAATCTGATATAGAATTACTGAGGGGTTTGGCACAATGGGACAACAAGGAACAACGATTTTGTTCACCTTTCTCAAATCCTGTACTATCCTAAAAGTACCATTTGGCTTTTTCAAACCCATGATCGGAGAGTTACATGGACTGCTCATTATATCTCTCAGAATACCTTGTTGAATCATTCTGTCTATTACAGGTGTTACTACTGCAATTATTTCTGGTGTTAGCTTATACTGAGGAATGTTCGGGTAATTTACTCCTTCTTTTACAGTTATCTTCACAGGATCTACTCTTTTCATTAATCCAACATCTTCTTCTGTGAAATACCACACTTCTGTTTTCACTGTCTTTTTTAACTCTTGAGGTAATTCTTCTGGATCAAATACAACAAATGCTTCGGTAATTTCAGGTTCTAAGTTTGCCATTGTCATTCTGTACAATACATCTTCATCTGGGGTTTCAAAAGCTATACCATCAGGTGTACAAAAGATGGTGCAATTCATCTTGCACAGTAAATCCCTCCCCAATAGATTTACAGGACTAGTGTTGCAGACTACAAAACGATGCATATCAGTGCATTTCCCTATTATAACCTTTACAGGATCAGTAAGATAAGTTTTTATCTGTTTGTTTGAAACTCCCACTACTTGGATTGTTTCACCCGAGAGAGGAAGATCTTTCACTTCAGCTGATCTAACAGTTGAACAAGTAGCACCAGTATCCACTAGAAAAGCAATGTTTACTTCATTCACTTTTCCATCCACAAAGGGACCTGACTGGTCTACCTCTAGAGTTGCGCCAAGTACGCACTCCTCTTCCTCCCCTAGGCACCGTCAATACCTCTCTTCTGACTCACTCTCATCGCGTTGCAGCCAATACTGCGAAATGGCACCAGCGCGCGGTAGCTTTGTTACCTGTTCTTCGTTGTAGAATCCTGTCTCATTACTGTATCTTTGAGGATTTATGTTCTGCGTAAAAGGTGGCTTTGGCACCTGACACTGTTGGGAAACAACCTGCTGCTGTCGCGGCGGTTGGCAACTCACTTCATTCTGCACCTGTGGATTTGATGATGAATTATCACCATTAGCTTTCGGTGGCAATTTACACTCGGATTTCCAATGCCCTAATTTTCCACAATTATGACATGGCCATTTCTTTTTAGCTTCATCTATGCTGATCTGTCCTTTTCCTTTCCCAATATTGGGTTTTGATCTTGCTTGCCCTATTCCATTGGCTTGTTCAATTAACTGGGCTTCTTGTCGTTCCACTACTTTTAACCTGTGCCCACATTGCCTTTTATTTCAACTTACGCTATTTGGCTTCAATTTCATCACTAAAATATTTTGCATGTCGTAACACCTCATCTATCTTTTTGTTTTGCCAATCTACTGTATGCTGTTTAATCATTTCACTCACTTCAGGTCTTAAACCATAAACAAATCTGTACACAAAATGACTCGAATCCTTTTCACTCAATTTCTCGTCTCCACTATATTGTTTAAAAGCCAACAGTAACCTTTCGTAATATGCATGCACTGATTCTTTCGCTTCTTGGTGAGTTCTGTCGATTTTTACCCAATCAGTTTCTTTCGTAGGTACTTTATTTTTCAGGAAAGTAATAACCTGATCATATTTTTTCATTACTTCTGGATCTGGGGCTCCTGTCTTAGGATTCCTAGGATACTCTTGCATTGGCCAATCTATTGTAATCCTACATTCTGCCCATAAATCTGCTGGCACAATTATATCAAAAAGACCATTCAAATCTATCCACAACACTTTTGAAAGCTTGACAAATCTATCTACTTGTCTGTACCATTCAACTGGTTTTTCTCTCAACCTCGGGAAATCGTTTGTAAATGACAAAATATCCTAGTCTAGTCCATGGAACATGTACAAATCCTCCTCCAGGAATTTCTCTCATGGGGCATTCTTTTATTACTGGCTCTTTTTCTCTCATTTGAAAAGGCCTTATCTGTGGTTTCCTCTCTCCTCCTAAACCATCTACTTTTCCACCGATCCACATCACCCCATTTTCTCAGTAACGCAATTAATTCTTTAATTTGAGTCAATCTTCCTGCAGTATTCAAATTTTCAATATCTTTTTCAGAAAAATCTACCCTATATGGCTTCTGTAATGAAATGATTTTTTCAAAATCTATTCCCATTTCACTCGCTGTCTCTTCTAGCTTTTCGTGTAAAGTCTTTGCTCTCCAAGTAATGCTTTTACAAAAAAACATTAATTCCTCATCTTGATATGCTTTTAATTTTTCAGTTGAAATTGTTCCTACAATTAATTCTTCTGAAGCTACCTTTAATTTTGCCACATCTAAAGGTTGTGGTTCTGTATCCTTTTTCTGTAAACTCCTTATCCAATCACTTAATTCTTCAGATGTTGGTCCTACAGGGGTTGTCGCTATTCTCATTTTATCTGACATGTTGTCATAGGCGTTTTACTTACTGGACTTTGATTCACGGGTACATTTGTAGGAGTGCTTAGTCCTGATATTCCTGCAGTAACCTTCCATTCATTTTCTCCTGAACTACTCCTTTCTTTCTCCTTTTGCATATTGCCATTATATGGAACTGTTAAACAATGCTCATTATCTTTTTGTTTATCAAAAACAGGTATCACTGGTCCTATAGTTACAGGCACAGCCACTGCTTCCATATTCTTTGTTAACTCTCAGTTAATTCCAGTGTAATTCTAGCTAATTCTGCAGTTTTCGTTTTCAGTTCTTTTTGTCTGTGACATTTCCGTAACTTTAAATTCTCCAACCAGATACATGAATGATAACCATATTTTGCTACCATAAAAGATGCAGGCGTTTTCGGTGGAGGAAGTATCTGCCCTCCCTAGTTACAATTGGCTTATCCTTTTTAAATAGGCTTTTGATTTTCCCAAACCATGATTTTTTCTCCTTCTCAGGTGGATCGTAGTACATCATTTTTATTTTTCAAAAGTTCTTAATCAACTTAAGCTTCGCAAATCCCTTCTCTACGGCTTCTCTGTATTCTAACCAATCCCAGCGCGACTCACACTAACGCACCAATCCTGGGCGTCTATGTCACTCTGATGATTCTCCACTCCCAACGCATCTCACACTAACGCACCAATCAGTGAATACTTTGTTTGTCTGCAGCTGACCAATCCCAGTGCAGTTTTCCTGACGTCAGCTTCCCTCACTACTCCTGCTCTTGCTGACCCCTCCTTTACAAAAAAGTTCGGCAAACTTTTCTTACGTTTTCTTTAATCAAAACCTGTTAGTAACAACATAAAACATCTCCATTGCCTGTTTCGCTAAACCAAAGAGATAGCTTTGTTCATTTACACAAGAATTCTGTCTTTCCAGTAGGCAGCGCTTACCTCTACCCTACCACAGAATTTTCCTGTTTCACCGATAAAATAGCACTTCCCTCTACCTTACCCTTCTTATAAGCTATGGGGAGACCTGTTATTTCCCAGGGATAAGCATGTTTAGAGTTCACAATTGACTCCTGTTCTTAAGGCTGAAATTTCACAGGTGGCCTTCGCTATCCATTCACCACTCACACACGGAAAATGTCCCTAAAGATAACACACGACGATGTCACCACTTTGAAATCAGACAATGCGATGTGCGACTTCTCTTGCCACACATATCCCCCTGCCTGCATACAGGGCAACCAGCTTCCTACTTACCAGAAGCTTCAAATTTCTGACTACACTTAACATAAATAATACTCAACATAAAGTGTTAAACATAAATCGATAATCACCAAACCAATACAATAATAACCATCAATCTGCTACCAAGAAACCTGATGCAGCGTGGAGGACAGGATTTGCATATTCTTCTTATGTCACAGATTCTTTATTCACAACAGCTCATTCATACACTCATTCATTGGTGGGGCCCATAACACCAACACACTCGTCATTCAACCAAACTCACTTGAATCTGTATTCAGGAGAATAAGGCGCTGGACATGTGGGTACCTTATTACCTACCAGGATTAAATTGTATTTACATGATATACACCTTCTATATATACATCTTCAGAATCCTGACCTTAACATCAAGGCACTCCACCACTTGGTCGATGGACCAATTCGTTGGACTGGTTGATTGTGAATTAGAACATGCTAAATCACAATTGAGGCCTAGGAAAACATTTGGTATTTTCTGTAATTAATTAAAGAACTACAAAACGAATTTCTTATTATTTCAATTTGGTTTATCTAATAATAAATTATTTTAAGTTGCATTTCTTCACTACAGCTCCAATATAATTTTTAGTTTATTTAAAAGAGAAATCAAGCATTTAGTAAATAAACATAAATTTAGGAAAACGTAGTCAATTAGTTACCAATTTTCAAATGAGGACGGCTTCAGATCAAGAGAGAATTGACTGCATTCTCTCGTACAACTCCCAGGACAGGCTGTCTGACCCACAGCAAGAAATCAAACCGTCGGACAAAATATAGAATGCACTGCAAGTTTCCTCCAAGAACGCCAAATAAACCCAAGGCAAACCAACAAATCGGCAACAGCTCAATGCAACCGAACACCATGAACGGTCAAAAGCTATAGTCCCACCCCAATGGCGGATGAGGGCATTTTATACCCTTTTTCCGTCTTACTTCATACTAACATGCAACATTTGGGGGCAGAGAAAATGTTCTGATTGGACAGTTCGGGGTTATCTGTAGGTTAATGAAGTTTCTTTGCGCAAAACCGGTTTAAGTCATTTGGTGATCTTCAGAGTTGTTCGGGCATGTGCATAAATCATTGCTCTCACATGGTGTCCTTTTCTGATGAGGACGCCATCTTAGGTACTGCGGCCTAGTAGGTCCGAATGCCAACTTAAGCAAAAATAGACATAACAGTAATTAGAATATGGAAATGAAGATGCTAATGTTTAAACCCACACTAATACCAATATATATTAGTATTTACCTAGCAGTGGCAACATTTAAAGCAATAATACTTACCATTAAATGTATTTAAAGCACAGACAATCACAAAGCAACATAAATCATGCAGTTCTACTATTTCACCACAATCTAATATTAGTTTGCGTACCATAGTTAATTAATTAATTATTCTGCCAAGCAATTAGCAATTTAGTCCCACGTGTATCTCGTGTTTATCAAGATGCAAAGGTTAATTAATAAAATTTCACTGCAAACATGTTAATTAAATTATTTTTTAGAATAATTACGTAATTAGTCACATGCAAATTAGAGGAGGTATACAACATTTTGTTTTACCTGCTCCATCAACGGGCATGCGTAGTAGGGTGTTGGGAGGGACTGGCCTCTCCATTGACTCCTTTCCCTTATGTGATGGATGTGTGTAGTAGGGCCTGGGGAGGAACTGGCCTCTCCTCTGAGACATCTCTTCATGGTGACAGGTGTGAGTAGGACAGTGTGTGAAGACACTGGCTTCCCTGCTGAGACTCCTTCCTAGGGTGATGAGTGTGCATTGTAGGGTGTGGGGCGGGACTGGCCTTTCAATTGAGACCCCTCCCAGGGATGACAGTCATACAAAGTAGAGTTTGGGAAGGCATTCTAATGACAACTCTCCCCTAAGCAGCAGGTGTGTGAAGTAGGATGTAGGAATGGCTTGGCCTCTCTGCCGAGACTCCTCCCCAGGGTGACAGGCGTGCATAGTAGGTTTTGGGGAGCAACTTACCTCTCCACTGACACTGCTCCCGTAGGTGGTGTACATGTGTAATACGGTGGGGTGAGGGACTGGCCTCTCAGCTGAGACTCCTCCCCAGGTTGACTGGTCTATGTAATAGGGTGTATGGAGGGATTGGCCTTTCCACAGACACCCCCACAGGATGATGAGCATGTGTAGCCGGGTGTGGGCAGGGACTTTTTTTTTTATTGACATTTTCAATTACATACAATACAATATACCAACAACAAGCAGACAAACCAGTACGATCAGTATATTCCCTCATAGCATCATGTCCAGACGTGGGACAAACATAGAGGATAAAGAATGCAACTGTGAATCACACATTTTGCTGGGTGTTAGCTACATATCCCGTTGCGTCGTAAAACCTCCACCTGTACATTACCCTTCAAGGGCACAATATGACACATTTTCCCTACACTTCCACTCCATCTTCATATCTTCCGGCAGAATCACAGCCCTCGCTACATACCTTCCCCGTCATTTGTACCTAGGTGCGCTCCCTCTGCAGCAGCGCTCGAGATGCCAAATATTTGAGCCCACCTCCCACCCTTCCCATCCCTCAGTGGTATCCTAAACCGGGAGCCCCCACAGATCTACTCATTCCCAACCTGCCGGCTTTGCACCCATTGCAAAAATGGCTCCCAGATATCTCGTGGCCTGGAAGTGGGCGGCATGAGTTCCCAAAAAACAGAGAGCTGAGTGTGACCGTATGTCACCGCATCCAACCAGCCCTCAACTGTTGGCAACCTCCTCCCACCCCAGCACAGCGCCACCTGCCTTTTAGCAAACAATAATAACAGAGCATGCAATTTACGCGCTTTCGGCAATGTGTTTTTGACAAACCCCAGTAACCCCACTTCGGGAGTCGGCAAATCAGATCTTCCAATGATTTGATTGACGGAGGTGAATATCTTCGGCCAGAAATCCGTTACTTTTGGGCAGTCCCAAGCCATGTGCGGAAACGTGGCAGGGGAGAATCCACATCTCCAGCATTCACTATCCGTATGCAACCCCATCCTGTGCAGCCCTATAGGGGTTCTATAAAACCTGTGCAGAAACTTGAAGCGAATTAATCTGAGCCTGTAATTAGGCGACAGCTCAGTTAGCTGCCCACAGCAAAACTTCCACTGGTCCTCCGTCAGCGGGACTGCCAACTCAGCATTCCAGTATTGCAATGATTTAGGGCAGATCACCGGAGCAGAATCTTGCATAATCTTATAAATCCGCGTTACCAACTTGCGGGGGGAAGGAGATCCAACCACGCTCTCCAGGGTATTCAAAGCCGGCGGAGCAGCCGGGAATTCCCCACTAAGGGCCTTAAATGCCGCCCGGAGCTTATGATACAGGAAGCTCTCGGCGAAGGGCACTGCACAGTTTCCCTCTCCAGATGGAGGGGGTCTGAACACATTGTCAGGGAATAAGTCAGCAAACGTGCGGAGTCACATTTTCTGTACAAGTGTCCCATCAATGGCATCCATAGCACACGGCAGTAGAGGATTCCGTGCTATTGACAACGATGGGGCATAAAGTACTGGGACCCCCGCTCTCCTTCGCAGCTCCCCCCAGGCCCATCTCAGCGTGCCGGCAGTGTCTATGTCCACTCTGGGGCGGCCAGCTGGCATACAGATCTCCACATTCAACGGAGTCGGCGCGATCACATCACGTTCCACCGCTATGTGTGGCTGGAAAGGTGTTGGGTGCACCCAGTAGTGTAGATACTGAGCCTGAGCGCTAAGCGCATATAACCGCATGTCTGGCACACCCATCCCCCCCTGCCTCAACGGGAGCGTCAGCAGCTCCCAAGAGACTCTCGCCAGACCCCCTGCCCATGCCAGCGTCACCAGCCTTGACCTTAGAGAGTTAAAGAAATGTGTTGTTAAGGGAATGGGAATATTTGCAAACAGATACAAAAACTTGGGGAGTACGATCATTTTGGTTAAGGCCAGCCTACCAGTCAAAGAGAGCGGGAGTTTCGTCCATATTTTGACCTTCTCCTCCAACCAAGTCACAGCTCTTCTATAATTTAGATTCCAAATTTCCTGCACATCCCTACTGACCCATATTCCCAGATATTTTACCCTGTCTGCTTCCCACTGTAACGGATACTCAGAATCTTATTTAGGCGTGCCGTCCGTTAAGGGGAAAATCACCGACTTGGACCAGTTGACTGTTATCCCAGCCAGACCCCCAAATCGGATAAATTCCCTCAAAACAGGGTCCAGATTTTCTTTTGGGTTTATCAGGTATAAAGTGACATCGTCCGCGTAGAGCGAAATCAGAAGACATCTGGAACTAAAGCCTATTTCTCGAGCCGTGTGGTGTTGGCGTACCCGCGCTGCAAGCGGCTCCATTGCTATTGCGAACAACAGTGGAGAAAGAGGGCACCCCTGTCTTGTGCCACGGGATATCGGGAACGGGTCCGAAAGCATCCCGTTGACCCTAATCCGAGCTCTAGGGGAGCTGTATAGTAGCCGAATACTGTTTATAAAAAGCGGACTGAACCCCATTCGACCCAGGATTGTGAACAGAAACGACCATTCCAAGGTATCAAACGCCTTTGTGGCATCAAGGAACACCACTGCGGCGTGCTCTCCACGGTGTAAATAATGTAATACTGAAAAAATGGTGCGCAAGTTGTGCGACGTCGACCTCCCTGGGATAAACCCGGACTGATCAGGGAGCGCAATCATGGGCAGCAGTGGCTGCAGTCGATTGGCAATTAATTTCGCGTATATTTTGACATCTACATTTATCAGCGAGAGTGGCCTGTACGAATCTAGCTGGGTCTCTGACTTCCCTGGCTTCAATAGAGTTATTATTGTAGCTTCCCTCATGGAACTAGGTAGTTCCCCCGTTTCCAGGGCTTCCCCATAGACGTCCAGCAGCTTTGGCGCCAGCTCATCAGCATAGGCCTTGTAAAAGGCCGTGGTTAACCCATCAGGACCGGGGGCCTTATCAAGGGGTAAGCTCTTAATGACCCGCACCACATCAGCAACAGTGTACGGGAGATCCATGTATTTCCTATGGTTATCGTTGAACCAGGCTAGTGCGATAGAATCTAGGAATGCCTGCATACCCTCAGGGCATTCGTCCAACGTAGCTCTATATAGAGTTGCGTAGAAGGCAGAAAAGGCTGCCAAAATCTCCCCCCCCGCCCCGGAGTACTTCCCCAGACATATTGTGGATCTCGTGGATGTACGTCGCAGCTCTGGGGGGCCTCGTCATGGTAGCCAGCGTTTGCCCCGGCCTATCTCCCTCCCCATACGTCCTAGCCTCCGAGTGCTTTCCCAGGAACTTGACCTCCCGCTGCGCCTCCTCAGAGTAGTTTAACAATTTTGCTTTTATCAAGCCGGTTACTTTAGGGTCCCCCGTGGCATAGAATTTGTCCTCCAATGCCTTGATGCCGGACTCCAGCGAGGCAAGCGACCCCCTTATGGACTTAAGGAATCCAGCCTGTCGGGCTATACACTTCCCCCTAATTACGACTTTAAAAGCCTCCCACAGTGAGGCCACAACAGCAACCGAGCCCGTGTTCAGGTCAAAATATTCAATAATGTCAGCCCTGATCTCTTCCTTAAAGGCTTCATCCAATAAAGCATGAGGTGGAAGATGCCAGGTAAAGCAGCGCTGCGGCGCACCGGGAAGCGCCAATCTCAACACACACGGGGAATGATCGGAAAGTGATCGGGGCATGTGTGCGACATCCACAGACCATGAGGCAACATCATGGCACACCAACCAGTAATCCAGCCGCGACAATGAATTGTGGTGGTCGGAAATGCACTTTCCCACTCTCTGCTGGGGGTGACGGCAGCGCCAGATGTCAATATGATCCCCGTCAGCCACTATCGCCCCCAGCGCGGCACTGGCCGCCGGGTGCAAAGCACGGGGAGCTCCCCTCCTATCCATCTTATCATGCAGAATAGCGTTAAAATCTCCTCCCCATATCACAGTCTGACTGCCAGCCGCCCTAATCTTAGACCAGACGGTGTGGAAAAACTCAGGGGAATCAACATTGGGGCCATATACAGCAGCATTGGTCACATACATACCACATAAGAGCCCCTGTATCAGAACGGATCGCCCCTCTGGGTCACACAGCAGATGCCTCTCCCTCCAATCCAGCCCCTTCTTGATCAACACAGCCACCCCTCGTGCATAAGTAGAGTATGTAGATGAATAAACATGTCCGCATCAAGTATGGCGGAGTCTCTGCGAGGGCGTCACATTCAAGTGCGTCTCCTGCAGTATGCATATGTCTATGTTGTGACAAGTTAGATATGCATGAACCAGCCTCGCCTTTCTGCCATCATTAAGCCCCCGGACATTCCAAGTAAGGCAACTTAGGGCATTAGCAGCCATTTTCGAGTGTTACTAATCCAAGCATGATCACTGAATCCATTGTGTGATGTTCGGCCCACTGCAGTGCAATTAGCTCAAAGCATACCTTCAATACTGGCAATAAACAATAACAAAAACTCACCCCCCCCCGCCCACTCCAACCCCCCAAACAGGTTGTAGAAGAACCCCCCCCCCTAATAACCAAAACATACAACCCACAACAAAGTCATTGGGATCCTTCCCATGGGGGCGCTGCAAAGCTGGCGAACTTCCTTGCTTCATGCAAGGTGGCCGGGAGGATTTCAGGGAGTCTGTCCGCACGCAACCCACCGCGTACCTCAATTTCTAGAAATGATACTGATTAGGTCCTCAAGGTAATAAGTAGTCCCCTCTTTGCAGAGTCCAGGGCGGCCTTCCGCACAAGGTATCCGACCTGATCCTGAGCCATGGCCTCATCAAGTTAGTCATTATCGCTCAGGTTGGCTTCCGTCCTCACAACAGCCTCTCGAGGCCCCTTTTTCGGCCTCCCACAGGTTTGTTTGGAAAATTGTAGCGCAGATTTCGCATCTGTGAAAAAGTGGGACTGCCCCTCAACGGACACCTTCAGCTTTGCCGGGTACAGCAGTGAGTATGGAATCTGTGCTTGCAGCAGGAACCGCTTTACGGGGAGAAATTCACGTCTTGCCGCCTTCACCGCCGGGGTGAAGTCCGGGTAAAAGGAGATGGTGTTTCCTTTATGCGTGATTGTGCATTTCTCACACGCCTTCCTGAGGACTATGTCCCGATCCTGATAATTCAGGAGTTTCGCTATAATAGGTCTGGGCGGGGCACCTACCGGGGGCCGCTGGCCCAGCGACCTGTGGGATGCTCCACCACAAAGACCGAGGAGAGGTGAGGATCAAACAGCTCGTGCAGCAACTCTGTGACATAGGATTCCATTGTGGAAATGGCCGTCGTCTCCGGAATTCCCGTAATACGGAGGTTACTGCGTCGCGACCTCGCCCCTAAGTCCTCGTTTTTGGCTCGAATGACCTTCAGGAGATTGTCCATGTGAAGTAGCTGTTCCTTCGTCTCCACTTGGAATTCATGGAACTCCATTTGTCTGCCCTCCAGATCATCCAGACGAGTCTCATGGGTCGATACCTGCGATTTGACGGAGTCCAGTTGCGCGGCCATGGCATCTAACTTGGAATCAATGTTTTGCAGGCTGGATCTCATTTCCAACATTAGGGATTTCAGGTCCCCACCCTGGTCATCTGTCTGCGGGTCCTGGGATCCCCCTTCTTGCGAGTCGTGTTCCGCCTCGGCATGGCGTGATGCGCGCTTACTGTCAAAGGTCCGCTTCGGTGGTTTGGCGTCGTGCTTGCCCATGACTGCCACGGGGCCACAGGTCCAGGTAGGAGGCCCAGTCCAGTCACACCTCAGCAGGGACGCACGCAGTTTCTAGGCCCCTGGAGCACGGCAGCGCACCGCCACCACAATGGTCCTGTGTTTGGGACGGGCTCAGTACCCACCTCACTTCGCCGGGCCCGCCAGCTCTTCCTCGAGCACCTCCACAACAATGTCACCCATCCGCCACAATTCAGCACCGCATTTAAGGCCGCGCAGCTCTCCCCCTATCCGACAACCTCATATAAGCAGCAATGGCAGGGCCCGCAGCGTCAGCCAACAGACCCTCAGCATGTCCGGCGATGGTCCCACCTCGATGCACACGGGCGCGTCTTCCACCACCACTCCTGTAGAGCTCCGAGCCGTGCCCCCAATCCAGGCCCGCAGGCGCTTCTGATGCTCTCCCTAGCGCTGCAACCACCCCGGCAGCAAGGGCTCTCCGCCTCTCCTCACAGGCCCAAGGAGCAAGCACAACCACTCATGCGACCAGCCCAAGGGACCTTCTGAAATGTAGTTCCGCCCTCAAGCACCAGCGCGGGGGGGCTTATTAGCAATTAGGCCATTACTGCAGGACTCCCAATCTCCACCGTCGCAGCAGGGCAAGGTACCGCAACCGCTCCTCCTGCACATTCAGGCCGGCTCCGGCCTCTCACCTCCAATGCCTGCGATCTCCGACTCCTTCAAAGGACACGGGACCCCGTCTCCTCTAGGGGTCAGACCGGCCCTCAATAGCACTCCGCTGCCACCATCGGCGCTCACAGGTCTCAGGATTTCAGCGCCTCGGCCCCGGGCCTCCCCCAGGCCGCGACCCCGGGCTCGCGTAGTCTCCTCGCCCGGTCAGCGCCAGCGGGATCCCGCCCAGTCCTGGTCCGGCGATGCTCTCCGCACCCGCAAGTCATGGAAGCACCGGGAGGATAGCGCCGGGTGCCCGATCGCCACAGCTAAGGACACAGCGGGCTTCGGCAGATCAGGACCTCACCTACGTTAGGATTGTTGCAGGATTTTCTCCCGGCCGGCGGAGCGCGCTCAATAAGCGGCCATTCCGCTGCGCAGCCAGCCACGCCCCCGTGGGCAGGGACTTACCTCTACACTGACACCTCTCCCCTAGGTGACAGATGTGCATAGTAGGTTATGGGAATGGACTGGCCTCTCTGCTGAGAACACTCTCCAAAATGACAGTTGTACGTTGTAGAGTGTGAGGAGGATCGGACCTCTCCACCGACACCTCTCCCATAAGTGATGGGTGTGCATAATAGGATGTTGGGAGGGACTGGCCTCTCCGCTGAGACTCCTCCCAAGGGTGACAGTTGTGCGTAGATGGGTGTAGGGAGGGACTGGCCTCTCTGCTAAGACCCCTCCCAGAGTAACAAGCATGTGTATGTGTTGGGGAGGGACTAGCCTCTCCACTGAGACCAATCCCCAGGGTGATGGGTATACTACCTACAGAAAGTATTTCTAACTATAACTGGGTAGTTATAGTTAGATCAGTGTTTCTATAGGAATTGCCTTTTTTGTTTTGCTAATGACTTTGGTGCCGTTTAACGAATCCTCACAAAACTTATCTCATTTTTACTTAGTTTGGGGATGGAAAGGTTTGGAGTGATCCTTCAAGCAGGGGCCGAGAAAAAGGAGGGGGTCCAAAACTTAAAATCTTGTGCATTTTCCATAGACATTTTTGAACAGTACGACAGCAGAAACTGCTGTATGGAATGACAACAGATTTGGTCACTTCTCCATCAACTAGCTATACCCTTGCATATTCCCAAGTCACATGTGAAATCATTGCAGTATATTACAACACTTATGATATCAGAAATTATATTATTTGACAGAACACAGTGCATGGTACAGTGGCGAATTATAGTTACTGTAGTGTGGCAAGTGAGGTGGCGACTGTGTACTGAGGTGCGCGAGTGGTGTTTAATTTAAAGGTGGTGCGTGAGTATAAATGTGAGCTATAAGTAAGACTTAAAGTAATGTGAAAGTAGTGCGTAAATGATATTCAACAGATAAATACACTCTTTTTAATTTATAGGGTTGTGTAGTTTAAGGTGTGTTTGGCGCAAATAAGATAGAAATAAGTGCATAAGTGGTGCAGAAATCATAAAATTAAGAAATAACTATAACTTTAGAATTACTAATGTTTGTGGGGATTAATTTGAGTTTGTATACCAAACAAAATATAATTTATCTCTGGTGTTCTTTATGAATTCCAATGGATTTTATAATGTTAGTAACAATTTTGTAATTCATCCAGTTTAGTTTTGTGGAATGGTAAAGTGTACTGTGGTTCGGTATATTGTGGTATGGGGCAATGAAGTAAAGTGGAATAACTTATAGTGAAGTTGCTCATACTGAAATGGCATAGAGTGGAGTCGCATACAGTGGAGTAGCATACAGTGAACTTGGATACAATAGAGTGGCGTTTATTGGAGCGGCATACAGTGTAGTCATGTACTGTGCAGTGGTAAACAGTGGGATTGCATACAGTGGAGTGTGGTAAAGTGGATTTATATCCTAAAAATATTGTACAGTGTATTCGCATACACTGTAGTGGCGTACAGTAGAGTGCACTGGGTTGTGTCATACAACTCAATAGGGTAAATTATAGAAGAGTAGACTCTATTCACGTACAGTGAAGTGTGGTTTAATGGCGTGCCGCAGAATGTAGTCATGTAAAGTGAAATAGCATACAATGGATTGTGGTTTGGTCCAGTGGTGTAAATGTTATTTTTCACACCAAGCATATAATTGATTCCAAAGTCATACTCCTGTTAGGATAACTAAATGGGTGATTTCCTATCAGATACTGGAATCAATTCTTTTTTTTCTTAATATCTCACACAGAGGCTAATTATCCATTTTAACTTCATAGGAACCTCCCCATAAAAACTTCTTTAATTTTCATATTGCCCAGTGCACAACAAGAACCACCCGTTCAATGACTGAATACCTGGTCTTGGCACCTTTTAAGCCATGCAAAATGAGCATAATAGTATGTAGACAATTTTTCCCATGTTGTTGCAGAACAGCCCCCAATCCTTTCTGGTTGGTGTCCATTGTTATTGTTGACTTTTCCTTCGGGTCAAAATCTTTTAATGTGTGTGCTTTGTTGAGTTCCTCTTTCAACAGTTGGAACTCCCTCTCACAAGATCTATCCCACACAAAAACAATTCCTTTCCGCAACAAACATCTCATGTTGACACTGCAAAGTTCTGGACAAACTTGCTATAATATTCAGACATTTCGAGAAATGTCATCAACGTCTCTCTGGAAGTGGGTGAACTCATCTCTGAATAGTGTCAACCAATTCAGTTTTTAATACAACCCCATCTCCTGTAATAGTGTGTCCCAAATAGTCTATGTAATTAGTATCAAATGTACACTTCTCAGGTTTTATTGTGCGATTACATTCATACAACTTCTTTAGAACCTCCCTAACATGAGTATTATGTTCCACACAACTTTGCCAAACACCAAAATATCATCCTGATAAACACATACCCCTCTGTGCCCTTTAACACTCTCTCCATCACACTCCAACACAGGGGCCGCAGACACAAGACCGAAAGGCAACCTCACATAATGGAAGGTTCCAAAAGGCGTTACAAAAACTTTCAAATCCTTAGATGCGTCTTCCAGTTCCACCTGATGATAGACTGAGGCGAGATCTATTGTACTAAAAGCTTGGCCCCATCCAGCAACATCTGCAATACTGAAATATTCAGAAGTGGATGCTTGTCTAGCACCACATTTCTATTTAGTGGTCTCAAGTCTACACACAAACTTAGACTTACATTTGATTTCCGCTGCTACGAGCCATTCGGTGTCTTCAACATCCTCAATAATCCCGTTTGCTTTTATCTTTCAATTTCCAGTTTCATCTCCTCTCTAATGGCTATAGGAATATTCATTATCTTACAACACAAAGGTTGCACGTTGGCCCTCAAACAAATTCTATGCTTGTAGCATTTAAGACATCCTAAATCCTCTGTGAAAAGGTTTGGGAAATCCTTCTTTATTTCCTCCAAAAATGGCCCACTTGATTCTGACACCTCCACCTGTTTCAGATCAGTTCCATCTTCTAAAGAAACTGGTTTATCACTGTTAGGATCTAACAAGACCACTAAGTCTCCTTGATGCAACCAACTGATTATGCTGTCAATTTTTGTTTGAAAAATAAACTTTCCCTGCCGCAAATGTCTCTGTTTATATTCAATAAGGCCATTGAAGTATCCATGCACTTTAATGGGCTCACCACCATAAATACATGCCCTAAAATTGGGTCTGCACAATGCAACCTTTCTGTGTAGTTTCTCACTATAAAGTGTATTTCAAATTTTGAGATTTTTGACACCTGAATCAAAAACAATTTTTGTGTTCTCCCCTTCCAGTGTAATTGTGTCAACAGGACTGATTCTTACCCTTTCACCTATCTGTTACCCTATTTGTCCACATTCAAAATCTGTGTCATCGCTATTCTGATCTTCATTCATCGCATCCGCTCTAACCTTCTGCTTTGGTTTCTTTGATCTACATACAACCACAAAATGTCTCCTCTTTTTACATATTGTACAAGTTGCTCTGTGAGCAGGACACATTTTATTATTGGCCACGTGACCACCGTTATCACATCTATAACACTTTCTTAGAGCATTTTTCTTCTTCTCATCTCTATAGTCATTCTTAAACTTCTCATCACTATAGTGATTCTTTATTTTTTTAAACTTCTTTTTATTAAAGAAACTTCAGTGTCTGTAAACAGCTTTACCACAATTCGCATTTGACATTACATAAGCATCATCACATGTTATATTTTGTAAGATATTGTCCTTTCTGACATAACAGGGGCCTACGGAAACTGTGCCCAACGTAGTCTCATTCTCCCACCCCTCCCATCAATGCATCCCAATGTCCCTTATAGATTCCTATATGCATCCCACTGGCTCCAAACGTTTTCCCATTTCTTTGGGCAACCTTGACTCTCATAAATGGTTTTCTCCGCTGCACAACACCAGTCCATGTCCATCTGCCAACGGGCTACTGTCGGCTGTTGACTGACTCCCCAGGCCCCGGCAACATTTCTCTTGGCCACTATTGCAGCCACTAATAACCAGATTTTTTTATACTATGGCCATGTTTGTTCCCCAGACAGACACAGAACATGCCACCTCGCCTCCGTAGGTACCTTGAGCCCAAGGACCTCTGACATTACTCGTGTCACCGATCTCCAAAACTGCTGTATAATCGGTCAGTCCCATATTAAATGGAAGAATAAATAAAATAAATTTAGTATTTGTAAAGCGCGAACTACTCACCCGTACGGGTCTCAAGGCGCTGGGGGCCGTTGTGGAAATGAAGTGAGCTATTGCCCAGAGTCACATAGTGCTGAGATGAACTGCTGCCGGGGATCGAACCGTGAGCCCTGTGCTCCGCAGTCAGCTGCCCTTGCCGTTGCACCACACCTCTCCACAAGAAGGTACCCCTCTGTTTACAGCCCCCCTGACAATCCTCTGTGAGAGTGCGACCCATTCTGAATACAAGTGTGCTAGTGGAGTAAGACCTGTGCAATATTCTCAACTGGACCCGTCGGAATCGTGCCCCGATCGTAACCTCCCTAGGGCTTTGCACGGCTTCCATCCAGTCATCATCTTCAAGCAAGCCTACATCGGTCTCCCATGCCTCTCTTAACTTCGTGAGGGGGTCCGGTGAATTGTTAATGATTTTCTTATATGTACAAGACAGTGCCTTTTCAGGGATCGGATCGGATAGTAGTCTATCCTCTAGTGGGCTATATTCGGGTAGATGCTCTCCCTCTTTTATATGCCTTCGTAATGCATGTCCCAATTGTAGGTATCTATAACGCTCCGAGATAGTGAAGGAGAGGCTTGAAAGGTGAGCTTATCACCACTTAAACCCAAACTGATGAACACCAAGCAAGTGTGCATGCCACTGAAAATGCTTTATTGCAAGGACATTCTTGGAAGGTGAGCGTGTCACCACTTACCACAAAAGCTATAACAATTTGCCAGCCTGGTAAACACGGGCCCTAATAGTGACACGCTTGTGTAGTGAGTGTATCACTGTAAAGTGAGTGTGTCACTGTTGGGGCATTTAGCTGCACAGCCTCCCTCACCTTAGCCTGGTGAGCGTGTAGTGCGCTAAACACTGCTAAGCGTGAACGGCAAACCATAGAGATCCTTTCCAATATGGCGGCACTTAATTGGCCAAGTGTGCTAGGCGTCACCCTGCAGAGAGCTTGTCCCCACAGTGATTTTTCCAAGATGACAGCATGCCTTTACCTCTGTGTTTCCCTCATAACACTGCAGAGAACGTACTTCTAAGATGGTGGCATGCGTCACGACAAACGTGCAACACGCAGCGCTCAGGCACATCCCACAATGTCTTTCAGTTATGCTAGCGAGCAGAATGGAATGCTTGCACTGTTCAAATACAAAGGTCCACAACTGCCCCTTCAAGAAACGTTGCAAGTATATAATTAGTCAATTAGCGCTTGGCTGTAGTTTTATGCAGTTTATCTCCACCCTTCTACGCTTATAGTTATTTGCAGAAATACATCGCCATGCACACCACTTGTGGTAAACTGCAGAATACACCGGCTCAAACAGCTGTTTCCTCCTGCGCTACACACCCAGCTTGTAGAGAGTAAGTTTCTCTTTCACAGCACAATAAATACTACGCGAATCATGTGCAGACGACGCCAACAAACAAACATTTTTAAGGCAACTTGACGTCACCCAGGTTCACTCAACAATTTCGAGGGTGAAATGAATCTGTTTCTTCACACAGGAAGAATGTGTTGAGATCTTCTTTCCTTCCATTTCCGTCCCGTCTCCAGTGTGGTAATTGAAGAGTCACTCGTATAACCAGCTTCAAGTTAACAGCAAATTAGGTTCTTTATTAGTAGGAAGCAGATCCCATCCAACTGCTTCCTGGCATAGCCTCCCACCTTCTACCACTACTAACATTCCATGTCATATATGACCATTCTGTATGATGCTAACATTCCCCTTAGGATATCTGCTACCAAGGGTCCCCAGGATCTAATTAGGCTCGGGGAGGGGAGCCATGCTGCCCCTTTTCCCTTTTTTTAAAAAAAGGACCTGGGGGGATGGGGTCCCGAAAACCTAATAAAGCTTGGGTAGACGGCATGTGGACTCCTACCCTTTACAAAACAAAGGGGTTTTTCTTTACGTATGGTAATAAAATATTACTTTACGTAAAAAAATAAACTCGAAATTCACTCAAAAAATTAAAGGCTAAAGTAACATTATAGCTAGGTGTGATAAAAAGATCTGTTCTGGTCTGGTGTACTCTGCAGTAGACGGAGAGTGTCCGTGATTTTGTAGAACCTATTTGTATGAGCGGACTCTGGTAGGTGAGGTAGGAATTGAACCATTTATAGAGTGTCTGAAAAATCCCATGTGTATTTTCAGGGCATTTCAGCTGCTTGAAGTGGGCTGTCTAAGTGCCACAGTGTTTGTTGTCTGAAGCCTGATTGGTAGTCCAGTAGAAGATTATTCTTTTTTTTAAAATATATTTTTTATTTTACCTTCCACATCGCACTTTTATGTTCAATACATATTTTCCCCAACAAAAATATCATACACAATATTGAGACTTATTTAACAAATTAAACAAATCATATCATAATTATACTTACTAATCCAAAAAACCCCTAAGCCCTCTACTCTCTACCCTATCCCGTCCCTCCATCGTGCTAATGGCTTCCAAATTCTTATACCTAGAGCTCTCCCAGCTCTTCCCTTTCTAGCATATATAGATTTTTCCAAATTAAATGTAGAGATTAAATTCGCCAGCCATGTTTGCATGGGCGGGGGAGTTTTATCAAGCCATGCCCTGGCTAAAGTTAATCTATACACAGCCATACTCATAAATAGAAATTCTTTGTCTAGATTCCTGTTGTTCTCAGTATGTCCAATTCCCAACAAGATCAACAAGGGGTTTAAGGATATCCGTAATCCTAATGCCTGAGCCAAAAAGCTCTCAATGTCCCTGATTAGCGTATATAATTGGGGGCAGGTAGCAAACATATGAATTATATCTGCATCAGTTGAGCTACAATGAGGGCAGGTAGTTCCATTCGTACCTCCCCATTTAGCAATTCTGTCTGGTGTATGGTACAGTGAAAACAATGTTTTATAATGTTGCGATTGCAGGGAAGCCGAACATAGTATATTACAACCCAAATCCAACGACTCCTGGAAATCATCAAGTTCTCCTTGAAGTTTCTCCACCCACTTATGTTTGTGTTTATCCAGATCATCCACTTTAGTTTTAGCTAATAGGGCATACGCTGATCTAATCGTATGTTCTCCACCAGTAATTAAAATCTCAAGTAAGTCGTTGGTTTGGTACCCTACTGCACCTCCCTGTTTATTACCCAAAAAACTCCTAATCTGCAAATATTTAAAGAAGTCCCTATTGCTTAAATCAAATGTACTTACAAGAACGCAAAACTGTACTATTCCCCTTGAATCTCTTAAGTCCCCAATTTGCTTAATTCCTTTTTGGTCCCATACAGCCATGACTGAATCTGAAAAAATTTCAGAGGGAAAAGATCTATTATTATATAATTTGATATATCTGTGAAATCTACCCAACCCCATTTTTTTCAAAAAAGCATTCCATACTTTAAGAGCCGCAGCTAAAGTTTTAAACTGTTTTCTTCTAAGACACCTAAAGTCAGTATGTTGTAATAGACGATTTTCTGTCTCCTGACCCAATAAAATTGCGTAGACATCCGTCGAAGAGGAGGTAACTTTCTGTAGGATCCCCCCTCCTCCAATTAGACCCTGCATGTATTGAAGGGCGGTTGCCAAATAGTATAATCTGAAATCAGGTGCTCCCCATCCTCCTCTTTCTCTAGGTAGAGTCATAAATCTATAGGCTCTACGCGTTTTTCCATGCGCCCATATGAACCTATTAAGGATACCCTCCAGCGTGTTAAACCATTTAGATTAAAAAAATAGTGGTTTTGCTCTAAATAGGTAGAGAAGTTTTGGCAAGATCGTCATTTTCACCACGTTAGTGACACCAACTAAAGAGAGATGTAAATTATTCACTCTATTTAAGTCTACTTTTACTTTAGCCAAGACAGGGGTCATATTTACCTCAACGATAGCGTCGAGATTAGCTGCAATTACTATACCGAGATACGTAGCAGACGTAACCACCCTGGGGTCGGCACACGTGGTGTAGTTGTTCTTAACTATCAGGGTCTTTGATTTATTCAAACTATAACCCGACAGATGCCCAAACTTAGTGGCTTCACGTTCCACCTCCTTTATAGCCATCTCAGGGTCGGGAGTTAGTATAGCCACGTCATCAGCATAAGCAAGAATTTTAACTGTTCTGCCGTTCAAGACCATTGGGAGGATACGACCATTTCTCTCCAGATGTCGTAATAGAGGTTCAAGAAATAGTGCAAAAAGAAGGGGGGACAAGGGACAACCCTGTCTTGTCCCCCTAAAATTTTTTACTACATCTGAATACCCTCTGTTCACTCTAATTCTGTCAGTGGGTCCTTTATATATAGCTTGGATAGCTGTTATGTAACCTTCCCCTATACCACACCATCTCAAAACTGCCCAGAGATATTCCCAGGCGACCCTATCGAAGGCTTTTTCGGCATCTAAAAACAATGCTGCAATAGGGTCACCCAGGGTTCCTGCGGCATCAAACATTGTGATAACTGTCCTCACATGTTGGGTGGTTCCCTTACCTGGAATAAAACCGTGTTGCGACGGGCTTACAAGCTGCTCTATATTCCCTGCAAGCCTTGTCGCAAGAATTTTGGAGTAGATTTTAACGTCAGAGTTCATAAGGGTAATTGGTCTATAGGAGGCAGGCAGTATAGGAGATTTCCCTTTTTTTGGGATAACTACAATATCTGCCCCCCCCCCCCCCAAGACTCCGGAGGGTAACCTCCTCGTTGCGTATGTAGCATTATGTTAAACATCTCGACGAGCAAGTTATTCTGAAACAATTTATAAAATTCCACCGGGATTTGGTCTGGCCCAGCAGCTTTCTTCGAGGGGAGGCTTTCCAATGCCCCTCTAATCTCCTCTAACTGAAAGGGGGCGTCTAATATCTCTCTATCCTCTGGCAATAGAACAGAAGTAAAAATGTCACTAAGATATTTTTCTATATCAATTGGGTCCCTTGTGTCTTCCGAAGAGTACAAGTTAGTGTAAAACTTGTGAAAAACTTCTCTGATAAAATCTGAATCAGTGCCCAAGTTTCCCTGAGGGTCTTGAATCTCCTTGATATCAGTCTTTGCTGTGCGCTGTCTGGTTCTAACAGCAAGAATATGCCCGACTCTCTCGCTTAGCTCGTAGGTATCCTGTTTGTGTACAAGATATTTTCCAGCGGCTTTCGAGATAATGCCCTCCATTGCATCTCCTTTAAGAGTAACCAATCTGAGTATATAAGGGTCGAGTGGGATTCCCTGCATTGTAGCTATAGCCAAATTTTCTTCTGCTGTAAATAACTTAAGCCTTATGTCTTCCAGGTGCCTTCTTTCCCTTTTCCGTCTTGCCATTACAAAACTCATCGTTTCCCCCCGAGCCCCAGCCTTAAAACAATCCCAAACTGCACCTGGGGACGCCGTACCTCTATTATCTTCCCAATAATTTGTTATCCAACTCTCCATATGTTTCTGATATGCCTCATCATTTAGTAAACTACGCTCAAAGGTCCACTGGGTTTTCGTAGTATTTATCTGGGTGGTGTTTAGTGTTAAAACAAGCGGACTATGGTCAGATATGATCCTGGGTTGTTTCTCTATTTTTGAGTGATGAATTAGAGAGTTGGAAATTAAAAAATAATCCAACCTGACCAGTACTTTATGTGGTAGGGAAAAGAAGGTACTACCATCTATGAAGGGATGATACTTCATCCACGGATCCCCTAGGGAGTTGTGTTGAACCATGGCAGCAAGAGCTCTATGTGATTTTTTCTTTCTCCCTAGGTACCTCCCCCCAGGTTCTACAAAGGAGCTTCTTGGGTCATGGATATTAAAATCCCCACAGCATACAATAGGTTCCGGCCACTGCGGCAATTCCATATCCATAAACTGCCAAACATCAGGGTCATCTTCAGTAGATCCATATATGGTAACTAATGTGAACCGTGTCCCCTTAAAGCATAGATCAACCATGACCCATCTTCCCCATTGATCCTCCTTTTTCCTATACACCACCAAATCCCTGAATCTTCCTAATATTGCTACCCCCCTAGTTCTAGTGCTTTGTTTACTTGCTGCTAATACATCGAATCCCAGTTGTTTCAAAAGGTATAACTGTGGTGCTTCGATATGCGTCTCCTGAAGACATACCAGATCCAACTGTAAGAATCTCAGCAGCCCTGCTACCTTCGCTCTTTTCCTGGGATCATTAAGACCACATACATTAATTGAGGCAATTTTACAGGGCATTGAGGGGTATCAAAAGATTCTTACTTAGATTCAGCCAAACAGTAATTAGCATTGAGATATAGCAGTCTACACTCCTTTCATATTGTCTACACCTTCTGACTTGTACGTGCCATGTCCCCCACAGAGCGAAAAATAAAGAAGTAATGTGCTTTGTCCAACCCAAAAAGTACCAAAATTTTAACCCTCCCCTTCCCTCCCACCCCTCCCCACCCCTCCCCCTGTACAGGCAAATAGGTCCGCAGGACCTATATGTGGCCGGTCTGGGCTGTGACAATCGCGCCCCTCTCCCATCCCCTTACGGACCCTGGTTTTTCAACTCATCCATATACTGCTGGGCTTTGATCTCTGAGAAAAATATCATAGCTCTTCCTCTAGTGACCACTTTTAATTTAGCGGGGAACAATAAGTAGGCTTCTGACCCTAGCCCCTGAAATTTTGAGATCAGCTGCCTCAGCCTCCACCTCCGTTCAACCGTCACATGGCAGAAATCTGGCCTGGCAAAGAAGGAAATACCATCAAATGATCTCCTAGAATCCGGTCTAGCTTTCTTGATTATTTCCTGTCTTAACAGGAAATTTCCTGAATATACTAAGATAGCTCGTGGGAAAGCCGTGTTCCCTCCACCGCCACCATCAGCCCCCTGCCTTTTTTTAAGTGTGAAGGGAAATCTATGCGCTCTCTGAACTTCCCTGTCCCACTGCCACTGGGACTCCGGGAATGCCCCTCTAAGTAAGTTGATCACATAGCGCCTTGTGTCCTGCCCTTCCACACCCAAAATTCTAATGTTGTTCCGCCTTTGACGATTTTCAAAATCCTCCATTTTCCACTAGAAGATTATTCTTGCTGATGTCCTCCTGTAGCTGTGTGGCGACTGCTTCCTAAATGGTTTTCCTCATACAATTTTAAGGCTTTAAGGGGAATAATATTGAGCACTGCTTTGTTTAAGTGAATATCAACCTACCATTAGTGACTGACTGTAAATAAGGTTCATGGGGTGGGGGAACTCCTAATGACAGCCCCCCTCAAAATGTGCTGGGTGACCCTGACAGTTTCACTGGCGCAAGCTTTCTTACAGATACACAAAGACCTTGGGTTTAGGGGTAGTTGACCTGAGCAGAGGAGTTCTTCCTTCACCACAGGGCTGCTCCCTTGAACGTATTCTCCAGAATACATTTATGACTCTCAAGTAGTTAGAATTGGAGAGCTTACACATACTTGAGCACTTTTTGTGTAAGCATTCAAAACGATATACCTCCTTAACCAGAGATGAACATTGTTTACTTAATGCAATTGTAGCTAAAGTGTGTCCAGTAGCGACTGGTGAACCTTGTAAATGGTGGTGTGCAAATACCCACCCTAAATTGCACATAGCAAAATGGTGAAGGGAGCAAGCTTGACCTGCTCGATGAGGGTTCGGGAGGTAGAGTTTCCACTGGGAAAACATGAACAAATGGGGCCAAATGGTGAATTTTGCAACCCAAGTTTGACATAAATTAGCTTCAAACATGGATACTGATGGGTAACTCATGTAAAATTCCAAAACGCACACAGTGTGTCAAGCTTTCCCAGGAAAACTTTCAAAGATTTGTATAAAAGTAATGTATTTGTCTGAGCAACATGTGTAAAAGTTGGATCAAATATTTTGCATCTTATAGGTAGTTCAGTTACTCGGGATATGCAAATTGATATAGCCTGTCGCTTTCCAATGTTTGCATAGGATCTTTCTTCACTTCTACCTGTTATTATGTTGTGGTAGTGAGTTTTAAACGCTTTCATTTTCCTTGAGGTCTTTTGGAGCTGAGAGGGAGTCACAATCAAAGGACCTTCCACATCCTTTGATTTTTTTTTTTTACCATTTTCACCTTCTTACGTATTCCTGTGACACAGCAGCTCTTGAACAACAGCAATTTCAGACTGCTTATTTTCATTTTAATTCTTACGTAGGAAGGAACCACTGTGTTCCTTGTCTTTAGTATCCACCCGCCTCCTTATAGGCACTCTGGTGCCCCTGAGGGCCTCATTTCTTCTGTACCAAAAATAAAATAACAGTTTCATCCTGACACTTGCTGTTGTTTGGTATAAGTGATGACTCTTCATTTGTCTGTCTAATTCTTTTTCACATCTGTAATTTCTCACAAATTGTGTCCTTGGAGCACTTCTAGATGAATGCAAATACATTAAGTGCACATAACTGAGTCATGGCAATGAAAAATATATATGAAACAGGCTCGAAATGTAGTGGGAGGTTAGCAGGCTATGTTAAGGTTGGGCAAACAGTTTGAAGTATAAATAGAATGATCCGGTAGGCGTACCTTGATCATTGCTTTGTCTCCTTACGTACCAGTGTAATTTGGGACATCTTCTTCATTTTCCTTTGAATAGCCCATTGACATGTAGCATCATTTGCCTTGCTTCTGTTCATAATTGGTTGTCATGAGTGTTCCTTGTTATCAAACTCCCAAACAGGTTTTGTCTTCAGACTGGGCGGTACAGATCCCCGGGGGCGATGATGTGGATGGGCTGCATGCCATCTGTGGAATCTCCATGGAAGAAGTAGAAATGGAATTATTAAGGGAGAAACTTCAAGAAATGTATGATCTAGCCGAGGAACAAGACATGCTTTCAGACAAGGTACCTTGAGAAAGTGATTCATAATACTTACACACTCTATAATTTTCGTTATGCAAGGCACAAATGTACCGTGAAAACCTGCAACTCTATGCACCTGCCATAGTATTCGGATTCAAAATGTAACATATTCACTTTTCATTTCCTTGGTGGCAAGTAGTAAAATTCCATGTTTTCCTTTGTATGTTATCGCCTCAGTAAAAGACTACTTTGCATTTGGTGGCTTGGTGATCGATGCCAAGCTCCTTTCCTGGTCCTTATAAGAACGATCCAGACTGTGGGCGAAACTTTGGCAGCAGAAAATACTGTGTTTGTGTTTTGCATGTGTACCTTTGTGTCATTCTCCTCAGCACCGCCGTACAAGGCCAGGTAGATGGAACCCATGGGGTGTGGGGACCCGCAGAGGTTCACCAAACATAAAGAATTATAGATGTCTAGTTGTGCCTTCCACTGAGGGGTTCAACATTGGAAGTAAAGCTTGAGATGTCTGGGATATTAGTTGGAACTGAGAGGTAGAAACATCCCCTTTATTGACACACACCCCGTCTATGATTTTATATTGTGTATGACACCTCATGAGAACCCTAAGTTAATACCATGGATCAGCTGTGCAGGGGGAGGTGTGTCACTGGAGTATAAAACAAAATGCCTTTTGCCTCCTTCCCCTCCAGCCACAGGCACCCATTCCCTTTTTTTAATTATAGCTTTGTATTGAGTTTTCTAATAACAAAAATTAACAAGTAACAAGCACAACTATATATACAAATAAACAGATGGATATAGTGTAAACGCTCTACAGACCCCAGAGTAAATAAAGGTCAAAAATCTTCTCTCCTCTGTTTTCCCTTTCCTATTCGTTCCATTTTTGACCTTTGACAGTTACTGTTCAAGGAGACGTAAAGTTTTTCTTCAAATAGTATTAAAACGTCAAGCTTGTTTCTTGCTGTAAAAGATATTTCCATATTGGTTAGTTTAGTTTACTCCTTTGTCTAAATTATGATGTTTACACTGCATTTGTGCAGGATTAGTTTACTTCCTAGTGTGAAGTTTAGGAATATCCTTGAACGTAATTAGTTTTAGTCCTATGGTTATTGGTTCGGCAGGTATTAATGATAGTTTGTTATTGGCTTTATTTTAAAAGAGTTCAGTTTTGGGGCATCTAAGAAACGTGTCAAAGATTGTCATTGTCTTTATAACACTTCCAACATATGTCTGTTATTTATAGGTTTTGTTTTTATTTTTGAGGATGTCCACCTGATTTCTGTTACATCAGTCTGATAGGCATGTCTATCAGAGAATTTGGGATAGATCATAGGTATGTGCCCCCTTCTGAAGTTGTAACTTCAGGACCATGTTCTTTAGACCAATCATGTCTGCGCCTTGAGAATATATGTATGCTGTTTTGACCGATTTCATACTATTAACAGATGGAGAGATGCAAATGATAAAATATTTTTCACGCTTGGTGCCAGAATGAAAGGTATTCTTATTTTCAAAATTATATAAGAAGAACTGTTGCATCATCTGGTTTCATATTAAAAGGAACAAAGTTAGTAATTCCATGCACTTGACAAAGACGTGTGATTGACGTTGTACATGAGAGCCACAGAGGAGCGATTGCAACAAAGACATTTTTACGTGATAAGGTGGGGCATGTAAGACAAGATTGGCAAGTTGAATAAATTGTACAAGCTTGCCATTAATGTCAATGTACAGCAAGGAAGTCATTTCCATGGAAACTAGCAATGTATTCCCAATTTCCATTACTAAAACAAGTACCCTACACATTTAGTATACTTCCTCCTCTGACAAGACCAATAGGTCTTACGTTTGGGACCTATTGGTTTTGCCAATGATTTTTAGCCATGCTGCATAGCATAGCTAATAAACAGAGAAGAAAAGCCTGTGTTGCAGAAAGCGTTTTTTTGTAGGCACAAGCACCAAACATGCCCGTGTCTACATAATGACTCAAGTGTTATTTTTCTTTTTGTTTACCAATCAGAGTTTGAGCAGTAAAAAAAAACTAACTCTTTTGGGTGGAAGCAACACAGAGGGCAGAATCATGGATAGCAGGAAAACTACAGAGGAAGCAACACAGAGTTCAGGTGGAAGAAAAACTGGGATGCCTAGGGTGACGCAGCATGGAGGACATGGGTGGGGATCAGCATTGCAGAGGGCTCAGTGAGAGAAACAAACGGAGACCAAGCAACAAGGAGGGAGGTGGAAGCAAATGAACAAGAGAGAACACAACATGAAGTGAAAGCACACAGGAGAGCGGCTCGCCAGGCAAAACTGTAAAAAAGGGAATGTGTATGTAAGTCCGACTCAAAGGACAAAGTAAATTTTTTATAACGTTATGAAAAGAAATGTGCTGGGAAAAGTAGGATTGGGGTAAACGCTTGCACTCTCATGGACTGCTTTTAGAAAGAGACAAAAAAAGTTCTCCAAAAGCAGATACTTATAGAAGGATTAAAGGAGCCAGTCAGAGAGATGGTAAGCAGGTTGTCCTCAACAGGATGGGCAAAGACTAGATGGACGGGCTACAGCAAATAAAATATTTGAAGAAAAAGCAAGAAAATAAGAGTGATAAAACAAAAAGCCAATGGAATTCAACAGGGAGAGTTGCTTTCCAGGTCCACTATCCACATGTTCCCAATAAGCGTTTCGCAACCAGACAGCTGTGCTGTTTCGCAGACTATGTCCTAAACAGACAATGGACCACCTTGTAATGGAAATGAGTTTTAAAATGTTCTGAACTACATGGGATTAATTCATGGGAAAAGAAAATTGATATGGCCACAAACAAATGGAATTGTAGAAAGGCTGATGGCTACTCCCAAAAGGACAAGACAAAGAGTGAAGTTGGCTCAAGTAACTGTGAATGAAGTTCTGTGTCAAGTAATATGGGAGTATAGGGGTACGAGATTATAGGAATACTCCACATGGGTCGACAGGGAAGTGTCCTTTAGAACTCCTGTTTGAACAAAATCAACTAACTCATTTTCCTCAAATAGCATTAAAAGCCCCAGAGAGTCATGAAGGAATTGTAAAGAAAGGTAAATTAATGAAGGAAAAAATGAAATATTATGCAGACAAGCAGAGGAATGCTTGCATAGAAAGACATCAAGTGGGACATTCGGTGTTGGTCAAACAAGTAAAGAAATCTTAAAGCACATTTCATCCTATGCCGTTAACAGTGGAACGTCTGAAGGATTCAATGAAGAAAGATCAATAACTAGAAACGCCTCACCTTTTTAAGATGTTTAAGCTTGCAGCAATGGAAGGAATGAGCACGACTGATTCAGTTATAGATACAGAAGACCATCCAGAAGATAATCGGGAAATGTTGGAATCAAGTAAAGGTTTGGAAGGTGAAGAGGGTTCGTTGGGTGATAAAGTGACTGGCATTTGTAGAAGACAGATGAGGAATGTGTCTGATGACAAATTTAACAGAATCGCCAGGAGATTGGAAAGGAGTTCTAAGAAACACAAAGAGTAATTGATCAGTGCTGGTTGTATTTTCTCAAATCTTATGTTGCTAGTTTAAGTTAGCTTGTTTTATTGTTTTCTTTTTTAGAAAAAAAGGGAGGGGGTCACTTCTCAGTTACAATGCTTAGCCTTTATTCTGTTAGTGGATGCTGATAATTGAATGCTCTGAATCCCTATTCCAATGTGGGGGCAGAAGTTATAAAATAGTTGGCTTTTCTAAAGGGGTGCGTATGCAGCATTTCTTCAGTCATTCCCAATAAACTATGGTTTCTGCATTCATTGCAAGGCTTTTGTTTTATTGGTCAGGTTTTCACAGAAAAGTAACTATTAAAACATGAATTTGAACAGATCACGTTATTCGTGACCGCTGATCCATAGACATAAATACGAGCAATCCTACACGCCATTACTAAATTTGGAGTGGTAGTGGGATATAAAGTTACCTAGGGTAATACTGTGGATGTGTTCATCTCAAAGAGCAGCAGCTGAGCTAAAGAGACAGACTCCCCTTTTAAGGATCACAAAATCAAGCTTAAAATATTTGGAAATTAACATGAAAAGAGTGAAAGGAAAAATTATGGAAATGGACCTAGAGCTGCTGATTACAGAGACGAAAGAAATAAAGAACTAGAATCAATGGAATCTTGGTCTGTGAGCAAAATTACACCTGATAAAAATGATATTGTGACCACAAATTGCAACTGTCTGTAATAATCTATGGATCACAACCGACTTGAAAAACTCTTTGATCTTTGGAAAATTATTCTCACCGTTGCTATGGGAAGGCAAAAATCTTGATTCTCATTGTCTTTTTTTCTGCTACCCTTTTCTATCCCATATTTTTATTTTTAAAGGAGTGCCTCTTTGCCCTGCCTCACTTCCTTCTAGCCTTCCTTCCTTTCTTCCCAAAGAAACAGAATACCTGGTGTCCTGCAACCAGCTGTCCCCACCTCTTTCAGTAACCCGACTCCCAAATATTACACAAATATCTGCTGTCATGCTACCCTCCCTTACCTGGCCCTCGCGTTCCAAAATTCACACTCTGCTGTTTGTGAGAGAGTAGAGAAGAGGCCTTTTAGCTGGCAGTGGCTTTGCCAAAGCTGCTGCTAAGCAAGCAGAGAATTCTACTACTACTCTGAGTCACAGGACACATGGGAGACGGTGGATGGCGGTGCTACAGTATCTCCCTCCATTCCCTGCGGGCTGCCGTGACTGAGGTATGTGGAGACCATCTGCCACTCATTCACCTCCTTTAGGGTAAATGACTTTCCCTGGAAGCAGTGCACAGCAGAATAATCCCAGGTGGCATTCCACCTTGGGATAGTGTGCTCATCTGTGACATCGCGACTGACCTCTTGTTGAAAATTACTCTGTTCCACTTAATGATCATTACCAATTTCTATATAATGTTTACAGTGTGATGGTAATAGTTAGAAGCTCATTCTGTAAAGTTATGATGCCACTAGTGTTTCTCATCCCGGTTTTAAGAGAGTGATACGAAGGAACAAGTCTTTTCACTGTCACCAAGTGAAAAACATATTCCTTTAGTCGCCTGTTTTCTTATAATTATAGATGGATACCATCTACCATCTTAAAACATAATAAGCAGGGTAGTAGACAGCTCCTTTCCTAGTTTGGGGATTGCCCTGCAGCATATTGAAAACAGCAATAATGCTGCTCTTAGCGGAGTAAACTATGTGTTTATTGCGCTTTTCAGGCCTTTCTAGGGTTCCATCATTATTTGTCAGAGTTAATCAGATCAAAATTCCCCATCCTGGCAACACTTGCAAAGAACATTTAATAGGGAGCCATTCACGAACATCTTTTTAAAAGGTGTAAATCTACGATCATAAATGTAAGTTTAGGATTTGTGCAAATTTTCAATTATCAGGGATTCAAAGAAATCCTTGTGAGTACTCTTAGAAATTCATGCAAGTGATAGATTTCCAAGCATGCTCCAGCTGGCCAACACTTACACTTTAGGGTTATCCCGAAGCAGAATTATTTATCAGGAATATATTTTCTTGGTAGAGGAATACATTTCCATATATCCCTGAAAACTTGGTAGCACGTGGGGGACTTTTTAATTCCATTTGCACACTTACTCCAGTGCTATGTGGGACTAAATTTGTGTGTGCCAACAAGATAGAAAAACCATTAGGAATGTAGTAAATGTAAACAAAATTATGACTTTATAAATGTTCACCTCCTTCCCATTCTCTACCAACATCCATGTTTCCACTGCCAACTATCAACTTACATCTATGGAAAATTCACCATAGCTAAAGCTTTTTCCCCAGTCATACATTTCGTCTTCGGGCGCAAGTATCTACAGATCCTGATTTTATTAATGGGTATCTAGAAATTATGTCTGTAGATTGTGCTAAAATAAACTTAGGTTCTCAGTAAAGTTTGTGACTAGGGCCCATTGTTTGTAATCTGCATTTTTGTTCTTGCATTTCTAAATTAATTTAGGAGAACTTTCAGATTTGCCTTTCCCTTAAATATACATGTCTATAGGATGATTAAGGAAAGAATGACGAGGAGCTATATATTGCTCTAAGAGCCTCTGACAATGCCATGGGCCCATGTCAAGGATGTTATTTGTAAGATGCACAGTATACACTGAAATGCCTCTAGGCACAATTCATCTGCCAGGGGATGGAGTGTTTGGAGTAAGTGTGAGTGGGTGATAGGCAAAGATGAAGGTGTTTAGAAACTTCTGTGGGAAATTAGTATAGACTGGACCCTGATATGTCGTTCTAAGTCTAGGACTTGATCGCAGGAAATTCACTGAGACGTGTACTAACTGTTGGTAGCCCTCCATCGGCTTGTTGCCTGCATTCCTGCCCTTTCCTCTCCCTCCATTCTGGTTCTTTCTTTCTTTACAGTTGTCTGAAAGTTGGCTGTTCCGACAGTCGCCTTGTTGACCAGCAACAAGGGCCATTTAGGCGTCATGCTGCCCTCGCGTCAGGGCAGCCCAAAAAAGCATTTGCACACTTTACAAAACTCCCTAACATAACAAAATATAACATCACATTCTTCTCATGATGAAACGTTTTATTGTGTGTTCATAGTAACTCCCCAGTAAAAGAATATGTTGTACATGCATATTTGTACATTTTGGGCATTGGGCATTAAAACACGATAATTCAGTTACGAAATTATTCCTTTTCATGTGAGAAAGAAAAAATAGTAGCCCCAGTGCTAATTGTATTTTTATTCTTTTGTTTCCCTCTAGGATCTCATCAGCATAGAGAAGGTGAAGACCTTTATAAAAGACAACAAAGACCTCAAAGAAAGTCTAGCTGAAGACCTGCAAAGGCTGGAGAGTCTGGAAGAAGAGGTGCACAGTCCGGTCTCCAGCCTCAAAGATGGACAGAGAGAGGAGGCTGACCCGGAAGAAGAAGGCAGGTTCTACAGTTTGATTTATTTTTAATAATAGTGCGCTTGCTATGCTTTCTGGGGGCTTGTGGATTTCGTGATATTTCCTGATGTAAAAAATTAAAGGGGACACAAAGTTTTTTTTAAATTATTTACAATGGGTCTAGCTACTTAATTACTTTTTTTATTACTTTTTGTAAATCAACTATTGCAATTATTTGTCACTTTAAGTTTTGTATTTCATTTTTCTGTAACTTCGGTGCAGTCTCCACATTGTGCGTGCGTTTACAATGATGTCACGGTTTTCACGTTAATAACAGGAAAACAGTTCTGCTTTTGTCTTAGAGACACATGCCTCTGGGGATGAGAGAGCGCACGCTCATGTTAACAATTTACAATAATGCCTTTCACTCCTCCTGCATTCTCTTCCCTTATGGCTTGAATCTCCCCCCCGTTCACAGGCACAGAATACCGAGTCAATCATTCTACCTCAGCCACCTACACTGCCCCCTCTTTGAGGAGGGCCTGCCTGCGCTGCTGACCAGGCAGAACATTGGCAGGTAGCACAGCGAGTTCATGTGCTTGAAAAAAGCAACATGTGTTGCCTGGCAAGGGTGGCGATGGTCTTAATGCTTGCATGGAAAATGCCACCCACTCCCTAGTTGGTAGTAAAAGTAAGCCATAATTGGGCCGCAGTGTGCCCCTCTTGTCACCGGGCTTGGTGCCAATGCAGCTGCTGTGCGAATATCTGCTACTTACAGCACCGAGAAGCTGTTAGCCTGAGGCTGGGGATCCGGGTTCACGTCTCGGCGTCGGGTCAACATCCTGTGATTCTGGACAAATCACCTCATCTCCCCAATGCCCATGGACAGCGCCTGGATACCCTCACGGGTGATACGCCGCGCTATACAAATTACAATTACAATACAAACCCATCTTATTATACATATACATAGAATCGGTTATGCTCTACCGCCTTTGTATAGTCTACGATTTTATTATTTTACCTGTAAAGGTGGAGCACAAAGGCGGGTCGGTGCTGTAGCAGTGGAGCGGGACATGGAAGTGCTGAGTTTCCTGGCCGCTATATGCTATTTACATCTATGCAGCTATAGAGATCAAAATTCCAATGAACAGATCCTAGTTTTCTTCGTGAATTTTAAGTATTCTCGTACTGTCCTGGAACCAGGCAGTTCACTCGCACACTTTAAAACCAACGCAAACATGTTTTGTCAGATGTATTCTATATTCATTTGTCTTTAAAAATATTCTCGTATTCCCTTTTGTGCATATAAATATTCACTATCTCTCGGAAACAGCCTGTTCGTCTCAAGCTGTGGAAATACATGGAAGTGGTTCAGACCCTGCTGGTGTCGTAGAAGAAGGGAAGGAAACCAAGGTCTGCAGTGAGGCACTATAGTGCTTGTAGTAACAAAGGTTACTTAAGTGATCATGGCCTTTCCAGCTTGTGTACCTTACGCCGTGCAGGCCTCGCAGCCAGTGGAGGCTACTCCGCTGAGGCGGAGGAGCGCCGCGCCATTGAATAAAAGGAAAAATAAAATGAGAACTATCATTATTATTATTATTTTTGTTTTCCCAGTTCAGTCAGTGGCTCGCGGGCGGGCAGGGCTGGCCTGGCCAGGTCAGGGGGAGGAGTGGTTTACAGTCCCTCAGCGTGCACAACCCTCTTGGGTTGGCCAACAGTCCTGCACACTTCGCATCTTCCCCACCAGGCTGCATTGCACAGCCTGGTGATGAACATGCAAAGCCTCCCAGGCCCCGTCGGAGCACTGAACCATGGTGCTCAGACCAATCACAACGCTGCACTGCAGGCTTGTGATTGGCTCAGGGGAGCTTGGGAGCCCGGGTGTTTCCTGCTTCCAGCCGGGACTGCAGGAAGAAGGAAGATGACGGAAGACGCACGAGAGGCTCTCATCCCCCACCCAGACTGACCAATTAATTGTAGTGCCACCATGGGATGTAATGAAAGGTTTTAATCAGAACGCTGACCAATAGAACTCAACAGGTGTGAACCAAAGGCATTTGTTGGAGCCCAGTGTCCATTTATAATTCAGCTCAAGTCATTTGGGGTCGGCCATTTGGCTGGCTTACATGGTTCTTTGAAGACCGCGACCCTGACACTAAGCTGAGGTTGTAGTCATAGCAAAGTCAATATAACTTGAATAAGGAGAAGCAGTAAAACAGACCAGGATAGAGAGAGCAAGCAAGCCAAGGATGGAAGGCAATTACTAAATCCAGAGTATATCTCCACATGTTATTTCCATGATTGGTCCAATGTTTCCCAGAAAACAATCCATGGAAAAGTAATGCAGCAAGGTCACATAGAATAGTCTGAGGGAGAGAAGGAATGTAGTGTATATGAAAATAGACAGCAGTTAACGGTGAAACCGTGGAGGCAAAATAAATACTGGCGCCAAGAGTATTTTAACAAAACTTGCACTCTGCCCCTAACTGCGCAGAGCAGTCAGTTCTTAAAATATCAACTACCTCTGGGATCAAAAGATAAAGCATCGGGAAATAAGAAGGGTTTAAACCTAGTTTTTATTTTTTAGGAGGCGTGAATCTCTTTGCAAGAAAGAAGCATGTCGTGCAGCTCAGGTACATTTGCGTTTACCCTGAGGTATTAGAAAAGAAAGTATCAGAATAGGACTGAAGAACATTGAATTTACATGCACTCCTATACTGGAACTGGCATTCCTCGCCTGTTGAGGAATAGGGAATACTGTTTTTCCAATAAAACTGACGAGAGAAAAAAGATTTAAAGTTGCTGCCCAGCTAAGTAGAACAAAATTTGCTGGGGCTTGGATTTCCTAAGATTTTAACCAACACAGCACTGACTGTGTTGCGTTAAAGGGAGAGATCAGAAGTGTGCCATGTTTACAAAGATAGATCGCAGGTCTCTCTCCGAGCGCTGTTGTACTTCTGGTACTTCTGGCTGCCTAGCGCCAATACAGGCACCCTTACGTCATGTACCTCCATGCATAAAAAATATCATTTAAGGCTATTTCCAATTCGTATATATCCTGCAGAATGCTGCACACATGCAAACAGGAAAAAAAACAAGGTGAAATCAACATATTTTCTGTGTTATGCCAGCCTCAGGTAGGTGCCCCATTTTGGTGCAAACCCACATTTACAAGTCTTTGTAAATATGGGTTGCATGAAAATACTTGGATCAATGCACGAGAGCACCCATGCCTACAGTACGCAAGCTAACAACTTGTGCTGTTTTGTGTTATTTTTTTTAACAAAACCATGTAAAGTCATACAAATGGGGCATGCGTTGCTTTGTAAATCCCAACATAGATTTTGCATTGGGGCTGCCCTAAGAAACCAATGGATGACCAACCCTGATGCAAAATCTTAGTAAATCGGGGCCAAAGTTTCTCCATCCCTCGCCATCTCCGAACAGGTGCAGGCAACGTGTTCGCCATTTTGGCAGAGGCCCCAATGATCTGGTAGAACGAGTACAGTACAGTGTGCAGCCGAATAAAAAGAATCTGCTTTTCACTGAGCCGTAACTGACAACCAACAAAGGGTCAGATATTGTCTTGTTTTTTTTTGTAGGGTCTCTTGCTTGTAGCGCTGTTAATATGATGGCAGGTTTTGGTGCTGTATTGGAACAAAAATAAATAAAAGTGTCGATCCTTTAATAAAAAATCACTGTGCATATAATTTCATTGCACAAAACTATTTCAAATCTTCAGTTTTGTATGTGTTTGAAATACGTTTTACCTGTAACCTTAACCTCATTCTCGCCCTTGCAATGGTTGTTTCTGCCATCATCCCTTTACGTCAAGATATTGTTAAAATTTCTTGCTGCAACTCATTCTCAGCTTTCTGTTGAGAACTTCATTGATATGTATGCATGCTCATCTCTTTGGGCTATATTATATTATAGCATAATGTTATTTATTGTCTTTGAGGCATTTGAGATGTTATGTATTATCTTAAAGGACATTTATTTCGTGGTGGTGTCCATTTCAGCTAGTTAAGTACTATTTTTCTTGATATACCGTCCTCAGTAGAGTTTACATAATTTTTCTTATTTTTGTTAAAACCAACATAAATTAAGTCCTTTAGTATCCGATATAGAAATGAGGTTTGCATTTGTAAATCGGTGCAAAAATTTGGATTCGCAGAATCATGACTTATAGAATTTCTCGACCTTAAATCTCAGTTCCAACACCATAATATCTACATGTGTGGGGTATTTTCCATTTTAGGATGACCTGACTGGATGGGGGGGAGTGATCCCAGGGTACAAGCAGGGAAGTGGAGATTGAGGATGTGTGAACTAGTAACTTTTTGGGTATTTACAAAATTCCCCACTATTATTCACTGAACATTTGTTCACTTAACATTATGGCACAAATGCTGGAGTAAGTATCCCTCAGACCTCTATATCTTCAAGGGGTTAATGAACCGCTTATTTGGACATGGAGGAAAAAAGTGAAATGTGTGAACGGATATTTCTGCCGTACAGTGTTTCAATTCCTCTAAAATAGTTTACACGCCTTCTGTGTTTCCACCCTGAAGCAGAATGTTCCCTCCTTCATATCACCACCAGTTCTTGCACTGACAACAACCCATAAAGACACACAATTGATGGACGGAATGCAGAACAAATCAAAACATTCACCCCAGTCAAGAGATCTGGGTTAAATCCATCATTCATTGCCATATCTCACCCTTTATTTTTACTGTGTACCATTCCTATCAGATGTTGGCCGGGCTAACCCCGCCCCCCGCACAAATTTTCATTTTCTGTTTTTATTTATTTATTTATTTCCTATCTATGTCTCATCTACAGATATCTTCAGCTTTCTGTCGGCAAACAGGCCTATTGTATTCGTTTAGAAATAGAGTGGGCCTTGTGTCCGCCCCTTGCCCATGATTCACTTGCTTTCTTGTCAGTCTGTCCTCTGCTCATCATTCAATGACTTTTCTCCCTCTTCTTCTTTGTCCCAGTGTAGGAGCATTTCAGTCTCTCCATGTTTTGATTGGATGAGTTGTACTCTTCTACTGCTGATATACCCTTGCATTGCATTGCACAAGGGATTCCGCGAGAGATTTTGTATGAGAGGACTTTCAGAAGAGGGCTTTAAGCCCCGCCCCTCATTTCCATTGGCCGGCGTCACCGTTTATGCTAAACGGTGGCCTGCCATTGGAAATGAGGGTTTTCTGTGGACACCCCTTCTCCCCGAGCCGGACTGGCTTGCCTGGTTTGCTTCTGTCGTGAAGACATTTCTTATCAGCTTGTTTATTTAACAAGCTGATAAGAAATGTCTTCACGAGAGCTGTGAAGGAGCATGCACCAAGCGTCCTGCAACCACGCTGGCTTCACGCCTGGAGCATGCGCCAGTCAGCTCTCTTATTGGTCTGTCGCTGGCTGGTGAGTGGACTTCAGTGCGGCGGTGCCATTCTCCCCCTCTCGCCTCTGTGTTTAGTGAAAGACGGCTCCCGCGCTCCTCTCGCAAACTCTGCCTTGGCAGTGGCAGGCGGTCCCTTCTCTGTTTTCACACACACTTTTGTAATAGGGGCACATATCTCCCTTTTCACAAACACTGCTGCTGTGAAAGGAGGTTGCTGCTATTACCACACTTTTGTGGTGACGGTAGGAAGTTCGACCTACCACCACCCACTGCCTAAGTGCTACCAAACCCCGGGCAAGGATGAGGCCGGCTCATCCCTCACAGACCCGCCTGCCTCCCATGCCCGCCCACACGTCCCACTCCCGGCGCTTGAGCAGCCATACGGCTGACACTCTCCCACCCTCCTCCGCTGCGCGGCCTGTGTTTACTTTCTCGCTTCGCAGCACCAAGTTGTCGGAGGTTGACGAGCCACATACACCCCCGGCACGGCTGTTCTCCCCTTCCCTCTCCACAGCGCCGAACTTGTGCGAGTTGCACCCATCAGCGGTTCCGACAGAGCTCACTGTATACCGGAAAACACAAGCACTGTTGTGTGAGGTGGAAACACACACACCTCTTATGGTCCACTACAGGACCGTGGTCAGTTTGTTAGTGGTGCACACACTTAACAGACCCGAGGCGAGTTAAGCGGGCCGATGGCTGCGTATTTCTACATATCTGCACTTATTCGTTAAGTGTTTCCAATGTATGTGTGTGTGGCAGTGTGCATGATGGCTGAGTAGTAGCTTTTTGGGTGTAATGATTATGTTTCCAATGGATGCCTGCATGCAACTGTGTGATTGCAATACATATTGTGTGTGAAGGCTTGGTGCGTAGGTGGAGTGATGGTTGTGTTAGCAACCGATGTCTGCATACAATGCTTTTTTTTATTTTTATTTGCAGGTTTATATCGCGCAAACTTGGCTTAGAGGCATGCAACCGCTTTACTTGAACACCAGGTTACATTACACAAGGTCCGACTTTTTTGTATTGCTTTAGATACAGGGAGATTAAGTGCTTTGCCATGAATCACAAGATGTTGACCAGGTGCCGGTACTCAACCCTGGTTCCCTAGCTCCAAAGCCAGGGGCTTAGGCTTGCGATATCTGTGTGCCTGCCTGTGTGTATCACTGATGGCTTTGCGTGTATGTGGGGGAGAGGTGGCTATGGTAAGGTTCGCAAGTAATGGCTGCATGTGAGGGGAATGGTTATGTGACAGCATTATCTGCCCGGCGCCTGATTCATTTCCAAAATCTGCATATATTCAAGACCTCGTACCCCCTGGCAACTCGATTCTCTGATACTTTTTTTAATCCCCAGGACACCGTGTCTCCTAATTCTTGTGCAGTCCTTCTTTTATGTCTGTGGCTTGTGTTTTTTGCCTTAGAAAGTCTTTACCCTGTCTTCAAGGGAGCTTTGGCTAATGTGCTTTATGGGAGAGCTAGATACTGTATATTCGGGTTGCATTAAATGTTGTGCCCAAGGGGAGCACTGAGTGTTTAGAGTCGGGGGAGCACTATTATGTACATGCCAAAGGCAAATGAGTGTGTGCATTATGAGAGACAGATCATGATGCACAGCAAACTACACAGAGGGTTGTACAAAGGGTCACACATCGTTCTATAGTAACTGGGCACAGGTATAGTTCCGAGAGGTTGAAGTTGTGCCATCCCGGCATGAGGATCTTATCACGTTCTGCTATTAATTGCATTCCTGGACTTGTGATATTCCTTCATTATAAATGAAGATGTTAAGCCTGTATTTATGACTAATCCCCCCCGCCTTCATCTTTAAAAATGCAATAGGTCTCGCCTTTCATTAAGTTAAAGCAATTTGCTTTGCTATACACTACCATTAGCAAAGAAAATGGCTTTAACTTAATCAAAGGCGAGACCTTTTGCATTTTCAATGCTTGTTTTAAAACCATTCAGTAGCATAGGGAAAGCGTATGATCCAATCGTTTGTGGGGGTGCTATAGTCGGTAAAGTATGAGGGATTTTTTAAGCTGTCCAAATGCAGTGTTTTTTAAGAGGTGAGTCTACAGCTCTTTCCTGAATTGGATGAGTGTTTGAGCAGCTCTGGTGGTTATGGAGATTTTTTACAGGGATATCGTAAGCAAATCAGACTCTGTTAACGCTTTGAGTGTATATTGCACAAATGGCACTCACAACACAGAAAGAAATAATTGTTTGCACACATGCACCTAAAATGGCTTCAGGTATTATTTCCAAGGAGTCTGTTCCAAAGTTGTATCATTAATTCTTTAATTTGCAGGTGGCTCCTTGGCTACTAGTGCTTCGTCCACATTTTCCTATGAATCCCCTTTTAGGTTTTTATGGCCTTTATGAATGTTGGAGCCACAATCACCGAGTTTGAATGAATAAATGTTTCTTTTATCTCCCTTTAGAGTGCTTACCGTGTAAGCGGAAGTGTGATGCCTGAAGACCGCTTTCTATGACCGTGGCATACAGCACGAGACGCATGTATGAAGAATTCCCACATGTTAAGCATTGAAAGCACTATTTTATCTTTATGATCACTGCATGCCAGCATGTATGTCTTTAAAGACAACTGGAAGAGGCAATCAAATCCAAGGAGCCCACAATGATGTTTTTGTTTGCACTATTTACTTTCACATTTTTTTGTCAAGATATTTTTTGTGCACAGGGCTGATGTGAATACTCCAGACGTCCAAGATGAAGTGCACTGAAGACATTTAAATTGGAACTCATTGCTTTATTAGGATCAGTGCGGTACTCTTAAACCAGCGTTCCATGTACAACTTTCGTGATTTTTTCATTGCAACGTCACTGATGCAGTTTTTATGATGGCATAAAATATTTTTTAAATAAGTAAAATGTCTTTCATAGTATTAAAACTATTATTGTGTGCAATGATAAAGAGTGGTATACTTCTTATAACCATTAGACTATATTTTTTAATGTGCTCCCTTGAGGAGCAGCAGGTGAAGGAAATGGTAGTGTTTTAGAATCATAGAGTTCAGAAACATTGATGTAAAATATATAGATTTCTCTGTGCATCCTTCCCCCTTTTACCTAGGCTTCCTCATTATATCAGTAGGGATATTACCTAGAAATTAAAGAGTCACTTAATCTCCCTCTGCTCAACAGGATGGATAACCTTATGAGGCAGCACTGAATAACATGTGTTTGTTGTTAACTCACGTATTCTTACATCTGGGATTAGAACTCACCAAAAACAGTGGTGTGCCAGATTGGCCTCTAGTTCGTGCAGTACAAGGCAACATGCCTTTTGTTCTTGCAGTTGGCTTATGGAGAGGTGTCTTCTCCTTTGCCGCTCAGTCAGTGTTGGTGGTTCTGTGGCCACAGACTCCCAGAAGGTTGTTCTTTGTGTGATGCTGAAAACTGGTCTGAGAAGGTAGCGGGCGAAGAGTGAGAGTATGGAGTGATGAAAGGATGTCAACGGGGGTTCTTCTTATGCCAATATCCGGAAGACGAAGAGACAACGGCGTGGCTAGCCTTAAATCTATTGCTAGCAAAAATGTTTGTCTTTGCAGTGTATGATATTTGAAGTTTCCACTCCAAAATGCTGCTAACCTATTTTCCTGTGATCTCATTTCTTTTTTAGGCCTGATGCCTTCCTCTGAGCCGAAGGTTTACTTAGGGTGTTTGTTCTGCTATTTGTTTTTATCACAATCATTGCCCACTATTGTGCCTTTTTGTCTCTGATTTTGAATCCATTTTTTTGCAACTGGGTTCTAGTTTGGATTCCCTGGTTAGGGACACTCTTGTGCCTGACTCTTTCTCAACCCTGATTCAGGGCGATGATGGTGTCTTGCTCTTCAACTCTAATATCTTCTACTGTTTACAATCAAGAGCTACTATTATTGCCAGTGAAATTTTTCGCCTTGTGGCTTTTTCCTCCAATTTGGGACACTTTTAAGGAGACAGTTGAAACCCCATACATGCACAGTATGTGCAGGGTGGAGCCGTGGCTAGTGAGAGGAGTCACCCATTGTTCAGGAATTATGAAGGGAACTTGAGAGACCATTGCAGCGTACAGCCCTTGACAGATCGCAACACTAATGACTCCAAAGCTCTGTTCGTGCCATGGACCTAGCACAAGAACTACAACAACTTTTCCTGGCAAATTCTCCTTAAAACATACCTCTATATTAAGGTTTTCTGATATCATAGTAGTCCCTTTGGGTACCCCACATTTGTTCTCGGGATTCACTAAAGTTTAGGGAATCGAATCTTTGGATTCCCTAATAGTGCATTCTACCATCACGCCACATACTTTAATCAAGATTGCCCTATCCTGACTTTATTGATGCCTGTGTGAGAAGACTATTACTCCCATTTTGCACTTGCTCCTGGAGGAGAAAGAACAATCCTCATCTTCTACTATTGTTAGTTTTTACAGCTTGTGGTGGAGGCAGTTAATAAGGAACTAGCCCAGCTGAGAAAGGATTACCATTTTCATCATGTTTGTTGCTTTTTCCTCCAATGTTGGACCCTTTTAAGCAGACACAACATCTTTCACATGTATACTATGTGCAGAGGGGTACCATGGCAAAGGGGAGGAGTCACCCCAAGATTGAAATTGAGAGACCTTCCCAGCGTCCACCCTCCCAACCGGTCTACCACTGTAAGGATCCCTCATCTGTTCTGCTGCACGGCATGCAACTGGACAAAACTTGGGTCAAATTCGGGCTCACACACTGCATGTCTTTCTGCAATGGGCCTAATGAAATCATGTGGGCCTACCACTGTGGATAAGGAAGGACCCCTTTCCATCTACTATTGATAATGTTTCAGAGCACACTATGGCGGTAATGTCAATAGCCCAGGCTGAGAAACGAGTAACCTCTTCTTCGTGTTTGATCACTGGGAAGACTTCTGCTCATTCACATTCTTACATTACAACTCTCAAAAGGGCAGCAACAACCTTGTGTTAACAATTAAACGTTAACTATTGAAGCAGAAATTCATGACATTAGCCATGCCTCTTCTGACTCCAATGCTGATAAGTACAACCCAAAAAGGAAGGATTTATCTAAATCTCATGCTGTTAACCAAGAGTAATCCTGTTGAGTCCAACAAAAAGTTTAGTCATTCACTTTTCCAATCTCAACTGAACTGCTTGTTTTTGAAAATTCAATCTTTTGTTGAGCCAGTGTTTAGAAATATACTTAATAGCCTGTTCTAAAAAAAACTAGTTCTACTATTAGTAATGTTCCCATAGGTTCCATTCTCCCTGGGGTATTTCTGCTACCTTATCTGAAATTATGCATCTAATGAATTTGTATATCTCAACCTCTCCCATGCCCTCAACAACTGCACATAAAAATTCCTAGCCACCGCTTCGGCTCAGTAACCATATACTTGCGCAATCAAAGATCATGATAATTTGTTGTGTGTACCCTCTCGTTTTTAATCCATCCATCTAATACCTATTTTACATGGCAAAAAAGAGAATCATGACCAGCTAAAGGACAAGACAGTTAATTGGCTTCACTCTAAGGCAAATCGCAACCTGCCTTTGTATGATGAGATCATCCTGGTCACATTGGACCTCTTTTGTTTGCCCATCAATTAAGTGCCAATAAGAATATTGTATTATGATACAGTTTAGAATCACTGCTGTTCTTCAGTATTGGTTTGCTTAATAGCAGAATTGCAAATGTGGAACTCAGAGCTGTTCCTTCAGGCCATTTTTATAGACTGCACTTTCTGTGTACCTGAATTTTACCCATTAATGGCAAAGTCAGCATTTCTTCACTTATACCCAGGGATACCAGTCGGTTTGCGCCTTTGGCGTCACTATAAGATAACTACTCAGTCATCAGTTGGTTGGCTCTGGTTTTACACCAGGTATGTGTGACTATTTGTGTTCCTGCCTGTAGTTCATCTAATGATTTTAGTTGTGTATTTCATGACAGAAATCCTGACAAGAGGCACATTAATATTCTCTATTTGAACATTGTGGAGCTGTCTTCTAAAGTGAGCAGGGAGGAGGAGGTTTCCTTAATCGGGCAGTTTAACATCATTCATTTTCAGGAAACCTGGACTAGCACAGCCATGTATGTTGATGGTTTTTCATCCTTGTAGTTCCTGCAACTCCCTCTTCTTCAGGTACTTCCGAAGGAGCTCTGTTAGTATGGATTGGGGTTTCCCTAGGTGGTGATGTAATTTCTACTCCTTTTGGCAGTCCAAGAATTAAACTCTTCTCAATCAAAGTGCATCAAGTATATCAGTTTTAATTTTAATCTAGGTAATTACTCACATGTAAACTCACATGTAAACTTCTTGTTTAGGACCATTGATGATATTGTTTCTTCGACTAAACTTGGTCTATTAGGTTATACTTCTATTATTTTAGCAGGGGAGGTTAATACAAAGTTAAGCTCCAAAGGACTCACACAACATAGTGGACCATACTAATAAAGCACAGACTCTTGTTAGTAGGAAAGTGGATCCCCAATGTCACATTCTTTCAAACCATAGTATCAGAGATAAATGATATAAATATAATAGGAGTTTCCTTATTCAGGTGCCAAGAGATTTCTACATTTTTCTGGAAGGAGCTGCTTTACTGTCATTGTCTACATCTTTGGCTCAAGTGGCTTGATGGACAGTATTTTACATCACTCTATCGTTGAGTGTATCTTCAACAATGATAATCTTCTAAGCATAACCCTTGTATTACCTTCTTTTACCAGCTTTGCAAATTCCATTATTTCTCGGGACATAGTTATTAAAGATGGTGTCCTTGGGATGAGGTGGGACCTTGTTGATTTATGTAATATTCTTAGAAAATTGATGATGTTTGTAACTGTCGTGAGTCAAATCTTTCTCCCTTTAACATTGGCAACTCTTCTTGGAAGATGTGTACTACTGCTAAAGACTCTGGGCCCGATTCACAAAGGTAAACTGAGACGAAAGACACACTTTACGATTTTCGGTATTCACGAAGGGCATTTACGAGAAGTTAAGTTAGACGTTTGTCTCAGTTAAACTTAAGTTTTGGTCTTAAGTTTAACTGAGACCAAAATTGAGTCAAAAGTCTAACTTTACTACTCGTAAATGCCCTTTGCGAATACCGAAAGACGTAAAGTTAGACTTTCGTCTCAGTTTACCTTTGTGAATCAGGCCCATCATATTAAATATTCAACATAAAAAGTCTTGCAACCATGTAAAATGGTGTGACTCCTCCTGTTCCATTGCTAATCACCATCACGATGCGGTTACTCAATGTAGAGCCATTTATGAAAAATACCTCGAACAATAAGAAAACAACTGTTAGAGAGAATGCTTGAAACAAATTACTATTGACTGTTACTAAAAGTGATGTTTCTGCTTTTTGGAAGAAGTTATTAGTCCCTTTTTTGTTACGTTATGTAGTACCATACTAGATGTGCGCATTCTCCACAGTCTGTGGATTTTCAACTTTTGTAATTTTTATTGCAGGTTTTCAAATTATACTGGTGTATATCAGACATAAGTCTCTCTTTAGGCTAGCCATTTTGTTTTTGTTCTGGATGAGGTAATTGTAGCAATAAATAAGAGTTCCTTAAGCAAGGCACCAGGTCCAGGTGGGTTCACAATGGATTTTTACAAGTCCACCGCCCCCTGGGCCCCCTTACTAACCTTTGCCTTCATCCTCCTCTCATTCAGTTATTGTACATAGTTTTCAAAGGGAAATAGGAGTGACCCTTGCTGCTACCATAAAATTTCTCTTATTGACTCAATAGTCAAGGTAGCAGAGAAAATACTTCTGGAAACAATTTTCATCATTGTAGATGTGGAATATGGTTTTAGGGCTGGACTCTGGGCCATTGAACAACGTCTTAATTTGCTCTTATTAATTTGTAAATTCACATTGGCCTCTCAGGGTTCTCTGCATTTAACCTTTACGAACCTCAGTTCAGCCTTTGACCCTGCACATAGGGCTAAACTGTAGATGATCCAGGCTACCATGGGTGTTAGAGTTACCACCTGTGAAAGTAAAAACATGCTAACGGACATTTTTATTTTACAACCTGGTCATGTTTCTGCTGAGCCCCTACTGCCTTTTAATGAAGACCTGATTGACACCTTAATGGGCTCCTGGTTTAAGTCTTGTTCTTGCCCACCAGTGAACAGGCAGGAAGCCAAGCACTGCAGGCCGGCCTTAGGTGTGTCTAACTGCTTGACATAACACACTGCCAGAAAGTCTGGTGGTTCAGGCTTCCACCAGCAGGATAAACCCCAATTCATTCCCTACTATTCCCCAGACAGAGTGAAAAAAATTGAAGCATTCAAGAAGTGAATGTTTTTATTGGCCAGTCTATCCCTCCGATCAGTTAATGCCAGCTGGAGAGATATTCAGGCTGCAGTCCAGGAGAAAATCAGTACCCACCCGACTCAAACTGTTGATGGTGGTCAGATCAGGACTACACACTACTTCCTGCTTCGGCAGAGCGGTGAGGAGTATCATGGTGTTTTGCTGCACCACATAGATCGACATGTTTTTATGGTGATGTCCAGCCTCGTTGCTAAATATATGCCGTTCGATAGGATCTCATCTGCTTGACGAGAACGTTGATTCTACACTGAACCGCTTCAAATATAGCTGGTCCACGGTACATCCTTAGGCCTTTTTACCCCTGCAAGACAGTACCCTTAGCAGTTTAATTCCTGTCTGGTCTACTCCGGAGATTTGGCATACTGGAAAAGCCAAGGCCCACTGTACTTTTGGGGTCGGAGACCGGAATCAAGCAGAGAACAGGGGGCATAAAATACCCAGTGCCCCATCCCTATGGCAAAAACCTCCAAACCGTTTTCGTTTGCACACAACCACCTGTGGGAGGCAGGATCAGACATTCCTTCACGGGTGGTGATACACAACATCTGTCAGATGGGTCCTTCAGATTGTTCAACTGAGTTATGCCATTCCTTTATGACTCACCACATCTTCCACATACATCAGACGGGGTTTGAGAGGAGCACCTATACATCTTGTTTCAGGGGATGTAGGCTGTTTTGGCAATAGGTGCCATATAGAGGGTTCTGGCCACAGAAATTGAGACTGGATGTCATTCCTATTATTTCCTCATACCAGAGAAAGACAGAGACCACATTCTGTCTGTCCTGGATCCAGGTGACTGGATGGTGGCTTTGGACCTGAAGGATGCATACTTTCCTCAGAGAACAGTATCTCCCCTTCAACCTCACCAGTGCCCTTCGAGTGATGCAGGTGGTCGCAACATACCTTCAGAGGTTGGGGACTTCAGTTTTTGCCTACCTCCATGACTGGCTGTTGATGGTAGACTCACCACAGTCAGTCATAGACCACTTCCAGAAGACTGGGAACCTCCTGACTTTTCTGGGGTTCACCATGTTACGCTATGTGCTTCACAAAAGCTCCTATTTATCGGGCCATTCTGGATACAGTGCTGTTGCTGATCTTCCCTCCAGATCAGCAAGTATAGGACTTTTGGGCTATGATCCCAATGCAGACAGAGGATCAGCATATTTCGTTGCACACCAAGCCACAAACTTGTTCCATTGGCAGTCGTAAATTGTTTTTGTGGAGAGATGCCCGACTGCCAGAATGACATCACACACTTAGAGAGGAAGATCAAACATTCTCAACTATTGCTGCTCAATCTCCACGAATGTTGGTGTAGAGTGTGCAGCTTTGGGTGCAGGACCCTGTCCTGCTGCTGTGACAGGAAATCCTCCCAAAGAGGCAGCTCGATTGGAGGACAAATGCACATGCTCAGGAGTTCAGGATAACATACTCTCCTTGCCCAATCCTGAGCCACTAAAATGACTTGGGCCTGGTCGTTCTTGATCTTCTTGAGAAATCTGGACAGGAGTCATATCTGTGGGAAGGTGTATAGGAGTCCTGAGCTCCACTCGAGATGAAATGCGTCTCTGAGCGAGATTCGCTTTGGAAACTCCAGCATGCAGAAGTGCTGACATTGCACGTTCTCGGCGGTGGCCAATAGATCTAACCAAGGCTATCCCCAATCTTGGAAAATACCTTACATCGATGCTGATGCCATTTGTGATCCGTAAGGTATCAATGGCTGAGTTTTGTCTGCTCTGGCATTTAGAGAGCCTGCCAAATGTTGAACCACCAGGATTAGGTCCCGACGTTCCATCCATGTCTAAAGACAAAGAGTCCACAAACCTTCCATCCTTCATTGTTGCAGTACCACATGGAGGTGATACTGAACTAGCCTTCCCTTGATGAAAGAAAGAAAAGCTTTCAATGCCAGACGGATCATTCTCAGTTCCAACAGGTTGATGTGGAGCTGAGACTCTGCTGGAGACCAGAGTCCCCTGATCCCCACCTCTCCCAGATGGCCACCCCAACCCAGGAGTGAGACATTTGTCCCCACTGTGAGCTCTGGATTGGGAAGGGAGCGGGGTCTGCCTCTGACCCATTTGCGGTCCGTAAGCCACCACTGCAAGTCTTTTGCAGTTCTCTTCAAGATCGGGACCAGGTCTGAGAGATTTCCCTGATGTTGCTGGGCCTTCAAGTCCCAATGCAGAGCCCGCATATGGTAACAGGCATGTTTTACCAACACTGTGAGGGAATAGGGTGTATTATGTGGTGTGGTTGTGCAACCTCACCATGTAATGCACTTACCAACCCCTTTAGGACCAGTAGGTTTCACCTGTAAAACCCTCTGCTCAACCATGGTTAGCTGTGGCACCGAGCAGCAAAGAGTGCACAGAGGATCAAATGTAAAGCATTTAAACAGCACCAAAACAATTGAAGAAGAAAACAACACTCAAGAAATCTGACACCAATTTATAAAAATAGACTGTATTATTATAAGAATATAGACACTAAAATCAAAAAGATTCACTGGAGGGTTCTGGAGATACAGATTTTTCAACTCAATTTCACTTAGCTGCAAACAAACCTTGGCAAAGTCAATGAATTGGACCACTTAGAAACTTTTTCGAAGGAAAACATAGATAAGTATCAGTTTGGTTCATCAGCAGCACTTGGGGCGGCCAAATCTGACATGGAGCTAGTCAGCGGGACGAGCAAGGTCCTCAAGAACAGTTGCCTTCACATAAGAAGCAGTCCTTCAGCAGTTCCAGGTACTTTATCTGCATTGCAGTGGATTCTTATGGAGTGGCCCAGATGCAAGGGATGAAGGATGCTGTGGATGCCATGCGGTCAACGGGGCTCTTCCTGCAGGGATTCCTTGCTCCACGAAGGTGATGAGGGCATACTGGTTACAGGGTCGACGTCCCACAAAGTCCTCTCTGATCTGGCCGAAGGCCAGTCGTTCCTTGACTGCCAGTCACCCGTTGTGTCGGTCACAGGTCAATCCTTTATGGGTCAATGACTTGCCTTCTGAAGGTCCTAGTGAACTTTGGTGCAACTCTGTGTGTTGGGTCTTGGTCCTCCGTGCTGCATGGCAGCGGTGGTAGAAACTTGAAGACCTTGTGCTACCAACTTGCCCCAGCAGGCTTCTTCAAATGTTGTGTTCCTGTGCTGCTAACAGGAGACCAGTCAGCTGGTACTTAGAGTTGTCTTTGCTTGACTGGGCTCTGTAAACAGCTTCTTCTTGAGCAGGACACGGCAGGCACAGTCCTGCTCTTTGCTAGCCAGCAGGTGCAGTAAGTGCAGTCCTCGTTGGTGCAGTCTCTCTTTGCTGCTCCCTCGGTGCAGCAGGGCAGTCCTCCTTTGGTCCTTCTTCCAAGTCGGTCAAGATCTGACGTCTGGATGCCAGGTGTTTCCCCTTTAAACTTGGAAAGTGCCCTCACAGCAGGATACTGTTGTTAGCCAATGAGCTACTACGTTCCCTCCCACCTGGTGTACACTTCCTGTGGAGTGTTGAATCTGCCTATCCCAGGATGCACCATTCTTCCCACTTCCAAGATGGTGTAACTCCTCTTTCTGTGTACAGACCTCACTAGCCCATCCCCAGGGTGTGGCTACCTGAGGGCTACAAGCGTCTAAGGTGGAACCGGTTTGGCAACTGGTTTACTCTCTCTGCTCCCCGTGCCAGCCTGTCTGCCTAATCAATTGGGCAGCCCTCCTCCCTAGTGTGATACATCTGCCCTTCAAAGGCGGCATCCTCTTTGAAGACTGTCTTTTGGGGCTACTTCCTGCAGGAGGGAGGTAACCCCTCCCTGGCCTGTTATCCCTGATTGTTCTCTTTCCTGAGAGTTGTGGCATGTCTCTCCAGGAGGACAGAAAGCTGTCTCGCGGAACAGGCTCCAAGTGTGCCCGGGAAGGCACAGAAGTTTTAAAGGTCATAAAGTGGAAGCTTTTCTAAAGCTGCACACTGCAACAAGTTACATTAATTTCGAATTGAGATGCAAGTCAGACTTCATGTAACAAGTTGTTAATACATTATAGTACTCACTTTGGTCGCACTGTTCAGGAGTTAGCACAGCTGAGGGGTCAGCGTGTAATCCTCTACTTGTCAATTGTGCGACCAGTTCTTTGCATATTAAAAGCGGTAGTTTTGTGTGTTTACTGTCAGGGCGAGTAAAGTACATGTCTTGCCTGCGACAATATCGCACCCTTCCATAGGACTCAGCAGGCCTGCCAGAGGGGTGACTTACACAAATGTACAGGAAAAGTGTCGACTTTGCCATTGCTTTCAATGACCAAGTCAGGCTAGCAGTGCACGCCCACTCTATCAGTCTGCAGGGGCAGACTTGGGGGATTTGTTTTACTTGGGGGACCTCCAGTGCTGCAGGCCCTGGGGTGCCCCTCTAACCTACATGCCTTCTGTATCAGGGTACCATACATGAGGCACTTGCAGGTAAGTTAGCCATTTCCAGTTGGGTACAGAGCAATCAACATACATTTTAGGGTCAGGGCACTGGCACTGAGGTCTGGTTAGCAGGCCTCAGTGCACTTTTAGAGTTGAAAAATCAGCAGCAGCAGCCGAAAAGCTTGGTGGTGACCATGCAAAAAGAGGCATTTCCTTCCAAACAGGATACAGGAGGCGATAAGGCCATGCCTCCTCAGAGTCCATTTTACTGAATTCCAGGATAGAGGCTGAAACATCGGAATCATAGCCCAAATATCCTGGACTCGCCATTCCAGATGTTAAGCCCAAAACTGCACTGTATCCAGAACAGCTCTGATGAAAGGGAGCGTCTAAGAGGTAGTCGGGTGTGACTTCAGCAGGTTGATAGTGAACCCCAGCGAATGTAATAGGTCTGCCATAGACTAGAGGTGGGAGACGACTACCTGAGGTGACTCTACTTTCAACAGCCAATCATCGAGGTAGAGGAAGACTGGGACCCCTGGCCTCCGCCAATGTGCTGCAACCACTGTCATCACCTTGGTGCACACCTGAGGGGCACTGGTAGGACCAAGGAGAAGCACAGTTTATCCAGTATTAGGGGTGTCTTTCATAGATTCACATGCCTGAATCATTCCCCGTCGTCGAGACGGGAGCCTCCAGTACATAAAAAAGTAATGTCCTATAGACATACATAGAAAAAAATAGGCCTAAGGGCCTCCCCTTAGTAGCCTATCCTAGTCCTTATGTAAAAAGGACCAAACTCTTAGAGCCAGCCAATCAGCTATCACCTCCCTCTAGAACCTTCCTGGCAGGAGCCTCAGTCCCTCAGATTTTCTACCGCACGTTGTGCTAGGAAGTCTCCAGCCTGAGTTCTCCTCAGGATTTCTTTCAAACCAGATTGTTCACTTTTTTGGTGACTTTCTTCTTCAAGGATTGAACGCAGACCACTTCAGGCCTCTTATTACTGCAGTGAGTGTTTATTTCTTCTACAACTCCTGGCATGTCTGAATCCCAGAAGAAAGCCCTTTTCAGGGCTTGCTCTTCATGTGGGAAGAAGAGGCTTCATGTGGACGACAAGCATGACCTCTGCCTATATTGCCTTTATCCGGACCACGTCCCTAAGGACTGTAAAATATGTAGGTCTTTCCCTCACAAGACCTTGAGAGACAGAGAGGGTCGTCTGCTTATCTGGCTGGACAGGCTCAAGGACAGGGAGAGTGTGGTATCCTCAGAGGCGAGCTTTTCCGGAACCTCTGAAGTCTCCCTGAAGAGGCCGAGAGTGACATCTCCTGGCCCCTCAGACGCTCCTCCTATGAAGACACACAAGAAGTCTTCAGAGGCAAGATCTTCAAAATCTTCAGTGTCTGACAAGGACTCTCTGACTTTTAAGAAGCCTACCCTGTCGGCCAGCAAAATTGCGACACCTTCCTCAGCGCAAAAAAGGGCACCAGGTCATGTCTCCACAGCGGCGACAACCGTGTCCACAACGACAGCGTCGTCAGTCTTCTCGGCGACGACGACCACCCCTTCATCGTCGTCAGCAGGTACTCCTATTTCGTCTATTATACTGCTAAAACCGTCGTCGACGTCTAAGTCATCGTCGACGACGAAGATTGTCCCTTCAACGACGACGACATCGTCGATGAGGAGCCCACCGTCGACGGAAGAGTCGAAGACGAGGGCGTCGACGACAAAGGCATCGACGACGAAGGCATCGTCGACGAAGATGTCGACGTCGAAGGCATCGACGACGAAGGTCGTCGACGACAAATGAATCGTCGACGAGGAGAATATCGTCGACGGAGACACCGTCGGCGAAAACCATGCCGTCGACGACGGTATCGTCGACGGGAAAGTCGTCGTCGTCCATGGGTATTTCTGAACCAGGGCAGAAATCCGAACTGGTAGGAATGTCAGCACAGAAGACAGCAGGGGTTCCTGTACAGGCATCTGCATCTGCATCTGGCAAACTGACCAGACCACAGATTACACCGGAAACGACGTCTCCAAGTAAGGTGCAAACCAATTTGCCTATGGAGATTCTTCAGAGTGAGGAGTCGGAAGAAGAGCTCTTTGATCAGGCTACTTCCCCTTCTGAGCTTTACGTCAAATGTCAAAGCACGGACGAGGAACAGGAGGAGATGAGCGGGCAGGAACGCCCCGTCCGGGAACAGGTTCGCACGGAGGTCACCCCGATGGTATGCCTTCCCCTGTCGATCGTTAATGACCTCAAATACCTTATCCGGGACTACAAGCAACGTTTCCCGGAATCGCCAGCACTGGACACAGGGGGCCCAGTGCCTACTGCAAATCCACCAATGACAGCCCCAAAGCAATCACGACCAGCTACTCAGGTCTGCCACGAGAAACCGCCACCTCAGGTGATAGTGTCATCGGATGAGGAGGCTGAGGACATGGAAGAGGGGGAGGTCCAGGAAGACCAGACGGACCAGGATGAGGAGGAGGAGTATGTGGCATCCTCCCCACCACCGCGCCAAGCTGATTCACCGCCAGTGGATATTGGCGGTTTTCATAAGATAGTTGAACGAGCAGCGACGCGGTTTCATATGGTCATGGAATCGATGGAGACTGAGTGCTTCTTGCATGACTTTAAGGAGCAGACGAAGAAGACCACGAAGTCAATCCCAATCATTGACTTTCTCTGGGACCAGGGAAAGAAATTAATGCTGATGCCGGCTTCCGTACCTGCGGTTGTTCCACGCCTGGATAAAAAGTACAAAGCTCCATCCACGGCGCCAGCTTGCCTTAATGGACACCCGAAACCGGATTCGGTCGTGACCCAAGCGGCCCAGAAAAATTCTCGTAATCCTTCCTCTCCTCTGTCAGCCCCACCGGACAAGGAAGGCAGAAAATTGGACACAATTGGCAAAAGGTTTTCGACCACTTCGGCAATGACCATCAAGGTGGCCAACTCCATAGCCCTGTTAGGGCGTTATAACCGCCAACTTTGGGAGGATATAGCCCCATATTTAGCAGAGCTACCAAGCGCAGTTCAGGAGGAGGTCAAGGCACTACTTTCGGAGGGCCAAACCTCGGCGGCCGAGATCATTGATTGTGCCATAGACGTGGCCATGACAGGCTTTCGTCAACTGGCTGGGGCTGCAGTCCTGCGCCGGCAGGGATGGCTGAAGGCAACATCGTTCAGGCAGGAAGTGCAGACGAAGGTGCTGGACATGCCCTTCGACGGACAACATCTTTTCGGAGATAAAATTGACGAGGCGCTCCAAGCTATCAAGAAGGACACTGACACGGCTAGAGCGCTTGGAACCTTGCAGGCAAGGAATCAGTCCTTTCGGGGCAACAAATCTAGAGGCCAGTCCTCCTACAGAGGATCCTACCAGAATAGGTCCTCGTATTCCTTCCAGAATAAGACCCAGTACCAGCAGAAGCAGCAACAAGGTCGGCAGTCTTCTTATGGAAGATCTAACTTCAGGGGTAAGAACCAAAAGAGGGGCACCGGCGGACGCCAGTGACCAGTTACTCCAGCCAGTCCAGCTACCATCTCCCTCATCAAAAATTGGAGGAAAATTGACCCATTTCCTGGAAAATTGGCGCCTCATCACCACGGATCGCTGGGTACTCCAACTCCTAAGATTCGGCCATTCCCTAGAATTTACCACCATCCCACCTGCAACCCCTCCCCGCAGGTTCCCACACAAACATCTGCGACTGCTACTCCGGGAAATATCGGAGATGTTGAAGAAAGGAGCGATCGAGCGGGTTCCATCGGCTCAGAGGGAGAAAGGATTCTATTCCCGCTTCTTTCTGATACGCAAGAAAGAAAAGAAGTGGAGGCCCATTCTAGATCTCAGGGCACTCAACTCTTTCCTGAAGAGTCAGTCGTTCAGGATGGTGACGCTCCAAGAAATACTAGGCATTCTAGAAAAAGGAGATTTCATGACATCCTTGGATCTTCAGGATGCCTACTATCACATCCCGATACTCAGGGGGCACAGGAAGTTTCTACGTTTCGAGGTGGCAGGACAGCACTACCAATTCAAGGTCCTGCTGTTTGGCCTCAAATCCGCTCCGCGGATTTTCACCAAGTGCCTTTCTCCTGTGGCAGCTTTCCTGCGTCAAATGGGTCACCAAGTCTTCCCCTACCTCGACGACTGGCTGGTAAAGGCACCCACAGCTGCAGGCGCAACCAAATCCTCCAACGCCTGTACCAATCTTTTCCAACATCTAGGATTGACTCTCAATCTTCAGAAATCCTATATGTCCCCAACAAGAAGCATCACCTTCCTCGGGGTGACCTTGAATACGGAATGCGCGAGGGCATTTCCTTCAGAAGAAAGAAAAAACAAGATAATATCGCTGGCCACGGCGGTGGCATCAAGGAAGTCCCTAAGAGTTCGCACCTTCAAATCACTCCTGGGAATGATGTCTTCTTGTATACTCCTCATCCCTCACTGCAGGCTTCGGATGCGTCCATTGCAAGAAGCCAGTGGACTCAGAGTACGGGTTAGTTCGAAGACATTGTGAGGATAACACCGCGAATATCCAAGAGCCTCGAATGGTGGAAAGATAACAGGAATATGTCTATGGGACTGCCGTTCCTGCTTCCAGCAGCGCCACTTGTGATCACCACCGATGCATCTCTGGCGGGCTGGGGAGCTGTCCTTCAGGACCTCAGAGTAAGTGGCAAATGGTCAGATCAGGAGCAACATCTCCATATCAATCTTCTGGAGTTGAGGGCTGTGTATCTAGCGCTGCAAGCCTTTTTACCACGCATCCAGAACTCCCAGGTGCTCGTCAGAACGGACAACACCACGACGATGCACTATCTAAACAAACAGGGAGGAACGCGTTCGCTCACTCTATCACGCGAATCGCAAAAGATCTGGAACTGGCTTGTTCTCCATGGGATCACTCTCAGAGCGGACTATGTCCCGGGCAAGGACAACACCATTGCAGACGCCCTAAGCAGACAAAAATCCCTCTCCCACGAATGGGAGCTCGACGAGAATTCGCTAACACACGTATTCTCAGAATGGGGAGTCCCAGGAATCGACCTGTTCGCCACCAGGGAGAACGCCAAATGCCCAAGCTACGCAAGCTGGCATCCCCAACCAAGGTCGCTCGGAAATGCCTTTTCCATAGGCTGGTTCAGCGTATTTGCGTACGCTTTTCCGCCGTTCCCGATGATTTCCAGGGTCCTCAGGAAGATGAAGGCGGAGCCTTGTACCCTGATCCTAATTGCCCCGTTCTGGCCGAGGCAGCACTGGTTCTCGGACCTTCATCGCCTCTCCATCAGGACACCGATTCGTCTAAAACAGCACCCGAACCTGCTGACAATGTCCAACGGGCAGGTGCAATTCCCGAACCTGCAATCGCTCAGGTTATCGGCCTGGCTCCTGAGCACAGAGAGTTCTGTCATCTAAACATCCCGCAGGACTGCAGGGACGTGCTGGCAAAAGCGAGGGCGGATAGTACCAACAAAACCTACTCTCTCAAATGGAAACGCTTCTGCGTATGGTGTTCAGAGAAAGGCCTAAGACCACTCCATATCACACCTGAACAGATATTGCCATATCTACTACACTTGGCACAGTCGGGATTGGCGCATGCATCCATAAAGGTGCATCTGGCGGCAATTTCACGTTTTACCAGGACTTACAAAGGCCCGTCTCTCTGGTCCAGTAGGCTTATCAAACAGTTCCTCAAGGGACTATATAGGTCCTTCCCGAGACCTCGACGGGTCCCACCGACGTGGCACCTCAACTTGGTCCTTAACCAACTCATGAAGCACCCTTTTGAGCCCATTCATCGAGCTTCCATCAAGTACATCTCATGGAAAACGGCTCTGTTGCTCGCTCTAACATCTGCCAGGAGAGTCAGCGAGCTGCAAGCTCTCTCCATTCAGGAACCCTTCATGCAGTTCAAACAGGACAGGGTGGTGCTGAGGACAAATCCCAAGTTCATACCGAAAGTGCCTTCAGACTTTCACCTCAACGAGCCGGTGGTTCTACGTTCCTTCTTTGCAAACCCTACCACGGCAGCAGAAAGGACACTCCACTCTCTGGATCTCAAAAGGTGCCTTAAGTTTTACATAGACAAAACAAAGAGCTTCAGGAAGTCATCACAGCTATTTGTGGCCTACAGTAGGCCAAGGTTGGGTATGCCTCTAACAAAACAGAGCATCTCAAGGTGGATCTCCTCAGCAATAGCATTCTGCCATGACGGGGCCGGACGGCCTTTAAGAGACAGGGTGGAAGCGCACTCCACCAGAGCGATGTCCACATCAGCAGCGCTGTTCGCTGGAGTGCCGATTTTGGACATCTGTAGAGCGGCGACGTGGAAGTCACCGCACACCTTCTCCAGACACTACTGCCTAGATGCCGAACTTATGAAGGATGCGGCAGTGGGCCAGGCGGTGCTTCGCCATCTATTCCAGTGAGGTGAGCCTTCCAACATCCCGCCATCCTGGTATGCACATTCTTTACTGATTTACTGTTTTGACGTATGCCAATGTTTCAAACTGATATGGTAATATGTGTATTATCTAAAATATCTATATGGCATGTTACATCAGAAATGTGCATAATGTATTGCTAACTACTCTGATTCAGGCATGTGAATCTATGAAAGACACCCCTAATACTGGATAAGAAACGTGTTACTTACCTGTAACAGCAGTTATCCAGTATTGGTGTCTTTCATAGATTCACATGCAACCCTCCCGCCTCCCCTGGAAGGACTCACGTCTCTCTCTAACTATATTACGCCTACCTAGCTTGGTGCGTACGAAAATCTGAGGGACTGAGGCTCCTGCCAGGAAGGTTCTAGAGGGAGGTGATAGCTGATTGGCTGGCTCTAGGAGTTTGGTCCTTTTTACATAAGGACTAGGATAGGCTACTAAGGGGAGGCCCTTAGGCCTATTTTTCTCTATGTATGTCTATAGGACATTACTTTTTTATGTACCGGAGGCTCCCGTCTTGACGACGGGGAATGATTCAGGCATGTGAATCTATGAAAGACACCAATACTGGATAACTGCTGTTACAGGTAAGTAACGCGTTTCTAACTTATAATGTTCTTAGCCCACCATTAACTGCTGGTAATGTCGGTAGGCAGGTGGAACCGGGATTGGGAAATACGTGCCCTACAAGTCCAACGCTACTATCCAATCTCCAGGGTTGAGGCGGATAAGACTTGACCCATGGTGAGCATCTTGAATTTCTCTTTTTTCAAGAAGCAATTGAGAAGGACAGGATGAAGACCTCTGTTCTTCTTGAACACAATAAAGAAGCATGAATGGCAACCTCAACCTACTTCTGACACTGGCACCTTCTTGGCCCTTTTGGCCGCAAGGGCCAGTACTTCCTGTTGCAAGAGCGCAAGGTGGTCCTCTGTCAGATGTTCTGGGGACAGTGGAAGTGGTGTCGAAGTCTGTTGGAATGAGAGGACATAACCCCATTGGAAAATCTGAAGCACCCATTTGTCTGAAGTGATCTCCCTTCATTGAGACAGATAGTGCCAGATTCTGCCACCAACCGGATGCCCTTGCTGGCTCGTGGACATAGTACAGAGGCTTTGACTGTGCAGCTGCCAGGTGCAGATTGGGCGGATCCCTCGCTCTGGGGCCAACGAGACTTGTGGGAGTCATGTCTGTTGCCTGGAAAGGACTGAGTCTGCTGGCCGTAGAAGCTAGGCGGAAATGGACATGGATGATAACCCCTACCATATCCACAGAAGTGTGGAATGCTGCTGTTGTGGGCCAACCGTGCGCGCCGACTTAGCAAAGGCCCTACTGTCCTTGAATGTTTCCAAGGCCGAATCCGCCTTATCGCCAAAAAGGCAACTTCTTTTAAATGGCATATCCATAAAAGATGCCTGGACATCCCCAGGGCAGCCAGTATTCCTCAAAGAGACATGATGTTGGAGCACCACTGTCGAAGCAAGGGCTCTGCCCAGTGAGTTGGTTGTATTCAACCTGCATCGGATCCAACCTGCATCGGATCATGAATTTCGCTGCTTCTCTTCCATCAGCAATAGCTTGGAAGAGTATGGTCCAATCCCCATCTTGAACCATATGCAGCATTTGCGCAACCTTATCCTACACAGTATGGGGATATTGATCCAATAGCATGCGGTAATCACAGACTGCAGTGGTTGGCTGGTGGAAAAGAAAATACACTTATCAAAGGTATCCAGCCTCCTGGATTCCCTATCCAGTGATGTGGTAGGGAACGCACCATGATTGATCCAAGAGGTTGACGACTGGACCACCAAACTCTCAGAGGTGAGGGCTGGGAGAGGAAGGCTGGGTCTCCAGGAGCAGGGTGATGGCGGTGAGCAATAATCCTGTGCAGTTCTTGGCCCATGCCTTGAGCAGGACATCAGTTCGGGATTCTTTAAAGAGTAGTAAGCGTTCTGAAGGAGATACCCTCGGCTGAAGCACCTTTGTCAAGACGTTGGTCTTGACCTAGACCGTGGGCAGCGTTAGGTCCAGGACCTCAGCCGCCCTCCAGACCTTCATGGCCACTGAGAGAGGAGTCCAGAGTGTGGTGAGGTGTCCAGACCACTGTCATCAGCCAGGTCCTCATACCAGTTGTCATCCGTCATGGACTCTGCTCGGGGGTCAGAATAGCTATAGGGTTCCTCAGATCCCCTCCACTCATGTTCCTAAGCGGGCCCTTCAGGGAAATAGGGCTCCATCTCTGATTCAGACTGTGTGGCCCTGGTTAGTGCTGGACCTGACATCGTGCAATGCAGAGTCTGGCCTGTATTGGAATCTTGAATCATAATGGGTTTGCCCCACCAACAGGCATCGGTGGCACAGAGAACGGTGCCAGTGGAATGGTCCCCAGAAGAGGTCACAAAGCCAAAGTCCATCTGGATCCACCAAGAGATCCTGAGTTGTTGACTGGCGCTGAGGGTAGACTGACGGCCGTGCCCCAGTCGAAGACCCTCCTGAACCCATGGGGCCTCAGGATGCTTCAGAAGGGTTCAGCTGCCCAAAAAATAAGCATGTAGTGCACTAGCATGTCCAGTTCAGTTGCCAGGAGGGCCACGAGAGAAACCGGCTAAAGATGTTATGGGTCCATTTCTCTTTTTCCTCAGAAGGTGTATGCTCTTGTGCTAACTGAATTTTCAGAATGGTCCAAGGTGCGAATGGTGGGATGTGTGTCGACAGAAGTGGTTATAACTATTAGAGGATGTTTTTGTTGAGAAGGCATTCCTGAAATATTGGTGTCTGGTAATAGAGTACAGTTTAAATCTTAGAAAATACAGCAACGTCTGCGTTCAAGTGGAAATAGGCATTCACACATGGCCATGTGCCACCCCAAGACACGGGCAGATTTATCAATATTTCACTGCAGCAAGACACCTTTGACTGCCTAGTACCAAATATTTCTCCTTGTTACACCTCCCCTGGGAAGGCGTAGCAATTTGAGGCATTACCAGGTCTACCACTCATGGTAAATATGTGAATGCACCAAAATTCATGGTGGATGTTTGAGAACACCCACGCTGCACCCATGAAATGCCTCGTGGTGTCGTCCGCCCGCCTTATTTTGAGTGTGGTGGGGGGACCACCACTAGACCACTGCCTTTGCTGGGATCAAGGACCCACTGCGGTGGTGGTCTGCAAACAGGCAGAATATAATGGTGGTTCTGATGCCGGCACCGCCGAGCATATTAAGACATGCATATCCTCTGCCCTTTTAATGGTGGGGACCCCGTCATGAAAAGGATGGCAAATATGCAGGTTAGGGGTCCCTAACAGGGCCACTGGCTGAATCTGATGCATGTGGAGGGGGCATATGTTGTGTCCCCCTGGAATTGCACCCTAGTTCTTGCACTGTTGCATGCACAACATGCTGCATGCCACACCATGCAGAAACATGCTGCAGGCACTCTCACAGCAGCAGTATGCTGTTAAAGCTCTCCTTGAGCCTAACACAGCCACCGCCCTGAGACCGCCACGACACAAAGTTGTGCTATGCACTGCTTTGCATTACTTTGCATCAAGGAGGTGTTCCAGTGGTGATGCATGGGCATTCTCATGCAACCACCCATGGGGTTTGACGCGGATTACTATCTGCAAACATTCATGGATTGAGATTTATGCCAAAATCTTACACCTCCTAAAGGTAGGCATAACGAGGAGAAATATTTTCATTTCTACTTGTTTTTCAAGCTGTGTAGGAGTGCTGCATTGTACAGCACCTGTACAAAATGGAAAAAGTCTTAAAGCATTGGTTTTTGTACTGGAAATAAACCCTTCTAGTACAAAACATATGCTTCAGAGAACGCACATTTGCTTGCACTATGACGCAAGGGTGTGTGCGTTGGCACATGGTTGCCAAAAGTGCACCAGAGATCGGGAGAGAAAATGCACCATACTAGTGCATTTTTATCTGGACCTACATATAGATGGTGTTTTATCACAATTTGAAATAAAGCGCTGACACTGGTTAATGCAGAGCTTTGTACTTACAGACATTTTTGACTGTAATATTTTCTGGTATCAAACATGCACTGGCTGTAGCAGTATTTTATTGGCATTGTTTTATAAGGGCTTACTCCTTTGCTGTGGTACAACCTCATTTTGTTAGAACTGAGATGTGGATGATGAAACAATGACCCAGTCACTTACCGGTAATCTCCATTACCACAAGCCCTTCCTTGTTATAGTCCTCAGCTTTCTATCACCCGCCAGGAGAGGCAGACACCCCACAAGGTTTATCATTATTCTGTCTTTTACTTGTTTGTTAGAGGAAATGGGAGGGTGGATCCCTCTTATTAGGATTGTGAGAAGGGAAGAAGAGAGACGCCTAGGTTAGGGACCAGAGAGCTATTCCATGTACTTTTATGCTTGGATAGGGATTTTCTTTGTGTGTGATGTAGCCAAAACTCATAATGGCAGGAGTGAGATGAGGAAGACTAAGGGGCATATGTACAACAGAATGGAGAAGCGTGGCATTAAGCAAACATTGCTAATGCCATGCTTCTCCTTTCTGAAAACAAAGGGATGTGCCGTATTCACAAGAATGCGGCGCACCCCTGCGTTTCTCCTAGCCTGGGAGCTTCCTGCTGCCGAATGGAGCCAGGAAGAAGAGGATCAGTCCAGCTTCATTTACGTGCAAAATCATGCTATTTAAGGGCACTGTTTGCTGTACTGCAGGATTTTGATCCCGATTTAAATGCTGTGGCTGCCTTTTTGGAAGCTACTAGAGCATTTGACACACTGGAATGGAACTACCTTCGTACCATTCTCTGCCAAAGGGGCCTTCCAGTAAAGTTTCTGGCCTGGATCAAGTTAGTAAAGTTTCTGGCCTGGATCAAGTTACTGTACACCAACCCTGTGGCAGCCTGCGCAGTAATGGGACAGTATCAACGCTCTTTGAGATCTTGCGTGGCACCAGGCAGTGCCCACTGTCACCGCTTTTGTTTACCTTGGCCATGGAGCCCCTGGCATCCCAGCCTAGACAACACTATAGAGCACAAGCTGTCTGATATTGAAGTAGACATCTTCTCATCTCACTTTATGCAGACAACATGACTCTTTATTTGCGAGAGCCACATCTTAATTTAAATAGAATACTGAGTGAATGTATCCGCTTTGGCAATCTCTTAGGTGTAACCATTAACAGAGTTGGGGGGGGGGGGGTAGGGTCGGGAGTCACAGCGTTTTATCCACTCACATCAAACACCCCTCAATACTCCCCAGACTTACCTCTTGAATGGTGTGCTAATCGTCTCAAATGCTTGGGGATATGGATATATCGAGATAGGGATGAGGTAATTGGCGCCAATTATTGTGTAAAGCTAACCAACATTACAGACTGTAGAAAATGATTGGAAGCAGCCGGGTCAAAGGAGACTGCACCACCAGAGTCAGTCACTAGCAATATGCAATATTGCCCACCTCAAACGTTCTGCTGCTTGCAGAACGTAAATATATACTTGAAAATAGATTGGTGAGAGACAATATAATGACACAGGTAAACCAAGTAAACAAAATATTACAGCACAAAACAAGTCACATATCAATGTTTTGTATCTTCTGTCTTTTATTTTCCTTGTACTTCATAAAAACAGCCAGCCAACGCGTTTCGCCCAAACATGGGCTTCTTCAGGACTGTAATGGCATACAATACAAGACCATTTTTAAAAAACAAGCAAAGCAAAAAAGAAACAAAAGATCATTCTCTTAGAATGACTATACATTAGTGGTAGACAGAGGAAAATGTGGGAAAAAGACCCAAGTGTATTGAACCAATGGTTGTGTAATCAAACCACATTTCGAAACCACGTGTGATATCAAAAAAGATACATGAGCTAAAATTTCACACCCGTGAGAGATGAAAATACCTAAGCAGTGAATGATTCGAAGTCAAAGAAAAATCGTGATTAGAACCGAGTGAAAACAAAAAAAATGTGGAAAAAAGGGAAAATGAAAATAGGTTAGAAGAGGAAGAAGGGAGAAAGAAGAGAAACATGCCTTTAACCCAAAGTAGGCATGACTACGACGCAACTACAATGGCTAATAAGGCTTACCAAGAAAGTGTGAGTGTAGGATGTGTCTTCTGGCGAGCAAGTCAACGAGCAATAGGACATAGATTCTGTCAAACTATATTGGACAGAAAAACCTTTTATTAATAAACGTTTGTGACCAATAATACAAAGAAAAGCACAGACTGAGAAGCCAATGTAAGTGTAAACATACCTAAAGTATGATGAAATGACGCTCAATGAGGCAAGAGTATTCGATCAATGTCTGTGTAAAAACTAATCTGCAGGGAAAAACAATCTCAAATCAGTAAGCGTTCTCAAAATCCCCAAGGAACATAGAAAAATAACAAGCAAAAAAAATCGGCCCTTTTCATTCAAAAAAACTCCTATATGGCACATGTCACTCTACTAGAATATCCTAAGCCCATGTCTTCAGAGAGATCGTATAAATACGGAAGAAGAAAAGAGGCTGCTAACCTCCGAAGGCGAACTTCACAAAAAACGACAATAAAGAGTGCAACTATTAAGCAGCACGAACTGCTGAAATATCTAATATATCGCGTGTGTATCAGAGCAAGTGGTTCAATGAAAACGCGCTGTGTGTGTAAGTATCGGAATACATTATAGTAAAATCCAACCTAACGTGAGCAATAACTCTACATATGTGGATAAAACGGCACATTGCATCTGAGACAAAAATAAAACGGTAACTAAAACGAAAGGTTGAAAGTGCGCCACCAATCTGGTGACACCAAAAGAGACCACAACCAAAGTGCGAAAAACATCCGACCGCGACCAACAGATGCCCCCGTCTGTTATGTTAGCCTCTATGCCACACAGCATTTATTAAGGAGTACCGGGGGATTCATAAAAACTGATTGTGAGCTATACCGTATGCCCAACAAAGCAGTATTGCCAGAGTCCAGGTATCAGTCCACACAACTTAATACACAACTCGGCAGCCAGATCGGTGTCATCCGAAGGGCTGTCGAGAACAATCCTCAATTAACCAAAACTACATGCAGTCAACTTACTGAATGTCTGTATTGGCCACATCCAAAAGGCCATCCGGAGCCGTCTCCGTAAGCGGCGTCCCGTGTCTAGCCCGGTAAACAAGAAAAGTGTACTTAGCGGCTAGAGAGCCATTTAAGGCATTGGCAATCACCAGACCGCCATACAGGAAGTAAATTTGACGAAGCCCTTCCGGGATCAAAAACGTGAACGAAAAAAACAACTAGAACGAAAATCGAAATGGCTGACAGAACCTTACTTCCGGTTCCATGCCTCCATTGAAAGTTGGTCACCATCTTTTAATCAGCAATATGTTCGAAAACACCGAGTAACTAGTGCAAAGTATTAGATGCACATTGCGTTATTTAGACGACAAACTGTAATCTAACATAGGAGTACCAAAAAATTCTGAATAATAATGGTCACAAATTCCTCATTCCTTAGTTGAATAACAGTGTTGGCAGCACAATAAGCATCTTACTGTAAAAAGTGCAATCAGCAAAAAACAACACACGATCTACTCGCCACTTAAGGCAAAGGAAGAATTACTAGTCGTAATGAAATGTATATGAATAAAGAGAGGAGAAACAGAGCAAAACCAGCAGAAGCGTCACATTAGATACCATTGTTAAAAATTGTTTTTACATTTTTTAGAACAATAGCCAATATTTGTGGGATGATTGAAAGCAAGAACCCACTATTGTGTAATAATTCCAGAAAGTGGAAACAGAAAAGCACACTGAATCAAGGATAATGAAAGTAATCTTGCCACAAAAAAGGAACCCACAGTGATGTAAGTGTCAAAAGTATGCAACCAATATGGTGTGAACTAGAAACGCAGAGCTCATAGGGTCCATGACAGAGTTGCAGTAAAACATATTTTCCACATAGTTGCAGCTTAAGTTACACACCCAATTTGAAAGAATTATATTTCAAACAGTATGTTATATGTACATATATAAAAATAAACAGGAGAAGGTATGAGGACAACACAGATCAAAAATGACAAAGAAAGGACCCTGAAACAGTAATCTGACACTGATCAACGATATACACATGGGAACATCAAGTGGAAATCTTACGTTCTATTGACAATGGCCACGCTTTGTTTAGAGAAAGTAGTGTAGTTCCCTATCGGCATTCAGGCCCTGAGTTGAAGAACGTAAAGTACAAATCCACCTAGCCTCCAATTGCCTCAGCATGAGTGCCCTGTCTCCATCCCTACTGTTACTTGTGATAGTATCAATACAATGGAACTTGAACCAAGCCCGGTCCACACCCACTGTACATTCATGCGAGACAAGGGCATATGAATTGTCCCCATTTAAGGCAGCTCTACGATGTTCCTGTATTCGAACCTTCAATTGTCTGGTCGTGCTGCCTACATAAATTTTGCCACAGATGATGACATAGACAACAGAGGTAGTGAGACAATTGATGAAATGTTCAATCTTGTGTTTAGCAGTACTGTTATAACTAAACGTTGATGTTTTTTTACATCCCAAATGACAGATATTACATGTACTGCATACATAGAATCCAGTGGGTTTACTCAACCATGCGTGTTGTTTAGTAATCTCCTGTAGGGTATAGCTAGGGCATAACACATCCCTAATCGTTCTGCTTTGTCTAAATGTCATGGATTGGTCTTTCAGTGATCAGGTCATCAATTCCTGGTACCCCTTTTAGAAGCGCCCAATGTTTACCCAGAGACTTAAAAACCTCGTGGTTTAATGTTGAATAGGTGGTAATGAAGGACAATCTCTGAGTCTCATGATCAATTTTCTTTTTCTGGCAGTTTAACATGCCCGCTCTTTTGATGTTCTGCACTTACTAACCGCAGTCTCAAGTAACTGTGCATGATAGCCTCTTCTTTTTAGTCTGTCTGTGGTCTTTCGAGTGTTCAACAAAATTACCATCTTCACTACAATTTCTGCGAATCCGCAGAAGTTCCCCATACGGGATTGCTTTCTTTGTCGAGGGAGGATGTGAGCTGGTGAAATGTAGAATACTGTTGACTGCTGTTTTTTCCTATGTAAAGTACTGTGAATGGTACTTCCTTTAATGTACAGTTCCAGATCTAAAAACTGAATTCTTGTTTGGGACATTTCAAGAGTAAACAAAACATTCAGAGCGTTGTCATTAAGGAAATGATGACATTCCTTAAGTTCAGTGCCTGTGCCAGTCCAAATGATAATATCATCAATGTATCGGCCCCAGAATTGGATATGTTTAGTCCAATCTGAGGCCGCTACGGACCATGCATGGGTGCGCTCCACCCACCCCATAAAGAGGTTGGCGTATGAAGGCGCAAACTTAGAACCCATAGTAGTACCCTGCTCTTGTTTGTAACATGTGGTGTTAAACTTGAAAAAAATATTATCTAGGATTAAATCTATCATCCCTAATATCATCAAGTTGTGATCAAACAGACTGGCATGTCTAGTGGAAAGATAAAAATCTACAGCTATTTCGCCAAATTCTCGTTTGATACACGTATATAGGGATTCCACATGTTGTCATTCCATTCCAAATCCGAAAATGTATTAAGTAGGTCAGTACTATCCCTGATATACGAGGGCAAATTGATGACTAACGGCTGCAAGAATGTATCGACAAACTTAGCCAGAGCCTCTGTCATAGAGCCAATGCTCGAAATGATAGGTCGTCCCGGTGGAAATGGCATTTTCTTATGTACCTTTGGGAGCAAGTAGATGCAAGAGTACTTAGGGTTACTTATAGACAGAAACCTGTATTCTGTATCAGATATAAGACCCAACTCTTTCCAATGTGTTAGTTGCATATTGATCTTGATGGTAGCAGCAGTGCAAGGGTTAAGAAAAAGCTTGGTGTAGTGTGTGGTGGTGTTGAGCTGTCTTTCAACCTCCTTTTCGTAGTCAGTCCTGTTCATAATGACAACATTCCCTCCCTTATCAGCCTCACGTATTATGATGTTGCTATTATTGCGTAAATCCAGCATAGCTATTCTCTCCAGAATTACAGACTGGATATCGCTTCCCTTGTCGGGCCGCGTAGCCCCGATGAAGATGGTCTTGTTACCAAAATTGCTGTATTTGTTTCTAAACATCCTAATCCCACTCATTAAGACATTCTTCATTGTGCTGCAATCACAATTGGTCAGGCTAGCTTGGGCAGGCAAACAACCTTGCATCAGATGGGTAACATTGGGTTTGAGACGCCGGATATGCAACTTTATTGCCAGATTTGGTGGACTAATGCATCCACTTTATGGACCTGTGTTTGACCTTATGGGCACAGGTTCAAATCCCGGTGGGTCCACTCACTCATTTTATCGACCTCAGAAGGATGAAAGGCTACCATTGAGTTGGGTAACAAACATCTGTTATTCAGCGCCAAGATACCCTTCTGGGTGAGAGTGCACTTCACAAATACCCATGTTTATTACCACTGCGCTCAAGCGCATTATGTAATATACTGGTACCAACCAATTCCTTTTCTTCTGCACTCAGCCATAGAAGTGAATTATATGCCCTCCCCCCATCCTTTTTTATGGGCATTCTCCAGTTGAAAGACACAAAGGGACCCATCTAATGTGGCTTGAACAAATAAAGCATGGGAGTAAACCCTTCACAAATTAGGAAAAATGGTCCTGTATTCCTTGTGGCTCCCACTTGACTATCCTTACTTACTGCCGGTTACGCACAAAGCTTTGGTACGTAACAAGGGCCATATTTAACAAATATTCACACAGTGCAGCAAGCCACCTTTCTGCGCTGTGTGAAAGAGAGAGGGTGGGAATGCACTGTACTTAACATTATACGATGCTTTCCTGCTCTCTGCGCTGGTGCACAAACTGCTGCTTAGCTCCAACACCAGCACCATTCTGCAAGGGTGCCTGTGCTGTAGGGAGGATTGTTTTTGTGCAGACGTGGCACAATGCAACACACTCAGAAAGACGAAACAACATGGAGAAATGAAGATATTTCCCCTCATTGCACCTCTGGTGGGGAGGTGTGCAATTCTGACGCATTCCCAGGTCTACCAGTGTTGGTAAAACGGAATGTGTCAGAATGCATAGATGGCTGAATGTGTGGGAAGACCCACGCTCCACACATGACGCAGACAAACGCAAGGCAACAATTTGTTCTGCCTTCCGTTACTCTAGATTTATCAAGCCACACAGGGCCACACAAGGTGGCCTAGTGTGGCTTGGTAAATCTCATTTTAGGTCTTGCATCGCACTGCGTCCCCTTGCAGGATGACGCTAAACCTTTCTTAAATTTGGCCCCCAGTTAAAAGCAAAGGGGTCAACACACTGTGGAGATCTCTACAGAGAAGTCAGATTTCTCAAGCCGAGTACATGAGAAGGTCCCCTGGGATGCCCCTTGAGGTATTTACATATTACCAATTCAATCAATCAATCAAGGCATTTGTAAAGCGCGCTACTCACCCGGAGGGTCTCAAGGCTCTGGGGGGGGGGGGGGGGGATCCGCTACTGCTCGAACATTCAGGTCTTGAGTTGCTTCCTGAAGGAGAGGTGGTCTTGGGTCCGGCGGAGGTGGATGGGGAGGGAGTTCCAAGTCTTGGCTGCCAGGTAGGAGAAGGATCTTCCTCCCATGGTGGCTCTTCGGATGCGTGGAACGGCAGCGAGGGCGTGGCTGGTCGATCGTAACTGGCGGGTGGGAGTGTAGAAGGTCAGGCGGTTGTTGAGGTATCTGGGGCCCATGTCGTGGAGGGCCTTGTGTGCGTGGGTGAGGAGTCGGAACGTGATTCTCTTGCTGACGGGGAGCCAGTGCAGGTCTCATAGGTGTCCAGAGATGTGGCTGTGTCGGGGGATGTCAAGGATGAGTCGTGCGGAGGCGTTCTGGATGCGTTGGAGTCTTTTCTGTAGTTTGGCTGTGGTTCCGGTGTAGAGGGTGTTTCCGTAGTCCAGTCGGCTGGTGACGAGAGCCTGGGTGACCGTCTTTCTGGTTTCGGTGGGGATCCATCGGAAAATCTTTCGGAGCATGCGTAGGATGTTGAAACATGATGATGAGACGGCGTTAACTTGTCTGGTCATCGAGAGGGAGGTGTCCAGAATGAAGCCCAGGTTGCGTGCGTGGGCCGTAGGTTTGGGTGCGCTGCCCAGGGCGGGGGGCCACCAGGAGTCGTCCCAGGCGTAGGGTGATGATCCCAGGATGAGGACTTCAGTCTTGTCTGAGTTCAGTTTCAGGCGGCTGTTCATCATCCACTCGGCTACGTCTTTCACCCCTTCGTGTAGGTTGGTTCTGGCGGTGGCTGGGTCGTTGGTGAGGGAGAGGATCAGCTGAGTGTCGTCGGCGTAAAAGCAACTGCAGGGGCTCCCTCCCCGATTTTCAGATGGAACACTGCCCCGGTCTCCCTACATTCAACATGCTACATCACTCAGTACAGTCCATGTCTGTGAGGAAATTGGGTGTATTCTATGGTGTGGTTGTGCGACCTTTCTGGGTAATACACTTACCAACCCCTTTTCGGTCCAGTAGGTTTCATCCATAAAACCCTCTGTACAAACCTGGGTAGCTGTGGAACTGAGCAGCAAGGCTTACGCTAAGGAACAAATGGTAAGCATTTAAATAGCAGCTTTACAATTTAAGAAATCAACACAACACTCAAGAAATCAAACAGCAATTTATAAAGACAGACTGTATTTTTATAAGATTTTGGACACTAGAATAAAAAAGATCAACCGGAGGGTTTTGGAGATATAGATTTTACAAGCAATAATAAATCAATAAAATTTCACTCCACCGCGAAAAAGTCTTGGCAAAGTCAACACTTAGGTAAGTGTCAATGCGGTTGGTTAGAAGTACTTAGGGCGACCAACTCTGGCAGGGAGCAAGTCAGGAGGACCAGCAAGGTCCTCAAGAACAGTTACCTGCACAGAAGAAGCAGTCTTTCTGCAGTTCCAGGTACTTTTTGTTGCCATTAGGCCTGGTCGGAGTTCACGGAGTTATGCTACGTGGAACTCGGCTGTGCTCTGTGGAGTTCCGCAAGCTGCGGAGTGCGGTATGTCATGCTGCTTTTTAGCACAGGGATATTGTCCCGTGACCGTCACCATGCGCAGCGCAAGAGGCGCTTCTTTCTGTCACTTGAATAGCTGTTCTACTCGAACGGCAGCTTCCTCAATGAGAGCAGCAGGTTTCTCAATGCAAGCGGTAGTGACCTGCTGCGACCGCCCACATTGAGAAATCTTGCCGGGAGGTAGTCTAGTGTATGATTTTCCTCACTTGGCAACTTAACTTTGTCGAGCTGCGAGAGAGAAAAACTCCGCAGAGTTTTTTGGAACGCCGCGCTCTACGCGGATTGGGCAAAACTCTGCAAACTCCGCCGGTGGAGCGGAATTCACCACCTACCCCTTGTTGCAACGAATTCCTATGGAATGGCCCTGATGCAAGGGATGAAGGATGCTGAAGATGCTCCAAGGATGCTGTGGATTCAATGCGGTCAACAGTGGTCTTCCTGCAGGGGTTCCACGGTCCACGAAGATGGTGAGGGGGTCCTGGTTGAAGAGTCAATGTCCAAAGAACAAATCTCCGGTCTGGCCAAAGTCCAGTCGCCAATGGACTACCAGTCACCTGCTGTTGCGGCCAATCCTTCCTACATTGATAATTTGCCTTCTGAAGGTCCCCTCAACTCTCCGACAGCTCTCACAGGCAACTCTGTGCATCGGGTCTTGGTGCTGCATGGCGGTGGAGGAAAACTTTGGACTGCCAACTTGCCCCAGCAGGCTTCTTCAGTTGTTGTGTCCCTGTTCTGCAAACAGGAAGCCAGTCAGCTGGCCCTTGGAGTTCTCTTGGCTTGAGTGGGCTCCGACAACAGCTTCTCTCGGAGCAGGCTTCAGAAGGCACAGCCACAAGGTGTAGCAGATGCAATTCGTTGGTGCATCTTTGCTGGTCCCTCGGTGAAGCAGCGCAGTCATTCTTTGGTCCTTCTTCCGAGGTGTTCAAGATCTATGTACCAGGGGTGCCCTGTTTATGCTTGGAAAGTGCCGACAGGATGCATTTGGTAGCCAATGGGCCACCAGGTTCCCTCCCATCTGGCGACCACGTCCTGTGGAGTGTGGCATCTATCCCTTTATGCACCATTCTGCCCATTCCCAAGATGGTGAGACCCCTCTCCTGATTAACAGACCTAACTAGCCCACCCCTGTGGTGTGACTACCTCAGGGTTACATGCCCCTAGGGAAACCAGTTTGGCAACTGGCTTCCCCTCTCTGCCCCCCATGCCAGCCTGTCTACCTGGCAATGGGGCAGCCCTCCCCCTGGTGCTAGACATCTACCTTTCAAAGGCAGCTTCGCCTTTGCCTTTTGGGTCTAACACCCAAGTGGCTTCCTGCGGGAGAGAAGTGTCGCCTCCCTAGCCTGCAAACCCCCATTGTTCTTCCTGCGAGCCGGCTCCATGTGTGCCCGGGAAGGCACAAGAGTTATAAAGGCAACAAAGTGGCAGCTTTGCTAAAGCTGCACCCTACAACAAGTTACATTAATTTGGAATGGAATTAGTTATTTGATACCCTGAAGGGCCTACTTTGGTCGCACCATTCTGGAATTAGCACAGCTGAGGGGTTAGAGTGTAACCTTGTTCTCGCCAATTGGGCGACCAAGTCTGTGTCATATGTTGCACCCTGCCTTTAGGGCTTGGTAGGCCGGCCAGAGGGGTGACTTACAAACATGTCCGTGGAAGTGGTGGCTTTGCCATTTCTTCCAAAGGCAAAGTCAGGCTAGCAGTACATGACTGCTCTACCAGTCTGCAATGGCGGACTGGGGCACTTTTTTTTTTCTTGGGGAACTTCCAGGGTGGCACATTCAGTGCTACAAGCCATGGAGTATTCCTTTAACTTATACACCCTGGTTACCAAGGTTCCATTTACTAGGGACTTACAGGTAAGTTTGCCCTTTTCATTTGGGTGCAGCCAATTCGACACACACTTTAGGGTCAGGGCACTGGCACTGAGGGCTGGTTAGCAGACCTCCTGCACTCTGAATCAAAAAAAAAAACCCGCAGCACCGGTCGAAGAACTTGGGGGTGACAACACAAAGAGAGGCATTTCACTACAATGTCATCTAAACATTTTGTTTTGTCCCTTTATGGCGTGGCACAAGCGGAGTGCCCAATTCCCCAAATGCACGTCCTCCAGTAATCGGAGTCAGAGCTCGGGATAGAGATTGCCAATGAACAGTGGTAGTTTTACTGTACACAGATGGGTCAATTTTCCCTCAGCAGCTGCCTCCATATAATACACTACAAGCTTTTAGAGAGTGTATTATACCCATACTAGCTTGTACAGGTTTGGCCTGCGCCTAGATAATAGATGTGATAGATGCAGGGTGGCGGATTTTCTTCTGGCATGGTCATGCGGTGCAATACATTCCTATTGGCTTGAATTACAGGCAGTCCTAATCAGCACGATAAGCAGAAGTATCCAGCTCTCCACTATGGTGGCCCTACTGGGATATGTGAGGGATGTCCCGGCCTCTTTCAGGAGATATGTGGCACTAGCACAGTTATTGGCTAAGAGGCAGATGGCTTGCAGCTGGGGAATAGACCGAGCGCCAAAATTAATATAACTTACAATCAACAACTGACTCTCTATGCTGCATTACTGCCATCCATGTCCAGGCCCCGAGATATTTGGCAACTACTGCATACTTACCTGCTTGCCCTTCTATCCGTCATCCCCTGGTGTATTGAAAGGAACTTTTGGTCAATAACCGGGTGCAATGGGATGGTGGGTGCACCCAGCGCCCGTCGCCGCGGACACTGGACTGATGTTCAATCTGGATATCACATAAATCTGCTATCAAGTGAACTGTAAATTATGTTTATTGGGGTCATCCTGGTAAACAGTGCTGGAGTGGAGGGGGAAACGAGGTCACTTTAGCACTGGCCAGTTCCCTGTTGTAGACATTGTTGTTTCATACTTTGAAACTTATGAATAAAAATAAAATACAGCTGACAGAAACGATTAAAAAAAAAGAACTTACCTTAAGATGACTTGGGATACTTTGTTTGCAGGCAGAGAAGAATGGGATAAGACGAGTTTGGTCATTAACCTTTATGGTGACTTAATTATTCCAACCCTAGAGGCTCTTTCCCTACTCCTAAGCAGTTAGCATGCGACTCCTAGTAGGACTGGAAATTGCATTTAAAGTTATTACTACAGAGCACTGCATGGCTGATGCGGCTTACGGATGAGCACACCTACGCAGCCAGACCACTCACCCCCTTCCCTTCGAATCAAACCCTTGTAGGGATGGAAGACCACATATGGCAAGAAATGCTGTGCCAGCATGCGCACTAGAGGAACTTGATATTTCTAGTGATATCCGGTATCAGAGCACATGGCTTTGCTAGTCAAGGTGCACTCAAAGACTTCCTCTACCAATAATCGGGAGTGGCTACTGTGCCCTCGTACAAGTCTATGGGGACTGAGATGGTTGGGGAAGCCGATTTTAGATCATGGTTATAGGCATGTTACTTGTACTTTATGGTGATGGTGCCTGCCAGCCCTCTTTTGTAAAATGCTCCCAACCCCCCATAAGGGGGTAATTTACTTATCTCTCCCACCCCACACACACACCTAAGGGGGTTATACTTCTGATTAAGTTTATTCTTTTAAGGAAGTTTACTACTTTCTGTATTCACAAACTCGGAGTGTATATTTATTACCAACGTATCAGTCACGTGTCTTCACCCTCAAAACACGCAACTAGAGTGCTCTTGTGGGGACAGGTGACGTCAGCCACTAAACCACCCTGATCCCATCCCCATTAGTGAGCCTGCCCTTTTCCCACATAGTCCTGTCTCTCTCCCACATTTAATATTAAAATCTATACTTGCATATGCAGGGAACTAATCAGAACTCCGCACATACAAGTACAGGCAAATCTTACACTTTACAGTAGTTGTGTAGTACTACAAAGTGCACTTTGTGAATCTGGTCTGTAGTGTGTAGATAAAAGATGGGTTCAGAGTAACTGGTGGCCTGTGGAGGACATGGTGATTGCTGGACAATATGGTGTTCTTGGGTTTGACTATCCTATGAATGCGACAACTTGCATGCTTCTGTTCCTCGGTCCATGTAACAGTAGACAGGCAGCTTGTGGGTTCTACTAATTTAGAACCACACCCTGCCAGCTGGAACATCTTCTCTGCAGCAGTACCGGAGATTTGTGTTATGTTGCAAGTAAGAGGCCTTGGCCACTAGAGCATGGTTTCGCTCAGCTCAAAACATATGGCTTTGCTTACTGGTCCTAGTGCTTCATCTGCCCTCGCAAGGGCCTGCAAAAAGGCAGTCTACCCACATTGGCTGAAAGTTTGAGTTTAAAGGGAGACTGGGATTAGTTTCCGTTATATGACCTAAGTAAGATACATATTCATAGTAACATGATAACACCTGGAATATGAGGAGAAGCTCTCTTGAGTCCAATTCAGTTTGACCTGCCCTAGACGAAAATGAAACTGTTTTGCATGGTTTGCGGAATAGGCCAAAGTACAAGAGCATGTGTGGAATTAATTTTGTGGAAGTGAGCCATCAAGGAACATGCAGCCCAATTGGCTAAAATAGACCCAAGCACATTGATCAAGAGGGCCAAAGACCTGAAGAAAGCTGTCCAGGACATTGTGTAAAGAGCCTGCATCACCCGGACTGTTCTCACTAATTAGGTTCTAAACTCAAGCTGGTAGCCTTTATTCCAGAACCATCTTTGCATTACATATAGTTAAACGTTTTGTAGTGTAAAGTTGCTATTAGACCATATGGCTACATTCCAGTTAAAAAATGGTTAACTGGTCACTCCACTGGTTTCCCACATGCCACCCCCCCCCGCCCGCCCCCAACTCCTCACCAACTGAAAATCTTGAGCTGCACTGGCCAATTTCCAGTTCTCCCAGACTGTGCCCAGCGCCTGCTTTAGTGCTCTAGATCAACTGGACATCAAGATCTGACTTTGGAATCTAGCAATACAGCACATGGAAATCATCACTCATCGTGCGGACCCCTGTTCATTGTAAGTGGTGGACTTGGATGATGGATTTATGGTATATTTTTGCGTCTTCGCAACCATATGGTCTCAAGAACACAGTTGGCAGGTGTTGCACCCTAGGCAGCTTATGCATTGTCACATTCTGTCTCCCACCTTTGCCACACTCGCTGAAACATGTAAATATAGCCATTAAAAGACTTGAGAGTTCCTGAAATTAACCAAAGGAAATAAAACACTTTCTTATAGGATTATACTTTCCATATAACCATCTTTCATTTGTATTACAATACTATCTGAGCAGGCACTATCATTGTGTTTGGGCTAATATCTTGGCTCTATAAGAATTTTTTTTGTGTCGATCTGATTTTAACTGCCTTTATTTTCTATCTTTAAATAAGACGTTATTTTGTTTTTTAAAGATGTAGCTCCAACTGGCCGATCAGTTTTTGTGTAATCACTTCATCATACAATTTTTGAGTACCAAACTCCACAGCCATTTCCTTGAATAAAATTCAACTGTTCACCCTCTTCACGCTTGGAGTGTCAGTGTACGAAGGTTGTAATTCAATTATGCAACCAGGGGCGTAGGTGAGTGAAATTCAAAGGGTTTAAATTTCAGATTTCCTCACTAAAACACAGTGAGCCGCAGGGTGAATAGGTGACATGACCAAGGTTCGGTATGGACTGTTCCCATAAGGAACAGGGTCAGTACTGATTTGCATTAGATGGGCCTCTGGTGCCTATTTAGAGTTTGGCAGACAGGTACTTCATTGCAACAGTGATGGAGTGCCCTTCCACTAAAATCAAGGTCTGCCCACCCGATTTTGAGTCAGGTGGACCACAAAAGAAAATTTACTGCGTTGCAAAACTTCCTCTGATGGCTCGACGGAGTAGGCGTGTCAGAGGTAAGCCATCTGACCTATTTAGAGTGACTGTTGGACGGCTTTTCTTTTAACACACTGTCACTGCCAGGTATATTCTGGCAGAGGCACAGGGAAAACAAGAACAGTTACCCCCACACCATGCGGGTGTGTCAGTTTTTCCCCCCCCAAAAATAAACTCCTGCTTTGAGAGTGTTTTTGAAAAACAAAAAAAACTTTGGAAAAGTTTGATGGCTAGCTGTCATGTTTGACAGAGGTGAAGAAATAAAAACCTTTCTAGGGGTTCACTGATACACCTGGTCCTTTAAACCAACAAAGAAGAGATTGGCACGGAAGCTGTAATATAAAAATAATGCCTTTATTAACCACACATGAGGGAGACTGTGTCATACAGTACTCTCAGGCCACTGTAGGAGACAGTCTAAGGAGTGCAGAGAACAGGGGCCTTTTATACATACACAGGGGCTCAAAAGGAGGCGGTACAAGTACACATGAGAAGAGTTACACACATAGATGGTCATACAGAAAATGCACAGTCAACAAGTAGGAGGAGTAATGTGTTGCTGACATCAGTTAGAACAGCCTGACAGTTACAGTCTAAGGCAGGTGCATTCTAGAAGCTAGTCCTTTCTGAGCATGTGCAAGGCTCTGGCTCAGTGCTGAAAGAGATAACTATATCACATGACACAAGCGGAATACAAGGGCAGTCAACAGTGAAGAGGGAGAAAGCACATGGCGAGCACATGGCTAACTAAAATGGCTGCCACAAACAAAATTGCTTCAGCAGATGCTAACAGCTATTGCAGCTAGTTTTCCACAGATGGTCGTTTTAGCATCAGCTGAAGACATCCGTTATGATCTAGAAAGAATATAGGAAATATTTTGCACATTTATTCTCATAAATTCATTAATATTCTGATCCATTGCTAGGTGGGCATTTTCATTCCTAAACATTTAATTAAGCGGGTATATATAAGGTATAAGCAGGAGTACAAAGGGAACAGAGCATTGGGTCATAATTAACACACAGGTATCAGGAGAACACATATCTAATAAAAAAACATTTTCAATAGGCTTTTCCAATGTTCTTTTTATGAGGGCTAGAGTATCACTTAATACACTTAGAAAGAGGGCAAAGAAGAATTTATCGATTGTTTAGCAAAATGTTTCTCTTGCAGAATAAACATTACTAATGCAAATATTAAAGAAAATACAAGGATCATTACAAAAACAATCTTTGCTTGAGGAGACCAGGAGGACCAAACGGGGCCATAGGAATTAGGACGAGGAGCCACAAAGGGCTGTTGCGCCTCAAAAATGGGACGACCAAAGGGGTACATTGCTAACAAAAAGAAGTCCTTGGGAAATTGAAACCGCTGTACAACCAGGGGAGTCTTCTCCCTGTGTCCGTTTGAGCCTCACAGGCAGGCTCCTATTGTTCATCCAACGGTGGAGCTGCACAACTTGCAACTCAAAAAAAATCACGGCCCAATTTCAAGGGAAAAGTTTCTTCTTTCAGGATAGGGCAATCACCTTTCGTGGCAAATGCCCTCAGCGATCCTGTCCAGTTTCTCAGGCAGTGCACCAGTTTTCTTCACTTTAATTTAACAGGCACCAAAGGCACAGCACCTGTACCCTAAACTCAAGTCCTTCTGTAACTCCTGTATTGCTCCTCTGGCACACTGCTCTTTCGTTGGGGCCACAGATTGTACCCAGTATGCCCAGGTATATCTTGATCAACAAACAAAGGTGTAAACTTTCATTTACTTCACAGCCAGGATTCAGGGGCGTGATGCTGAAGTACCTGAATCAACCCTGGTTTCAAAAAGGGGTCACCTCAAGCAAAAGCCTCATTGCCGTCCTGGTTGGTCTGTGACTCTCAGCTGGGCATCAAAAACTGGATATACAAAGAATCAATTCTCCATTCTGATTTGTGACCCCGTCTTTCGCCCAAGACAGTGGCAGGGGTACACACTTCCCGTCCCAGTGCTTCTGGCCTTCTACCTTCACTGAGGTTCTAGTTGCCAGCAATGCCTGTGCTGGGTCCCTTTTCCTTGGCTTCAAGCTGGACTGGTGCGGACCCCTCAGGCTGGATCTGATATCTGGGCCCCTCTGGCAATGGTTGTAGGGCAGCAAATATTTATTGGTGGACAGAACAAAAAGGTCTTTAGACAAGGCATACAATTAATCTATCAACAGAGAGGATAGTCTCAGAATGCCTTCTCAGTCTTGGGGCACCCCATACATTAGCAAGGCACCCAAGAACCACTTCATCTATGTAACATTGTACGCTTAGGACCATGCTCTCATGTTTTAGGCGTAGCGGGAAAATCTAAAACTGCTATTTTAACAGGGATTCTTTTAACATAAAGAACTAAAAAACCCAACGTAGTGGGTACATACATTTCTCCAGCAGAACATGTTGTAACAAACAAACTCCTATAAAACAATATTTTCCTTCAAAAATGTTTGCTGAGGATCACATGGGCGTCTTCCCTGACATTATAAACCTTATGCATTCTACTTTTCACGATGTGGACTATGCAACATCATTTTCAAAGGATAAAACCCTATTCACTAGCTCTAATAAGGGCTGTCAGCTTATTTACACAGACTAACTAATAAAAGACTAGCAATGTCCTTGCAAAACTGTATGTAGCATGAGAATAACATAGTTTCCCCTTAAAGGTCAAATAAGGGAACAGCAATCTAGACTACTCATCCTTTCATAATTTCATCAGACAGGATGGGCAGTAACATTGCGTATTTTTTATTAATTTTATTAATTCTAACAATTTTAAAACAGTATTACTGAATAGCCAATTAAATGTCTCATGGCCGTTTTGTAGACAGCTTAGACAGGCTCAAAAGAGAGTGAGAAAAAGAGAGAAAACAAATTTGCTTACCCTTAATTTGCCCAGGAGCTAACCCCCTTTGCCCCATTTCGACAGTAGGAAACCTGAAACAGGTTAATTTCTGTTAACACTATCTATCCCTACTTTTGGCAGCTGAGCACAAACAAACTTGTAGGAGGTAAATAGCACATTGAGCTAGCTAGAAAACATTAATTACCAACTACCAATTCCTTTAGCAATTGTACTAGTGTGACATGAGGGCGCATGAATGCAAACTGAATTTCATTGCCTACTTATTGTAGCCCTTGCACAGTAACCTTTAAACTAAAAGCATTAGTGCTATATACATGGCAGAGCTATTCTCTGCATATGACCTACAAACACTGCTATCCCTTGATAATGTTATTCAATAGGATAAACCCCACCTGCATATCTCCTACACTTGTATTATGTCTCAAGAAAACAGTGATATCCCCATGTGCTCCTAACAGAATATGTAATATTTCCTGTAGCTGTACCAAAAACAGATCTGTAGTGCTTTACCCTACAATGTGAGAATCAGAACAGTCACCGTGGCTCCCTGCGTGGAAATTTCACGTTCAGTAGGGCTGGTCAGTTTCTAAAAACAGACCTTGTCCTTTGACCCTTAAACCTGTTGTCCCCTGTCAGTAAGGCTATTCCATGCGGTCTTTCCAATTCAAAGCAACTCTGAAGAATTACAGCTGAAAGGCAGTCCTGTTCCGTACCTGTGGTCTAACAATTTTAAAAGTAGGATAATAACTTCTGCTGGTTTCTTTATACTTATTTTCATTTGTGTGCAATGTGTGGTGTGCTGTCTAGCAGTTTAGAGGTCAGCTGCTTGTTCTATACTTGCATGTGTGTATTACTGAAGCCTGAGATCAGTTTGAAAACTGCCCTGAGTGGCAGAACAGCTTTTAAAAAGTAAATTTTGCCCAAATTCGACTTTGGTGGTAGGGGCACTTAAAAATGGATAACCTACAATGTTTTAGCATATTAGGGACCCCAAGGGTGTTCCCTAGATATCCCAGGGGTGGGGTATCAGAAATGTATAAGGTACACCCTTACAAAATAAGTTATTATATGCCTGGGTAAAGTGAAATTTCACTCCCTACATTGTTGTTAAGTGCTACTTAAATTCAACTTTGATGCTAGGAGCTTATATTTTTCACAGTATGATTATTAGACATTACAAAGAAAAATGAATTTAGTGCAATTATTCTTAATTCTTTTTTCTTCATATAATCACATATTTTTTAAAAAATATTTATCACAACCCTTTTGATGTTTCCACATATGTAAAGCAAGCCTCATTCCTTTCACCTTTAAATGCATTTATTTATAACACTATGCACAGAAGCTTTACTGAAACCTAAAATAGCTTGAGCCACTTTTTAAAGAGCAGTGATAATTTTACCATCAGATCCACAGATGTACTTATGTAAAAAGCAACAAGAAAGAAAATCCCTACTTTTAATCCTTTCACTGTTATCCAAAACAATGAAACTGTCTTTTCTGACTTTTAAAATCAGCAGTTTTTAATGCACGCTTTCAAACCACGTTTGCACTAACTTACGATCTAGTTGACCCAGGATTTTTCCTTGTGGCTTGTGACCAGGAATAGCCATGTGTTATTTACCCAGCTGTGCTCTTTACGAACAGCAGGCGTCAACTTCTTAAGCTTTTTCAGAAGAAACCCCCTTTTATTGTAATGTCCTGAAAAAGTTTAATCTCCTTTTGGTGTGTCAGACAGCTTCTTCTCAGTGAGACAGCTTAAACACAGCGGTTTGAAAGCTCTTTTTCTGGCGCGGAAATGTAAGCATGGTTACAGTCTATTTTAAAACTCAGGCATGGCAAGCCAGTCAAAATCTATCGTTCTGAATGTTTGTACAAAAGAGGCGCTTTTATTTAACCAGCAACTAATTACTCAGATAATGTGAATTCCTTTTAATATCTAATACAATGTATCTAAGGAGAATGCTGTAACATTTTATATTGAGTCCTCGGTGTGTAATCCACACAATTTCGTTTTTTCTTCCTTTCTATGAGGCCTATGTTATTCCTATTGATTGTGAATTCTAATTTATCTTTACCATGGTGGCAATTTGCACATCCAGACTTTGTTACTATTTTACTTCCAATGTGCTATTTAGCATATGTTACATAATTCATTTCTTGAATTTTAAAATTTAATTCTTTCAATGACATTTGCATAACAGAATGACAAAAAAAAACAATACACTCAGATCACACACAACACTGCTTGTTTAAAGCAAGCCATTCTCACACAAAAACAGTCTGCTTACTGAAACAAGTACTTTCAAGCATGTTAGTCCACAACCACATACTAAAAAAAATAATTAACCCACAAATCAACACTTAGGACAAAGCAAGAGACAGCCCACAGACTGTTACATGTTCAAGAAGCCAAATACACCAAATTACCAGTTTGGCTGACAGAACACTCCATATCACCACTTATGAATTTTACTAAGTGCGCAGATCCGGATCCTTTGTATAGGTATATTTGGTTCCATGATGTACTAGTCACCAGGGAAGAAATACAATTTTTTTAATATACCCAAACCTATTTAGGTATCCCCTCTGAGGGGAGTCAGCTGAGTACTTTCAAGATTCACATTGGTACCTCCAAGAAAGCAGCACATTCTACGAAGTGCGCTTGAAACAAGCATGCCAAGAATATTGTAAGATATACAATATTATACACAAAGTAGCACTTAACTCAAAGTGTGCCGTTCAAAGTTTCTCATTACCTGCCTATACAAATTACAATTTGCATATTTCCAAACAAATCAAAATTTTGGCCAAGAAATGTCGACGACCTTACCAAGCACAAATCGCCAGCCTCTCACTGCCAAGTTCTGAGTGACCTAACGGTCGTTTTAGAATACTCACGCCAAAGAAGGTCTCAGTCGGGAGTGGCTAACACCTGGAGGACCAGAGCAGGGAAACCAGAACCACATGGGTCTGCAAAGACAAAGAACCCGTGCGCAGGGTACCTCCTCAATAGATTCCTGTCCTGTCCTCCTCAGTAGATTCCTGTCTCCTGTCAAGACCACTCCCTTGGATAGCTGCTTCTCCGATGAGGTCCACGTTCGGGCGCCATTTGAAGAAATAAAAACCTTTCTAGGGGTTCACGGATACACCTGGTCCTTTAAACCAACAAAGAAGAGATTGGCACGGAAGCTGTAATATAAAAATAATGCATTTATTAACCTCACATGAGAGAGACTGCGTCATACAGTACCCTCAGGCCACTGTAGGAGACAGTCTAAGGAGTGCAGAGAACAGGGGCCTTTTATACCCACACAGGGGCTCAAAAGGAGGCGGTACAAGTACACGAGAAGTGTTACACACATAGATGGTCATACAGAAAATGCACAGTCAACAAGTAGGAGGAGTAATGTGTTGCTGACATCAGTTCGAACAGCCTGACAGTTACAGTCTAAGGCAGGTGCAGGAGCAGCTACAGACACTTCTGAGCATGTGCAAGGCTCTGGCTCAGTGCTGAAAGAGTTAACTATATCACATGACACAAGTGGAATACAAGGGCAGTCAACAGTGAAGAGGGAGAAAGCACATGGCGAGCACACAGCTAACTAAAATGGCTGCCATAAACAAAATGGCTTCAGCAGATGCTAACAGCTATTGCAGCTAGTTTTCCAAAGAGGCGTCTGTCAAACTTTCCTACATTGATAGGAACAACCAAGACAACAGTTCCTGCCAATGTATAGAGAGGTCTGTGGAGCCAGGGAACATTTCTAAATGTGGTGGGTGGTTTAAAAGTAAGGTGGTGAACATAAATTCCTCCCCATTCAGGTCTGCCTTTAGTCTGTCAACCAAACCCTGAATCAGACCCTCTGTTAAGAGAGGCATTCTTGGTGAAAAACGAGGATTTGGAATGCTATGCCAAGCAACTGTCAGTGGTTAGACTATTTGCAAGCATTCGTCCCATAAGCTATTGTGTGTTTGATTGCCAGTAGTATGCCAGGAAACCCAAAGCTGGCACAGCTTTCCAAGCCCTGCTATTACCAAAGTTTATGAATTCTAAAAAGTAGTAAATTTGCATCCATTTAAAGAGTACTCTGACGGGTGCAACTGTGCTACTTTGATAAACCAGTGACATATATATATATATATATATATATATATATATATATATACACATACACACACACACACACACACATATCCTGCTGGCAGTCGCCAGTAGGTAGTTATAGTTAGGACCTAGTTACCATAGGAAAATCGTAACATTTTTTTCCCTATTACTTTGGCGCCGGATGACGAATCTTTGCGAAATTTTCAAAACTGGTGGGGCGCTCCGGTCAGTTCCTATCCTTAAAGTTTCAGGGTGATTCATCAAGCGGGGGCCAAGAAAGAAGGGGGGTCCCAAAACACGTTTGCCATGTTATTTCCCATAGGAAATTTTGGAACAGGCTACATCCCGAACTGCTGAACGGAATTACACCAAATTTTGCAAAAAGGTAGCCCTTGGCTCAGAAAGAGACCTCTTTTTTTTTTTAAAATGGTGTAAATCCGTTCAGCAGTTCCTGAGAAAATCAAAAAATAGTTAAAAAAAAAAAAAATCGATTTCCCATAGGAAACTTTAGACACGGTTATAGCAAACACTACTGAACGGAATTGCACCAAATTTGGCAAAAAGGTAATGCTTGGCTCAGAAAGCGACCTTTGAAATAAAGATAGTGATATCTATGGCCGCGGTGGATCCGCGCACCCTCCCGATCACGAGCTTCATGCTAATTGGCTGTCAACACTCCAAACCAGGAACTGTTGGCAGCCATCTTGTGCCTCGGTAGAACCGAGGCACAAGAAAACAGAAAAACAAATGCGCAAAACAGGAAAAGGGGGCAGGGTAGAAACACCCTGACCCCTAGGCCTGCTCAGGGGGTCCTAGAAGGAACCACAGGGCCAAAAAAAGCATTTTTTTTTTTTTTTAAATCACGGGATCCGCGGAGGATCCGGCCCAAAAAAAAAAAAAAAAGCGCGGGCTCCCGCTCTCCATGTTAATAAAGCCCCTGGGTGGGCCAGGTCCCGGGGGCAATTGAAAAAAAAAATTGTGGGGGGGCCCCAATTCCCCCCACACTTGCCCCAGGGACCGCCACCTCCCCGGGGCTTGATGACATAGGCACGGGGGGCACGCAGCCCCCCCCCGCAGCCCCTGGGACCGCCACCCCCTGAGGCAAATTTTTAAATGTGTGGGGGGGGCCTCTAAGTCTCCCCCAAGCCCCGGGGACTGCCACCCCCCAGGGCTTTCATTGATTGTAAGCGGGGGCACACAGCCCCCGCAGCCCCGGGGACCACCACCCCCGGGGCTTTTAAAAAAAAATAAAAGAATTAACCTGTGTGGGGGCGCTCGAGCCTCCCCACATGCCCCAGGGACCGCCACTTCCCCGGGGCACTAATTATTCAAAATAGGGGGTCCGTTACGGACCCCTGAGCCCCAGGGACCACCACCCCCCGGGGCTTTGTATTAAATGGAAGGGGGGCCAAGCAGCGCCCCTTCTGGGGCCAATGATGGCCCTGGGGACCGCCACCCCCCCAGGGCCGGCTCCTGCAGTGTCCCGGGGTGCCCACCCCCGGGACACTGCTGTTTGCAATGACAGGGCGGGAGCCTCGCGGCTCCCACCCTGTCATTGCAAACTCTGCTTTGCCTTATTGAAGCGAGAGCAGGGAAACCTGCTCTCGCTTCAATGAAGCAAAGCAGAATTGCTTTTCCATAAGGGGAGCTGCATGTTAGCAGCTCCCCTTGTGGAAAAGCAATACCAGCTCCCACAGGACGCGGGTAGCCGGCGGGACCGTGAGGGGATTGAGTACCCCCCCCCCCCCCCACGGTCACCAACAGATAGGGCTGGCCCCGGGGGATGGGGTCCCCGGGGCCAGAAGTGGCACGGGAGGGGTGGCCACGCAGCCCCCCTCCATAATAAAATATAAAATGTGGCCATGCCCCGGGGGATGGGGTCCCCGGGGCCGGAATTGGCCACGGAAGGAGGGCCCACGCGGCCCCCTTCCCGTAACATTTGTATTATTTTTTTTTTAAATGGGTGTCAGGCCCTGGGGGATGGGGTCCCCAGGGCCCATAAAATAGAAAAGGAAGGGGGCCCCTTCTTTTAATAAAAAAAAAAACGGCATCACGCCTGAGGCCCAGACCCGTCCCTGCAGCACCCTGCAAACGCGCCCCCTGGCGCGTTGTAAGATGGGGAAGTAATTCCCCTTGAATACTTGGGGTCCCTGGGGGGCCAACTAGCCTACCAGGTACCTCCAGTATGCGCCAGGGAGCTGAGTTGCAGAGAGGTGTTCAGAGGCCATGCCCCTTTTTACACCTCTCTGCAACACAGCTCTGTGGCGCTTACTGGAGGTACCTGGTGAGCTAGTTGGATCCCAGGGACCGTCAGGATTCAAGGGGGACTTTATCTCCCAACTCAAAACGCGCCACGGGGTGCGTTTTTGCTCAGTGGTGAAGGGAGGGGGCGGGGCCTAAGGTGGTGCGTTTTAAGTTGGGGAATTAATTCCTCTTCAATACTGAGGGTACCTGGGGGCCAACTAGCCCACCACACTGCGTTGCAGAGAGGTGGTCCAGGCCAAGCCCCTATTTACACCTCTGTGCAATGCAGCTCTGTGGCGCTTACTGGAGGTACCTGGTGGGCTAGTTGGACCCCAGGGGCCCTCAGAATTGACGGGGACTGAATTCCCGAACTTAAAATGGCCACAGGGCGTGTTTGCACACGTCACCTCAGGCCCCCCCCCCCTCCCTTCACCACTGTGCAAACGCGCCCCGTGGCGTGTTTTAAGAGGTAGTTTTAATCCCCCTGCCCTATTATGTACTAGGGACTTACAGAGGAGGTCATGCTAAGTATCAAGTGGGTATATAGTTATTGGTGTTGGATTGTCAATGGTTTTGAGAATGGCAGTCTAATTTAGAGTGGGTGTATCAAAGGTTATATTAGGGTGTGAGAAGATGCATCAATTTATCACATGGATGAGGTCATCAGTGATGTCACTGACCATGTCATGAGTGATGTAATATGTGACGTCATCAGCAGTGCATTGCGGGGGCGCGAGTTATAGTTAGCTGAACTAACTATAACAGGGGAATTTCTATGGTTTTGTACGAGTGGAATTACCAACCAACTATAACTTACCCTAAAACCTATGGTTTTTCAGTCAGTGTATATATATATATACATATACATACATACACACACACACACACACACACACACACACACACACTCAGGCCACCCAGATCCAATGGCTGAGTATGCATTTAATTGGGGGAGGGGGTTGTCACACCAAACACCCCCTGAAGCTATACCCCTGTAAGCAACTAGAGTGTAACAATACATGAGCCATCGAGGCACTGGTGGTAAATGGAAGGGTTCACCATGAATAGTGACCCGTACACATGGCTTGTCAAAGAATGCGGAGAAAATTCTCCACAAAAGTGCTCAGTCCCCAGTCTTACAAAAGCAATTTATAGGAGCAATGGTTTTCAAAAATAGCAGATGCATGGGTGGAGATAGCTTGGAACAGACGAGAGCCTATGGACTTAGAAGTGAAGCTAATGTGAGGGCAGCCTTATCAGAAACCCGGTTTCAGTCAGATTCCACAGCAAGGAAATAATAGAAAGGGTTGCATAAAGAACATTGCCTAGCCAACGAGTAAAGCGGACAAATTTCACAGATCTCTTTGCTGACCTGTTAATTGCCATGGGATGAAGCACTGAAACTGCAGGACTTGCACCTTCCCTTGCTGGCATGATGCACCTTCCCTTGCTGGCAAGAAAGTCCCCTTGCTAATGTTCGCGGACGATACGCTCTTAATTTCTAAGACGAGACAGGGGTTACAGCTTGCTCGGTCTCGCTTTGAGCTTTTCTGCCGCGATCATGAGCTGGAAGTGAACGTAGGGAAGACCAAATTCATGGTACTTCGTGGTCCGAGATCAGTTAAATCAAGGGTTAAAATGGGTGGGGTTATTCTTGACCAGACAGCCGTTTTTTTTTTTTTTTAAACCTTTATTACAGAAGTCAAAAGAGTTACAAAAATGGGCCTACAACCTTCGGGCCGGCCGCTAGCAAACGATAAGAGCATAGAATACAAGTGGGAAACACACGCTGCAGCGTGAGAGAGATCACAGGAGTTGGAAAGGAAAAACATTGGCGGCCACACCGTCCGGACCCCACAGATGGCGGTTCCATTTTTATGTAAGAAATAACAAACAAATCCACAAGGCAGCAAAAATTCGAAGCAGCAGTATGCGCTCCCCCGGGGAGGACCCTACCGATACACAGGAAAAGCGGGGGGGGACAGGCCAGAGCGGAGACAAAGTGGACTCCGTACCCAGAACCAAGGAGACAAGGAGACTAGGGAGACGGGGCCAGTGCCAGTTCAGGCGTCAGCGGCGGGGTACAAATTCCGCCACGGTAGGAGTTCCAGGGGCCCCACACTTTCACCCATTTTCCAGGCTTACCTCTCGCGACATACACCACTTTTTCCCGAAACATACACCAATCCATGTTGTCCTTCCATGCCGAGATTGTTGGCGACCTCTGGGAGCCCCACAGTTGCGCTATGTCACACTTTGCCACCATATAGCCCAGAGTCACCCACCACGTCTGCGGCACTGAGTAATCAGTCGGCTCCCACACATTCAGCAGACACCTCCTCGCCTCAGGAAGCAGCGGCACATGTGTGACCGCCCGCAACACCGCATGCACACCACGCCAGAATCGCGCCACCTCCGGACATTCCCACAAAATATGGACGAAGGTCCCCAATGAACCACACCCACGCTTACACAACCCATCCACGGAATATCCCATACGCAGCAAACCCGGCCCCGTAACATAGACCCTATGGAGTATTTTGAGCTGGACGAAGCGAAGGCGGGCCGGTATGGCCACCTCTTTCGGGGAGGCCACCGCAGACACCCAGTCCTCGTCGTCCAGCTCCAATCCATCGGCGACCCACGCCTCACGAAGGCTAGTCAACAGTCCCGAGCGATCATTGATGAGCTTTTTGTAAATCAAGGAAATCGTGCCATCCGGCACATGCCCATCCAGCACTCTGTCTTCCAGAGGGGAGTACTCCGGGATGGAGGCTACATCCGGGAATACGGAGATCAGCGCGTGACGGACCTGTAGATATCGAAAGTACTCCCTGTCATGCAACTGGAATTCCGTCTGCAGCACATCGAATGTTTTGAATCCCCCCCTCGTCCAGAGATCGCCCACCCTGCTGATGCCTATCATGTCCCACTTCTCAAAGCCCTTCGAGGTCCACAGGAAGCCCAGCCGCTCAGAGGCATACAGTGGCGTCGCCCGGGTCAATCGATCCTTCCACCCCATCGCCAAGTTTGCCGCGTGCCACACCCGTACCATGACCCGCGTAGGGCCAGTCAGACGCGCGTCGAGCGATCGAGAATAAAGCGCCCGATTGTAGTCACCACCCGGCAGTAATAGTTTATCCATCTCAAAGGCCGGGTTTAAAGCAGGCCCGTAAAGGCCGTGGTTTATCGCGGCCAGCTGGGAGGCCCAGTAGTACCGTTTGATGTCTGGGAGGGCAACCCCCCCGTCATACCACGGGAGTGTCAGCTTCGCAAGGGCGATACGCGGCCTCCCATCCCAGAATAATTGGCGCTGCAAACTCTCTACCTCACGAAAGTAACGCGCCGGGACAACATCCATCGTGTTCTGTAAAGCATATAGGAAACGTGGCAGCGACATCATCTTAAACAATGCCGCACGGCCAAGCGACTAGAGCGGCAGGCGCCTCCAACGCGCCACGTCCTCCTTCAGGCGCTGGAGGGGGGGGGGAGCAAATTGTTTATATCGGGCCTCAGCATCCAGGGTAATAAAGATACCCAGGTATTTAAATCCCTGCGAGGCGACCTGGATAGGGCAGCCCCGCGGTAGGATAGGAGTCTCCCCGGAGAGGACATACACACAGGATTTAGCCCAGTTGATGACTAGGCCAGAATTACGGCCAAAGGAATGCAAAACATCCACTAATACAATCAGCGATTTACGCGGGGAAGCAAGGTATAAAAGGATATCATCTGCGTAAAGAGATACGCGATCCTCATACTCAGGGGTCCAACGGAGACCACGAATGGAAGGCTCCCACCGCAGCCACTCCGCCAGGGGCTCCAAGGCAAGCGCGAAGAGGAGCGGCGACAGCGGGCAGCCCTGCCGCGTACCCCTGCCCAGCTCAAACGGAGCCGACACTCTACCGTTCACCACCACCTGCGCCAGAGGTCCGGAGTATAACAGTTTCACCCAGCCAATTAATCCCGGGCCAAAACCAAACTTCGCCAGCATCGCCCAAATATATGGCCATTCAAGCGTGTCGAACGCCATAGTGGCGTCCAAGGACGCCAAAATGGCTGGCTCTCGTATGAACGGGACCCGCGCGAGCACCCCGTGCAGACGCCGCAGATTAAGCGCGGTGTTGCGATGAGGGATAAAGCCGGACTGGTCCTGGTGAATCAGATCGCACACCACGCTAACCAGCCGATTAGCCAGCACCTTGGCGAGAATTTTGGGCTCCGCATTCAACAGAGAAATGGGCCTGTAGGACGTGACCCGATCCCGCGGCCTCCCCTCCTTATGAATAACCACGATAGTGGCCAGACGCTGGTCCAGCGGGAGGGAGCCCGCCGAACGGGCCGCGAGGAACATAGCGCGGAGATGTGGCGCCAGCGTGTCCGGATCCAGCTTGTACAATTCGATGGGAAGGCCATTAGGACCCAGGGCCTTGCCGGAAGCGACCGAACGTATGGCGAGGGCAATCTCCTCAGATGTAGGGGCGGCATCCAACGACACTTTAAACTCTTCCGAAAGGGAAGGCAGCGCAATGTCTTTAAGCAGGTCATGGGAATCCTCTCCCGAACGGGAAGATACCGGGGAATACACCCCACGGAAATACTCAGCGAAACGTTCAACAATTTCCTCCGGCTCAGTGACACACACACCATCCAGTCTCTCAATCGACGGGACAACTCGACTCGCTCTCTCCTTTTTATCCAGCCACGCAATCAATTTACCAGCCTTATCACCCACATCATACAGCCGCATCATACAGCCGCCCTTGTTGCTCTCTACTCAGGCCCCTGGTAAATAATTTTCCTTTACCGGGACTGAATTTGATACAGAAACATAATAAAATAGCTCAATAAAAATGAGAGGCAGAATCCGTGGTATTAGAGGTTCGGAATGGGCTTTATTCCAATAATCGATTATAATCGGATGCCTCAAGTTCCATCACCCCGGAGGTTCAGGAAGTGAAGTACATACATTATTGACATGAAATGACTTTTATAGTACATATATTACTATGAAGCGAATGCAATAGGCGTAACAATTGATAAGGAAAATGACGAGTTGTCTGCGTAACAAAAAATGGGTGGAACAAGGAGTAAAAAGGAACATAATTGGTTGTGATGTCACCTATAGGTGGATCTATAAGATAATACTTGGCATAGAGGCGCGCGCAGCAGTATGACGTGTAATTGACGTGTAACTAGGGGGTGAAGGGGACTTGACATTTAGCTCTACATGTGGAGACAAGAAGTCTGAGGGGTCAAGTCAACCTAATCCCAAATCATATCTAACATCCTATGTTTAAAGAACTATGTTATCCATAAAGAAGGACTCTCGGACAGAATCTATTCTATACTGACTGTGCGTGCGTGTACAAGCGTCTAGGTGTCTACACTAAATGCGAGGGCAGGAATCTTCCATAGTAACAGGACTATGAATTACTTGCATGAGGGCAGAGAAGCCGGGCCCTTTGCTTGGTAACTGGAAGAATGTTTACTTAAACTACTAGGCAGGAATGCATCGGCTGAGGGGGAAGCAGATAACTCGAAGGTGAAATACAGTTCTTGGCAGAGAATAGGCTGATGTCAGACTTCGTGAGCCGCGCAGAGAATGAGACAAAGTTCATGGTCACAGATGCAGGCTCAGACTGGAGCTCTCAGAGGCAGAAGGCAAGAAGAGTTTGATGACAGAATCAGGGCATTTCTTTGTCTGTCTACTTGTTCTGATTTCACTCGGCTCCCTTCCTCAATTAATAGATTCTCTCGAACTTTATTTGAACTTTCTTTATTCTTTTCTTCCTGTCTACATGCTTTTTCTGTGCGTCTATGAGATTCTTTACGCCATAACTCAACGGTGTCTTTCTGTGACTGTCTGACCTTCCTTTTCCATAACTCTTCCTCAACTTTCATGATGCACTCTGCATCCCAGGTTCCCGCTGTGGGCCACCTCTGACTTTCTGGTAATCCCTTGGTGTACTCTACCCATAAATCAAGAAATAATATAGCGTCTAAGCCATGTTTGTGATACATAAAGTGCCCTGGAGTGTCCCTAGGAGGAATAGGAACGGCTTCTTCGAGAACCCCTTTTCTAGTAGTGATCTGTCTTAATTTCGAGAAGAGCGGCATATTGAGGACTGACCTTATACTTGATTTTGACCAACTGACCTGATACTTGAATTTGAACAGACTTAATACAATAAACACGATAATGAACAGTCATTCATACCACACTATACAGGACGTTTTTAAACACATTAAACATTTAACATTAAGCCTTTAACTGAAACAACAATGATGATCGTCTGCATAACTAATCACCAAGCTTAATTCTTGACAATAACTGGATACTTCGGAATACTTGATATACTGCTAAACAGTACAGATACACTGCTAAAACAGTGCAGACCGGATTTGTGTACCCAAACCCGTCTTGACCGGCACAACCTATGTGCACGTCAGAAATGCCTCCCCAGCAATGGTACTCACCGGGTAGCTTCGGAAACGGAAGGCCTCAGTAACTTGAACTTGAACCGGACTGGACTCGACTCGACTCGTCGGACACTGGGCTTGACTTCGGACTGGTGGGTCTCTGTGTACCTCGGATCTTGCTCTCTCAGCTAGGCTCTGGTCGGGATACTTCGCACTTCTCACCGCCTCGTCTGGGTGTTGATCGCAGTCTCAGTCGCCCCCGCTTGACCGGAGGGAGATACAGGAAATCCTGCTGGTACGCGTTATTGTCCGTCCAGCTGTGGCAGGAGACCGGGCCTGCAACTCACCGCCGGCGCGTGAGATGAGAAAGTGTCCCTGTTCGGGCGCCATTCATGTGGTAAATAATTTTCCTTTACCGGGACTGAATTTGATACAGAAACATAATAAAATAGCTCAATAAAAATGAGAGGCAGAATCCGTGGTATTAGAGGTTCGGAATGGGCTTTATTCCAATAATCGATTATAATCGGATGCCTCAAGTTCCATCACCCCGGAGGTTCAGGAAGTGAAGTACATACATTATTGACATGAAATGACTTTTATAGTACATATATTACTATGAAGCGAATGCAATAGGCGTAACAATTGATAAGGAAAATGACGAGTTGTCTGCGTAACAAAAAATGGGTGGAACAAGGAGTAAAAAGGAACATAATTGGTTATGATGTCACCTATAGGTGGATCTATAAGATAATACTTGGCATAGAGGCGCGCGCAGCAGTATGACGTGTAATTGACGTGTAACTAGGGGGTGAAGGGGACTTGACATTTAGCTCTACATGTGGAGACAAGAAGTCTGAGGGGTCAAGTCAACCTAATCCCAAATCATATCTAACATCCTATGTTTAAAGAACTATGTTATCCATAAAGAAGGACTCTCGGACAGAATCTATTCTATACTGACTGTGCGTGCGTGTACAAGCGTCTAGGTGTCTACACTAAATGCGAGGGCAGGAATCTTCCATAGTAACAGGACTATGAATTACTTGCATGAGGGCAGAGAAGCCGGGCCCTTTGCTTGGTAACTGGAAGAATGTTTACTTAAACTACTAGGCAGGAATGCATCGGCTGAGGGGGAAGCAGATAACTCGAAGGTGAAATACAGTTCTTGGCAGAGAATAGGCTGATGTCAGACTTCGTGAGCCGCGCAGAGAATGAGACAAAGTTCATGGTCACAGATGCAGGCTCAGACTAGAGCTCTCAGAGGCAGAAGGCAAGAAGAGTTTGATGACAGAATCAGGGCCTACTTGCCTGGACTGTAAAATGGCATAAGTGAACCATATAAAGCCGGTAGCCTTTCATACTTAGGAATGGAATATCCGGCCTATTCATGGCGGCTCTGACAGAGGACATGTTGACGGTGGACGCACATGTGTTTGCGTCTTTATAACTGGAACTGGAGGGAACATACATGTACTTGTGACATGCACATGGAACCGTTGGGGTCCAAGATAGGGGACATAACTGACCAGAAAAATCCATATTTCCACATTCCCTCCTTGTCCCCTACTTGCCCGTTAAGAGATATCAATCTTCATTAATCCATTGATCTGTTCATATAGCATCATTTGTTCTTCTTTCTTCTTCCGGGATCTTGAATGAAATCTTGGTGGTGGAATACACGATGTGGCACACAGACCACAAATCGCTGGTCCACATTGTAGACATATACAGCAACTGAATAGTATGAGAAGGCCAATACCTAGGAAGGATAGAACTCTCCATCCCCAGGCTGATATCACACTCCAAAACCAACTGGACCAAGTCCAAGTGCCTGGGTTCTGATGTATCTGGCTTACAATCTTGTGAAGGCGAGTTATAGCTTTATATACAGATGGCGAATTCTCTGGTATGAATACGCAGCAGCTGGATCCGATGACCCTACAAGCTCCGCCTCTATCAGCCAAGATGACGTCAAGGACAAGACGATTTTGAAGCACAACAATCCGCATAGCAGACTGCTCTTCTGTTAAATTGCCTAAGGCGGAAATAGTTTCATTCACTACTGCTTCAAGGGTTCTAGTTAATCTACGTATCAACTTACTATTGGTAACTGTACCTATATAGGGAAAGATGCCTTTATTGAAATCTACATACTTGTCCCATGCCGTCTCAGTATAATCGACAATTGGGAGATCTCTCCGCTCTCTATTGTGTACTAAATGAATATTTCTATAATAATCAGGAGGAGCAAGGAAAACAGGTGGCAAAAGGAATGCAATGTAGCAGGTACCATCCCAATCTAGAGGTAGACGCATATATGCAGTCTGACCACATATAAAGTAGGAGTGGCGATAAGCTTTGAATGAAGATTTGCCTTGATCACTGAATTCTACTGTAGTAGTACACTTACTATGGCCCATATGTATGGAACCAACCTTTCTTACACACAATTCACCCTTCGCTGGGAATACCGACATGGTGGGTAAGACTAGTTCAACTTCGGATACGACATTTAGAATCATGAGATTAGGTGTAAAATTACCTAATCCATATACTTCATTTTCTAGATCAGTTCCTGTTCTTTTGGGGCGACCCTCCTTGTCAGGATAGCAGACCTTGAGTAAAACTAGGTTCAGGTTTCCCCATACCCACTGATCTTGGTAAACTGCTGTGTCTGAGTTTATGGAATTGATTAAACTAAACCATGCTCCACAGGAGCCGTTATGTGTAAATGGATGTGGAAAGAATGGCAGGACTCCTTCATAATTCTGATAGGGAGGGAGCCGGCCACACACCCAACAATTAGTGGCATTACTAGTCTGATGGGAATGATGTAACATACTAATGAAAGTATTATTGCGCAGCGCAAGTCTATAAGATAATTCATGCGGAGGTAAGTCACTAAAAGAATGTTCTGCAATAACATTGTGAACATTTCTGGCAATAGGGTAATATATGTGCAACAACATACTTGTAATAATTATTAAAAGACTTAAGGAAAACAAAATTAATAATGTCACTATACAATGGCTACGCAGTGATTTACAATACGCCTGTCGTTTCATCATTTTTCGCGACTGTCCATGATTCAGGTCTAGAGGATACATGTCAGAGACAGATTCAACCGCTTCACCTAGGAGAGGACTTAAACAATCAAACCGTCTGACGTTCTAGGCCTCAACTTAACTTTGTAAAGTTCTGTTTCAGTCTTTTCAACCAAAGGAAGTTTTGAATCAGTCTGTGAGGGAGTGCAGGGCACAATGTCTATATCCGAGTATTGTCCATGAAATTTCTTGATATGACTTGAATGAATCCAGCCCTTGCGGCCCTCGATCTTCACGGCTGTCCTTGTGGTTAGCAGAACCAACTTGGGTGTCTTCCACCTGGGCTCCAGCTGAGTCTTTCGGTCGAAATTTCTCACAAATACAATATCACCCGGAACTACGTCATGGGGTTTCACCTCAGTGTTGTCGGGAAAGGCTGCAGCTACCTGTGAACGACAAGATTGTAGTGCAGACATCAAGGAAGCCAAATAATCTGTCAGCATATTACAGTCAACATCAGTTATTTTGCGTGGTATGGGCGTCCCCCACATATTTGGTGGTCTGCCGAAGATCACCTCATACGGGGATAGCCCTGTTCGAGAGTGTGCTACCATTCTCATGTAAAAGAGTGCAACTGGTAATGCTACTACCCAGTCGACACCTTTCTCTCTGCATATTTTGGACAATCTGATTTTCAGTATCTGGTTATGTCTTTCTACGAGACCTGCTGCCTCGGGGTGTCGGACACAGTGGAATTTCCACTGATATCCTAACAGAAGTGAGACATGTTTCATTAATTCGGAGGAGAACGGCTGGCCGTTATCTGAGTAGACAACACGTGGTAAACCGTATCGTGGGAAGAATTCTCGAACTAACTGTTTGGCAGTGGTCGGGGCAGTGTAATCTGAAACCGGGTATGCCTCCGTCCAACGGGACAGAGCGCAGACAACTACAAGAACGTATTTGAATCCTCGACATCGTTCCATCTGGATATAATCCATCTGGAGCACTTCAAAAGGGTGATCAGGAGGATGAAATCCACCCTGCTCTACGGGGATGCTTTTTCCTGGGTTAAACTGACAACAGATCATACAGGTACGGACTTTTTGCTTTGCTGCTGCTCGTAAATGTTTATTGAACCAAATGTGTTGAATGCTGTCTAGCATAGCTTTTTCTCCGAGATGTGCTGGACTATGTGTAGTGTTAATTATAACTTGGACCATTGAATCAGGAAGGAACCACACAGACTTTTCCTTCATCATCCATCCCTGGTCCGTTTGGATCCCTCCTAATTCAGTCCATTTCTTTATTTCGTCTTGTGTGGCATGTGTCTGTATGTCAATTACGTCAAGAGTAGGATCTTTAACTGTCATACAATGTGTCGGTATCGGGACTATTGTCTTTGTCATGTCGGGAGTCTGAGTTTGAGCAGTCTGTTTAGCTGTTCTGTCGGCTAGATCATTGCCTTGAGAAATGATATCAGTAACTTTCGTATGAGCTTTACATTTCATAATTGATATTGCAGTAGGTAGATGTATTGCATCTAATAAGGCATGAATGAGGGGTCCGTGCTGAATGTGGGCACCGTGGGAAGTTAAATAACCTCTCTCTCGCCACAGCACGCCAAAGTCATGTACAACTCCGAATGCATAACGTGAATCAGTATATATGTTGACTTTTTTACTTGTGGCTTGAATACAGGCTTGTGTCAGAGCGATGAGCTCTGCGGCTTGAGCTGACAAAGTATTAATACGATTAGTTTCAATGACTTCTGTATCTGTTGTGACTGCATAAGCAGCCACTAACTCTCCTGTATTCGTTCTCATACATGAACCATCTACATACAACGTCAGGTCTGGATCTGACAATGGGACATCTGTCAAGTCTTGTCTGGGTTTTGTCGTTATAGTAATAACTTCAATACAGTCATGAGCTAGTGGGTCTGTTCCGGTTACTGGCAAAAGTGTGGCAGGATTCAATGTGTTACAGCGTCTGATTTCTATATGTGGCTGAAACAATGTAAGTTCATACCCTGTAAGTCGTGCTATAGTCAAGTGTTGTGTTTGCGTTCTATTTACAAGAACCTCTACTGCATGTGGTACTTGAACTGTCAATGGATGTCCTAACACTATGGCATCGCTTTGTCTGATTGCTAAAGCTGTCGCTGCCACTGATTTTAGGCACGCAGGCAGAGCCTGAGCTACGGGATCTAATGTACTAGAAAAATAAGCACATGGTTTGTGTGCTCCTGCTTGTTCCTGTGTGAGTACTGACAAGGCAGTACCTTCGCGTTCTGTAACAAAGAGTGTAAACTGTTTTCTGTAACATGGCGTTGCTAAAACAGGTGCTTGACATAAAGCTTTCTTTAGGCTTTCAAAAGCTTGTGTATGTTCCTGAGTCCAAGGGAGAACAGTCGATGTGGCTGCCTCCTGGGTTGTCAACTGGATGAGTGGTTTTGCTAGAAATGCATATTGCGGGATCCACTGTCTACAGTATGAAGTGAGGCCTATGAAAGCCCGCACCTCCTTTTGTGTCTTGGGTATTGGCATGTTAGCTATTAACTGAATGCGGTCTGGTGTAAGCTGCCTTCCCTCCTTGGACAGCGAGTGTCCAAGATAAACAACTCGCTGGACACAGAATTGCAGCTTAGAAGGGGACACCTTGTGTCCCTTTTCGGCTAGAAATTTTAAAACTGTCAGTGATGCTTTTTCACATTCTGGTTCGCTTCTTGCGGTGATCAGCAAATCATCGACGTATTGGAGCAGAGCAGTGTTAACTGGCATGTGGATACTATCTAGTTCTCGTTTCAGTGCTTGGCTATAGATGCTGGGGCTTTCTGTAAATCCTTGAGGTGCGCGTGAGAATTTAAAGCTACGTCCACTTAAACTAAATCCGAATAAATATTGGCTTTCCGGATCTATTGGGACGCTGAAAAAGGCATTCTTGAGATCGATTACAGTAAAGAATGTCGCTTCGGAATCAATAGCTGTCAGTAATGACGAGATATCTGGGACCACAGGGAATTGTGGCACAATGCATTTGTTTAACTCGCGTAGATCAATAACCAATCGATAGACTGGCGGGGCCTTAGGATCTGTTCGTTTAAGAACCGGAATTATCGGCGAATTACATACATTGGAGTCCGTTTCCACGACTACTCCTTGGGCAATGAGCTCGTCAATGATTTGTAGTAAAGCCACTACAGCATCTGGTGGTAACTTGTATTGTCGCATTCGTGGTAGCACCACTCCTGCCTTTAATGTGACTCGATATGGTGTAATATTCATGCGTCCAACATCAGTAGGGCCTTGTGCCCATAGATGTGTCTGTAATGTCTGTAGTCGGGGGATCCATGTCTCTAGACACATAGTGACCTTTAAAATCACGTAAAAACAACCTTACTCCTTCCGGAGAACAACATATTATGGCTCCTAGAGCTTTCAACGTTTTTATTCCTAGCAAGTTTTCTGGACATGATTTAGTAAGCAATAAATCTGTAGTTCGGGTCAGAGGTCCTATCGTAAGTGGCAGAGGTTGTGACACTTCATTAACAATAGGTTTTCCTGAAAAACCAAGGGAAATATTCTGTGAGCCTGAGAGGGGTGCCCCTGGAACTTCACTACGTTTTATGGTCGTTCGACTTGCCCCTGTATCGAGTAGAAATTTTCTATTTTGGCCTAATAATTCACTATGTACATAAGGTCCTTCTTGGTCTACTGGGATTTCAATAAGGGGTAAGTCAACTTCCCTCTCTAGGCTAGTTCATGCGTAACGCTGATACTCAGGATATTCATACTGTGCGGTCTGATACATTTGTCGTGTTGTTGTCTGTGTGGCAGCAACAGGCAACGGTGGTGCAGCTGGCACAAACTGTATTGGCTGTTGTGCGGCTGGCATGGCCTGGGCATGCTGCGGAGCTCCTTGTTCATTCTGCTCTTGTCTAAATGGCCGTGATCTTTCTTGTGTTTTACCTATGCTGATATTATGTTTCAAAACTGGACAATCGTGTACGTAATGACCTGGCTTTTTACAATAATTGCATGTCCCTTTTACAGGTCCTGCTGAATCGGAATGTGTCATACCCTTTTTATGTCCTTCAGCTGGAACTGTCTGGGAAACTAGCATTTTCATTTTCGTGTCTTTCATGCGTCTGTGTTCATGTTCTTGTTCCTCTCTAATTCTATTGTGATGGTACTGTAACATTTGTAACATTTGTGATGGAGTGTTACCTTGCCAGGTACTCTCGAATTTTAATACTCTATTCTTTACTGGTGGCAGGGCATTTTCTACTAATTTTGTTACAAACAGATGTGGGTATGATTCGCTACTTGCTTTTATGCCACTATTTATACCAAAACATTTTTCAAATCGGGCATAGTAATCACTAGTGTCTTCATCTTGCTTCTGTTTACAGGCTGAAATTGTACCCCAATCTTCCTTTTTCGTAGTTAATAAACGTGGCAGTACCTGTACTAATAAACCTGGCAGTGCTTTAGTTTTATCCCCAAGTCCTGCTCCTGCAGTTCGGGCCTTTTCTTCTGCTTCTAACACTGACCATTCTACCTTTTGGTCTCCTACCTCCCACTCTTTTTCCTTGAGTTTCTCATAAATACCAGCAGGCATTAATACCTTTAATATTGTCATAATGTCGGGATAGGTATACTCTCCCATGAGTAACATGTCTTTAATTTCTCGGTGAAAACCCGCTGGATCTTTGTCATGACTGGGTACCACTTTTTTCATTTGTAACAATTCTATTTTTGATATGGGCGTGTATACAAATACGCGCTTAAACTCGTTGTCTTCGCCTTTTATTGGATGTACTTCTCGTAAGGGATTCTGTCTATCCATGTGATACGTAGTTCTTTTCTTGACGGGCAATGAGACACGGTCTGAACATACAAAAAGAATATACTGCTTTCTTGATTCTAGAATTTCTTTAATTAATTTAGTACCTGAACCTCTCCATTTATTCATAAGCAATTCGGTCAATATGTCAGGTAAGGGACCAGGGTCCGAATGCTGACTCCGATATAGTATAATGAGTTGTTGAATCATATAAATCCCAGCTAACCTCTGTTCATCTGGGGTAAGATTAAAAAATGTGCGTACTACTGTATCATCACTATATTTTCCAGGACTGTCCACCCAATGGACAGCTGCCCTGGCTAAATCTTGTTCATCCATAGAATCGAGAAAATGATAACCCCTTCGTTCTTGGAGTAGTTTGTCGGCGGTTTGGAACGAGTGCTCGTTAGACCTTATATTAATTATAGGTATTTGGAAATTCCTGTTATTATCTGGACATATCGGACGTATCGAGTCAGTAAGACATCTATTACTATTACAAGATCTTCCTCTACCTACATAGGCTATGGTGTCCGACTGTCCTGTGGGCAGTCCTGACCCTTCTTCCTCGCTTTGTTCGAACTCGTCTACCTCTAATCTCTCTTCGTGTAGGCGTTCTATTTCTTTACGGATCTTTCGGCACATGGCTATTATACAATTTTGTTTATCATGTCTCCCTTCTGATATATTCTGGCTCCATCTTGTAAGAATTTTCATTGCTTCCGGGTCTACCCCCGGTCGGTCTTGATTTCTGATCACACAGTTTATGAGGAAACGTAACAGTTCCCCCTGTATCTCTACTTTCTGGTATTCCATAGCTCTGTTAATACATTCTGGATCTCGCCCTGTTTGGACAAAATGATATATTTTATCTAGATGCTCAGTCATTCCTGGTAACTTTCCTAAATACACTGCGGCTCGTCTGATACGCAATGATGCCAGGGTCATTTCGTCCTCTTTACCGAGCACAGGGTCATATCTACAATCTATAAGAAGTTCCTTCAGCGTACGGGCACTTATGAGTTTCGGTGTACGTGGATGTACTGACTCTTGAAAAGTAAGTTTATTTATTCTGGGTGGCGTAGAAAAAATGTTGCTAGCACCTCCCGTAGCCCCATCTGGGGTGTCGGGCGTGAAAGGATTCGTCGAACGTGACACAGCAACTACAGGTGTGGACACAGCTATAGAAGTAGCTGTAGGAGCGGATGCAGAAACAGATGTGCTTGCCGGAACTTGTGACTCGATTTGTTGCTGTAGGGATACGGGCACTGGATCTTGGCGTTGAACCTCCCTGGTATGCGGTCTATGTGGGGCGGAATTAGCATACTCGGGAGCTGCGTCATCTAAATATGAGGAAAGAAAAACGTCTTCTGCGGTTCTAGGATGCCCCTTAGGATGTACCTTTATTGGGAACAATGGGGGTGGCAAGTCTTTCGGTATTTCTGGAGTAGCCTTAGGTAATCCTTCGGCCAGAAGGGGATACATACCATTCATAAGGGCATTTCTTTGTCTGTCTACTTGTTCTGATTTCACTCGGCTCCCTTCCTCAATTAATAGATTCTCTCGAACTTTATTTGAACTTTCTTTATTCTTTTCTTCCTGTCTACATGCTTTTTCTGTGCGTCTATGAGATTCTTTACGCCATAACTCAACGGCGTCTTTCTGTGACTGTCTGACCTTCCTTTTCCATAACTCTTCCTCAACTTTCATGATGCACTCTGCATCCCAGGTTCCCGCTGTGGGCCACCTCTGACTTTCTGGTAATCCCTTGGTGTAGTCTACCCATAAATCAAGAAATAATATAGCGTCTAAGCCATGTTTGTGATACATAAAGTGCCCTGGAGTGTCCCTAGGAGGAATAGGAACGGCTTCTTCGAGAACCCCTTTTCTAGTAGTGATCTGTCTTAATTTCGAGAAGAGCGGCATATTGAGGACTGACCTTATACTTGATTTTGACCAACTGACCTGATACTTGAATTTGAACAGACTTAATACAATAAACACGATAATGAACAGTCATTCATACCACACTATACAGGACGTTTTTAAACACATTAAACATTTAACATTAAGCCTTTAACTGAAACAACAATGATGATCGTCTGCATAACTAATCACCAAGCTTAATTCTTGACAATAACTGGATACTTCGGAATACTTGATATACTGCTAAACAGTACAGATACACTGCTAAAACAGTGCAGACCGGATTTGTGTACCCAAACCCGTCTTGACCGGCACAACCTATGTGCACGTCAGAAATGCCTCCCCAGCAATGGTACTCACCGGGTAGCTTCGGAAACGGAAGGCCTCAGTAACTTGAACTTGAACCGGACTGGACTCGACTCGACTCGTCGGACACTGGGCTTGACTTCGGACTGGTGGGTCTCTGTGTACCTCGGATCTTGCTCTCTCAGCTAGGCTCTGGTCGGGATACTTCGCACTTCTCACCGCCTCGTCTGGGTGTTGATCGCAGTCTCAGTCACCCCCGCTTGACCGGAGGGAGATACAGGAAATCCTGCTGGTACGCGTTATTGTCCGTCCAGCTGTGGCAGGAGACCGGGCCTGCAACTCACCGCCGGCGCGTGAGATGAGAAAGTGTCCCTGTTCGGGCGCCATTCATGTGGTAAATAATTTTCCTTTACCGGGACTGAATTTGATACAGAAACATAATAAAATAGCTCAATAAAAATGAGAGGCAGAATCCGTGGTATTAGAGGTTCGGAATGGGCTTTATTCCAATAATCGATTATAATCGGATGCCTCAAGTTCCATCACCCCGGAGGTTCAGGAAGTGAAGTACATACATTATTGACATGAAATGACTTTTATAGTACATATATTACTATGAAGCGAATGCAATAGGCGTAACAATTGATAAGGAAAATGACGAGTTGTCTGCGTAACAAAAAATGGGTGGAACAAGGAGTAAAAAGGAACATAATTGGTTGTGATGTCACCTATAGGTGGATCTATAAGATAATACTTGGCATAGAGGCGCGCGCAGCAGTATGACGTGTAATTGACGTGTAACTAGGGGGTGAAGGGGACTTGACATTTAGCTCTACATGTGGAGACAAGAAGTCTGAGGGGTCAAGTCAACCTAATCCCAAATCATATCTAACATCCTATGTTTAAAGAACTATGTTATCCATAAAGAAGGACTCTCGGACAGAATCTATTCTATACTGACTGTGCGTGCGTGTACAAGCGTCTAGGTGTCTACACTAAATGCGAGGGCAGGAATCTTCCATAGTAACAGGACTATGAATTACTTGCATGAGGGCAGAGAAGCCGGGCCCTTTGCTTGGTAACTGGAAGAATGTTTACTTAAACTACTAGGCAGGAATGCATCGGCTGAGGGGGAAGCAGATAACTCGAAGGTGAAATACAGTTCTTGGCAGAGAATAGGCTGATGTCAGACTTCGTGAGCCGCGCAGAGAATGAGACAAAGTTCATGGTCACAGATGCAGGCTCAGACTGGAGCTCTCAGAGGCAGAAGGCAAGAAGAGTTTGATGACAGAATCAGGGCCTACTTGCCTGGACTGTAAAATGGCATAAGTGAACCATATAAAGCCGGTAGCCTTTCATACTTAGGAATGGAATATCCGGCCTATTCATGGCGGATCTGACAGAGGACATGTTGACGGTGGACGCACATGTGTTTGCGTCTTTATAACTGGAACTGGAGGGAACATACATGTACTTGTGACATGCACATGGAACCGTTGGGGTCCAAGATAGGGGACATAACTGACCAGAAAAATCCATATTTCCACAGTGACTAGGGCCTTGTAGTCCGCCTGTTTAAGTCGGAGAGCATGCAGTTTATCATCCGTTACCCCACATTCCAGATCACCCTCCAATTCAGTTATCTCAGTTTCAATACGGGTCACCTCCTCCCGCCCGCGCCTCCGGGAATGGGAAATGAGGGACAGGGCCTCCCCCCGGATTACCGTCTTAAACGCCTCCCACAGAGAGACCGCAGACAATACAGACCCCACGTTATCTTCAAAATACCGCTCCAGAGATTTAACCAAATCTGCACGAATTGTGGGGTCACGCAGATACCAGGGATTGACCGGGACCACCCTCCCCTCCCCCTCGGGACAATGTCGAAATGCAGCAGGAGCGGGGAGTGGTCCGAAATACCCCACGCCAAATGTCGTACCTCCCCAACCCTCCCCGCCTGTGCCGCTGGCATCAGAACATAATCAAGCCTTGAAAGACTGCCATGAGCCCCGGAATGAAAGGTGTACTGTATCTGCGTAGGGTGTTTCAGCCACCAACAATCCACCAGCCCCAATGTATCCAAGAGGCCGGACAGCCACGCTTGGGCACGGGGGAGATCCCTAGGAGGGTGACGGTCCTCAGTACCGGAAACTACAGCGTTAAAATCTCCCCCAACCACTAGAATCCCCTCCGGAAGGCCAAGGAGGAGGCGTCCCAGATCAGCGAAAGTAGTCGTTTGCAACCCTGGCGGTACATAAACAGAAACTAAAACAATCATTCTACCCTCCAATCTACCCACCAGAGCCGTGTATCGTCCCCTGTCATCGTGGAACACCTCATCCATCTCAAACGGGAGCGAAGTTTTAACCATAATTCCCACGCCCCTCGAACCAGAGGTGAAGCCCGAGTGGGCTATAAGGCGATAGCCCCGTCTATTCATAGCACGAAAGGAGTTTCCAATGAGGTGCGTTTCCTGCAGAAATACTATATCGGGAGAAATAAGTTTTAAAAACTGCAGGACCACACCCCGTTTTATCCTGTCCCCCAGTCCATTGACATTCCAGGACAAAAGACTCAGTCCCCTACCCCCCATCATAGCCGAAATCAAGCCATCTCCCCCCAGGGAGCACTGTAGAAGTAGCACAACAATACATCTGCCTTGTGGTACAAATAAACAATACCCAACCCCAACCCAACAGCCCCAACAAAACTCCCCCCTCCCTGCACCCCTGCATGAGCCCAAACAGCCCCCCCAACTTGCAGTGTGCCTGTCGCCCCTATGTAAATGGACCTACTAAGACCCCCTAGAGGAGGAGGGAGAACCCCCTCGAGACCCAGCACAACCTCCCATGGAGGGGAAACAAGGCACAATAGGCAAAAGACCCTAAGCATGGCCAAAAGTGGCATCACCCGGGTTGAGCCACGATGTCAGTACCTCAGACCCGGTCCGGTGAGCGCTCACCTCCCGTCGCCCCCCCCCCCCCCCCCCCCCCATCCCGACCATGTCCCCGAGTCAAAGTGTCCAGCCAGTCCCCGGCCATGTCAGGACGGTCAAAAAAGTGAGTGCGACCATCCGCCTCCACCCGCAACCTGGCCGGGAAGAGCATGGCATATTTTAGGTTCATGTCCCGAAGCTGCCGCTTGACACCCAGGAAACTCAATCTCTGCTTCTGGACCGCCTGCGTGAAGTCAGGATAAAAGTTCGCCTCCATGTTTTCCAGCTTAATCGGCCCTTGCAGTCTGGAAGCTTGCAGAATCGCATCCCTGTCCCGAAAGTTAAAAATACGGGCAATAAGAGGCCGCGGAGGGGCTCCGACCTTCGGCCTGCCTCCGGGAACTCTATGGACCCTCTCCACCGCAAAGAATTTACTCAGCCCCTTAGGCTGGAGATGGGTAGAGATCAGGTCCTCCACAAAGAGATCCGCCGCCGACTCCTCCCGTCCCTCGGGCACTCCAATAATGCGGATATTATTCCTCCGGGCCCTGCTCTCGGAGTCCTCCAGGCGCCGATCCAGGAGCGCACTTGCCTGACGGAGCCGATGCACCTCCGTCTGAAGAGCCGATGCACCTCCGTCTGAAGGGCCGCTACCTCAGTCGTGAGGCCCGACGCGGTGTGGGCCAGAGTCGACCCGGTCATTTGTCTTAGAAAGATCGGCTCTAACAAGGTTGACATCGATGAGGACCGCGTCGAGTTTATGTGCCAAGGTGTCGAATTGCTGGCCCACTGAGGTCTTCATCTCAGCAATGGCGCCCATAACATCCTGCAAAGTCAGATCCGCAGGCAAATCCGGGGCATCCGAGGGGCACTCGGAGGACTTGTGCGATCCGCCGGGAGACCCCTTCGGGAGGGTGCAGCGGTCCATAATGTTGGCCTGATGCGCAGTGCCACGCCGGTTAGACTTGGCCTTCAACCGATCCCCTTCCTGCTTCTTGGCCATCGTCGTGTGGCTCGCGACCTCACCAGGTACGCAGTGGAGAGCAAGCAATCAAGGCCGAGAGCCCCGGGGGTCACCCCAGGACGGCAGAGCGGGCCACCGCAGGCAGGCAGGCAGGGTCTCCCAGCGAGGCCACCCCAACACAAAGAAACGCCGTAATCCCACCTGCGATGACGGCAAGGGGAGTCAAAAGCGAAAGTGCGGGGTGCGCGACTCGCCAGGCCCAGCCCGCCGTTGTTGTTCACTTCGCCACTGGGTTACCCCCAAACTCGAATCCGGGGTCAGGAGGGAAGTAGGCCGCAAACTTCAGTCGGTGCTCACCCCGGCACCCGGGGTCCGATTCAAAAACGGAAAACGGGTACCACCTCAGCTCAGGCTCACCGACACAGTCCCCTCAACCAATGCAGGATGAAGACAGGATAAACGTAGGCGGTTGCGGAGGTCCTCGGGAGCCTCGCACCTACGCGGCCATCTTGGTTGCGCGCTAGGCTCCTCCCCCCAGACAGCTGTTTTTACTTATTTGGGAGTCACATTTAGTGAAAATTTGAGTTGGAAACCCGAGATAGATGTCCTTACCCTTAAGCATGCCCAACTTGGCGGAGCTCTGTTGAAGGAACATAGAAACTCGCTAACAAAACCATTGGCTCCACTGATTAAAATCTATGGTTCCAAAATTCTTCCAGCTATTATGTATGGGGCGGAGTTGTGGGGCTTTAGTGATATGTCCAAACTTAAGGTTGCACAGAACAAATTCCTTAGGTCAGCAATAGGGTTACCGCAATCAACTCCTCGTATTCCCCTATTGTATGACCTAGGCTGTAACCCGGTGGAGGACATGGTACGGTATAGACCACTTGCGCTTTGGCGGCGCCTGTCGACGACACCGGAACTGTCTATGTATGCCGAGGCCCTTTTGGAAGTAAAAGGGCTACGGGGTTCGTCGGGGATTCCTTGGTTATCAGCAATAAAAGCTTCCCTGATTGATATGGGGCTGGGGTCCTTATGGGTTGATCCTGTTACTGCTGTTTTCCCCTCAAATAAGCTTTTTAAATAAATCTATTGGTGTAAGATTAAGGAAAAGAGATTAGCAGCTGCTCTGGGTGGCCCCATGACAGTATTATTCCTTGTCATCAAGGATGTCCCCACTTATGATGAATATTGGGACATCATAACAAAGCCATCTGATCGCAAATTGTATCATCAGTTTAGAGTTGGCTCCCTCCCTCTTCGGGGGGTAACGAGTTCATGGAATCTATGTGGCAGTGATAAATGTCCCTTTTGTGTGGAGGAGGTAGAAACTGCTGATCACTTCCTTTTTTGTTGTCCAATGTACACTCAACCTAGATGTGTATGGCTAAAGCCTGTATGCCGTTCACTGGGAACAAGATCAGCACAGGTTGCCAGTCGAATCCTAAAATCTGACACCACTAAGTATATTGTCATAGGGGTATCTAAATTTGTTAGTTGGGCTTGGTCAATTCGGACCCGGATTTTGAGTCTATAATTGAGTAGTACACATAATGTTGCAGGTGGTTTTGCATATTGTTCAATATTATTGTTCATTATATTATGAAATTTGTTCTTTTTTTTTTTTCTTTAGCGGCTATTGATTGCTTCAGTCGTGAGTCTTTGTATTGTATTTAATAACTTTATTTTGTTTTTAGTATGTATTTATTTATGGATTTTATGGACTATACTAGGACAATTTATTATAGATTGTGTTTTATATGTATAGCATGTCTTTTATGATGTAAATCGAAATAAAGACCTTTTGACTGACTGACTGACTGGCTGGCAGGCAGAACTTGCCAAATGCATGTGGAGGGGCTGATGTAGCCACCGTGGATATCTTGCAAATCAGTACATGCCTGCAGAAGTCTATAACATTACTATACATTTTTGTACTGGTCGAAATGTCCATGGATCTTCCAAGCAAGGGGTACCCCTTATAAGTGGCAATCCATTTAGCAATTGTAATTTTTATTGAATGGCGTTTCCGATGTCAAACCTTTAAACGAGTGTGGTAAGCAGATTTCTTTCTTATGGCCTCTTCTTCCTCTCTGCAGCAATTTAAAAGTCCTGATGGTAGAGGTATGAAAAAGGGAACCTGCCTAGAGAAAGTACAGTGCTGACTTTGGCAACAAAATTTAACACAACACAATATATTTTCTGCAACCGTAGCCTTCCTGTCCCAACTCTTCTACATCCACACACTTATTGCTACTGAATAACCATTTGTAAACATATTGTAGTGAATTTTATTCATCTTACAAAACAGTTGTCTAGTGGAGGCACATAAGCGAATCAATTATCCTAGTGAGATTCGGCATTCTACACAGCTAGAAGCAAAGTCAAAACATACAGCTATATAGTTAAACCCCGTCCGATGAGTAAAGCTTTTCAGTCTAATCTAGCGATATTAAATGAAGAAAATCATTCCTACCGAATAACCATTCTTCGTTGGCACCCCATGACATCACCTCTGTGGACTGGGAGAAGTCCTCTTGTGCGCTCCATTACTGACGGCGCCTACTAAATTCCGTCATCAGCTAGACATTCACAAGCCTCATTATCGTTCAACATTTGTGAAGAAAGAAAATAAAACACATGCTAATTTACCTTGAATACATAATGGCATGAGGCTGACACAGAAGGAAGTTGTACTTTCCATCACTTTATTGTTATATTTTAGTTTTCACTCTTTGTACAATCAATGGTTCAACTCTAACAGACTAAAACAGAAGAGATCTTTAAATAACTTGTATAATAAGCTATCAAACACAAGGAGAGGGCAGATCTGGAGTCAAGTGACCTAACATACACTGTTCCTTAGTACATTTCAAGCACCTGGCCGAATGCGGTTTACGTCATAATGGCTGACTGCACCTTTTACAATTTCTGTATGAACCCAGATTATATTTTTGTCCTTATCTTCCTCTAATAAGTCAATACCTACAGCTTCCTGGTTGCCTAAAATCGTACTTGAATTTTCACCCATTACGATGATGGTGAAATGTCGAGATATATGCACTGTGTGGGTTCAATTGCACGTGGTGGAAGTTCAAAATTAGCATGTGAAGAAGACCCTACAAATTGGATGAGAACTGGACTAAGGACGCCCAGCCAAGACATAACGGGTCATAGATTTTTCAGTTTTTTTCTTTGAAAAGATCACAACTCGAGGACAGACATTTGTCTGAGAACACAACACAGGCTTGTTTTTGTTCCCATATAAGCAGTGAGTTTGTGCAACAGCATTACTAAAATGTCAGATGGAGTAAGCAAAATCAGGCAACCCAAACTGACTAACATTACAAATTCACCTTCCATAGAAACAATAATAATGAAACGCAAGGTCCCATTGCTAAGTAGCTGATATACAAATAGTTCCAATCAGATGCTCATTAACGGTGCTTTAAATTGTGTTTCTTATATAAAAGGAGCATATTAAGAAAAAACTGCACCAAAACAAATACATTTCAAGCCAAGAATTCACATTCTAATGTTTCAGCCTACTATACTTTCAGTTGCTGTGTGCTGGCCACATTTGATAACAGCTTGCTTTAAATGAAGACAATTTATAATTTCATTGTGCAGAATTAACACCATATCCCTCAAAAAACAGCTATGGAACAAGTATGCCAGGCCTGGTGACAAGTAGAGAAAAATAATATAATCCAATCTTCCCTAAAAACCTCCACTGCAAGCAATCTGTTTAAGGTACCCACATATATTTGAGACGAGAGCAACTTGTGGTGGTACAATCTATACAGATAACGTCAACATTATTTCTCCAGTGTACATTTTCTTTTTAAACTCCAAGTAACGATAAAGGGTTACATTTATAATAACGTAAACATTTACAATACATTTTTACACTGTAGCATACAACTAATATTTTAATCAAGTTGCACAGAACGTAGTATTTGAAGATTGTATTCTACTTTAAAACACTTTCATTGCATTTGTCACATACATTCACTTACAGCGGGAAAGCACAATTCCTGAACAGACATTTCACAATCAATTTCCTAATATTAAATATCAGGCGGAGAAGAAGGGCGTCATACATATTCTGAGGGATTTACAAAAAGGAAGAAAGAATTTGTGGCAAGATGCTCAAGGAAAACATCCACATATGAAATTGTTAAAATTGTGAATTACGCATTATATGTAATGTCACAATTGTTTTAGGTTTACACATTGTTCATGAATGTTGTGTTTATAACACATCTTAAAAGCATCATGCCTTTTGAATTTGTTGAGATGTCATGTTGGAATGGCAATGTTGTGCCTTGTGAGGTCTTACGCTGGTTTATGTTTCGAATGGTGACATCTTATTTGCAAGGATGCTAGCAACTGCTAACAGGAAAAAGGCTGTGCATAGTGCCTAAGTAATTTAAATCTACCAGAAGGGCTAATTTCTTTTTCATTCAAGTTACCAAAGTTGTGTGACAGCCTTTCAAGAAAACTGCATGGGTTTCCAAAGGTTAGACTGTCATTGAGGATGTTGAAACATACTTACACCAGTGGCAAATACACTTTCATACCTTAGAAATCACTGGATGGTTTATGGATATGGAATGTATCAACAAAATCAATGCGGCAACACACATCCCTTTATATTTCATGAGACAGACAACAGATTTAATATTTCGCTTCACTGAGCATATAGTCAATAGAATTACATTGTCGTTTGCATCTCACTTCATGTACCTGATCCAGGTATATATAGTAATAATCTTTTAAATTACACATTGTGATGGTTAAAGGGGGTTATTCAAGTTTTGATCGACATCAGCAAAACTAGCTGCTGTGGGATTTTGTCACCATGTATTGAGAGCTTTAGTGATCTGCTAAATTGTGTACTGCCTGTGCAGCTAATCAAACTTTGAATCTGGCCTTCAGAGCAGCAGAAACTTCTGGCACTGCCTTTGTAAAGAATACCATTATCTAAAAAGTTGCTCAATCCATTCTGATCTTCTGATTTGTCATCCTGTAAATGATGCTGTCGTATCCAGGATCCATGTTCCAGAGGTTGTAAGAGATGACAATAACCGCTATTGCGAGGCCAATCATCAGCCACAGGACTATGTTGAACACCACCGCATACTCAAAGTTGTAATCGTAAGCCAGGTTAAATGGACTTCCAGGGTTACTCTACATATGATGGGGTGGAAAGAAAACACAACAAATCAATAATGTGCTGTTTTGTTGAAACTCATTTGTATGAAATGTTCAAAAATCCTAATAGTTAATTTTATAAAACATCAAACAAAGAAATTATAAATGATTTGTGACTGGTGTGGTTAAAATGATTTGTGACTGGTGTGGTTAAAAGGTAGTGCAGCCATAAGCATATGATACAAACCAGCATGTGAATACACCATATAAACAAAAGCAAAAGTAGAATTAAGTAGCCACGAGTCATTATGTAATAGAACGAACTTGAGACTGCTCCTAGAAGGAAATGATCACTTATCATGTAAGCATCTATAGTAATGTGTAATGCTGTAGGTTCATATGCTCTGCATACTCCCGCCATTTAGTATTGGACTCCGAAATTAAAACTTGTTTCTCTTCATAGACGTTTTGAGTCACCGGATGTCTGCGGCGACTCCTTTGCCCACAATGCGCATGGGCACCGACTCCACACTAAATTGTATTCCTTCA